>NC_080606.1:13766402-14391402 GCF_027887145.1 Ammospiza caudacuta | reverse complement strand
ACACTGGGAATCCAAGGAAGCAACCAAGAATCACCCAGAGCTGAAAGAAATGAGAATTATTGGGTGTAGCAATGCACTTTTACACACTCAAATTGAGCATCTCACCCCAGGGCAGCATCTGGTCAAGGACACTCCCTAGGCCTCATTAAATTTGTCCCTCTCATTGCCCATCCCTGGTGTTCCCACCAGCAGGTGATCCGAGAGACCCACTGGCTGTTGCTGTTATTAGGGATGGAACGGGGAGAAAACTGGCACAAATCATTCAGAGTGTCTGATAATTCTCCAGGTGAGAGCCCAGCTGGGCTCAGCAACTTTCCCAGATCCATTTCCCTGATTTACAGTCGTCATTATCCTGGGAATCCTCCACCCCTGAAGCATGGTGAGCCCTGGAGCCTCCTTTCCTCATCCTCCAGCCACAGGAGCCTGAATCCAGCCCTGCCTCCACATTCCCACCCTGTGAGGTCTCCAGGTGGAGGAGACAGGCAGTGGTTTCCTCTGGTAGCCAAGAGCTGTGCTAGGTAGTCACAGGAAAAGGACTCTGCTCCTGCTCTTCAGCTGTGTTTGAGTGGCAAATCCATGCAGGACCAGAGTTCCTGTGTGGGATGGCTTCCAGGTCCTGCCCAGGACCCAGCAAATGCTGCTGAGCCCAGAGCTGAGGGGCACCTGAGCTCCCAGGGAGGAATGGCCCAGTTCCCACGTTCACAATTCCCAGACAACGGGGATCTGTGCCCCATTCCTGCTTTCACTTTCCCCAGTAATGGCAGTTGTTTGTTCATTCCCAAGTTCGCTTTTCCCAGATAATGGGGATCCTATTCATTCCCACTTTTCCTTTTCCTGGATCACAGGGAGGCAGAGCTCTCCCAACCCTGCAATGGTTGCTGGAGGATTTTGTTCCTCCCCATCCCCAAAGGTGTTTTTCATCCTGAGGTGACAGGAACGATTCTCACCTCTGGATCCTCACCTCTGGATGGCAGAGCCAAGTCACAGCAGGGACAGACATGCCACCACACCATGAGCCACCTTCCCCACCCTGCACTGGGACTGCTCTGAACACTTCCTCTCTGGAAGTTGTCCCCATCTGCTTTCTGGATTTCTTTGCCAGCCTGCACAAGGGAAGGGTGCTTGGCAGCTCCTCTCCATTTGGGAGAGCTTTCCCCATAATGCAGGAGGGAACACCCAGCAGCACTGACGGGATATTTCCATATTATTCATTCAGGCACCTGAGCCTGGACTTGGTTTGTGAGCCCTGAGCTGAGCCAGGTGTGGGGACAGAGCAGGGGGAGACCAGAAAACCGCTCTGCACAGAGCTCCTGGGGCTCAGCTTGCCAAAATAATGTCACTTTATGGAGCTTTCAGGTGACACCAGGAGAGAGGTGCCTGCCAGACCTGCCCCTGCTCCTGTGTCCCCATAGCCACAGGGCTTTAGCCAGAGCAGGGAGATTTTCAAGTCCTCCCTCAAAACACAAATTTAGATGAACATGATTGTAAAGTGAAAATCATTTTATATTCAAAAGTCAAAGACTTCCCCTTGCAGGAAATATTCAAATGTCTTAGTTCAGCCTAATTTGCTTTTCCTTTAGGAGCAATGGAGACAAAATAAAGAACCAAATGCAGAACATGGCAGGGGTTTTTTGGTTTTTTTTTTTTTTTTTTTGCTGTTGTTTTTTGGGGCTTTTTTTTTTTCAAATCTGGATTTTGCACCTCTCATAAACTGCTGATAGATGCATTTATCCAACTTCAACTTCTATAATATCCATTTATCAGTTGTGTCCAGGCCTCTAAAGCAGCACTTCCCTGCTGCACAGTTCCTACCACGGAAGGAACAACCACAATGCTTCCAGCCATTGGGAAAACAAGAAAAAACCATGGAGACACGGGGCTCCTACCCTGCCTGATGTACCCATCAGTGCCCTTGAGCAGGTTTTGTGTTCTTGATGTTTTCTGTGTCTCAATCTACCCCCAGCCCCCGCTGCAGCCGTGCTTTGTTCTCCGGGATGGTTTTTCCATTGTCATTCACACAGGGCCGAAGGCAGAATGCATTAGAGGGCAGGAGCAGCAGTATTTGTGTCTCTTGGAGTGAATTCTCCAAATCACTTCTCTTTCTTTTGGGGCACTCTGTGGATGTTCCCGGGGGAACAGGGGGGGGGGGAATTTTGACCCTTAGCTGGTCGGGTTCACTGCAGGAGCTTTGCTTGGGGAGCAGCTGGGATGGGGAGGATGTGCCAGGGTGTCCATGGATGTGGGAAAAGCTGGCTTTGGGATGGATTTCGGGAGAGCAGAGGGAAACCTGGCCCAGGGCAGAGCTGCTCCCAGAGCCCAGGCTGTCTCCTCTTTGATGACAGAAAGTTTCATTTTCATTCCAGAGCACAAACCTTGGCTGCATCAAGGCCTTGCCATGCCCATGCTGGTGCTGGAGCCAGGTGGGACCCAGGGTTAGGGGCAGGATTTGAATGAAGCCAGTTTGTGCTAGTAGGGTTATGAGGATTGTGTATTCTGCAGTGGATGATGTGGCTAGCAGGGTCAAGAGAAGAGCTCAGGTGTTTAGATAGGATCTATTTAGTTTTTCAATAATTTGGTCTTTTGAGTAGAACCCTGCTAGGAATGGCGTTCCTATTAGAGAGAGGTTGCCGATGGTAAGGCATGAAATAGTTGTGGGTTGTATTTTTTGGAGTCCTCCTATTTTTCTGATGTCTTGTTCGCCATTTAGATTGTGAATAATGGAGCCTGAGCATAGGAAAAGTATGGCTTTGAAGGATGGGTGAGTTGAGATGTGGAGGAAGGCTAGTTCAGGGAGGTTTAGTCTGATTGTGACTATTGTTAGTCCTATCTGGGGGTCACTGCAGGCTCCAGAGAGGGGACAGTGCTCCTGCACTCACCAAAGGACCAGGGGACACCAGGGACAGCAGAGCCCAAGGCAGCTCAGTCCCCTCCTTTGTCCAGCAGCTCCCCAGCATGAGCTGATGGCCGTGGCTGCCTCTATGCTGTGTTACTGCCCAAAGTGTCAGCATCCGGAGGCAGTGGGATATTTATTCCTGCCTTTTGCCCCTCGTCTCTCCCTGGAGTGATGATATATGAACAGCCCTGGGTTTCCATCCCCTGAAGCTGCTCCACCAGCCTGACCTACACCCCCTCTCCTGGGGGCACCCCAGGGCTTTCTGGGGTCACGGGGCTACCTCTGGGTTTCCTGGATTGTCTGAATTCCTGCTGCAAAGTTGCACATTTCTGAAATTCTATTTTTGGATTAATGAACATTTGGCAACAATACGAAGCCTGTTTGTAGCCAGTGGGGTGACCCTCCTAATGTATTCCCCATGCCTCCTCTTCCCCCTGGCCAAATTCCCCCCCAGGAAAGCCCTGGAGCCTTTCCCA
Source organism: Ammospiza caudacuta (assembly GCF_027887145.1). Classification (NCBI taxonomy): domain Eukaryota; kingdom Metazoa; phylum Chordata; class Aves; order Passeriformes; family Passerellidae; genus Ammospiza; species Ammospiza caudacuta. Next base: position 14,388,033 of record NC_080606.1, on the reverse strand, counting down.
AGTTTACCCCAGGAATGAAATCAGCTCCACGTCTGCCACAGCAAATTTTTTCTCTGTCCACAGGCACTTTCTCTTTTCCCCACCTGCCCAAGAGGGAGAAAGGAAGGAGGGGAAGCAGATGGAGGCAGAGCTGCAGACGTGAAGTGTGAGAAAGGCAGCGGGGAAGAGGAAATTTGAGCATCAGGAAATTCTTCCGAGCACACCGAGGTGTCAGACAGAGCGATTGCCTTCCCGGGAATGGGGAGCAGCCCCACGTCTTGGGAAAAGCAGGGAGAGTCAGCCTAGAGCAGACCAAAAGCTGCAGGGCCTTGCACTGGCCAGGCTGGGGCCAGCATCCACTTGTTTCCCTCCCTGGAGTAAAGGAGGGTCCATGGGAGGAGGATCCATGGGTTCAGCTCATTTTCCACCTGAATTCCCTCTGCTCTGGGGCCAGGCTGGGAGAGCTGGGGGTGTTCAGCCTGAAGAAAAGGCTCCAGGGAGACCTCAGAGCCTCTTCCAGTGCTTAAAGGGGCTCCAGGAAAGCTGGAGAGGGACTTGAGACAAGGGATGGAGAGACAGGACCCAGGGAATGGCTTCCCACTGACAGAGGGCAGGGATGAGATATTGGGAGGGAATTCTTCCCTATGAAGGTGCTTAAGCCCTGGCACATGATGCTCAGAAAAGCTGTGGCTGCCCCTGGATCCCTGGCAGTGTCCAAGGCCAGGCTGGATGGGGCTTGGAGCACCCTGGGACAGTGGAAGTTGTCCCTCATCCCTCAGTGGGATGAGCTATAAAGTCCCTTTGAACAAAAAGTGGTGAGAGATTCCGTGATTCCCAAAGTGTGGAGCCACAGATGGACTCTGTCCACCTCCTGTCACTTGGTCCCACGTGTCCCCCAAGCCCTGGGAGTGGAAGACTCCTCACAGCTCCTGCCCAGACTCACCTCAGCTCTTAGTTTTCATGCTCTGGGAGTGGGAATTCCATAAATCATCCCAAGCTCTCCCTGCACCAGCACTTCCCAAGTGGGTCCCTCTGTGTGGGCTGTGCTCTGGTGACACTTCCAGCCCAACACCAGACAGGAGGAGTAGCTCATGCACCGATATAAAACAGGGGCTGAAGGGTTCCCCGTGACTTTTCTTGCCTATTTCATCCCCAAATAATTCTGCGAAGGAATTTTTGTGTAATTGGATTAAGTGTGGGGAACTTGTCCTTGCTGACAGATTGCACAGGCACCAAACCAACATGAGGGGGGTTGCCACTAAATCTTCTTACACTGGAAAGAAAAAAAAAAAAAAGAAAAAGCAAATAGTAATTCATGTTTGCAGCCAAATCAGATTTACCCAGCCCTGATGCAGAGGATGAATTATTCCCCACCAGTCCCACAAAAGCCACTGAGACCCCTTTTTTCTTCTAACTTCACTTTATGGGCACAAACAACTGCTACACAGGTTTTTCTGTGAAAAGGGACCATTTTTTTAGAGCAGCCCGTGTTTGAGGGACACGATGCTGCTCAGATCTGCTGATATCTCAGCTCTCCAAAGGAAGGGCTATTAAGGAGATAAGGGACTGGGAGAACACTCTAAAGAGCAGAGGAGGGAGATAACTCAGAGCTCTGCTAAAGCCACCAAACACTGTGAATAAAACTGTTGGAGGAATCAGTTTTCCTCACTGCAGCCATTGTGTTTTCCTGAGGGTGATGATGTTTATCCCTTGGCTCTGTTCCCACAGCTCAGACACATCCAAGGCTCCCCCAGGGCCCCGTCCAGATTTAAAACCCTCTGTCCTACACACCAGGGACCTTCAGCTTGGACAGCAGGAGGAGTTTCTCCCTGGAAAGGGTGCCCAGACATTGGAAGGGGCTGCCCTGGGAGGTTTGGAGTCCCCATCCCTGGAGGTGCCCAAGCACTGAGGTGGCACTCACTGGGCTGGTGACAAAGTGGGGATGGGGCACAGCTTGGACTCGATGGCCTTGGAGGGCTTTCCCAACCTTAATGATTCTTTTCCCAACCTTAATGATTTTGTGATTCCATTAAGTCAATCCCACCCAGTGGCTGCAGCACCCACAAACTCATCCCAGTGCCGGTGCCACAGCACTGGTGTTGTCTGCCCAAGCTGAGCCCTCTCCTGCTTTTCCCTTTCCAGGGAGTCCCACAGCAAAGCCCAGAGCATGTGGAGCGTGAGGAGCACTCCAGGACACCCCGAGCTGTCTGTGCCCCCCCAGCTGCCAGCCCTGAGCGTGGAGCCAGCTCCACTGCCAGTGATTTACAGAGCTCCGTGGGCCACATCCAGCACGCCTGCACCAGCCCCCGAGCTCTTAATGAGATTACAAAGTTTATTTTAGTTGAGAAAGACGCCAATAAAAAGGATTTAAAAATCCCTCGGAGTCTCGCCGTACCCCAGTATGCTCGGCCACTGTGAGAGCTCCTCCAGATCCCGCGTTTGTTTTCCTTGCAGAGCAGCTGAGGCTGCTGCCTCTCGCATTCCCGTGCATTAGCAGCCTCTTCCCAGGTTGACCCCATGTATTATGGATGTGCTAAAATCTTCATGTTCTGAATAGGAGCTGCATTATTCATGGCTCTGCTTAGAGTTTGTCTTTAAAAGCCCTGCAGCCTTTTAATGAAATGCTCTGATTTTAACAGCAGCCAAGACCAGATATTTTGCTTTAAATTTTTAAAAGTCATCTCTGTGGATTTTTCCCCCTGTTCTCCCCCTCTCTTTGAAGGCTCAAGACCACTCGGAAGATGGGGTGGTGGTGGGGGACAGAGGTGGATGAGGAGCTGTGAGGGCTCAGGGAGGAGGAGATGGGATGTGCTGATGGCCCCAAGCCTGTTCCAGCCCCAGAGGTGAGGTCAGGGATGCTGGATATCCCCAGGCCCCCGAGAGGAATGGATGCTCCATGGGACATCAGGGATGCAGCCAGAGGATGCGCTGAGCCTCTGCCAGCCCTGGGCAGTGATTTTGCTCCTGATTTGAGTGACATCAAGGTTTCCTTGGAGCTGTAAGGAGGGAAAAGAGGAAGATGGAGGGGGCAGCATCACCTGGGCCCTGTGGGCTGAGCTCACGGTTCAGTGTGGAAGGTGCAGGCAATACTGGGGATGGGATGGAGGCTGTGGGGAACTGCACAGAGAAATTCCTGAGGCTGGCAGGAGCTGGAGCAGAGCCAGCATGCCCTGCCTGCCCTGGGAGCAGGGAAGGAGCTCCAGAGGCTCTGCCTGGGTGCAGGAGCACGGAGCAAACGCAGCCCCTGCATGGGCACAACCCCAGCCGGGTCCCGGGGCTGCCTGTGCCTCCACCTGCAGTGAATTTGGCCTAATGACTTAAACACAGATCCCGTTTCCAGGCAAACATCCCAAGTGTTCTGTCCCTGGTGGCCGGGAAACTCCTTAAATCAAAGCAGAGCAATCCAATAGCCGGGGCCGCAGCTCGGGGCTTTATTGATCACATTTGGGCTGGGGCTGGCTGGGCTGGGATGGGACTGGGATGGGACTGGGATGCTGGGATGGGACTGGGATGGTGCTGAGATGAAACTGGGATGCGATTGGGATGGGACTGGGATGGGATGGGACCAGGAAGGGCCTGGGATGGGACCAGGAAGAGATAGGGAAGGGACTGGGATGGGACTGGGACAGGGATGGGACTGGGACTGGGACTGGGACAGGGATGGGACTGGGATGCTGGGATGGGACTGGGAAGAGACTGGGATAGGGCTGGGATGGGATGGGACTGGAATGGGACTGGGGTGGGCTTGGGAAGGGACTGGGATGGGACTGGGATGGGACTTCGGGGGGCTGTGCAGTGGTTCCCTGGGTGCACACTGCTCTCCTGCCCTGTTGGAGCCCTGGCCCTGCAGCCCCTCACACTGATCACGGGAAGGAGAGAGAAGAAATGCTGGAATTTCTGACAGCTCCAGCCTTTCCAAGCCCAATGCCACGGATTCCTTTTGTCCCTGCAGTTCCCAGGAGTTTCAGAGCACACTGAATGCCATTGTTATTGTTTGGAAGGGTTTTGTGCTAATTCCCCGTTACCTCTGAGACTTAAATATAGAAAAGTTGGGAAAAAGCAAAGTGATGGGAGGAATTTCCCTTCCTCTACTCTCCAAATGCAATTAAACACCAAGGTCCCCTCGGCGAGGGGCTGTGACATGTGGTGCTGGCAGTGCAGGGCTGGGGTGGCTGCCCCCCACCCAGGCCCATTCCTGAGCTGCTCCTGGTAGCTCCTGGGAGTCAGTGGTGTGGGACACCCAGCAGAGGCAGGGTCCCACCGTGCTCCCTGCCCTGCCTCAGTCACTCTCTGGGGTCAGATCCCCCTTTGCCAGGGTTTCAGCTCCGTGAGAGGAGGTTTTTGAGGCCATCACTGGTGATGGACACCCTGCCAGCACCTTGGGAGGAGCAGGGAAAGGTGGGATGGAGCACTTGGAGGGGGAAGCAGTGTGAGTCTGCCTGGCTGAGCTGGCCCTGATGGCTGAGCCCAAAGGCAGATGCCACAGCAGCTCCAGCATGGCAGGACAATGCCACCGTGCCCCAGACCATTGCTTGGGTGCAGAGCAGCTCTGGTTGGGTGCCAATTCCCTGTATCTCAGCAGGATTACAGCCCCATCCCTGCTCCTGGGGCCTCCACACTCCTCATCCTCCCTCTGCACACTCAGGAGGCTCTGGGGATGCATCCCTCGTGTCCCCTTTGGGAGGGTGGGCTCCTCCATGTCCCTTTCAGGAGGCAGGGCTTCTCTGTGTCCCATTTGGGATGCAGTGCTCCTTTGTGTCCCATTTGGGAGGGTGGGCTCCTCTGTGCCCCCTTTGGGCTCCTCCATGTCCCCTTTGGCAGGCAGGGCTCCCCCGTGCCCCATTGTTGTGTCTGGAAGCAGGTCAGCCCTGGTTTCCATCAGATCACATTTCCAGGCCAGCGCTGCCCGCAGCCCTGCCATTCATGCTCCATTGGAGAGCCGCTGCTGCCTGCACAGGGATGAAGTGATGTCTTAATTCATTGCACATTCTTAAATAAAGGAGAGGGAGAGAAAAGGGAGCGGCTCAAGGTCAGGACTCGTTGCTGAGTGAGATTCCTTCAGCAGATTGTCTAAAATAGCCTGGAAAAAATAAATAAAAGCAAATTGATGGACACGCTATATTGAGGCGATAGGAAGTGAAGATGAAAAGAGAAGTGCCAGCTTGACTGCCAGCTTGGTGTGAGAATAAAACCTGCAAAAATATTCTCAATTGGTATTTTAATGGCTGACCTGAATGCTTAAAAAAACCCAGGATTGCTGACTTGAGCCAGGCAGATGCTGAAGCCATTTGTGCATGGATAACACTGGGAGAATCCTTCAAAACTGTTTAATGATCAGTCTTTCCAATTCTGGCTGGAGCGACCAAATTCATTTGAAATCAAAAGAAAGGCTCTCCATTACTTCCTTGGATCAGGACCCTGAAGGCATTTAAGAGGCTTTGTTTTGTTTTGTTTTCCACAGATATTCTTGGTAATACTTTGAGGGGATGGTAATTGGAATTGGTGGTGGAAGTTGGAATTTGCAGACTGTTGGTTTGATACTGTTGACCTTAAAGTCCCTCGACCTGAAATCCCACCCCCTGCCATGGGCAGGGACACCTTCCACTGTCCCAGGCTGCTCCAAGCCCTGTCCAGCCTGGCCTTGGACACTCCCAGGGATCCAGGGGCAGCCACAGCTTCTCTGGGCACCCTGTGCCAGGGCCTGCCCACCCTCACAGCCAGGAATCCCTTCCCAATATCACATCCATCCCTGCCCTCTGGCAGTGGAAGCCATTTCCTGTGTCCTGTCCCTCCATCCCTTGTCCCCAGTCCCTCTCCAGCTCTCCTGGAGCCCCTTTAGGCCCTGGAGGAGGCTCTGAGCTCTCCCTGGAGCCTTTTCTTCAGGCTGAACATCCCCAACTCTCCCAGCCTGGCTCCAAAGCACAGAGGTTTGTGCTTTTTGCTTTAATGAGTTGCAATTATTACTTTGTCCCTTTAAAATAAGCATTCTAAAAAAAAAAAAAAATAAAGAAAACAAAAAAAAAATAGATAACCATTGCTGGGATGGGATGGAATTACCCCAGCAGGAATTACAGCTGACCACCCTGGAAAGGCAGACAGGAACAGAGGTTGGATGTGGTCAGATCCCCCCTCCCAAAGCCCAGGGCCTGTTTTTTCCAGGTGTGAGCAGAGCAGCCCCAGGGGGATGGAGAAGGCACCAGACATCCCCCTCACATCCTCCGAGGTGAATTCCAGCTGGACATTGGGAATGCTGTCCCCTCTTTGGAACCACTCTGGGGCTTGTTCCAGTGCAGGTCCTGCCCCTGCTGTGCTCAGGTGTCACAAACAGTGTCAGCAACCATCCCCAGAGCACCTGTGTGACAAACATTAAACATTCCCTGGCTGCTCGTGCTGGGATGTGACACAGCAGGGAGCTGGGGCTGCCTGCAGAGAGGGAGAGCCAGGCTGCCAGCAGAGACAGGCGCTGCAACTGCTGCCTTTTTGTCCAAAACAGGAATTTCTGGTTAAAAACAAAATGTGGCTGAGATAAATAAAGATGAGTTAAAATGTAGGCAGCTGTCTCAGAGATCTGTCCTGCAGGCAGATCCTGAGCCTGCTGACAGCTCCCTGGCACGGAGAGGCTCCAAAAGCAGCAACACCTCCAGTGGCTGGGATTGAGAGATCCTGGGATGTGCCCAAGAGTTCCTGACCCCTCAGTACCTCGGGGAGCAGGGGCTGAGGTGTGACAGCAGGAGCCCAGCAGTATGGGCTGGGGGAAATGCTGAATCATGGAATCCCAGAAGCACTGAGGTTGGAAATGGTCTCCAAAACCATTGATTCCAACCTGTATCCCATCCCCACCTCATCACCATCCCAGGGTAGAGTGCACTGTGGCACTGCCTGATCCCTGGGATGAGTTTGTGGGTGCTGCAGCCACTGGGTGGGATGAACTTAATGGAATCACAGAATCATTAAGGTTGGGAAAAGAATCATTAAGGTTGGGAAAGCCCTCCAAGGCCATTGAGTCCAAGCTGTGCCCCATCCCCACTTTGTCACCAGCCCAGAGCTCTGAGTGCCACCTCAGTGCTTGGGCACCTCCAGGGATGGGGACTCCAAACCTCCCAGGGCAGCCCCTTCCAGAGCCTGACCCTTTCCATGAGGAAATTCCTCCTGATTCCATGGATGGAGGGGTCTCTCATGGCTCTGCCCAGCCACCATTCCCACTTTGGCTCATCACTGCTCATGGAAGGACCTTTATCCCATTCCAGCAACACAACAGCTCACACTAAACCAGGGCTGGAGCTGCTCAGTCTCTCCTCCTGTGCCTCCCTCTGGATCCTGCTCCTTCCCTACCACAGCCTCTGCTTTTCTGGAGCAGGATTACTCCCCCATGGATGTGAGTTCCTGCCAGCTCTGCCACTTGCTGCCACACAGATATGCTGGGATTAAAAGAATTGGCAATTCTGGGTGCCTGGTTTGAGGCAGGGGATGGTTTTGTTTGCACGTGGCCTTTTCTCCAATAGCCTGGCTGTTCCTGATGGCTTTCCCTGGAGCCAGGGATGTTTAGCATTCCTGAAGTCGGCTCCCAGGATCTTGGATTTGGATATTTAAGGCACAAGGTTCACATGAGTTGTTCTGTTCACCAGTGAAAATCGTGTCTGGGGACACCAGCAGACATCACAGCCTGAGCTGGGGACTGCACCCGGAGTGATGCTGGCATGCCTGAATTCCAAATCCATCTCCCATCCTTCCTTTTCCTGCTTCAGAGCCCCCAGCCTGATCAGGATTTTAATTGCAAAGATGCGGCAAATTTCGGTGAGCTGTCCTTGCTCATGGCTCAGCCCGTGGCCAAGCCCAGCCGTGATTTCCAGGCAGGAGGACACAAAGGGCATTCCAGGCACAAAAACATCCTCCCAGTTTGGGAGCTCCTGCTGTAAAGAGACCTGGGGAAGAGCAAGAGCATTGTAAAGAATGTTTGCCAGAATTCAGAGCATTTTTTCATTCCTGGGAGCAGATTTCAGCATTTTGGCTGAAACTTTGCAGAGTGATTTCGCTCCAGGCAGACACTGGCCCAGAAAATTTCATCTCCAGCCATTTCAGTTTGGCAAAGCTGAGAGCAACTGCAAACACAGACCTGTAATGTGTGGAGTGGGAGCAGCCCAGGAACCAGCCCTGCACCCTGCACCCCATTCACTCCTCTCCTTCTGTAATTATTTGCTTAATCACAGCACACTTTTAATCCTGTGCCCTAATTAATGTGCTATTAAGAGCCGTGCAGGCCATAAACCTCCCCGTGGCATGAGCAGCATCATTTGCATTCGAGCTTGTTCTTTTCAGCCCAGGATCTTGAAGCACTTTGTGAAGTAGAGATCATTAACCCCAGGTTCCAGCTGGCGAGGCCCAGACAGAGGGGATGTGACACCAATTGTCTCTCTGAGCACCGATGTCCTTGTCTGGCAGATCACTGGGACATCCATGGGAATGCACAGTCTGGGAGTGCTGCTGTGCTGGGGGATCCCTGCAGTGCTCAGCTCAAGCACCACCTGTCCTTGGATGTTCTCCCTGTGCTCCTGCCCGTGGTTGTTGTCACCACGGAGAGTGATGCTGGCATTGTCCTGCCCGTGGAGAACAAGGGTGGTACTGGGATGGCAGGGGAAGAGCAGAGGTGCCATGTCTGGAGCTGGGAACAGGGACAGCAGGACAGCAGGACAATGGTCCAACATCCCTCCTGATGATTCCTGGGCTGCAGGAAATGCTGGCCCTGCTCCGGGATGGGCTCTGGGTGCTCGCCAGAGGCTCCTGGTGGATGTGCTCGCTCCAGGGCTGTTTACACAGGTGCTGCTTTGAAAAGCAAATGTTGCTGTTTATAAAATACTTTGCATCCATTTCCTGAGGAGCAGCAAGCTGAGCAAAGTGGCTGAGCCCTGGCAGTGCCCACGTCCTGCTGCCAGCAGCTTCCAGTGTCCCAATGCCACGGCCTTGGCACAACCCTGCTGTCCCTGGTGGGCTGGAGATGGATCCAGGTGAAAACAGAGATCAGCAAAACTCTCCCAGGCTGTGCCTTAAAAAAAACTCTACTGGAGACAAGGACAGTTTCCTTTTTTTGGTCTGTCTGGGTGGAGACAGCCAGAACTGTTTGGAATCAGCAAGAGGAATCTTCACTTCCTCTGGGTGCACCTTCCATGACCCCCCATGAGCTTTGGGGTGCACACAGATTTCAGGCTATTGTCCTAAATACTTAATGCAATCATAGAATTCCAAAATGGTTGGGTTGGAGGGGAAATTAAAGCTCATCCGGTTCAAATCCCCAGAACAGTGACGCCTTCCACTACCCCAGGCTGCTCCAAGCCCGACCAGCCTGGCCTTGGACACTTCCAAGGATGGGGCAGGCACAGCTTCTCTGGGCACCCTGTTCCAAATTCCTGCAGAGGGGAGGGGAGGCTGCTCAGCCTCACTGCAGCCCAGGGCCTGGCTCTCCCTGCTGAGCTGGCTCAGGGTCGTTTGTCTCCCCCAATGTGTCTGGGTTTGATCAGCCCTTCCGTCCTGGAGCTCAGAGACTTCCCCCGATGACAGTCTCGTCAAAACCATTCCGTTTCCACACGGCTCCTCGGCTTTGACAGCTCCACATTTTCTGACAAAACCCAAACCAAAACAAGGCGCTCTTGGAAACCTCTCAAGCAGCTGCAGGGGAATGCTGATGAGATTGGACATATTTGGGTGAGAAAAGGCATGGGCAACAACCCTCAGCTTTCCTTCTCTGGTTCCCGAGGATTTGATTTCAAAGCGTGGACAGAACCCCCTCACCCCGGGTGACACAGAGCCACCTTCACACCGTGTGGGGACCACCTTGGGCACAGAGAATGACAGTGGTGACAACGTAGAGAGGAAAATCAGAGGCTCTGGGCACCAGAGTGTGTGGAGGAGATTCGCTGTGGGAAGAGTGACACGGCTGCAGCGTGCTCCCATCCTCTCTCCAGTGCCATCACCTCACACTGTCATTCTCCCAGTAACTGGCCAAGAAATGTCAGTTATTTCAACCCCTCCTGCTTTGTAACATATTTCCTGTGTAACAGCAACCTTCTTGCCCAAAATCTGAAGGTCATTCAGGGCTGAGCAGTGTTGACTCCATTTTCCCAACAGTCAGGAACCTCTTCTGGTCTTTTCTTGGCAGCTTCTTCACTCCTCCTGCATCCTTGGTCTGGAAAATGAGATTTCACTGAAAAACCTCCAGCCCTGCTCATCTATGAGGGACACAGGTGTTTCTCTGTTTCATGGGTTGCTACGCAAATAGAAAGAAACAAAAAACCTGATTTTCAGAATGTCATTTTGGTTAAACCCCACTAAGGGTTGTGTTTGTAAAACAAACAATCCCTGGGCTTATTTGCCTTAAATGAGCCCCAAAATATTTATCATCTCCCTGTTTGCCCAGTCAGCCACTGGGATGAGGAAAGGCAGAACTGGGAGGATGGGAAGGGACCACCAGCAATGGGAATTGAGGCCAGCAGCAATGGGAACTGAGGACTCTGCTCCCAGAACCTCCTCTTGGGGCTCCTGTGAATGCTCAGTGTCAATGCAATAAATTGAATCACGGAACAATTTGGGATGATTTGGGTTGGAAGGGACCTTAGAGCCCCTCTCATTCCACACCTTGCCATGGGCTGGGACACCTTCCCACTATCCCAGGTTGCTCAAATCCCTGTCCAACATGGCCTGGAACACTCCAGGGATGGGACAGCTACAGCTCCATGGCCTGGGATTTGTTCAGGGCATTCATCCTGGCACCCACAGCAGCCCAGATGTGGCTTCTCCAATTCTCCACTGTCCCTTTCCAGCTGGGAGCTGCCCCAGGAGCTCTGTGCTCCTACAGCTGATGCCAGGAACGCCTCTTCAGCACCCTGCTGACTCTGATATCCCATCCCTGCCATTCCTTGTGGATCTGTGGTGCCAGCAGGAAGGACTGGTACTCAGCAGGCAGAATTCCTGCGTGGAGCTCCTCATCCCCGCTGGGAATCCTGCTGCAGGCACGGCTGGGGCACGGCACAGCTCCCATGCAGGGCAGCTGCCGGGGACACAAAGGAATTCACCAAAATGAGTGGATCCGCCACCTCTGGGGGGGTTCGAGTGTGCAGCAATTATCTCCTGAACCTCCCGTCCCACCTTCCTCTGGGAATGCCCCCGGGCGCCGCCTCGCAGCGAGGGCTAATGAGTGGATTATTGCAGCATTTTAAAACTCAGCTGTTTTGTAAATTGGGATTATCCAGTGAAACCAAGAAGGCTTTCAAGAAGGAGCAGCCCTTCACCCCCTCCTCGCTCTCTGCAGTGCCTGTAGCAGCAGCGCGGCCACGGGGAAGGGCTCATTTTTTAAATTCTCCATCTCAAGCACTTCCTTCTCAATCAACATCAAGCCTCTCCCTCCTGCTCCACTTCTCCAGTGCCAGGGAGCTGCACTTCTCCCTGTCCCCATCTCCCACGGAAAACATGGCAAATCCAGGCAGTTCTGAATTGCCAGAGATGTGCGAGCTTTAAGATTCCTTCCAACCCAGAGCATCTGTCGGAACTCAGCACATCCCTCTGAATGTCCAGAGTTCCCGAGGACCCCATCAGGGGGCTCAGAGACCCTGGCACTCTGCCCAGAACACCTGGGGATTTGATTTTGACCCCTGGAGCAAGTTGCCAGCTTTGTATGAGGACATGAAAGTCACACCGGTTTGAATGGTGTAATAAGAAAATAATCACAGGGTGAAAATGTAGATTTTAGGATTTTTGCTATGGGGATTATGGGGACAAGATGGAAGAATCAGGGTGTGTCTAGTCCTTCTTTCTTCTTCTTCTTCTCCATTTTCTGCTGTGATGTTGGCACTTTGGGATTGGTTTAGAGTAGAGGTGCACTGTCTAACATAGGTGATGGATATTGGGAATTAAGAGTAAATATGTTACATGTAGTTTGTAGTATAAAAGGACAACACAGAGTGCCTGTGGCTGCCCTGCTGAGCAGATCTCGGCTGGGCAGAAAGAAAATTTTATAGATAAGAATTAATAAACAACCCCAAGACCAAAAAGTGAAGAGTCCAGACTCGTTCTTCAGTTGCACGGGCTGAAGCAGAGACATCCTGCACATCTCAGGGCAGCAATTATCAACAGCCAACCCAGAGCATCCTGTGACTCCATAATTCAGTGTGGGGGCTCCCAGGCAGCCCCTCAGTCCCTGGTCCCGGTGTCAGAGCAGGGTGGGACACCCAGGGACACATCCCAGAGCCCTGGGCAGGGCCATCCAGGGCAAAAGCAGCCCAGCTGGGAGATGTGGCTGGGAGTCTGCTGGCAGCATCTTCCCAGACCCAAACTATGTTAATGAAATATTTCAGTTTCGATGAACTGGCATTTTCTTTTCAAGCAAATTTCCCCCAGCTTTAGCTGGGAGCAAGTCCAGATCCCACAGCTCTCCCTTCCCCACGCTGCTCCAGCCACCAGCAGGGCTTGGCTGAGCCAGGTCCTGCATCCATGGCTGTCACCTGCACCCTGCCCAGGCTGGGATGTGTGAACAGCAGATTTGAACGTCTGCTGGAGTCAAGCTTTGGACAAAATCCTCTGTCTGCTCCCAGAATCACCCCAAATAATTTGCTTTCCCAAGTCCTATAAACTGGGATATTCTAATAACACTTCCAGGGGAGAATTTCACACACTCCAAAGGTACCGGTGGTACTGGTTGCCCCTTAATTCTTCCAGGAATTCCTTTTCTGTAGGATTTTTCCCTTTTTTTTCTGAGCAGCACAGAGAGCTGTGCTCATCCCGTGGGGCTGAGGCACAGGGTGACCTTTAGCCCAAAGATTCTGATCCCAAACCCCACACAGCCTGACCAGTGGGGTGAAACTCATCCCCCTCCCCAGAGCCCTGGCAGAGCAGCACAACAACGGCGGAAACCCAGGGAGGTTCTTTGGAAAGATGTTTCCATTTTCTGGAGCATTGTTCCCTGGGTATGAAGTGGAGCTATTTCCCTGGGGTTCATCCCAGCTGAAGCCCAGGAACAGCAGATTTTACCATAATGGGATGTGCCTGCAGACCCTCCCGGCACAGAGCAGCCCCAGCCCAGGAAATCTGGGATTTCCTAAAGGGAATGGATTGTCTTTGTCTGGGATGGTCCCTAATTTTCTTCGGGCATTGAGCTGGGAGGTCCCAGGGGACACTGTGCCCTGAGGGCTCCTCAACTTGCAAAGATTTATTTTAAGCAAAGATTTAAAGGCCACCAAAATTATTCAGCATTTTTCCAGCTGGGTGTGATGCCAGCCCCAGTCCCGACCAGCGCATTCTCTCCTGCTTTTCCAAAGCCTTGTGCCTCCATGGGTCACACTGTCTACAGGTCCTTGAAAATGTCACAGTTCTGCCGCCTCTCATTTCCTTCTCTTCCTTCTTCCAGGAGGGGAAGGAGGAGGAGGGAAAACCCCTCAGGTTGGCCCTGAGCACCCCTCCTTGATGTGTCCGTGCTCCCATTAGCTCGGTCCCCCCCCACGAGCAGGGTCACCTTTGGCTCCCTTTCATCCCCTCTGTGACATTCAGGCTCTGCTGTGAGGGGCAGGCACGATTTCCATTTGGAAGGATTTCCATTCTCAAGGATGCCACCGAGCCCCCCGGGGCCTGCCATTAAAAAGAAGAGAAAAAGGCAAACCCAGCATTCCTGGCTCTTTCTTTTCCCTTTTCCCCCCAGTCAGAAGTCCCTAATTGGTCTGAACTCTGTGGGTGTCACTGGGGGCCCTCCTGGACCACCGACCCCAAATGAGACCCCAGCTCATCGGCCGTGGAAGGAGAGGCTGGAGCTGCTCATCCTCCCTGCTCCCACCAGAAACGCTGATTCCTGCAAAGCTGTGACAGAAAAAATGTGGAAAAAATGATTGCAAAGATCTGAAAAATGTTATTTTTGTGGTGGGGAATGCATTTGGGGAAAGGGTGAAAAATAAATAAGACGGAAAGGTTTTGAGCTGATGAAGAAAACAGGGTCTGGTCAGAGCGTCCCAGAGAGATCCCATTTGCCATTAGTGGGGAAAGCAAATTGGAGGCTAATTGCTGGATTTGGAAAGGGGGTTTGCAATGTAGGGAACAGGATCTGGGTCATGATTGCTGTGTTCTGGGCACAAGGGGGAAGCTGCTTTAGCCATCAGGTGTCCATCAGGGGTTGGGAGCAGTGGGGATTTTGGGATGTGGCATCGCCCTGGCAGCAGTGGTGGGACAGGGCAGCTCCTCCTCCCTTCTCTGGACAGGGACCACATCCCACCGTGGCAGCTGTGACCCCACTCCCTGCCAGGCTGGAGCACCTGATGGTCCTGCAGCTTCATCCAGCACTTCCAGCTCCTCATTCCAGTTCTCTCAGCGCCTCCTCCTGCCCTTCCTGGGGTGATGGGATGCTCAGGACTCTTCTCACCCAAAGCTGACCAAAACTCTTCACCACTGGAGATGCTTTGGCCTGGGGACGAGTGCCAGGGGTGGAATCATCTTCCCTACATTGCCTTGTGGGAGGCATCTCCATGGGAATGGAGAGGGAGAAGGGAGGGGACAGTGGGACACAGGGACACGGGGACAAGGGACACAGGGACACAGGGACACAGGGACACAGGTACCGTGAGACACAGGGACATGGGACACAGGGACACAAGGACACAGGGACAGTGGGACACAGGGACCCAGGGACAGCGGGACACAAGAACACAAGGACACAAGGACACAGGGACACAAGGACACAGGGACACAGGGCGGTGGGAGCAGCACAATTCAAAGCACCAACTCCTTCCTGCTCTTCCTGCTTGAAGGCAGAGAGAGAAATAAAGGACAGGGAGAAGGAAATAAAAGATGAAGGACAGAAAGGGAAGAAGATAGGACAGGTGTTTTCCACTGAGTTATTTTTGGGAGGCTCTGGGACATCTCAAACAGGAACAGCCCATGACATGCAGAACCTGGCTCTTGGAGGATGTTGTTTGAGTGCAGATGGTCCCCAACTCGTGGTGGGGATGGATCATCATGGTGGGGAAAGAATTCCAGAGGCTGGATTCACTCACTGCCCAAACCAGGACACCCCGTGTGTTCCAGCTGGGAAAGTGATGAGCAAATTCCAAGGCTCCTGAAAGCCAGCCCCAGCTGAGCACCCCCAGGAACTGTCCTGAAGGCTCCCCCCACCAACCCACCCAGCCTTCATTCCCAACAATCAATTCCCACCCCAACCCAGCCAGCAGGAGCACTGGGATGAGGCTCACATGGTGCTGGAGCTGAACACCCCCACAGGCAGCCAGGAAAAGGAGCAGTGTCACCCTTGGAGGCTGGCACCATGCTGTGTTTCATAGTAATGAGGAAATATTTTATGCATCAAAAGCAATATTTTGGCAAGATCCTTCCCAGGCACTTGTAAGTGCTTATCACGGTGTGGGAGCCTGGATGCTCCAGGCCCTTGGACTCAGATGCTCTTTGTTCTTGTACAACCTGATGTAGGTGCTGCTGCAGAGAGAAAAATAAACACTAAAATCGGAATAAACACCCCGTTGTCTGCTGCCCCCACCAACTGTGTCTGTTCCTAAAATAATTGCGTCTGTGGTAAACGCTGAGTAATTAATGTGCACATATTTAGAAGAGGATTAACATCAATAATAATCAATGCAGATCTATTATGGTTAATTACGGATGTGGATCTATTGCATAGCTCCTAATCTGCTATAAATATGGTTTTTATAATCACTTTGTTAGCAGGTATCTAAAGCAATGCAAGGAATTTGCAATACAAGTTTAGAGCCTGGCTCTGTTCCAGCTCAGGTAATTACACCCTGGCTCGGTCTATCCCTCTGCTGCTCCCCCTGGGAATATATTTATTTTTAACTTCTTACCCAGAAGTGTCTCATGTCACTGAGGGCCATGTGCTGTGTGACACCACAAAGGGCTCAGAGCACAGGGGGGATGTGGGATCTCTCTAGGTGAGCCTCAGAACAAGGGGTGTGTTTAGTCCATTACAGCTTGGGATTAGGTTGTTATTAGTCCCTACAGAACATCAGGAGCAGCTCTTTAGTCTGGGGAAGGAGGCTGTTAAATAACAAGGAGGATCTGAGAGCTCTGTTGGATGAAACCCTTCTCTCTGTGTGTCTGGGCTCCTCGCTGCTCCACAGTCACTGCTCTCCTTGGGGACCAACGCTCAAATCCTGCTGGTGCCACAGCTCAGGTGGGGCTGATCCCTCCCAGCACCCCAGCAGGGCTTGGGGCACACAGATGCCAAGGAGCCCCAGCTCTGGGGGATGCTCATGGAGCTGTGGGAAGGGACAGTGGGAGTCCAGTGGGATGTGGGGTCTGGGCTGGAGGAGGAAAACCCCGATCCAGCAGCAGGAAGCCTGAGAGCTGGGTGAGCAGTGGTTCCCTGCACCTCTGCCCAGGCTGCTGAGCTGCTCTGGAGTTTGGAAGCACCAGCCTCTGTGGGTTTCTTTTTTTTCCCCTTTTTTTCCCTGAGAAGTGACCTTGGGAAAAGTGATCTGGGGTGGGAGCTGTCACAGTGTGAAAGGGAAAGAGGTGACAGCTGCACAAACCTCGGGCTGTCCGGGAGGCTCAGGAGGCAAAAAACAACATCCATGTTTCACCACAGCCCCAATTACAACAGGGTTGTTGAAGTTTGGCACTTCAGCAGTCAAAACATCTTCCCAAAGTCTCCTCAGGCTGGAATATCCCTCCAAGAGCCATGGGAAGGAGGACTGGTAACCCAATCTGCTGCCCCAGATTATACAGTGTCCAAGCGTTTAATTGAGATTAATCACTTCTTCCCCCATGCCCAGAAATACCTTTCATGTCTGGAACACTCTTCCCCGTCCTGAACCACTTGAACTTTGAGGCTTGTGGGCGATGGAGATGGAGGGGGAGAGGGCAGGGTGGGATCCACCAGCCAGGCAGCCCTGCCTGAGTGTCCCATGCTGGTCTAGAGAGTGAGACACCACCAGGAGCCTCAAGGGAGCAGCTCCTCTGCCTCCCTCCCACCACCCCCAGAGGTCCTGGTGTGACACTGATGAAGGATTTGATCATTGGCAAACCCAGCTCATGTGACCTTCTCAGGTGCTGTGGTAGCACCAGGACAGGTGGAGAGGGTGACCTGAAATCTGGCAGTGTTTTATTTAAACCTAAACCTGAAATCTGGCAGTGTCTTATTTAAGCCTAAACTTGAAATCTGGCAGTGTTTTATTTAAGCCTAAACCTGAAATCTGGCAGTGTTTTATTTAAACCTAACCCTGGGCTCAGCAGTGCAGAATTAACAGCTGCACTCGATGATCTCAAAGGTTTTTTCCAACCTGAACTATTCCATGGTTCTCTGAACCATCCCTGCCTGCTCCCACACAGGAGACAGCACAGTTCCACCAGGGAGGTGAGGAACTCTCTCAGCTCCCAGGGGGATAATTCTCCTTCCTTCAACAGTGGGAGTGAAGCAGACATGGGGTTTCTTGTAATTCTCCAGGATTTGGTAATGTTTGGTGATGTGCAACAGCCTGAAGCACTGGGGTGTTTTCCCAGCCTGGAAGAGGTGGGAATCTAACTGCAGTCATCATAAGGAAGGTATGTGTGACCTTGCTTGTTTGTTCCTTCGTGGGGCTAACAGGAAAAATGCCCACCCCAGGCATCTGGGTTGGGGTCAGGAACATCCCTATCACATGGATGGGGACACAGGGCATGTCCTGGGACATGGCGCTGGGAAAAGCAGCCTGGACAGAGTGGGATGGTGAGGACAGCCCAGATTCCTGCTCCAGGAGGTTCTGGGGCTGCTGGGCTATGCTGGGTGACAGTAAGGGACATGGAGATTCCTGCTCTGCTCCAGGAGGTTCTGGGATTGCTGGGCTGGGCTGGGTGATGGTGAGGGACACTCAGCTTCCTTGGGTGATAGTAAGGGACACCCAGGTTCAGGCTCCAGGAGGTTCTGAGATTGCTGGGCTGGGCTGTGTGACAGTAAGGGACACAGAGGTTCCTGCTCTGCTCCAGGAGGTTCTGGGATTGCTGGGAGGCTCAGCAGGCCATGCTGCTGGCACAGACATGCGTGCAAGCTTTGCTTTTCCATTTTAACCTAAAGACCCGAGGAGATTGGGTTCCAGCTGACAGGCCATAAAAGCTGTCGTGTCCTGTATCACAGCAAACATCTGCCAGAGGCATGGCTCCCAGCAGGATCAGCGCTCCAGCACGAGCTCAGGGGCTTTTGGGGGCTTGCTGGGGGAGAGCTGAGGGAGGAAGAGGAGCAGCAGTGCCCCCGCGGTGCTCTTGGCCAACAGCAGAGGAATTGCAGCTTGGGCTGGAGCTGGGGCAGGCTCTGCAGAGGTCAGCAGCGTTCCAGCTGTGGGACACCCGCCCCGGGAAACTGGAGAAGGGGCTGGAATGGCTGCTGCAGGACACGGTTTGAGGCAGCTCATCCCTGCCTTAGTGGGGCTGCTGTGTTTATGGGTTCTGTCCCAGGATAGGATAGGTTTGCACTGTACCAGAGCTCACCTGGAGCCTCAGAGCCCAGGAGCAGTGCTTGGGATCAGGCCTTGGGGCTGAGTGTGGGGGAGTTTATGGGAGCAGAGCCCCATAGACTGCAGGGGATGGCAGGGAAGGGTGGGGGGAAGGAGATGCTCACACCTGAGCCAACCTTCCCCTTCCTAAAGCAACCCCAATGAAGGGAACTGACTCCCATCCCTCTGCCAGACCTTGCTGCCCTCCCCAGCTGCCCTGTGTGGGTTTGTCAGGGAGTGCAGGACAGTCACGGGGCTGGAGCACAAAAGCGTCTGGGAGAGGAGGGCTGGTGACCAGGCTGCATCCCAGAGGTGTCACAGTGTCTGTGTCCTGCCCTGGTGGCACAGTGTCCCTGTCCTGCTCCCAGAGGTGTCACAGTGTCTGTGCCCTGCCCTGGTGGCACAGTGTCCCTGTCCTGCTCCCACAGGTGGCACAGTGGCTGTGTCCTGCCCTGGGGGCACAGTGTCCCTGTCCTGGAGAGCACAGCCATGGGGCTGGACAGAGCATTGCACAGCCCCAGGGCACTCCAGCCATCCCCAAGCAGTGCAGGCAGCAGCTGCCAGGGAGAAAAAGCCCCAGTGCCAGCGAGGGAAAGCCAAAGCAGAGCTGTGTGTGGCAGCTGAGGAGGAAATGAGTGCAGACCCTGCAGGACTCACTAATGGCCTCCACCGTGCGCCTCTGCCTCGTACGAGGCCTTCGCTGTGCGAGTTTGGACACATCCCATTTCCCACAGACCCTCATTATCCTACTCGTGTTCACCGCAGCTCTCCATAAATATTTTATGAGCATCCTCTTTGCAAGGCTTTCGTTTGGATTTGCCCTGTGAAAGCGTCTGCCTGGCAAGGAGAGGAGAGGGGAAATGAGTAACAAGAATGATCACGGAGAAGGCTGGGGGGGATGGAGGGGAGAAGGAGCCTCTCTCTCTGTGTCTCTCTCTCCTTGATAACTGGGTTGTCTCATCCCTGCTCTTGTGTGATAACAGCAGAGCAGCTGCGTCCCTGGGCCGGATCCTTTGGAACTCTGCTTTAGGGAGCAGTGCCCAGCTGGCAGTGCCACCACCCAGGGGACAGTGCCCAGCTGTGCCCAGCTGGCTGTGCCACTACCCAGGGGACAGAGCCCAGCTGTGCCATGTCCTGCCAGAGCTGGGGAGAGGGACAGCGAGGAGAGGAGGCAGCCCCAGCACGAGGAGACACGGCCACTGCTGTGCCCTGCTTGGCTCAGGCCCTGGCACACGGGGATGTTGAGCACATCCAGTCCTGCCCACGCCAGGTGGAGCAGGAGCTCTGGTGCAGCAGGGCACAGGTGTGGGGGAACAGGTGTGGGGGGAACAGGTGTGCTCTGACAGGGCACCTCCAACACAGCATCCAAACCCAGTATCCACACACAGCATCCTCCAACACAGCATCCACACACAGCATTCCCTGCACACAGCATTCCTTGCACACAGAATTCCACACACAGAATTCCACACACAGCATTCCCTGCACACAGAATTCTCTGCACACAGAATTCCACACACAGCATCCTCCAACACAACATCCACACACAGAATTCTGTGCACACAGAATTCCACACGCAGCATCCACACACAACATTCCTTGCACACAGAATTCCACATACAGCATACTCTGCACACAGAATTCCACACACGGAATTCCACACACAGAATTCTCTGCACAAAGAATTCCACACACAGCATTCCCTGCACAGAGAATTCCCTGCACACAAATTCCACACACAGCATTCCCACACACAGCATCCCCCATTCCGCACATACAGCTTCCCTGGGTCCCTGTGCAGGTGGGGACACGTGTCACCAATTCCACCTTGTCCCCCTGGCTCAGACACACTGGCCATGGCCCCGTTTGCCTTTGGGCCCTGCCCCTGATGCTGCAGCCCCGGCCATGGGGCTCCTCTCCTCTGGTTTCCAAGTCAGCCTCTGAGCCCATTCCAGCCCATCTCCACCCAGGAGAGCCTCCTGCCCGTCCTTCTGCTTCACAAGTGAGCTGAGGCTGGCTGGGAAGCAAGAATTCCATTTAGGGGAAAAAAACCCAACAAACCCTGAGGTTTGGAAATTGGTTTTCATCATCATTTTGAAGGGGGAGCGGAGTGCTGATGACACCAAGGCAGGAAGGGAGCTGCTGGCACGGCTCTCCCCCTTTGTGACCATAGCCCTGCAACCCTGCATTTCTGTGGATGAAGGACCTGGGGCAGAGATCAAACCATTCCTGGGCTCTCTCCAGAGAGTTCCATTTAATGACCTCATAAATCTTCTCAGCTGTCCAATGGGACAATCCTCCCATCCTGCTGGAGGAGCTGCACTGCAAATTCCTCACCAGACAGAGCTTTTCCCAGAAAGGGGCTGAGCTGGGCTGGGCTGGGTGAGCTGTGTAGGGAGCTGGTGCTGCCCCAGGTGCCACCAAGCCCAGGGGGTGCGGTTTGAGGGTCACTTTTACCCTCTGGGGTTGGAAAATGTCTCTAGTAAAGGACATATCACAACAGGGATGTTTCAGAAGAGCACCCATACCCAGGACACAGCAAATCCCACTTCCCTCCCCAGCCCTGTAGCCCACATAGCCTCAGAGCCTTGTCAGGAGAGGTTTGCTCCCCAGATTTTCCTTCAGCAGATGCTTTTCACAAATGTGCATTTATGAATGACGAGCTGGGCTCCCACCCTTCCCTGTGCACGAGGGCAGCTCTTGCTGGGCTTTTCCTGCTGAGGTACATTCCTAAATAAATAAATAAAGCAGTTAAATAATTTCCTGTCTAATTGGTGAGAGGATGAAATTAGTGACCTAATCAGCCTTTTCTGTCTCTTGTTTCTGCCTAACTCTGACCCCACTCAGCCCGGCTTGGCAGTACAGGGAGCCCAGTGTGTGTGGTTGGGTCGGCCCCATTTTCTCTGGAGCAGACATGGGAAGCCTCAGGCTCATGGGCTCTGAGCTTTCCTCAGCTCATTTCAATCCCACCAACCCTTACCTGGAGCTGCAGAGGCCATAAAGCTTCTCTGTGCATCTCAGCTCACTGTGTGCAGCTGTTGGGAAGCAGGCCAGCCCGAATGTTTGTTGGGATGCTCCCATAAAGCGAAAAAAGCCTGGAATTACCCCAAACCAGGCTGGTCTCCTGCTCCCTAGTGCAGCCAACGCTGGCTCCAGGGTGAGTTGTCAGTGTCCAGCCCTGGATGGTGCAAGGAAACTGCTCCAGGATGTGTTATAGAGCAGGAGGAGAAGCCAGGAATGCTCCTGTCAGGGCTGGGCTGGGTCCCAGCATGCAGGAGCACCACCAGAATGAGATCCTCTGTCCCTGCTAAGAGGAATTTGGTGTTCCCAATGAGCCATCCCTGCTCCCCATGCCAGCCCCAAGGAGCTGCAGGGCTGCACACTTTGGAAGTCCAGCTGATCTCCCAGGCCCACAGCAGGCTGGTCCCGTCTCTTCCCAGAGAGGGGTTCCTCACTCCTCTACCTCTCTCTGTCGGATTAATTGGATTATTTCCCTGAAATTTATCATCTGCTTTCCTTTCCTCAATTCCACCTTCTTAGCTCCACATTCCTCCACCTTTCTAAATCATTCCCCTCCCTTCTGCCTGCTGACACCTCTAAACCAGCTGAAGGTCAATGCTTTGACACCTCTCCCCTGCTTTTCTGCCTCTCCCACCCCAACACCAGCAGGTTCCAGTCCACAGAGTGTCCCCATGGGGTGTCCCCTGCTATAAAGCTGAATTTCCCTCCTGGTTCCATGAGCCAGCTCCCAGGTGACAGCCATGAACAAAGAAGCCTTGGGGTGAATTGCTCACACTCCTGCAGTGATTTCCCAGTTTTCCAGCTGCTGTGCTGATGTGTTTGCCATGCACAGGTGAGAAGATCTGCCACCCTACCTAGATAGGCAGCCTCTTCCTCTTCCTTCTCTTCCTCCTCTTTCTCCTTTTCTCCTCTTTCCCCTCTTTCTTCTCTTTCTCCTTTTCTCCTCTTCTCTTTCCCCTCTTTCTTCTCTTTCTCCTTTTCTCATCTTCCTTCTCTTTCTCCTCTTTCTTCTCTTTCTCCTTTTCTCCTCTTTCTCTTCTTCCTCCTCTTTCTCCTCTTTATCCTCTTTCTCCTCTTTCTCCTCTTTCTCCTCTTTCTCCTCTTTCTCCTCTTTTTCTCCAGCCCTCCCCATGCAATTCCTTGGGCTCTGCTCTCCCCCTGCCTATCCTGCCCACATCTCCTCCATCCCTTGGTGTCTGGGGTGTATTCCCAAATCCTGGCCGAGCAGGGGCAGCTCTGTCTCTAGGAAAATCAGGCAGGGAGAGCTCCGTGCTCCACCTCCCCTGCACCTTCCAGCCCCTCATCCCTCCGAAATTCGTCACTCTAATCCCGTTTGGACGCCGCTAACTCCGGCATCCTCCCCCTCCGCCTTCCCTCTCCGGTGCCTCGCGGTGACTCCCGCAGACGCTGCCTTATCTCCAGCCCATTTGTTATTCCCATTCCTATTCATCCCGCGTTCCCGGGCTGCCTGTGCCGCGGGAGACAGGAAAACAAAGTCAGCTCTGGCCTCGGGGGACCCCGCGCTCGGCAGAGGGATGCGGAATTCGGAGCAGCTTTCCCCAATCCTCCCCATGGCTGTCACGGAGGGAACCGCACTGAGAGCCAGTGGATGCACAGGAGAACATCTGCAAACCCCGGCCAGCTGCCCTGTGCCCTGCCCCGGGTGCTGTGACACACGGTGACACGGTGACACGTTCCCGAGGTGGCACTGCCCAGCTGGAGGAGCCAACTGCCCAGGTGGATTTCAGAGCAGGGATCATTCATCACCCAATATTCCTGTATTTATTTGGGGTTGGTCTTGAAGTGTTGTTGCTTTTGACAACTCAGGGAGGGACAAGGGTGGGATGAAAGGATGGGAGGGACCATCCATCACCTCCCCAGATCCATCCCTGCATCCATCCCTCAGATCCACAATCCCACAGGGGACAAGCTGAGCTGCCAGGACATGGGGGCAAAATCCCAGATTATCTTGACTCAGAAGGGACCCACGAAGATCTCTGAGCCCAACTCCTGGCCCTGCACAGGACACTCCAACAATCCCAGTCTGTGTTCTGCCCACAGCAGAGGCTGCCTCCCATGAGCACTTCCATCCCTTTTCCTCTTTCCCTCCAAGGGCTGATGCCTCAGGGCTGCTTTAGTCTTATCCTTAATAGGAGAAATTGAAGGCTAAGGATGGCTGCAAACTGGAAAACAAATTCCCCAAAACTAGGGCAGGCCACAGAGCTGAGCCGAGCCCATCGCATTGTCTTTTCTCAGAGAGAAGTTCACATTTTTTCAGCGAAAAACAAAACTAAAGCAAACAAGTTGTGTTTGTTGGGATTTTGTTCTGGCTGTTGTGTGCCCTGTGCCTGTGTGCATGTGTGGAATCGCCTGCTCCAGCTCTTTTCCCAAGGGAAGCTGAAGTAGGGAAATAAAAACCTAAAGTGTTTTTTTTATCATTGCTGCTCAGAAACTAAACAATTTCAGCTATGCAGGATCCTCACAGAGGAAGGTAATTGAGATCACAGAGGCTTTTTTCCCACACAGGCATTTCCATGAGGAGGGTTTGATCCACCAGTTTTAAGTGCTTTGTTTTTAAATATGTTTTTTTCTACATGGCAAAAGAGTTTTCCCCAAATCAGGGTTTTGCCCCAAACCCTCTTGTTCAAGCTGTCCCCAAGGCCAGGGATTTGCTAACCCAGGTGACTCAGGCTCCTGATAGCCCCACTGTCAGGAATAATGTCACTAATTAAGGTGGAATTATGTGTCTGTGACCCAGCTGAGGAGGAGGAGGACAAAGAGAGAGAGCTTGGCCTAAAAAAGTGTAAATAAAGGACAAGTGGTTTGTGAGACCAGAGCAGGGAATGGTTAGATCAGCTCCTAATGAACAAATGGCTCAAAGCACATCTGGAGCTCAGATCCCAGAGACACCAGTGACCAGCCCAGCCCCTCAGGACCACCATGGCACTGGTGGCACCACAAAAGGCCTGGCAGCTTCCAGAGATGCTGATGGGACAGCCAAACCCCCCCCTGTGGGACATCCTGGGTGCTTACCCCTTCTCCACACCCTCCATCTGTCGCAGACATCTTTTCTGAAAAATCTTTTGCTTAGGATTTTCCCTCCTGAGAAGCTGAGAGGCCCCAGGAACAAAATGTAAACAATGGTTATCTGCTGCTGTGGAATGCAACAGGTGCATCTGTGATTGTTTTCATGTGGTTGTTTCTAATTAATGGCCAATCACAGCCCAGCTGGCTCGGACAGAGAGCCAAGCCACAAACCTTTGTTATCATTCCTTCTTTTTCTATTCTTAGCTAGCCTTCTGATTAAATCATTTCTTCTATTTTTTTGTATAGTTTTAATGTAATATATATAATAAAATAATAACTCAAGCCTTCTGAAACATGGAGTCAGATCCTCATCTCTTCCCTCATCCTCAGACCCCGGTGAATGCCGTCACATCCGTCCTCCCTCCTCATGAAGATGGATCTGTGTGGATCCTTCCATCCATCCATCCATCCATCCATCCATCCATCCATCCATCCATCCATCCATCCAGGGCTTGCTTCACCTCACCTCTCTGAGGAAATCCTGCCAGGCAGGACCAGAGCTGGGCTCCCCATGGCAGCAGTGCCCCACTCCCAACACTTTTTGTGAGCCTCCTGCTTTTCCCTCAGCCCAGACCCACAGCCCCGGGATGCAGGGAGAGATAAGGCCCTGCTCATGTTACCTGATGCTGCCTTCCTGCCACCTGATAGCATTAATTATGACTTATTCTAATATGAAAGGACCCCTTCAGAAGGTTTCCCCCTGCTCTGCCTCCATCCCCGTGCCCACCTCGGGGACCCCCCAGCCCTCCTGCCTCCCCTTCTCCAGCCCACGGGACTTCCCAGTTTTCAGCAACACGAGATACAGGAGGCTCTTTGAAAACGCTGCAGGCTGGCAGCTTTCCCACCTCAGTTTCAAATCTCACTGGATAATATTCTCCATATTCCTTTATGGAAACCAGAAATTCTGGCTTGGCCGTGTCTCGGCGTGGCTGTGCTCGCGGTGGGTGTGAGGAGCTGGGGACAGCGGTGGTGGCAGCAGTGACAGAGGTGACAGCAGACACAGCCCGTGCCACTAGCCATCAAATGAGGCCACAGAAGGCAGAGCTAGGGGAAACTCCTCTGCCAAACACCCAAAAGTGCAGCTGCAAGTCAATTGCGACACTGACCCAACGGGAATGATCTTATACTCCCCAAAAAAGGGAAAAATCCAACCAAATCTGCCAGGTTTAATCTGCTGGCTTTGAAGGAAAGCTTCTTGAAGCTCTGTGATTTGGGCTGAAACGATGTTTTCAGGAGAAATTTGCCTGTGTTTAACTCAAGCCCACTTAAGGAGCTTAAAAAGGAAAAGCTTGGAGCACACACGGAATGTTTGCTCGATGATTGAAGCAAACGTTTGGGTTGACTTGAGGCAGGTTTTGGACAGGGGGAATTTTTCAGTTTGTTTTTCATTTTACTGAGTGCAAGTTTGGGTTTTGTCAGTGTCTCCCAAGTTTCCTGTAACCCCTGTGGAAAGATGGGCTGCCAAGGGCTGGGACAGCCCCATGTCCCAGTGCAGGGGTGGTTATTGAAGGGTTTTTGAATTCCTACAGTGCCCAGAATGACCAGGGCCTGCAAATAACCTGATGTGTTCTCCAGCTGCCAGGAATTCCCAGCATAGGCTGTATGGGATTATCCAGAATGGGAAGGGCTCTGATGGAGCACAAGGGAGCACTCCAGGGTCTCCAGTTCTGGCGTCCCTGTGGAGAGGATTTCTTGGAAAACCTCCCTTGTAAATGTGGTGAAAATGGGTTTTTTTCCAGGATATCAGTGAGGGAAAAACACAAATATGCTCTCATCTGGTGCTGAAGGCATGGGAGGGTGACACATCCTGTGAGGTGACAGGGGGACATCTGTATTTCCATACAATTTATAAATGAGCTAGGCATGGGAGGGTGACATGTCCTGTGAGGTGACATGGGGACATTTGTATTTCCATACAATTTATAAATGAGCCAGGCATGGGGATAACTGGGTGGGATGCTCTCAGGAACAGGGCAGGCATGGGCAGGTAACAGAGCCATCCCGAGGGAAAAAGCCCCATGGGATGGGACTGGAGCTGAGCACAGGGGCAGCAACAGCTAAAAATGCTCATTTTCAAGCCCCCACAATGTGAACTCATCCCCCTGGATAAGGGTGGTGCCACTTCAAGGACAGGGACTGGTGGAAGGAAAGGACAAGAACAAATCCTAAAGAGGGGCTCTTTGCCCTAAAACATCCTCAAAACCTTCATGGCTTGAGTCTGACTCTGCAGAATCTTCTTTGAGCAGCCAAGTGACAGCAGGGACAACAGGATCCTGCCTGAGGGCAGGAGTGGGGGAGCAGCCCCGGGAATGCCGGGGCACCCATCCAACAGGTGCTGAGAAGGGAATGCCAGCTCAGCTCAGCTCAGGAATGCTCCCTGCCAGCCCCTGGAGTGGAACTGCCAGGCCTCCTGCTGCTCTTAATCCACAGCACGCTGAGGAGCTAAATATATTTCCAGCCTTATGCAGCAGGGCCTGGCTAATCTGCCCTTCACCACTGGGACACCCAGGACTGGCTCTCTGCACACCCCAGAGCAGGGTTAACAGCAGGACCAGCAGGACCAGGGGCTCCTGTCACCCCAGGATGTGCAGCAGTAATTGAAACAGAGCTGCTCTTGTCACAGGGAATGAGATTCCCACCATCCTGGCCTTGCCCCGTGCTGGATTGGGGAGCAAATTGCATTTGTTAATTTGCAAAATAATCCTCCCAGGCATTAGTGTGACTCATGTCCTAATCCCGAGGGGTTTTCATGGAATCCCAGACTGGTTTATGTTGGGAAGGATCTCAAAGCCCATCCAGTGCCACCTTCCACTGTCCCAGGTTGCTCCAAGCCCCATCCAACCCGGCCTTGGACACTCCCAGGGATGGGGACTCCACAACCTCTCTGATTTTCCTTGTGGATCTCAAATCCCCATCCCAGGGCCTGTTTGGGGAGCAGTGCCAGCCTTGGGCTGGGCCTTTGGAGTCAGTGATGGGACATGACTCCTGTGCCTGTGCCTGGAGAAGCCCAGGATGGCATCAGCCAGGAGGGAGTGAGCAGCACACCGCTCGCAGCAGAGCCAGGCACGCACAGGAGCTGCCTCCAGCTGATACCCCAAAAAATAACTGACTTAATCCAGCAAAACAGGGCAAGAAATGTTCCCCAGGGATTCTGGGCAAAGGCTGGATGAGATTCCCCACTGGGCCCTTGCTTTGGGAGGAGAGCCCAGCCAGCCCTGCTGCCACATCCCAGGGGAAACAGGAGCCGGGGAAGGGGGAGCCGAGGTGCTGCCTGGTGCTCGGCCACCCGTAGCCAGCGAGCCCCATCTCCCAATCCCCGTGCCTGCATTAGCATTCCCCAAATCCTTTTAACGCGCTGATCTGATAAGGGATATGCCTGCACTGGGTTTTTTTTGCCGGTGACACATAACCCAGCTGGCTGGGTGGCGGCTCGGGGAGGAATCAAACGGTCAGGAACAAATGAGTAAATCAAGTTACCATTTTACATCTCTTTAAGTTGTTTCCCTCTAAGAGCTCCCCAGATTTTATCTCAGGTAGCTTAATTGGAACAGGAGAGCCCGGGCTCCTCGGAGTGCCGGGCTTTCCAAGGGAAGGGCAGCCCCCACCAGGTAGGAGGGAGCTTTGCTGGGGAAAGCGCAGGGGAAGGGGAAGGACAGGGATAATTTATCCAGACTCGTGGGAAGTCCAGCAAACGGCCAGGGGAAGGAGACAGCCGGGGAGCAGCCCCTTCCCAGCGGGGCTGAGTGCTGTGGGGAGGGGGCTCTGCCTCTTGGGGTCCCTCAGCGTCACCAGCCTGGCACCCTCAGCATCACCAGCCTGGCACCCCCACTTTCACCAGCCTGGCACCCTCAGCATCACCTGCCTGGCACCCTGACCTTCACCTGCCTGGCACCCTCAGCATCACCAGCTTGGCACCCTCAGCATCACCTGCCTAGCAGCCTCAGCATCACCTGCCTGCCACTCTCACCTTCACCAGCTTGGCACCTCCACCTTCACCTGCCTGGCACCCTCACCTTCACCAGCTGGGCACCCTCAGCATCACCAGCCTGGCATCCTGATCTTCACCTGCCTGGCACCCTTACCTTCACCAGCTCATCCCTGGCATCCCACAGTGCCCTCCCTGCCAGCATCTGCTGGATGCTTTTGTCTCTAGGGAGTCACAGGGTTTCTCCATGTTTCACCTTACCTCCTTCCATCTCGCCCTTCCTTGTTCCCTGGCACCAGCTGTCTCCAGCCCCCAGAGCCAGAACTCCTGGGGATTTGTGCCTTGGGACTACAAACTGCTCATCCAGGGAGAACCCAGCAATTGCTGTCACTCCCTGAGCCCCTGGGGGCAGGAGGATGCTCAGGAGCCTTGTCCTGGGCTGCTCCATCCTGCTGGCACCTCTGTTTTCTGTTCCTGAAGTGTTTCCGTACAGAAATTTGCCCGGATTTCCCTAACCTAAGAGATAATAACCTGAGGAATTCCTAGTCAGGCTTCATTGGCCATGGCATTTCACTGCTCTTTCACAAATCCCTGATGTCTTCCTCCTAGCCCAAAACACAGCAGAAACAGAAAACAAATCAATCCACATAACAACAGCATGATCAGCTTTTGTCTGGCCCGGAAGAGAGGAGAGAGAAGGGAAGAGAGGAGAGATGGAGTGATAGGGAGAGAAGGAGAGAAAGTGCAGGGCTGAGGAGGGGCAGCATTTATGGACTGGTTGGAAACCATCAATCACTGTTAGTGCAAGAGGCTGTTTAGAGCTGGTGGGTATTAAATTCCAGCAGAATTTGATGAATAACAGGAGGAAAAACATTCCTGTTGTAGAAGAATAAAAACAAGAGTTCCCTCCTCAGCCTGTGCCAAACATCCCCAACCTGAGGGAAAGGCCTGGGAAAGGTTGTTCCTGAGCAAGGGAATTGCAGCAGCCTCACTGGGAACTCCAGAGGGGCTGCAGGGCTGGAAAGGATCTGAACTGGAACATGCAGGACCTCGATTTCCCAACCCAAACCTCCAGCTGGGGTGGAATGGACAGGGAGTGGCTCATTTTGCCTTAATGATCAGCCAGCCCCTGCTAATTGTTAGCAACTGGAGTGAGTCTGCTCCGATAAAATCAGGCTCCTGACTCCCCAAAGCCTGCACCCTTTGGGGCTCAGAGGGGCTCCTGCTGCTGAACCTGTCATTGCACTGTCTGGGACACACTCAGGGCTGCCCTCCTGTCTCTAAAGATGCAGACCCCAAAAGCACAGACCCTGGTGATGGAGATTGGCATTTGTTGCTTCCCCACATCGTTCTCCAAAGCAGTCAGCAGCAGCATCTCTTCTTAATTAGACAGGCTGGTAATGAGAGTCGAGGGCCCCAGAGGCTTGTCTGACATCACCAGGTATTGCTGTCAAGCAGACACAGAAAAATGCACTGAGATTCAGCCAGAACATCCCCAGAATCAGGGAATTTGTCCTAAAAATTCAGGGGCTGATGCTTTGTCTTTGGTGTGTCTCAGTGCTGGGGAGGAGGGAGGGGAGCACCTGAACCAGATTTGGAAAACATCAAACAATGGCACAGGGGGCATTTGGGCTTCTGATGAAGAATTAATTTGCCATCAGCATAAATGTGAAAGGGAAGGGCTGGTAGAGCTCAGGTGACCTTTTCCCAGAGCTGTGTGGGCTGTCACGGTGACAAATGGGACACCTGGGCGCTGACACAAAGGGCCGGCACTCCAAGGTCACCTCAGTTTGCTAAACAAGGGGTGGCTGCGCTCTGGGCCAGAGCCTGGACCCCCAAGCTGCTGTGGGAGGTGGGACTGAGGCATCCCCACTCTGGGCACATCCCAGAGGGTGGGCAGTGGCTGTGCACAGCTGGGCACAGTCCCCAGCGTGGCCATGGCAACGTGAGAATGGCATGGACGTGGCATGGAAACATGGACATGGAATGGAAACATGAACATGGCATGGAAACATGAACAGGACATGGAAACATGAACATGAGCATGGAAACATGAACATGAGCATGGAAGCATGAACATGAGCGTGGTCACTCACCAGGCTCTGGCCCAGCCCCCTCCTGTCCCCAGAGGTGCCAACACTGCTGCAGGAACAGGACTATAAGAGCTGAAATGAAGGATGTGGGACTCCAGGGGCTCTCCAGAATGCAGTTTATTCCATCCAAGACTTACAGCAGCCCAGGGTCATGGGTGACAGAGCTGTGCCCACAGCTGTCAGCTCCAGCTGCAGGCAGGCCTGGAGACCCTTTGGTTTTGGTTACAATGCATTATAGACTTTCCTTTGCTTGGCATCTTCATACAGCAAAACCAATCTATACCTTAACTATTACCTATAGCCTATCATCACTACTATAATTACCATATTCATGTTCCTATTCTCCAATCACTAAAAGTTAGTACATTACAGTTAAGCTAGAAGTTGTTTTTCCTTTTTCTTGCAGTGGAAAATTCTTTTTTCTACTGGCCACATCCACAGGCTTGTTTGCCTGTGCTATCTTTCTGCTTGGTAAAAACATCTTCTTGTTTGAGGTGGGTTTATCCTCTGCTCTAAGTCATAAAAACCCCTTTTAACTAACACACCCTTTGCCTCCTTGGTTAGCCAGTAAGAGTGGCTCAGCAATTCTTTTCTTCTATATCAAAACTTGCTTCCATTGCTATTCCTTCATCAGACTCTACATTTAAAAATCTTTCTGCTAAGCACACATATCTGTGAGACTCTCTTGTCAAACTTTCATCCTTCCCAACTCAGGACGGCGGCCACAGAATGTCCCCTGAAGGCACCGTGCCATGGAGGGCGGGCACAGAATTCCCAGCACCTGGCACGGCACCCACGGAGAGCCTGGAGGGATGGTGGCACAGCTGGGACCAGGGTCCCCCCGGGGCTCTGTCCCTGTGTCCCCTGAGCCCTGTCCCTGCCATGTGGCACCAGCCCAAGGAGGGCTCTGATGGGAGAATGACTCACAGGGACTCTGCTGCGGGTGTGTTTCCTATTAGGGCCGCTCAAGTCTCCACAATTAGGAATGCAGCTCAACCAGAGTGTGAATCCCTAATAGGAAACACTCCCCAGATGCACATGAGAGGGCCCCGAGGAAGATGCCAGCCCTGGAGAGGGCTGGGGGGCCAGAGCCGCCGGGATGGCTCCCACATGAGGCGGCATCAAAGGCCAGGCTGCAGTCCCGGGGTCTCCGTGGCCACTTCTGCCAACTTTGATCAGGGTTTGTCGTCTGACTCCCAAACAGCTCTTTCACACTTGTTTCCCAAGTGTGAAGAGCCCGAAGCCATGCTGGAAACTCTGAGACAATTTCGGATTCCTTTGCAACAAAGCCAAGGCCAGGACAATGGGACTTTGATGTTATTGACATATTGGTTCAGAGTTTCCTTGTTTCCATTTCCCAGCATTAGGCCGGAGCAGAGGGCTCTGCCTTGCTCTGTTTAATTAGGTAATGTTTGTACAGTGCTCGGAGAATATAAAGTGCTCAGCAAGTGGAAAGCGTTATCCTTATTACTATGCCTTCCATATCCACTGGCTGCGCTTGGTGGAGCTGCAAAAGCTTTGAAAGAAAAATAAAATAAGGTCAAGTTTATTTTATTTAAATGTAAAATAAAATTGTGGTGCTGAGCAGAAGTAATGGACTGGCAGAGGCGGGGAGGGAAGAGCTCTGTGTGTCTGGAGCAGGGACAGTGTGGACTTCGCCAAGCTGGGTCCCTTTGATGTTGTCCCAAGCTGTCCTGTCACTGTGTGTGTCCAGTGTGGCCTGGACAAGCCCTTCCCAGAGGCAGCAGAAGCCAGGGCAGCTCCCAGGCTCCCTGCTGGAAGTGCCACCAGGGCAGCTCCTGGTGCCCATCATGTTTTCATCAGGTGGAGATGGGGCAGCTGTGCCAAGCAGAGCCACCATGGCACTGCGCCCTTACCCAAAACGACACCATGGCACTGCCAGGCACAGCGGGGCTGGACAGGGGCTCCCAGCACTGGCACAACCCCCAGGCAGCTCCTGAGTACTGCCAGCACTGCCAGCCCACGGTGCAGCATTCCAGAGACAGGGAACACACCCCACTCCTGCCGCTGTTGATCTGCCTCCCCATCCTGGGCACTGGGAGATCCTGAGTATGCTCCGAGTAGCTGAGAATGGGACACCCCTGCACCGCCACAGCTGTGCCCCAGCCTGCAGTGATGCCAGGGCTGCTCCCACTCAGGACTGCTCCACTTGGGCCCCAGTCTGAGTCTCAGGCTGAGTCTTCTCAGGCTGCTGTTCCCTTTTCCCTTCCCCTGGGTGATTTCCCCTCATTGTGATTCCTCTCCTTGCTGGTGATAAAACATTTGACGAATTGCACTGAAGGCCCAGACTCAGCAGCCCACTCCAACCCTCCCACCCCAGCCTCTCCCCCACCAAATATGTTTGTATTTTTAACATTTTTAGGCAACAATCTTAAACCGAAGCAGATGTGACAATGAATATTTATCTGCAGCATCTCAGTATGGGATTTTCTCTTAAACTCGATAAAATAAACGGCTCAGGATACAGAACAACATTTCTCCTAATATACAATACACAAGGGGCAGGAGGGGAATTAGCAGATGAACTCAGCATTAAAGCCATTTAAAATCAAAAGAGCAGCAGAATTTACATGTGAGGAGAACAGTTGGTGCTTTCAGTGAGATCCTGGCATGTTCTCCTCCTCATTCCTGGAGCCTGGCAAGCACCAGGCAAGACGATTTCTGCCAGGGAGGGGCAGGTGAGCAGGGGGCTCTTGCCACAGGTGGTAGAGGCAGGAGCAGCTACCATGGGATGGGATGGGATGGGATGGGATGGGATGGGATGGGATGGGATGGGATGGGATGGGATGGGGAGCAGAGTGAGGAGGGCAAGAAGGCAAACACTGCTCTAGTGACAAGGAGGTCTCCAGGTCCCAGCCTCGTGTCTCTCCCATGCTGTCCCATTGCTGTCCCTCCCTCAGGGGGCTCACAGCAGGGTTTGTTTCCATCCAGCAGGAGAGTGGCAGTCAGGAATTGTCCCCACCCTGCTTGGGGCCTGCTGGATTTTCCTTGCAGGGACTGATGCAGATGGGGTGCTCCAGGCTCCCCAGGCTGGCACTTCTGGGCTTCCAGGGCAGGGTGTGACTCTGCTGGTTCTTCAGCATCTCCCTGTGCAGCAGAGGCTGTGGGATCCCTCATTCTCAAGGATAGGATGAGCTCCTGTCCCACAGAACAGCCCCACAGGACCAAATCTGTGCTTGCTTTGGTGCTGAGAGCCCCTTCCTCCCTACCCTGCTCATCCTCAGGGCTTGGCTGGCAGTGAGGAGTGACTGGAAGCTGCTGCAGACCCTGGGGTGAGCGCTGGGGCTCAGCACAGCCCTGCTGGATCTGGTTCTCTGGAGCTGGGGGGCACTGCCAACCTTGCCACGTTGTGCTCCAAGCGCCAGGCACGTCCCTCCAACCTGCTGTCTCTGACGCAAATCCACAACAATATGCAGATTAAAAATAACAACCACAACAAAAAGGCTCCACCACCACCCCAGAGAGCCCCAGGCACACGGAGCCCTCCCCAAAGCCTGAGTGGGGAGTGGGCACAGGGGGTGGGTGAGACCCCAGGGCCTGGGCATGGCTGGAGGGGCAGCAGGAGGAGCAGTCCTGTCCTGTGTCCAGGGCTGAGAGGCCACCAAAGCCCCTGGTGCTCATTCACTCCCCACAGCTCTGCAAAGAGAGCAATTTGGAGGGGCCATGGACAGCTGTGCCACGATGGTGGCCCTCTGTGGCCGGTCCCCAGCTGAGCCGAGCCAGTGACCTCAGCACCACGCACTGGAACATCTTGTTCCTCTTTGGTTTAGGCCCATCTGCCCTCCTCCTCCTCTCCCAGAGAGGGATCTGTGTCTCTGGGTCCTGAGGGACCCCTAAATAACAAGTCAAAGGGACAAGGTCTCCTTTGGTCTGCAGAGAACATGAACTGGAGCCAAAAAACTGCTGACTGAAAGGGCTCAGCAGCTTCCTGAGGGCCATGGTCCCAGCTGGTGGCACTCACAGTGTCAGAAATGGGATGGGGACTGTTGGAGCCTGGAGGGAGCATTTCCATGCTGAACAGAGAGCAGGCTGACACAGGAGATGCCTCCAGTCACCAGCACAGGCCCTTGGGTGATGGAAGGAAGGCTTTGGAGTCCCTGTGCTCTCAAACCATGGGGAGGGTCCCCAGGCTCTGCCCAGGAGGATCCTGCTCAGGCTTTGTGCTCTGCCAGCACTGGATCCCAGCCCTCGGTACCCCTGCCCTGAGCAGGGATTTTCACCTCCCACTTCAGTCCCAGAGCTTGGCCAGGTCAGGGCTCCCCAAGGAACTCCTGGGGCAATGAACATTCCACCTCTTTCACCTCCAGGGCTTGACCAGGTCCTGGTTCTCCTTGTGCCTTCTTGGGGCAATGAACATTCCACCCTCATCCTTCACCTCCAAAACTTTGCCAGGTCCGGGCTCCCCACGTGACTCCTGGGGCAATGAACATTCCACCTCCTTCACCTCCAGAGCTTGGCCAGGTCCTGGTTCCTCAGGTGACTCCTGGGGCAATGAACATTCCACCCTCATCCTTCACCTCCAAGGCTTGGCCGGGGTCCCCAGGGAAGTCCTGGAGCAATGAAATTCCACCTCCTTCACCTCCAAGGCCTGGCCAGGCCCTGGCTCCCCTCGTGCCTTCCCGGGGTATGAAGGAGGAGGCTGAGCTCGATTTCCCGAGCCCTCAGGGGATCAGAGGGACATTCCCAGCCCAGGAGCTGCCCAGCATCCCCAGACAGGTTTTGTTCCTCCCCAAAGTCCATGGGAGTGGCCTGACGCGGTGCTGCAGCCCCAGAAACATTCCTTTGTAAGGAAATAAAGTGTCAGTGCCACAGCTGTGACATCCAAGCTCCGCTTCAGTAGCGTGCCCTGGGCAGAAAGAGGCAGCGGGATCCTGTTTAGGTTTTCGGTTACTGTGTTTGTAAAATATTTATTTTTCTTGGTGTTTCTATCCCAGCCCTTTCAGAATCCAAATATTTGGAGGCTGGAGGAGCCGTGGCCGGGCCCAGCACTGCTCTGCTGGCTGGACTCGGCATGTGCCAGGCATGCTGATGGCCCCGGACCCCCCCAGCCAGCCCTCAGCATCAGACAGCGTTTGAATGCAGTCTCCAGGGGTGGAGAGGGTGGTATGAGGCTCTGAAAGAGCTGGGAGAGAGAAAAAAAAGGAGAGGAAAAAAGAAAAGGCAAAAAAAAAAAAAAAAGAAAAAAGCAAAGCAAGGCAGTGGCGTATAAATGAATAAATAATAGTAATAAAAAAGATCATTGGGAAGCAAAGACATTCTTTATGGTGCATTAATGTGTTTTCTCAGCTGCTCTCTTGACTCGGCACCAGCTCTTGCAGTTCCTGTCCTCAGGACACTCCGCTGGGCACGGGGAGGTTTGTTCTGGCTGCTCTGTCCCAGTCCCACTGCCCCTGAGCCCTGTCCCCACTGCCTGCTGAGGGAGCCCAGAGACCCCACTGCCCCTGTCCCCACAGCCTCCGTGCCCATCGCTGTCCCTGGGACTCCAGAGCAGCCCTCAGGTGTGAAACACCACAGGAACCGGGGCTTTGTCCCCTTGGTGCCACCCAGCGCTGCCTCCCCCCGCTCTCCGAGGCTCCCCGAGCCCATCCCTTCCTCCTCCCCCATCTCCAGCAGCTTTCCAGGGAAGGGCTCCATCCTGAGAGCTGCTGGGACCCCAGCCGTGGAGGCAGCAGCTCTTATCAGGCAGTGCCAGCTCTGTCCCCACGCTGTGCTGAGCGACGGGCGCTCCCACCTGCTGCTGCTGCTGCTGCTATAGAAACACCCAACTTCTTACACTCACCTCCTTTCTTCTTCCTCTCTTCTCTTTTTCCCTTTAGACGCTCAAAGCGGCGTCTGAATTCCCTCAGCATCCACAGGAGGATCCGAGGGCTCCTCAGCGCAGGGTGTGGTGATCCATCCTCACCGAGAGGGAGCTCCAGAGGCTCCACCTGCTCTCCAGGAGCTGAGCTGAGCCCTCTCCCGCTCGCACCAGGGCTGTGGGGTTTGTTCTCTGTGCTGGCATTCATCAGCTGCTCCAGCAGAGCCCCACACTCAGCTCTGGTGGGTTTATTTTGCTGGCTGCTCTCACCCAGCTGTTTATTTTCCTGAGTTTCCCCCGTGAACCCACTACACACCTGGAATTGTGCTGACGAGCTGACTTCAAAGCTGAGCTGACTCTGCAAATGCCTTCCATGCATGACTGTGGGCAGCAGGTGCTCCTGGCTTCCCCAGGGCTGCAGAGCCCCCCAGCAGGAGAGCAGGACCTGGCTCATTCCTCATTTGCCAAGCAGAGACACCCACATGGAAAACCAGTGTGTCCTCAAGTCGTGGAATCACAGAATGGTTTGGTTGGAAGGGACCTTAAAGCCCATCCAGTGCCACCACCATGGGCAGAGACACCTTCCACTATCCCAGGTTGCTCCAAGCCCTGTCCAAAGTGGCCTTGGACACTGCCAGGGATCCAGGAACAGCCACAGCTGCTCTGGGCAGCCTAAGCCACCAAGCCTGGACTCATCAGCATCACGATGGTAGATCCAGCACATCCCTTCCCGTCCCTTCCTGACCTCATTGGCCTTGGCTGACAGTGCCTTGTTTTGGTATCAGCCCCCATGGGCACTCTGCAAACCAAACCAGCTCAGTGTAAGGTCCAAGGAGACGTTTACTAATGGGCTTTGGGCTGAAACTCAACCCTTCCTCAAAAAAAAAAAAAAAAAAAAAATCCTTCAGACTAAAAGATTCTAAACAAACCTGACTTGACAGTCATTTAATACCCTGTTAGCTTCCCTTCCCACTGCTCCTGGCTCTGCTGAGGTGAGCCGTGTCCTTGGGATGGGGGTCCTGCTCTCCTGAGCCTGCCAGGAAGGTGCAAACCAATCCTGAAGTGCAGATGCCAGAGTCACTGACCCACAGAGATCCTCCTGGAGCCCCAGAGATCTTTGGCTCGAGCCTCAGTGGAAGGCCAGGACAGGTCATTTCCCAATCCCTTCACTTTGATTGTCTTCCCACGGAGCAGCCCAGCATTGCTGCATTCCAGGGGCATTTCGGAGTTCTGGGGGTGTTGGTCTGGGCGAGCGGCACAAATGGTGATGCCATCAAAGCGGGACTGACCCTCCAGCTGTGACACCTGTAAGAGTCAGGTCAGCAGTGTTTCTCCTGCCCCACAGATTAGGAGTAACCACTCCTCTTCCTTCCTTCCGGGAATCCTTCATTCCTGGAATCCTTCCTGGTATCGTTCCTGGAATACTTCCTTCCTTCCTTCCTTCCTTCCTGGAATCCTTCCTTCCTGGTATCCTTCCCGGAATCCTTCCTTCCTTCCTTTTCTCCAGGATGACACGGTCTTCCCTTCCCTTCCCTTCCCTTCCCTTCCCTTCCCTTCCCTTCCCTTCCCTTCCCTTCCCTTCCCTTCCCTTCCCTTCCCTTCCCTTCCCTTCCCTTCCCTTCCCTTCCCTTCCCTTCCCTTCCCTTCCCTTCCCTTCCCTTCCCTTCCCTTCCCTTCCCTTCCCTTCCCTTCCCTTCCCTTCCCTTCCCTTCCCTTCCCTCGGCTCTCCTTAGCCGCGCTCTCCCCCTGGCGGCAGCGCTCGGTACTGCCGGCCCCAGGTGCCGCCGCCCCGCCCGGCCCCGCCCCGGCCCCCCCGGTTATCCTGGTTATCCCGGTCCCGGTTATCCCGGTCTCCCCGATTATCCCGGTGCCCTCCATCAGCCCTTCCATCTCCCGAACCCCCAGGGACCTGCGCAGGACAAGGACCCCGGAGCGTCCCCCGGCCCCGGGGGTTCGATGCTCCCCGCGCCACGGAGGTGACGCCCTGCACTCACTGCCGTTGACACCAGATGAGGAACCGCTGGCTCCTGGGATCTTTGCTCTTTCCAAGCGCACGAGTGACTCCCGGCCTTGAAGATTAGCCTTCCAGCCCCCCACTGCTCAGTGTGACCCCCCACTCGCCCCAGCCCTGAAGCTGGTGGGCTCCTTGGAACATCCTCACTGGAGATCGAGGGGAGAGAAGAGAGGGAGGGAAGGGAAAGGAGAGGGAGAGGGAAACAGAAAGAATTAAACCCCCTGCTTTAAATGATGGAAAATATCCCAGCAGTGTTCCCTTTCAAGCCTTATTTTGCTATTCAGGAGCTTGAAAGGCATCGAGCTCCCAGGCCCTCGCAGAGCAAGCAGAGATTTCATGTTATAAAATATGAATATCCTGGTTTATGAATAAACCTGGGTTTGCCGCTCAATCCAAGGCATCACAACTCCCTCAGTTTCTCTCTGGGGTGATGTCCCAGGTGTGGGGTCGGCAGGGGAGGAGGGGATGGGAACCAGCAGGGAGCAGCTGCAGGCACGGATCTCCCTCCCCTCATGGGGCTGCGAGGGGCGGAGGCACTGCTGGGCTCTGGGGTGATGCCAGGGCTGGGACATGTCCCAAATGCAGCGCTGGGAGCCATCCCCAGAGCTCAGGCACGTGTCTGGGGGGAGATGCTCAGGATTCTCAGTGGCTGGTGGCATCGGTGTTGGAACATCAGCCTTCGGGAGAGCAAGTGGAGAGACCCAAAACCTGCCCCGAGTCCTCCGAGGTCCCACAGTGCTGACAGAAGGAAGAGAAATGAGCACGGGAGAGGAAAATCTGTCCTCCCCGTCCCCGGGGGGACAAAGGCAGCAGGGCCGTGGCAGGGATGTGACAGAGAGATCCACCGGGGCTGGCACTGGGCACGGACCGAGGCACCGGGGCTGCAGCCGCACAGCTCACCTGCTTTCCCCCACCTGGGGAGGAGGAGGGGATGGCACGGGCACCCCCCAGGCTCTGGGCACAAACCCAGGGCACAGACCCCCCCCAGAGCCCCCTCCCCTGGCCCCGCTACTGCCCGAGCTGTGCTGGGAGGGACAGACCCGCACAAGGAGCAGCAAAGACTTCAGAGGCGCTTTGGAGGAAAAGGAAGGAAGGACAAAGAGAAGCTGGGAAGAGGCCATGCCTGGTCCCCTGATGCACTTCAAGAGAAAACAGTCTAGACTTTTTATTTTTTCTTCCCCAGACCCTGTTTTCCATTTCAAATCAGCCCTGACATTTTGGTTATCTTTTCTTTTAATAAGCCAGGTTTGGTCTGTTAGAATCCATTCATCTGCGTGGCACAGGAAGGCTCAAAGACAAATAACACCTGGGGACTAGGAAGCTCCCCAGTGTCTCAGTGCCACCAGCCTGCCCTGAGACAGAGGCCAGGGCAGCACAGGAGGGCACACAGCTGACAAGGACCTGTGAGCCCCAGGGGACACGAGGCTCTTTCAAGCTCCTCTCCACAGCCTTCATTGTCCCATGGGAGGTCTTGGGATGGGGCAAATCCCTTTGGCATAGCCAGGGACCACTCCTAGCAAAAGGTGAAGGGATTCCTGCAGATTTGGGGTTCCTTGAGCGTCTCTCCCCTCTTCTCTCTGCTGCCTGGCAGAGCAGCCACAGCACAGCAGCCGCTCGCTGGGGCGCTGCCAGGGGATTTCCAGCTCCTCCCGCCTGACCCTGGTGATGGGAGAGCTTCCCAAAACGCCTCCCCAGGAGCCTTTCCCTGCTGGCAGCCCGGCTCAGCCTCACCCAGCCCCAGCCCCGCTGCCAGTTCTCGCCCCTCGTCCCACAGAGGCTGCAGAGGGGGGAAGGCAGATGGAGCTCTGCAGGAGAAGGCGGCTCGAAGGAGGAAAATAACAACCAGAAACACGGAGAAAGGGATGAAATGTTACAGAAAAGTTGGCCTGAGGGAAATAAGGGAGCTAAAAATAACCCGCCCAAGGCTGCGATGGGAGTGAGAGGAAAACTGCCGAGCCCGAGAAATGGGGTTACCCTGCAGCTGCCCCCACACTGCTCCTGCTGAGCCCCACAGCTTTGTGGGGGTGTCCCATGGCAGGAGGGGGTCAGGGGACAGAGATCTCCAATAGGGTCCCTGAACTGGGCCAGGGTTCTCCAGGAATGGGGCAAATCCCACAGGAACCAGGCAGGTGCCCAGCCCAGCCCAGCCCAGCCCAGCCTGGAGCCCTCGCCTTGATTACATTTCTGTTTCCTCCTCGAGCCGAGCACAGGAAGCTGCTTCACCATCCATTTACCCAGGGACTTCACTGGTATTTAATAAACTCGATTAAGCAAGCGCCTTAATTTGCTTTGGTAATGAAAACATAATTGTTTCTGCAGCTCCAGCGCGGGGACTCTCCACGGCGAGTGGCGGGTGCAGGCAGTGGGATAATCAAGCAGGAGAGCCCAGAGCTGGGCAAGTTGTTGGTTCTCCCCCGAGGAAATAACCAGGTTTTCACCTTGGCAGGGCAGAGGGAGAAGCTGCTGCCATGGGGGGCTGGGGTGATTCAGGGCAATCCTGCCCCCTCATCCTTCTCAACCTAATTCAGTCTTTCCCCACAAAAACACACACCA
Source organism: Ammospiza caudacuta (assembly GCF_027887145.1). Lineage (NCBI taxonomy): Eukaryota > Metazoa > Chordata > Aves > Passeriformes > Passerellidae > Ammospiza > Ammospiza caudacuta. The sequence continues at coordinate 14,347,085 of NC_080606.1, read as the reverse complement.
CCAACCACTGGTGACATTTGCTATTCCCTCACCTTGCAGCTCCATCCACACCCTGGGCAGGATGAACCATCCCACACAGGGTGATCCCATGGGATGCACACATCCCACACAGAGAGATCCCATGGAGGGATGCAGGTGTGATAAAGCAGGTGTGATAAGGCAGAGGCTCACCTTGGACCTTTTCCAGCACCAGTGCACAGCTAGTGGATAATGCAGAATTCTGTCCACAGATGTGTGCGCAGCCCTCAGCACTTGACTCAAAATTGAGCACATGACCCCACTGTGGTTCCTCCCCAATCCCTTTAGGGCTGTGTGAATGGAGCATACCAGCACCCAGGGACACGTGCCACAGCAGCCTGGGGACAAATAAATGGGAAAACAGAAGTTCCCTGCAATGGCAAGCTCTGCAATGAGCAGCCAGGTGCAGTGTGTGCAGTCGGTGTGACACGGGAGGTGCCTGCAGGGACCAACCAGCACAACCCAGCAGGGTTTGTACACTTAATGTGAGACATTTCTCATGACTGATGATTTAGGAATTGCTGCAACCCCTGCAAAGGTGGGGAGAGCCCAGGGGTCACCGTGGCCAGCAGGAGCTGGGCGAGGTCAGAGCCCAATCGTGCTCCCCAAGAAAAACTCCGGGGAAGAAGAGCCTGGATGTGCAGTGAGCACAGAGAGGAAAATGGGAGGAGGAAGAGACAGATGGTCCCATTTTGTATGAAAAGGCAGAGAGGGAAGATGTAACTTGGGAATCTCCCCAGAACAAGCCATCTGTGAGGTGTAAGGCCTGAGCTGCCGCCAGTGCAGCCAAAATCCTGGAACAGCAGAAGATGCTGTGCTCAGTCCAAAGATTTCATTACCTTGTCCCCGTTATTTGTGACTCTGAGGTCACAGGTAGTGAAAGCAGCAATTTAATCCTTTGTCTTTTTATTTTCTTCTGCTCTAATAGGTTTGTGTTTTCCCTCACCCCTGTGTGATGCCAGCCAGGAGCTCTGGGAACTCTTGTGAGCCTCAGGCAATTCCCTCCACTGATTTAAGGAACCCAAATAAATAAATGTTGTTGACAAATCCTTTAAAATATTAGAAACTTGGAGCAGCTCTTGAAACCTTGTGAGCCAGCCTGGCTCTCCCACTGCAGCTCTGGGAGTGCTGGAACAGGGAGGACTCAGCCCCAGCACCCTCCCCATCCCTGGTGGGAGGAATGTCCCATCCTGTCCCAAGAGTTGTCACAGTGGGAAGGGAGGTCTGCGACAAGGGCATCTCCTCCTCTAGACAGTTCATATCCCTGGAAATCTCGGTCCCTCTGGAAGGACACAGCAGCTCTGTCCCTTCTGCAGTGTAAGCCATGGGGAACTCACAGGTCTTTTCTGCATCTGGGGGCAGCCAGGCCAGCAATGTCCCCATGGCTGGGGGCACTGGGTGCCCCAGGCCCAGGCTGGGCCCCTCCTGCACAGGGTGAGAGAGGGAAAATGAGAATGTCCAACCTCCAGCAGCCACACAGCTCCCACCCTTCCCAGCGCTGACAGATCTGCAGTGCCAAGGGCCATCCCAGAGCCCAGCTATGCTCAGGAATGCAGGAGCAGCAGGAAAATGGGCCTGGCATGCCTGGGCACTGCCCAATGCCTGATGTCACACAGTTTGGTCAGTGGGGTGGGAATGGGAGCCAGGTGAGGTGTCCTGGTGCCATTGACCAACTACCCAGTTTGGTCAATGGAGTGGGAATGGGAGCCAGGTGAGGTGTCCTGGTGCCCCCTGGGTCCCTGCAGGGTGCTGGCTCTGTCCCCAAGCAGACCCAGCAGGATGGAGCTGCCAAGGTGCAATCAAGGCAGGGATCTGGGGCTTTTGGGGGGTGTGGGCAGCAGGGGGAAAGAAACAAGCCTCAAAAATAAAAGACACCACCCCTATAAATCACTAATATTAAAACGCACGAAAGGGCCTGAGCCTTCAGCCCTGACCAAGCGCTGGGTGGGAGAGCAGGAGCAGCTCTGGCCCCGCTGCTCAACTCTGCAAATATCCATCAGCTCCTCCTGACACATCGTTATTAGCTTTCCTACGCTGAATTGCACAGGGATAAACTTGGGGCTGGGAGAAAAACCGCAGAGATTATTGTCAGCCCGAGCGCTGCCACGCGCTGTGCTTCTCCTCCTTCCCCCCCTCCGCCTTTTTTCATGCAGGAACACAAAGGAAATTCATGGCATTTCTACGGCTCATACCGCAGGAAGCGTTGGTGGGCTTGAAAGAGGAGAAAGAATTAGAGGCTCATCCAGACACTGGGATGTGGGGGGCGAAGGAGGGGGAGCACAGGGGGGGCAGCTGATCTCAGTAAAGTGAGAGTTTGATGCATTGGTTGGGGGGAAAATAAAGAAACTTCAATAAAACAAATTGAATTTAAATCCTTGGGCAGAGCCGGTTCCCAGCAAGCGAGCCCCAGGAATGGGTTTGGGTTACACTGGGACAGCTGTGGCCCCTCACTGCAGTGTGCTGACAAAGGAGGGGGTTTGGTGGGCTGGGGGACCGTGGGGGGCAGACATCCCCCCACTTCCCATCCACACCCATCCACTCTGCTTCCCTGTGTGGCCCCTTCGTGTTCCTCACGCGCCAGAGGGATCTCAGAGCACTGCGAGGCAGTCCATCCTTCCACCCAACTCCTGCACAAATCCCCAAAACTCTGGCATCCCCCTAAAAGCTCTGTGTCCTCCCCACCCAATCTGGGCTCATTCCAACCCCTGAACCTGCTGTGTCCCTCACAGGATCCCAGATCTGGCCCTGCTGATGTCAATGGAGCACCTGGCTCCCAGTCCAGGAACGATGAAAGCCAACTGTTGGGAAGGGCAGTGAGCTCAGAGCCCTCCCTGGGCACTGGTGCCATCCCAGCTGCCCATCAGAGCAGTTACCGGATGATCCATGGAGCCACTGGGCAAGAGGAGGATCCACCTTGGATTCCACCCTCCATAATCAGGGTTGGATGTCAGCTCCCAGGAGGGGTGAAGCCCCTGAAATTTACTCCCCGGCTGCCAAGTTAACTGCCCAGAACATTGATGATACAATCAGCAATAAAGCCTAAAAATAGCCCAGAGCTGCTGTCAGCAGTGTAAATAGAGATTGGTGAGTGTCGTGGAGCGGGATAAATACCAGGGATTCATGGATCAGCTCCCTCAGATGGGCAGATGATGCCTGTGGGTTATCTGGGAGCAGCTGTGACTTCGGGAGCTGCCCAGAGAGCCTGGGCTCTGTGGGGACGTGAGGTGGCATTTCTGCAGCAGCAAGAGCTCCAGGAGAGCTGGAGAGGGACTTTGGACAAGGGATGGAGGAACAGGACAAGGGGGAATGGTTTCCCACTGCCAGAGGGCAGGGATAGATGGGATATTGGGAGGGAATCCTTCCCTGTGATGGTGCTGAGGCCCTGGCACAGGTGCCCAGAGATGTGGCTGTCCCATCCCTGGAAGTGTCCCAGGCCAGGTTGGATGGAACTTGGAGCCACCTGGGATAGTGGAAGGTGTCCCTGCCCATGTCAGGGGATGGCACCGGGTGATCTTTAAGATCCCCTCCAATCCAAACCACTCCAGGATTCTGTGACATGGAGCAGAGCTGTGTGGGGGGATCAAATCTGCTCGAAAGGGGAGCAAAACCAGGGTATTGGGGAGAGCAGCTCCAAGTGCCTGATCCACTCCCCTGCTGCACAAGGTTCCTAAACTCCTTCCCAAGGCTCAGGTCCCCTTCCCAAGGCTCTGCTCTCCTTCCCCAAGGATCTGCTCTCCTTCCCAGACCAAAAGACCCGTACTGTGCTGGATGACCCCACAATTTATTTATGAGCTTATTCCCGCAGGAGGGCCCCCCTTATCCATAGAGGTAGCCCCACAGCACCCTCTGCTCTCCTGGGGGCTGCTGGAGCTGAGGATTCTCGTGGCACTGGGAGAAATCTGGAAGCGATTGCTCCAGTGCGCCTCTCCAGAGGGAACACCGTGCCCAGTTCATTTCCTTTAAGGAAACACAACCCCAGGGGATAATTAGAGCTTCTTTGCGTACACAATCCCGTACTGTTTATCCAACACAAATTAAAAAATGTGGTCCTCAGGAACACGGAGTGGGGAGATAAAGAAGCGATCACTCCCAGACGGGTTTCATTACTGCCCCAGCACACCAGGGCCCTGGAGCCACCTTGTGTTCCAGGACAACAGCAGGAAAACCAGGATGTTTGGAGCATGGGTGAGATCCAGGGATACACCCAGGGTGCTGTAAATAAGTGTGATGGAAAATCAGCTGAATCTTGGCACCAGCATTGATTTCTCTCTAGAGCTTTTGTGCCTCTTGTGTCACGTGCTCAGCTCTTGGGTGCACACAAACCCTGTGAAAGCCTGTTGGTGATGGGAATCATGGAATCACAAAATGGTTTGGGTGGGAAGGGAACTCTGACATCACTGAGGACTTGGAGAGGTGCTGAGGTAGTTTGTGCCCCCTGTCTGCTCCCCGTGGCAGGAGCAGAGGGTCCCTGCTGGGGCGGGGTCTGTCCCAGCACCAGCAGTGAACTGGGAGCTTTGATGGACCCCAGAGATGGGAAGAAGGTGAAGAGGGAGTGAGGAAACCCCCCTGGAGTGGAGCTCCAGCTCGGTTACCACAGCTCTGGCTCCGTCACTGCTGCGGGCAGGCAGGGAGGGGAAAATGCCATCTGGGGTCTCACTTGAAAGGGCTTTTACAAGCACTGGGATTTTATTGCAAGCAGCCCAGTGCTGGTGTGATTCCTGCCTGGCTCCGGCGTGGAAGGGCAGGGCTGGGAGCGGGGCTGTCCCTCCACAGCCAGGGTGGCACCGAGCTCAGCCCTGGGGGGACACTCCGGGCAGAGCCACCCCGGGCCCCAGGGCTGGCACGGGACAAAATCCGTGTCCCCTCTTGGAAATGTGCTCTGAAAGATCCATCCCAGAGGGACACAGGCTGGGTTTGAACACTTTGTCCTGCAGTACAACAATAGGCATGTGAGGGGCCAAACCATGCAGGGAAGATGTTGGTGGCATCCCCCGGTGCCTGCGGACCAGGCTGTGTGTGGGATCAGGGGAATGTCATCCGGGAAGGGCCACGGGCATTCCCTGACTGCGGCATGGCAGCGGGGGCAGCCGGTCCCGTCCCCTCCTCCCCTCGGAGCCGGAGCTCATTAGGGCAACGCTGTTTGTTTGTTTTGTTAATCGACACCAAGAGGCCCCATCTGGGCTCTGCCGAGCCCCTTCTCCATCCCTGGCAGCACGGAACCCGAAACCAATTTTCCAGTGTGGTTTCTGTGGCTTGGGAATGTATTTCAGGATCCTCATTTGGAGACCTCGATCAGAGCTCAGAGCTCTTCCCTCGCGCTCCCTGCTCTCCATCCCTGCTCCCCCAGTGCTGTGTGGGACTGAATTGTTCTCCTCAGGCCACTCACAGCCCCTCCTGGGCTATGTCACTGTGGGGAGGATGGACGGACATCCCTGGGGGATGCAGACCATCCCTGGACACACCTGGGATGGGCACCTGCAGGAGGTGCCAACCAAAGCTGGTGCCAACCAAAGCTGGGTTCCAGTCCTGTCCGGTGGAGAGGACACCTTTGAATGGTGCTGCTGGTGATCCTGCTGCCTTTGGGGGACACTGGAGCCACCCAATCCTGTGATGAGGCAACAGAGATGAACCAGAACACGCCGTGCCAAAGACAGCCTGGAAGGGACTCTGACACGGACTCTGACGGGGACTCTGACAGGGACACTGATAGAGACTCTGACAGGGACACTGACAGGGACTCTGATAGGGACACTGGCAAGGACTCCTCTCCCCTGGGAAGTTGTCATGCTGGCAGCTGAGAGTGGATGTGACACAAAGATGATGTGACAAACATTTGCCACCATGAGCCAGCAGTTGGGACAAGCTGGGCTGCTCCCACCTCCAGCCTCCCCTTCCTACCCCCATCACACCTCCCTCTTTTTGCAGCGTCTCTGTGGCCAGGAGAGGAGCAGCTCTGGCTGAGGAAAGCCCCGTTTCAGAGCAGAGCCAGCCCTTGTGGCGGTGTCAGTGTCCCCAGCCCTGCCCCGGGGCGCGCTGCTCCTCCGGCCGTGCCTGCCACAGCCCCGCGCTGCTCCACCTGCGAGCAAAAGCAAACCTCAGTGAAATCCATCAGGTGCGAAAAGCTTTTTTGGAGGATGAGAATGAAAAGCAAAGGGTTTTTCTAAGCCTTCCCTCAGGCTCCCTCCACACGCACGTCAGTCTGTACTGCTCTGTGATTGAGTGAGTGAGACAGTGCAGAGCAAACGTGCCATGGAGGGAGGGAAGGGAAGGGAAGGGAAGGGAAGGGAAGGGAAGGGAAGGGAAGGGAAGGGAAGGGAAGGGAAGGGAAGGGAAGGGAAGGGAAGGGAAGGGAAGGGAAGGGAAGGAAGGGAAGGGAAGGGAAGGGAAGGAAGGGAAGGGAAGGGAAGGGAAGGGAAGGAAGGGAAGGGAAGGGAAGGGAAGGGAAGGAAGGGAAGGGAAGGAAGGGAAGGGAAGGGAAGGGAAGGGAAGGGAAGGAAGGGAAGGGAAGGAAGGGAAGGGAAGGGAAGGGAAGGGAAGGGAAGGGAAGGGAAGGGAAGGGAAGGGAAGGAAGGGAAGGGAAGGAAGGGAAGGGAAGGAAGGGAAGGGAAGGGAAGGAAGGGAAGGGAAGGGAAGGAAGGGAAGGGAAGGGAAGGGAAGGGGAAGGGAAGCTGCTGGTGTGCTTGGCATTCCTTCCTTCCTTCCTAACGACCTTGGAGACACAGGTAAAGGGACACGGGGTCTGTGGCCACCAACCCGAGTGGCAGCCACCAGTGGGCCCAGCCAGGCTGTGACAGGGAGCACAAGGGTGCCCGTGCCTTGGTTGAAAAGCTCTCACCAGGTGAAGGAGAGGATGAATCTCAGCACAGGGGGCTCCCAGACCCCAGCCCTCCTTCCCGTCCTCTCCCAAGGCTCTGCACATCCCAGCCCCCCCTCCCCTCCCTGGACTCAGGGAACATGTGTCTGGCAGATTTTTATTAACTGTGCAGTTTTCCCTTGCTCGCTTTCCGTCTCTTTTTTTCTGCTCCCTGCTTGCTTGACAGAATTTAGATTAGACAAAACATGAGATCATTCCTGCCTGCACAAAAAGGAAACAGAAGAAGAGAAGGAATTGGCTCTGGCTCCTGCACCCCCTTCCTTCTCCACCCCAGCATGTCCACCTGCCCCAGCCCGGCAGATTTCTGACATTCCAGACGTGATGGAGATCCAGGGCAGAGCTGCTGCTGGCCACCACCTCATCCTCAAACCATCCCTCTCCCTGTGCCTGGTGGAGCTGTTTGCTCTCTCCAGCCCATGCTCCACACGCACAGAACCAGCACAGCCACCCAGAATCCCCCATGCAGGGACAGGGATGTCCTGCAGGGCACAGGCTCTGCCAGGGGCCCAGCACTGCCCCTCTGGCCAGAGCTGAAGGTTTCCCCATCCTCACTTCTCCCCTCACTCCCCAGAGTGAAACAGGGGCAGGAGCCAAAAGGGGACAGTGGTACTGGGTGTTCATGGATGAAGGTGGGAGCTGTTTCCCATCAGAAGGACAAACACCTTCCCCATGCCACTGGGGAGAGCCCCTGGCACAGCCCTGGGTGCCCCTGCCAACCCCAGAGCTGCTCCTCTTCCCCAGGAAAACCATGGGGAGGGGGCACCACCGTGGATTCAGGTTTCCTCCTCACTGCTGCTCCCCTTTCCAAGGAGGAATCTGCAGCTAATTTTATGGACACCTGGAGGAGCTGGAAAAATGATCTAACATCTCCCAGGGCCTTGCAGAAATGGAGGGAGGTGTGAGAGGGGGAGGAAGGCAGCTCTGGAGCCATGAGCCATGCGGGCAGCTGGGAGGTGGGAGGATTTTCCCCTGTTCCCTGGTTTCCAGAGAAACTTGCCTCTGAGTGGAGAAGAGGTGGTCCAAGGCTCCAGTTAGCATTGGAGCCCAAAGGCTTGGGAACACCAAGATCACAGGCTCATGGATAGGCTGAGAGCCCTCCAGGGTGTCCCCAGATGGGTGCTCCCCACATTCCCAGATCCTCCTGTTTACACCCCAGCCCTGCTCACAGCTCCTGGGGTAGCACTAATACAGGGATGAGGGCAAGGAAAGGCAAAGAAATCCTTCCTTCCTTCCTTCCTTCCTTCCTTCCTTCCTTCCTTCCTTCCTTCCTTCCGACACTTCCTTCCTTCCTTCCGACACTTCCTTCCTTCCTTCCTTCCTTCCTTCCTTCCTTCCTTCCTTCCTTCCTTCCGACACTTCCTTCCGACACTTCCTTCCGACACTTCCTTCCGACACTTCCTTCCGACACTTCCTTCCTTCCGACACTTCCTTCCTTCCTTCCGACACTTCCTTCCTTCCTTCCTTCCTTCCTTCCTTCCTTCCTTCCTTCCTTCCGACACTTCCTTCCGACACTTCCTTCCGACACTTCCTTCCGACACTTCCTTCCGACACTTCCTTCCTTCCGACACTTCCTTCCTTCCTTCCGACACTTCCTTCCTTCCTTCCTTCCTTCCTTCCGACACTTCCTTCCTTCCTTCCGACACTTCCTTCCGACACTTCCTTCCTTCCTTCCTTCCTTCCTTCCTTCCTTCCTTCCTTCCTTCCTTCCTTCCTTCCGACACTTCCTTCCGACACTTCCTTCCGACACTTCCTTCCTTCCTTCCTTCCTTCCGACACTTCCTTCCTTCCTTCCTTCCTTCCTTCCTTCCTTCCTTCCTTCCTTCCTTCCTTCCTTCCTTCCTTCCTTCCGACACTTCCTTCCTTCCTTCCGACACTTCCTTCCGACACTTCCTTCCGACACTTCCTTCCGACACTTCCTTCCGACACTTCCTTCCTTCCTTCCTTCCTTCCTTCCTTCCTTCCTTCCTTCCTTCCTTCCTTCCTTCCTTCCTTCCTTCCTTCCGACACTTCCTTCCTTCCTTCCTTCCTTCCTTCCTTCCTTCCTTCCTTCCTTCCTTCCTTCCTTCCTTCCGACACTTCCTTCCTTCCTTCCTTCCTTCCTTCCTTCCTTCCTTCCTTCCTTCCTTCCGACACTTCCTTCCTTCCGACACTTCCTTCCTTCCTTCCTTCCTTCCTTCCTTCCTTCCTTCCTTCCTTCCTTCCTTCCTTCCTTCCTTCCTTCCTTCCTTCCTTCCGACACTTCCTTCCTTCCGACACTTCCTTCCGACACTTCCTTCCTTCCTTCCTTCCGACACTTCCTTCCGACACTTCCTTCTGACACTTCCTTCCGACACTTCCTTCCTTTTTTCCCTTTCCCCTGTCATGTCCTGTCCCAGGTGTGCAGGGACAATGTCCCAGGAGCACAGGGATGCCATCAGTGTGTGCCAGCCCCAGAGGCTCCTGTCCCTGTGCTGTTCATGCTCTGGACATCATACACATGCTCTCACACACGTGTTCTCCCTGCCCATCCCCAGGAGCAGGGCTCACATGGACAGGCAGAGGATACATCTGTGCATCTCACAGCCTCTCTTGTTTCTCTCACATTTCCTTTCCTCTCTCCCTGACCTTCCTCTTCGACAGGACACCTGGATGACTGACTGGAATTTAATGATGACAATTGGATAAATAAACCCTGCCCTGACATCAGCTGTGACCTCAGCCTGTGCCCTGCCATGTCTCTGGAATGCCAGCTCCCAAGGATCACATCAAGCACAGGGCCTGCTCCAGAGGGAGGAGAGAGCACTGCAGGAGCTCCTGGAGGAGCTCACAACCTCAGCAGCCCAGTGTCCCTGAGGTCTGCTGGGACACCTCTGACCAGACAGGGATCTTATTTCAGGCATAGGTGACCTGAGGCAGAGGAAATCCAGAGGGGCCCAGCCTGCAGTAACACTCCCAAGGGAGCAGGGAGCCCCAGATTTGGTTAAATGATTTTGTTTTAAAACACCCAATGACAACCTGAGAGATTGGAAGCCAAGGCCCACCCAAAAACGGTTTGAGAGAAATCCCAATGTGCATCTCAGGAGATGGAGCAAGGCTGGTGGGGCTCTGCCCCCACCCTTCAGGGTGCCCTGGGGACACCTCGCTTCTGTTTCTGTTGTTTTCTTCCCCTGTGACCTCGAGGTTGTTTTTCAACAAAACCTCCATTTTGGACCGGTTTTTCCAGGGCCTGGAGCTTTAAGAGACAAAGAAGAACATGTGAAATGTCTCCAGACTTGCCAGGAACACAGCTCTGATTGTCCTTTGCATCTCCTCCTGTGCATCCCACTGGGTCCTGCTTCTCAAGGGGGACATCAGCTCTGGGCAGGCAGAGGCTGCACCAGACCCCAATTCCCACCCCAAATCCCCTCCCTGCTGGGAATATCCTCACCCCAAGGACACAGCAGCCCCAGAGGAGTGGGTGGGCCATGGCTTGGGCTGAGGCACAGCTCCATGACTGATGTCCCTCCATGAAGTCAGAGCCCGGAGCTGTGCCAGGAGCCTGGTGCATCATCTCCCAGTATAGAAGCGTGAGCTGCTCACAACAGCTGAACATCTTGAATCCTGAATTTCCAATGTGCTCCAGTTCTTTGGGAGCCCAGGGAAATGTCATCTGCTGGCTGGTAGTGGGAAGGCAGCCCAGGCCTGGTGCAGGCTGGTGCCTCCATCCATGCCCAGCCACCCTGATGCCAGCAGCAGGAGGTGCTTGGGGAAGGGGCAGCCTGGGCTGCCATGGAGCTGTGGAGGAGGAAAAGCAATTCTGACAATTTTCAAAGCAGCAGATCCAGCTGGATGACACCTGCAGCACCCCACAGAGCAGTGCCCCCCTTGCCACCACAGGCTGGCCTCCATCCTGGCCAGGGGATCTCCAGTGGAGAGGCAGAGATGAGGAGCTGCCACCATCCCAACTGCCCTGGAGCTCTGGGGACTGTGCACAAGCTCCCCAAGATTTCCCTGGGCTATTTTACCTCCTCCTCCCTGCTGGACTCCTGTTCCTTGGTATTTTCTGCTGGACTCCTGTTCCTTGGTATTTTCTGCTAGAAGGAAAGGAGAAGCCCCCCTGCTCAGAAGAGCAGCACAAACCAGCCCTGGAGAGATATGTGGCTCCCCACTACAACCAGAGCCCAGTTCCTCCCATAAATCTCCTGAATCTTTGCTGTTTCCCTTGAAATCTGTTTGTTGCTGGTTGTTATTTCCCCTCTCCCCACGTTTTTCTGCCAGGCACCCTCCCTGCCCGTGCCCACGTCCACCCCCGTGGTCCCGTGTTCCATCCCCGTGCTTTTGGGGCCGGGGGGGCCCCACCAGCCCATGAGCTCCGGAGGTGCTCACCAGCCTCCGATTACAGCTTGTTAGGGGCTATTATAGCCTCCCTCATTTAGAGAATTACTCATTTTTTAGGCCTTTCAGGAACTTTAATGAGTTGTTTTAAACACATGCAGCAGATGTGGCCTTGGGATGAGTTCCTTTGAAACCCTCCCTCCCCCAGCACGCAGCCGGGAGCCTCCCCAGCTCCAGAGGGAGCGAGTGGGGTCCCTCAGTGATGTTCCTCATCCCCCTGTGCCTGGGCACCTCCAGCCTTGCTGTGGTGCAAAACCCAACACCCCAAACCAGCACAGCACTGCCTCTCTGCCCCTGATCTTCCTGTTTTCTGGATGCAGAGATCCCAGAGGATGCAGAAGAGGGAAAAGCACAGGGAAAATGCGAAGGGAGAGGAGGATGGGTGTGATGGGGCTGCCTAGGGCCAGCCTGGGCTCTGGCTTTGAGACCTGCTTATAGGAAGGGAAAGAAGTGTCCATTGGAGCATCAGCATCAAGCCTCAAGCCTTGCTCCAGGGAAGCCAGGGAGGCTGGGAAGCACTTGTGGGAAGCAGTTATGTGCCAGCTGGCTGAGGAGAGGTGCAAAAAGCTCCCAGCCCTGAGCCCTTCCCAAAGCCCCCGCAGAGGATCCAGCTGGGATGTGCTGAGCTGGTGGCTGCTGTGAGGAGCTGCCCCAGGAGAACACAGCCCAGGAGCTCGTGGAGACACAGCCCTGCTCTGCCTCCTCCCAGGAACCTCCACAGAGCTTGTGCTCCTTTTCTCTTTGCTGCATATTCATCAATGTATTTGAAAAACCTGAATGAAATTAGAGCCCATTACTCAATCTAGCCTGCTCCAAATCCTCTGCAATCAATAACTGGGATCCAGCTCCCATCCCAGTTGAGCCCAGGAGCCTGTGGCTGTTCCCAGCCTGCCACAGGTTCCTGTCCCCTCCCTCCTGCTGCACCTCAAGCCAGCCCCAGCCAGGACACAGGGATGGAGCTCAGCAAGGGGGAGGAAAGAGAAAGGAAAAGGAAACCAAAGGCTTTGGGTGCAAGGCAAGGCTTCAGTCCGTGCTGGAATGCAGATTCCAATTGGAATTCATGTAAACATGCCTGGAGTGCAGGTTGTATGAGCCAAGGAATTGCAGGTGCAGGACGTGGTCCCTGAGGAGACCCTGGGCAGAGCTGGGGATGGAGCAGCTCCCCCTGCACTGAGGGCTGGGCACAGGGTGGGGACAGTGACAGAGCCCCTGTGAGCCCTGTGCTCCATGGGACAGGCTGTGCTCCTGCTGTCCTGCCCAGGAGGTGCCTCCTTGGGAAGGGGGACAGATGACATCAGCCCCTTGCAGAGACAGCCACATGTCACCGTGACAGCCATCGCCGCATCCTCTTTTCATTATTATATTTTTGCCTGTCACTGTGAGGCCACTCGAGCTGCCAGCAGCTGAATCACACCCACCAGCCCTGCTGCTGCACAAGGGAATTTCAGGAGATAAAACCCGGGGAGCTGTGCAGAGCTGTGCAGAGCAGGAGGTCTCTCAGAGCTGCCGGGAAGGAAGGGAAGTGTCACTTCAAATCACCCTGACAAGGAGCTGCCTTCGGTGCTTCCCCGCCGGAGCTGCTCTGCTTCAGCTGCAGCCCAGCCAGCGTGGAAGTGCTGCCTGACGGAGTTAAGTGTTTCCATGCATGCCAGGGAGCTGCAGCCTCACCTGCAGGAGCTGCTGGGCACCAGGGATAGGGCTGCAGTGCCTGGAACAATGCAGGGCTTAATTAATCCCCCCAAAGCTGAGGTTGGCTCAGGGGATGGGGGGGAAAGAGACACAAAGTCCATCTGGGACTGTAATTTGTCTCTCCATGAGCTGCTGTGACACAATAAAATGTGAGGATAAAGGAGGGGGATAGGTGGGTGCCCCACTCCCAGCACAGGAAATGTGAGTATAAAGATGAGTGCTTGGAAGAAAATCTCATTTCTGGGCGAGCTCTGCTTCCCCTGGTTTAGCACCAGCAGCAGCACTGGCTTGGCCAGTCAGCCCTAAAAATACCTGTCCCATTAACCCAGTTCCATGCCAGCAGGGAGAGGGAGCAGCAGTTCCCTGGAGCCCCCCCAGCTCCCCCGTGCCCCCAGCTCCCCCTCCCCAGCAGCCCTGGCACAGCAGAGGCTCTGGGATGGCTGCCAGGAGGGAGAGCAGCACCGATGGAAACCCGGCTGCTCCCAAAGCCCAGCACAGCTCCTCCTGCATTCCCCCTGCTCTGCTCTCACCCGGGTTTGCTCCCTGCAAACAGCAGGAAATTGCTCTGTTGGAGTGAGCTGGAGGGTCTGATGGGGATTTGTTCAGTGTCCATCACTGGGAGTCAGGGCAAGAGGGACAAAACAGAGACCCCAGGGCTGCAGAGCCTCAGATGGAGTGAGGCTCCATCACCCACCCATGATGGAGTGGGTGCTCCCAGAGCCTTGGCACATCCCAGCAGGGACTGGGGAAATAAATGGATCCCAGCAGGAGACATCTCTGTGAGTGCTCTGATGCCTTCCCCACTCCTGCTTCCCTCTCTTGCACCCCACATGTGCATTTTTCCAGAGCCTCTGCTCATTTCCAACAGCCAAATCTTGTCAGGCCTGGGAAAGGGGGACAGAGAGGGAGCAGAGATGTGGGGAGAGCTGGGGAGTGATGGGAGAATGGCAGGAAGGAGAAGAGAAAAGAGAAGAGAAGAGAAGAGGAAGAGAAGAGAAGAGAAGAGAAGAGAAGAGAAGAGAAGAGGAAGAGAAGAGAAGAGAAGAGAAGAGAAGAGAAGAGAAGAGAAGAGAAGAGAGAAGAGAAGATGACTCTATTGCAATATGGAAGGGACTTACCACACCCCTCTAGTCCACGTACCCAGCAAATCCCCAAAGGCTCCATTGGTTGGAGGTGTTTTCCCTTGGCCCCAGGGAGCCAAGTTTAAGCTCCCAACCAGCATGAGGGAAGAAAGGCTGTGGGTACCTTCCCTCCCCTTCCCTCTTCGTGGAGCTGGCAGCTCTCCTGCCTCTCTTTTCTCTCACTGAGCAGAGCATTGGGTGATTTTTGCAGCACAAGAGCTGCAGCTGGAGGCCTGTGTGTAAACAAGAAAGGCAGAGCCAGCGAGGAGGCAAAGCAAGGGCAGAGTCGTGCCCGGATGGCAGAAGGGGCTCAGCTCTCGAGGAGGGCTCTTTAGGCAGAGCACAAATCCAGAGGGTGACACCAACTGCTCAAGTGGCTCCATTGCTCACCTCTCCTGGGGCTGAGCTTCCCAGGAAGCTCAGCACTGGAATCCTGGTGCAGCCCCTCATGCCTGGGATCCCTCTGCTCCTCCCAAAGGCTTGGGGATCCACACACAGCTCCTGATTTGTGAGCATGGCTCTGGTGCAGAAGGGCCTTTGTTTTCCTGCTGTCACTTCCAGGAGATGAGACTTACGATGAGTTTTCTTTTATATCATGACTGTAAAGATATCGTCCTTTCCTAATGCAATAACCTAATAAAAGCTGACAATAGCATCTGTTCCTGGGGTTTAATCTGCATATAGATCAGGAATGTGGTGATTCCAGAAGGAGGAAACAAGAGTTTGATGAAAGAAGATAAGATAGAAAAAATACATCTGGAAAACAAAGGAAGGGAAAGCTGAGGCCATGACAGTAATGGGAGATTTAAACCATAACAGGCTTTAAATCAGCTCGAGCTGGGATCATACCTGGGCTCCCTGCCTGCCATGGGGCACTCAGAGCTGGCTCTTTGCTGGCAGGGGGGTCCCAGCCTTGGCTGTGCCCACCCTGCTGCTCTGGCCTCTGCTCCTGGGAGGGAGGGCAAGGACACGCAGGGTTGGGCTGGCTCCAGCCATGGGGCCTTTTCTCCAGCTGAGCAGCCAGCTCAGGGTGTGATGTGATGTCCAACAGCCTGTCCAGGACACAGGAGGCGGCCAGATCCAGTGGTGCCATGAGGGAAGGAGGAGCAGGGGGCAGAGGCAGGAGAGCTCTGCAGCACAGAAGGCCCATAAACTAATAAAAGTTGACAGGATGTGGACATGTGGAGCAGCTTTTTATCTCAACAACTACAGCTCAGGCAGCCCCTGCACCAGGCAATCTCATGAGATGGTTTTGTACTTTCATTCCCAGAAGGGTTTGGATCCCTAGAAAAGCAGAGTAGGGATTTTCCCAGGAGGCATTTTCAGCCAGTCCTGGCCAGGTGGATGGTGCCCTGCAGGTATGCTGGATTGGTGGAATTGCTGACCCATTGTCCATCAGACACCTTGGACTCCCAGGAGGGCTCAGTGGGACGTTCAGTGGGACACTGGGAAGGACACATTGCTGCAGCTGCTGGAGCCTGTGGGAATATCTGGGAATGGTGGCACACTTCAGCCAGACCTGAGACACTGGGAAGCCTTGCAGTGACGCAGAGGAGCTGGCCCACAGAGAAAGATCCTGGTCTTTCCTTGGTAAAAGCCACTACAGAGCTTTGAAGCCATTTCCAGCTCCTGCACCGTGCAGGAAGGAGCCCCCTGCAGATCCTCCCAGCCCAGAGTCTGACACCAGTCCTGGATATGAGACCTGGACCCCCTCCAGGTCTGCAGGCAGCAGAGGGACTGCTGGACTCTGCTTTGGCAGAGCAGAGTTTGTGTTGATTAATTACCCCCCTCTCAGGGAAATCCCTCCCGTCCCTCTCTTCTCGTGCAGGGCCCTGACCTCCCTCTGCCCCTTTTGTCCCACTCTCCCCGGGAAGGCCCTGCCTGGAAAAAAAAACTCTTTTTAAACCAGTATTTCCAGAGGGTGAGGATGCTCTGCACCAGTCACAGCCCTCTGTGGTGGGGGGCAGGAAATTTGGGGCTGAGGATACACAGGGAGGGTGGAAGTGGCTGGGATGGAGCAGCCTAGGAAGGAAAGAGCCGGGATCTCTGTGCCAGCCATGCTTGCATCCCTGCTCTGGGGAGCTGCCAGAGGCTCGCTGCCCACTCTGCTGCTCTCCTGCCACCAGCAAGGTGTCCCTGAGGCCGGTGACATCACGGCAAGCAGAGGAAATGACCTCACGGGGAGGGCAGCAGCAGCCCTGTGCCAGGTGATGGCTGCAGAAGCATCCCGGCCATTCTCATGCAAATGGTGGAGGCAGGAGCGGGGAGAGGCAGCCCGGAGAAATCTGATGTGTCGGCAGAATTGTTTCTATACAGAATATTTTTTCAAAGACTTCAATAAGGCAAGAGCAGCGTTTGCAAAGGGAGCGTGAACAAAGAAAACACAGCTGCATCTTGGGCTGAAAGGAAGAGCTGGGGGGCGGCTGCGATCAGCTGGGCGGGGGGCGACAATCGGGACAGCGGGGCACAGAATGGGCGCATTTTTCTGCAAATATTTGACGCTTTTGATGAGTTTGCTTAGTGCTTCTTCCCCCTTGTGCGCTCCCACTCCACAAACATTAGCACTATCAACTTTTTTACTGGCAGGAGAGCTCTCAGTGGGAGATCTCCGCAGCTGATTCATTGAGGGTTCGCAGGAAACGGAATTTTAAAGGGAAATTTGCATTGTAAGTGCTTTGCACGTTCGGCTAATCAAGGCGAACTTCAACGCCATGAGGCTTCCATGGCCAATTACAGCACAGCTCAAATATTGGCCAAGGAGCCAAGGGGGAGATGCTCTCCAAGAGACGCTCCCGGGAGATGGGAACATGTTCGGGGGGCTCGGGGGGGCTGTGTCTGCCTCTGGGGGGCTGTGTCTGCCTCTCGGGCTGTGCTCTGCCAGCAGAACACCGAGAGCTTCCAAGGGTGGGAGCTGAGAGCCGGAGCTCGTCCGATCTTGTGGCTGAGGTTTTGGGAATGCTGACAGCCTAGCTGGAGAAGTGCTGACTGGAGACCAGGCAAGGATTTTCAGAGCAGTTTCCAGCAGTTCCATGCTCTGTCCTGACCCCTTTTGATCCTGAACTTGCTCTGAAGCCGTGGCACAGGAATTCTGTTCTGAAGCCATGGCACAGGAGTTCTCCCACAGTGTCCGCACCCCACGGTGATTTTCTCGCCGGATTTGCAGACCCCAGGAATTGTTCCTGCCTTTCCCAGCTCAGGGTTTGCATTTCTCATTCTGGCCCAAGACTGGAGGAACAAAGAGGCCTGGGAAGAGAATATTAAACAGGATCTACAGCCTTGAAAACTGTCCTGGAATAGCAGCTTGTGACCTGTGCATGGCTCCCGTGAAGGCCTGAGCAGGAATTTTGAGTCTTGCTGTAACTTTAAATCCTTTTTCCATTGCTTTCTGCCTTGAATCATCAGGCAGGAAAATGCTGCAATATTTCCATGTGGTATTCCCAGGGTAACACCCAGGTTACCCCACAGACTGCCCCAGTGCATGAGAAGGGTATGGGGACAGCCAGGTGTGAGCCAGGTGTGCAGCTCCTGTGTTCTCCAAAGCCTGGCTTAAATCTTCTGCTTTTCCACTTCTTTGTCTTCTGTATTTGCCCCAAATTTTCCTTCTTTGGAGCTGTTTCAGACTGAGTTCCAAGGGGTCTGAACCATTTCTTTCAATTAACCTTCATATCAAAGAGATTGCACCATGTTCAGCAAGTGTTTTTGGAATAAATGCTGAAAAACCCCCACACTATCCTGATTTTCCTTTCTTTGCTGTTATGCCTGGTGGCATCAACACCTGCCCGTCACAGCGCTTTCATTCCTGGAACAGCTCCATCTCTAACACACTCTACTTTTTTTTTTTAGTGTTTTGTTGGTTGTTTTTTTTTTTTTTATTTTAATGCTATTGTGCAGCCACTTGTGTTTTCCTGCCTCCTTGTTCCAATTTCTTCCATGTATTTTCTGTTTCTGCCTTCCCACCCAATGGCAGCAGGCACCTGCCTGTGCTTGGGGGTTCCTCAGTTCAATTCCTCTCCCTGACTCTGAGAGCATCCTGCTCACTTTGAAGCTGCAGCAGAAATTCAGGTGGAAACCGTGGAATGGCTTCTTCTCCCAGACAATTCAGTGCTGTGGTGTTTCATTCACATGCAGAAGTGCAAAGTCCTCTCCTCAGATCCCTCTGGGATGGGGAAGAGCCATGGGAATGTGTGGAGGGAGGCAGCTGGGTGTGGACCTGACATTGGAAAGATTGGAAAAGGGTGATGGAAGTGGAGAATGGTTTAGACTTCAAATCAGGGAATCAGGGAATGGTTTAGACTTCAAATCCCATCCAGTCCTGCCCCTACCACAGGTAGGGACATTTTCATCTATCCCAGGTTGCTCCAAGCCCCATCCAGCCTGGCCTGGGACACTTCCAGGGACCCAGGGGCAGCCACAGCTTCTCTGGGCACCCTGTGCCAGGGCCTCCCCACCCTCACAGCCAAACATGTCTTCCCAATATCCCATCTAAATCTTCCAGTTTAAAGCCATTCCTCCATCCTGGATCCATTCCAGGATGTCCAGAAACAAATCCCAGAAACCACCCATTGCTTCAAGGACTCCTTTATTTTAGTTTTATTTTTAAAGCAAACTGGAAAAAAAAAGAAGCTGCTGAGCACTTTGGGAAACCTGTCCTCATCTCCAAAGCTGAGATAACCAGGTTTAGTTCCCAGCCTTGGGAATGGAGCACTGGGAGTCCCAACACTGACCTGAGGGATCAGCTGGGACAGGCTTTGGTTCCTTTGTTGTGGTGGCTTTGTCCTGGAGATCCTGCTGTGGCAGGGAAGCAAGGGAGCATCCTAAAAATGGCATCCCTGCATCCCTAAAAATGGCATCCTTTTACCCCTGCATCCCCCCATCCCTAAAAATGGCATCCGTGCATCCCTAAAAACGACATCCCTGCATCCCTGCTTGCAGATCTCACACATGCAGAATGATTTCAGATGGAAAATCCCATAGTTAGGTGCTGATTCCTCCACCTTTCTGCAGCAGAGGAAGCCACAGCTCACAGAGGTGGCCCAGGAGCACCAGGGGGCGTCTGCCTGACCCTGGGGTGACTCAGGGGGTGACCCAGGGACAGGGCTCTGCTGGGAGAGAGCTCCTGCACAGACCCTCCCATCCCACCACCACACAGGAGCCTTTTTTCAGGAGTTTATCCACCTGGAGCATCCTACAGGGGCCCAACAGCCCTAATTACACCTCTTCAAAGGCCTGTGGGCTCTGGGCAATTTACTGGGACAAAACTTGGGGTGGTTTTAATTAAATTTTCAAAAAGTTGGGCCAGTTGGGTCAAAGGAATTCTCTGTTGCTCTGACCCATCATCCGCTTGGAAATTGTTTAGCTGGGCATGTTTTTCCCCCCTTTAATTAAAAGTGAATTGAAACTCAGCTTATTTGGGATAATGACTGTAAAAAGCATTTGCATTTTCTGTGGGTTCTGGCTGCCCAATGGACTCTGCTGCCCAATGGACTCTGCAGGGGGAGCCTGGTTTGGGTTTGGGGGGAGCCAGATCTAGGGCAGCTCCAGAGCAGCAGGGCAGGGGAAGAGATGCCAATGTCCCCATCCAGTCCCATGGGGGATTTTGGGTTTGAAGAAGGAGTTTGGTGTTCCCACTGCCCCAGTTCTGATGTTCTGACCTTGCTGTTGGCTGGAGAGGCAGAACTGGGCCTTGTGTTTGGTGACATCTGTGGCTGGCTCCAGGGAGGGCCTGAGAGATCATGTCATCCTGGAGAGAAAGGGAAAAGGGGGGAAAAAGGGAAAAAAGAGAAAATATGGGAAAAAAAGGGAAAAGAGAGAAAAGAGAGAAAAGAGAGAAAAGAGAGGAGAAAGAGAGAAAAGAGAGAAAAGAGGAGAAAAGAGGAGAAAAGAGAGAAAAGAGAGAAGAGAAAAGGGGAAAGGAAGGAAGGGAAGGAAGGAAGGAAGGAAGGAAGGAAGGAAGGAAGGAAGGAAGGAAGGAAGGAAGGAAGGAAGGAAGGAAGGAAGGAAGGAAGGAAGGAAGGAAGGAAGGAAGGAAGGAAGGAAGGAAGGAAGGAAGGAAGGAAGGAAGGAAGGAAGGAAGGAAGGAAGGGAAGGAAGGAAGGAAGGAAGGAAGGAAGGAAGGAAGGAAGGAAGGAAGGAAGGAAGGAAGGAAGAAGGAAGGAAGGAAGGAAGGAAGGAAGGAAGGAAGAAGGAAGGAAGGGAAGGAGGGAAGGAGGAAGGAGGGAAGGAGGAAGGAGGGAAGGAGGGAAGGAGGGAAGGAGGGAAGGAGGGAAGGAGGGAAGGAGGAAGGAGGGAAGGAGGGAAGGAGGGAAGGAGGGAAGGAGGGAAGGAGGGAAGGAGGGAAGGAGGGAAGGAGGGAAGGAGGGAAGGAGGGAAGGAGGGAAGGAGGGAAGGAGGGAAGGAGGGAAGGAGGGAAGAGGGAAGGGGAAGGAGGGAAGGAGGAAGGAGGGAAGGAGGGAAGGAGGGAAGGAGGGAAGGAGGGAAGGAGGAAGGAGGGAAGGAGGGAAGGAGGGAGGAGGGAAGGAGGGAAGGAGGGAAGGAGGGAAGGAGGGAAGGAGGGAAGGAGGGAAGGAGGGAAGGGAGGAAGGAAGGAAGAGGAAGGAAGGAAGGAAGGAAGGAAGGAAGGAAGGAAGGAAGGAAGGAAGGAAGGAAGGAAGGAAGGAAGGAAGGAAGGAAGGAAGGAAGGAAGGAAGGAAGGAAGGAAGGAAGGAAGGAAGGAAGGAAGGAAGGAAGGAAGGAAGGAAGGAAGGAAGGAAGGAAGGAAGGAAGGAAGGAAGGAAGGAAGGAAGGAAGGAAGGAAGGAAGGAAGGAAGGAAGGAAGGAAGGAAGGAAGGAAGGAAGGAAGGAAGGAAGGAAGGAAAAAAAAAAAGAAGGTGAAGAAGAAAAGAAATAGGAAGGAAAGGAAAATACAGAAGACCCTGGAAAAGTACCCTAGGCTCAAAGAGCCATCAAAATCCTGCGATGGATGATCCCACCTGAGCTCTGCCAGCACACAAGGCTGAGGCAGCTTTGGACAGGGATCACTCTACTGGTGTAAAAGGAACATGGGAAAACCCCTCCAAGCTGAGGGAACATTCCCACTGCCACCATGGAGCATCTCCCTGAATGCAGAACACATCAGTGCTGCTTTTTTTGCAGCTCTTCCCTGGCACTTCTGGGAACTGCTGGCTGCAGGTTTGGAAATGCAATTTTAGGCTTTGCTGGGTAATTTTGGGTTTATTTCCCACTGTGTTTACTGGTGCTCTGCGGAGAGGGGAGGCTTTACTTAAAGTTCAGGGAACACAGACTTGCCTACTTTGTGTTTTCCTAGAAAGTTTGTGCCATTCCTCTGTGGGAATGGGCTGGGCCATGGGAAGTTTTCTTCTGGCTCAACACAAATAAATATCTTGGTCCTCCCTGCCTGGGGCTGGAAACAGGATACAGAAGGTTTCACCTCCCCATCATCTCCTTACATCCCGAGCAGCTCAGGCAGGACCAGAAGCTGGTGCAGTCTGAAGGCTTGAGGTGTTTTGGGGGGCTGAGCCACACTCCCCATGGATGGGGCTGCCCTCCCACACAACCCCAGCAGCCTGAGGTTGGCCACAGAATTGTCCCACCCTTGGAAGTGTATCCATATCCATGCCCCTCCATCCCAAGTTCCTCTCCAGCTCTCCTGAAGCCCCTTAGACACTGGAAAGGCCTCTCTGGAGCCTTTTCCTCTCCAGGTGAGCACTCCCAGCTTGCCCAGCCTGGCTCCAGCCCTCAGAGATCTCCATGGCCTCCTCTGCACCCTGTCCAACAGCTCCACTGTGCTGAGGACACAAGAGCTGGATGCAGAGGAGCTCTGGAGAGAGCTTTCCTGTGCATGATAGCTCTGCCCACATGGAGTCCCATTTAACCTCCCACCCCTCACATTGTCCATCCCAGCATGGCAGAACCCCCTTCCCACACCTGGCCAGTATTCCCCAGCCATCCCCCCTTTGTTTTCCTGCCACATTCACTGCTGGCACAGCTTCCCACAGCCCCTCTGAGCAGCAGGTACTTTGTGCTGGGTTAATCAAGCGTTATCCCAGCAGTAATTCCTGATGGGATTGAACATGTCACAGCCTGGGGAGCCATCAGGAGCTCGGCAGCTTCATCTGTGACTCCCCAAGTGCAGCAGCAGAGGCTGGATGGGAAAACATCTCCCTCATCTGTGTGCTCCTGGTCTGGCTGGAGACCCAGGAGGGAATGGGAGCTCGGCAGGGCTCCAGCAGGATGGAGCCAGTGATTAAAGGTCAGGCTTACCTTAAAGGGAGAGCTTGAGCCCTTTTAATTAAATATTTATTTGTAACAGTCATTTCTCTCTTTCCTTCTTTCAAGTATCAGGCAGCTGTTAAGGTTTGGAGAGAGCCAAAACAAATTCCAGCAGAAAAAAAGAGGAGACCAGGAGGAGAAAAGATGAGCAGTGATGGAAGCAGAGCTCTGAGATCCCTTCCACCCTCAGAAGATGCTCCAGTGCTGGATCCTCTGCAAGCAGCTCCTCACCTGAAAGTCCCATTAAACAGCCCCTGTCACGTCCTGTCCTTCAGAGCTAAAAACCCCCATTTTTTTTAGGTTTTTTCCCACCAAGTTTGGCGGGAAAACTCCATTTTTGGGGAAAGGAGGATGATGTAGGCCTGGGTAGACACACAGTGCTGGGGCAGCATTCCAGCTGGATGCCACAGGAGGGAATGAAATGGAGGGAAAGGCATCCTTGGGAGAGCGAGCCAAGGGAAACGCGACTTCTTTGCACCTGATTAAACATCGCAGCATTGGCGGCGGGAACTGGAGCGGAGCCGTCTGCGCCGCGCTGGGAGAGGGGGCGGAGCAGCATCCTCGGGGCCGGGATGATATTCCTGGTCTGGAGCATCCTTCGGGGCTGGGATGGCATTCCTGATCCATCCTCTGGGGGCCGGGATGACATTCCTGGTCCAGAGCATCCTCCCAGGGCTGGGATGGCATTCCTGCTCCATCCTCCGGGCCGGGATGACATTCCTGGTCTGGAACATCCTCCCGGGGCTAGGATGCAATTCCTGCTCCATCCTCCCGATGCTGGGGTGACATTCCTGCTCTGGACCATCCCCGTGGGGCCGGGATGACATTCCTGCTCCTGACCATCCTCCCAGGGCTGGGATGAGATTCCTGCTCCATCCTCCCGATGCTGGGATGCCATTCCTGCTCTGGACCATCTCTGTGAGGCTGGGATGACATTCCTGCTTCATCCTCCGGGGCCAGGATGACATTCCTGCTCCAGGAGCTTTCCAGGCACTCACCTGGGGGGATCCCAATGCTTCTGGCCTGGCAGGTCACCTGGGTTGTCCATCAGCAAGACAATTCCAGCCAGAGTGAGATTATGCAGATTATTCATTGGCAAGGCAAAACCAACCAGATGAGAACACTGAACTTTGGTGCATAAGACCGAGAAAATGATAATATTTGGTGTTTAGACACTGGAAAACCATAAAAGCAGCTATTTCCCTGCCCAGGCCTTGCTGTTCTCTCCTCAAGCTGCTCCCTGGGCTCAGACTGAGCCTGCAGGCTTGGGGGACCTGGGGGCACCCGAAAGAGAGACAACATGAAGACCAAAACTTGACACATATCTAATATAGAAATAAAAAATATTCAATACATACATGATAAAAATACATAAATATAAAGCAATTAATAAAGAGCAAATACTGATTTTATATAAATTATTAATATCTAAAATACTGGTTATATACACTATAATACAAATTTTATTTTTCATTTGTTTCAGCTGATGCCTAAAGGCCTGGGTGTGCCCGTTCTGCAGCCCTTGGAGGGATGTCCCAGTTTGTCCCCAGGGCACAGGGTCCTGCACGCAGGTGTCCATTTCTAGTGGAAGTGACAAAGCTCTGGAGAGCCGGGGGCACTTCCTAGCGAACGAACAGCTTTTGTTTCCCAAATTGCAGCTACTGAACAGTCTGGGCTTGTCAGGATTGTCTTGATAATGGCAAAACAAGATCTCCCGGGGTGGAGAGAGGAAACAATTGGGGCGGATTTATCCAAGACACCACTTCAGCCGGTGGGTGTTGAGGGTTCAAAGGCTCCTTCCCTTCTCCTTGAGGCAGGTCAAGGTATTCCCACCCCAGGAAAAACGGGAATGCAGGAGAAACACAGCCTCAGGATGAACCCAAGGCACAGACAATCAACTGGAGCTCAGGGGTAATTTTTGTTCCTGATCAATTTCAAATCATTTTGACCCAAGGTATAATTTGAAATGTTCCTGTCTCAGTTATTACAGCCCCAGGGCCCTCTGGGTTGTTTTCACCATTTTGCCTGCTTGTTCTTTCTCGCTGCTTATACGATCGCAGGAACAGTTTAATGAAAAGTAAGTGTGTGGCTGGAGGGGTCAATGGAGAGTCATTTTAGATCCTTTAAAAAAATCGGACAAGGTTTGGTTGTGTTCTTTTAAACAGGGGTTTTCATGCTGGAGAAGATTTGTGGGAAGAGAAAAGCATTTATCCCTCTGTCAATTGTTCTGGCTGCCTGCCCCTGCTCTCTTTTTCACGGAATCATGGACTCACTGAATCATTAAGGTTGGAAAAGCCCTCCAAGAGCATTGTTTCAGCAGCATTGCCAAGGCCACAACTAACCCATGTCCCAAAGTGCCACGTCTACACGACTGCACATCCATCCATCCATCCATCCATCCATCCATCCATCCACCCATCCATCCATCCATCCGTCCATCCATCTGTCCATCCATCCATGTGGGCCAAACCTGGGAACCTTTGGGAAAGGTGCTGAAGCTTTTTCTGACCAACAACCCAAGGACAGGCTGCTCCCTTTTTGTCTCCTCACGAGCCTGCCCAGCCTGTCTGGAGGCCTCTTTACCCCTGGGAATGCCATTCAGTTAGGAAATGGAAGGAAAAGGTAAATGGAGGATGTGGCCAAGAGCAGCCACTAAAACCTGAATCAGCACAAAGCCAGGGCAGGCTGGGCTGGAGGGTGGAGGATGCTCAGAGAGGCACCCGGGGCTTGAGGATGGCAGTGAGCAGTTGGCAGGATAATTATTACAGGCAGAAAACAAAGGAGAGTGACAATTTTCATGTGGCTGGATTCAGCCCTCGTGCTTCTTAATTCCCGCGGAACAAAGAGCTATAATTGTTCTCAATAGCGAGGAGGGGAAGAACCTAATTTCCAATGTGAGTCAGAGAAGCTTTCAAGCAGGGGGTGGGTGGAAACTATTTATAAAGGACCATTAGGGAAAATCAGATTTCTACGCACAGTAAACAGAACACAGAAATAAAGCATCTATTTATATGTGAGTGTGGAAAGCTTGTCCCGAGCAGCGCAGAGCCCTGGTGACACCCAGGGTCACCCCGTGGGGCCACAGAGGGTTGTGGTGGCTTCGTGATGGAACAATGCCTTCCTCCAGGCAGGCAAACAAAGCTCGTTCCATCCTTCCTGTGCTGCCTTTAGAGAGAGAAAAAAAATAATTTAATTGAACAATTGTCTTTGTTTGGCCAAAAATGTGCAGAAGGCAAACACCAAAGGGCTGTGCCAGAGTCGTCGTGGAGATGAGCTCCCAGTTTGCTCAGCGCTTGTGTGCCCAGGTAAACTGGCATCCTGCTGCAGCCAGCACTTGTGGAATATTTACAGTTCTGTACTCCCAGCATGGAGGAAAACCCTATAAATAAATAAAACATAAAAAACAAATTCTGGTGGTGCTGCAGCATGGTGAGACCGCAGGCATCGGGTGTGAGAGGAGGCTGCAACACAAGCAGAATGTTTTCCTGGGAATTGCCTTGCTCCCTGGAGTCATGTGCTAAAAGCATCTTACTGGAGTTGCAGGAGTCCCAGTGCTAAAGGGGATCTGCTCCAGGCAGGGCAAAGGGGCCTGGCTGTGAGATCCCTTCTTACAGGAAGGGCACCAGCTCCAGGTTCCTCTGAGCCATGACTCCAACTCAGCCCTGTGTGCACATTTTGGACTAGGACAGGAATATTTCACTGCAGCCACTCAATAAAAGTGAAATGCAAACAAGAAAAATCCTTATGTCACAGATGAGCAATGTGGGCTCCCTCCTCCCTGCTCTCCATGAGGGAATTGCCTCCCTGAGCCTAAATACAGGCTTGAGCAAGGTCTGGAGGTTTGGCCGGGATAACAAGGACATGGAACAATCAGAGTGATAATCTGCTGATTAGCTCTGGTTCAGTGTAATCTGTTAGGTATCAACTTCACAGAGAGTTGGCAGTTCTCCTCAGTTACTTTTGGAGCACTAAATCAACAGGGTGAGTGGATCCTTTCAGTATTTTTTAGTGGATCTATTCTTATTTTAGGGGTTAGAGAATGGGAACCAGTGAGCAGAGGTGAGAACAGCCATGCCTTGAGCTGTCCCCACGCTGTGACTCTGCTCCCCACAGCCCTGCCCTTCCTCCTGCCTCTCCTTTGGTGCTGTCTGTGAGTGATGACACAGCCTGTGTCTGTGGAGCAAAGCCCGGTTTATGGGATGTCTGCCCTCGCTGCAGAGTTGTGCTCCCAGGCTTGGAGCGTGAAGGAGAGCTGTTCCCGATGTGAGGTACTTTATGTGCACACAGGCCTGATTTATATCTCTTCCAACAAGCTGTTCTTCGCTATCATGAGCCAACAGGACCCATAGGGTGTTACAAGACATATTACACACAGCCAAGAGCTTTAATCCCCTTGGGGGAGTGATTACAAACAACTACACACGTCCCAGAGTTGCTTAATCACTGTTAAGAAATTTCTTTATAATCTGAGTAAATTACTTTAATTACTTGCAACTACCAATTAGCGTTTGAATGCTTCCACTGAGAAGTTTGCAGGCATTAATCTGCTCCCTTGGAATGTGAAATCAGCGGCTGGAAGATGGCTTTGGTCTGTGCACAGGCAGCAATCTGGCAGGACAAGGAGGCAGCAGCCCCTGCCCGACAGCCCCTCCGCAGCCGCCTGCCCTCCGCTCTGATTTATTTAGCAGCTTGAAAGGAGAGTTCAGAGCTTCCACGAGCTTTAGCAGCTGGATAATATTGCTGGATCCTGGGAAAGGGAGGGCCTGCTTGAACCCTGCCGTGGGCACGGAGGCTCTGCCTTTTGTAGCCGGACAAAGCCAACAATCCCAAACGCTCCCTACCTGGGAGATCGCACTCTCAGACACATCCCACAGCCTCTCTGCTCCCATCCCTGTCTGTGCAGCCCCAGCTATTCCCTAATCCCCAGCGTTCCCCAGCATGGGGTGGGCTTTACCAGCTCCCAGATCTGAGCTGAGCTTCCCCTTCAGATGTGAGCGCTGCTGGGGTTTGGGCAAGCACAGCTCCGCTCCCCCTTCTCCCACCGGCCTGCTCTGCCAGGAGCTCTCCAGCTTGAAATGGCAGGATCAAGGCCTGGACTTGCTTTTCTGGCCACTTTCAAGGCTTTGCCAGCCTGGATCGGGTTCAAAACACTTTTTGTCTTTGATATTTTGGCACAGGGTGGCTGCTCCAGTCCTCTCTTCCTTTGCTGGTCATTAGGGGGGTGCTGGTGTGAGGAGTCTGGGCACGGCCCGAGTGCCCCGGCCTGTGCCCATGGTGAGGCAGAGCCGCCATGGAGGAGGCCGGGCCCATGGCTGGGGTCCTGGGAGCTCTGTGCTGGGCCCATGGGCTAGGATCCTGGGAACTCTATCGCAAGCCTTTGCCAAAAGTGCCTCTCCTGTTCCCTCGTAGGCCATGCCTGGGCCACTGCGCCTGGGGCTCCCACTGCTCTAGGGCCCTGCCTGGGGCTGGGGGACAAGAGCTGTGTGCCCAGGTTCCCAGGCCATGTCTGAAGGGATGAGCACTGTCTCTTCCACATCACCCCAAAGGTGTGCTGGTCATCAGCCTAGTCCCCCTCCATAAGGCCACAAGAACAACTCCCCAAAAATGACAGAGTCACAAGTTACGTGGCTTTTTCCCACAGCACTGCCATGGCTGTTCCTGGATCTGTGGGCAGCCCTCAGAGGTTTCCTTTCCCCCAATAATTTGCTTGTCTGAAGAAACTTCTCCCCTCACAGCAATCCATGAGCAGGTGAGGAGCTCTGTGGAGCAGGTGTGTGGCTGCTGACTCATTCCAGCCCCAGTCAGGCCTCCTCTGGTACTGGTAGCGGTGCCACCACCATCCCATCCTTTGGTGGCTCCCAGGGGATGGAGCGTGGCCAGCTCCCCACCACGGCCCTGGCACAGGCTGAGCTGCTCCTCCCAGCCAGCATGGATGTGGCCCAGGCCCCACCAGCCTCTCCCAGCCGCTGTTTGTGCCTTGTGATACTTTCACATGAGAAACAAATAACGGCTGATGGTATCTCCTGCAGGAAAAAAACAAGGTTACTCCCCTGACCTGATTAATGCAAATAAACTGAAAGGAGTCCTGTTGCCCGGGGCTTGCAAATTTAATATCTGTTCCCTGCCTCATTTCATGCTGGTTTAGCCTCTCGCCCTGTGACTGCAATTACCTCTGTGGCTCTGCCTAGGCGTCGGGGCCGCTTCCCCCGCGCCGCACGTGATGCAGCTTGGGCCGGGGCGCCTCGCTTTGGTGTTTGGGCTTTCTTCTTCTTGTGGTTTAATTTCCTTTGAGTTTATTAATTATGGCCAGGGGTGGGGGCCAGGAATGTTTGGCTGATGCTTCCTCTTTGCGTGGTGCAGAGGTTCAGCCCTGTAATTCCCCCTTTATTGGATGCCCCAGCTTGGGGAAGAGGAGCCAGTTTTGGCTGCAGGGACCCAGGGATGGGAACAGCTTTTTCCTTGTCCCAGCCTGTGATCCCTGTGCCCTCTCCCTGCATCACACCCTGAATCCCCTCCACCCTCTTGCCCTGTGTTTCCCACTATCTAGATGTCTTCAAAAAAAGACTGGAAATGGCACTTGGTGCCATGGTTTAGTTAAGGTGTTTAGGGCATGGGTTGGACTTGATGACCTTGAAGGTTTCTTCCAACCTAGTCATTCTGTGATTCTGTGATCTTCACTTGCATGAAGTGACCACTTTGCAAGAGGCTCCGAAAGGTGTTTGGAACCATTTCATTGGTACATTCTGTTGGTGTGCCTTGGACTAGATCCCTCGGAAAACAGGCACAGACACCCACATCCTCCAGGCCTGGGTGAGCCAAGAGATGCTCTAGATCCAGCACTGGGCATTATCAGCATGACCCTTTGTGGGGCATAAAGCAGATTTTTATCCCAACCCCACCTGCTACAGGCAGGTTTTGCATCCAGAATTCATTTGAGTGGCAGAAGTCTCATGAGAACAACAGGCAGGACAGTCCTGGAGAGATGGGATATCCCCCACCCTGCTCCCAAGGCATCCTTGGAGTCAGTGTCCAAGGTAGAACTGGACACTGGTCCCAGCACTCCTGGGACACTGGTGCTGTGTCAGGGGGTGTGGAGGGAAGGCTGCAGCCCCTTCACCTGTGCCATTCCTGTGCCCACAAGAAGCAGAGACCCTGTGGCCATGAGCCCATCCCACCTTTCAGCAGCACAACATTCAGTTTAAAGGCACAAAAGCAGCTCCGTGAATGGCCCTTTATAATTTCCAGGCAGGACTGCAAGGAGGGGCTCCCACCCTTCTGTTTGCTTACATCTTCCTTGGAGCTGGGAGCTGTCAGGGAGGTGGCAATGAGGGATGGTGACTTCCCGAGCGTGCCCTGCCCCATGCGAGTGCTCACACACCCAGCACTGATTCTGCAGCTCTTGTTTGGTTCCCGGCCCCAGAGCTGCCAATCTCTGCTGGCTTTCCGTGCCTCTGTGCGAGTCTGTCACGCTGCCTTAATGGCTGTATCACCTTGTGAAGCTTTCAGACATCGTCCCTCCTTTCATCAGCATGGGAAACCTGCCAGGCTCTGACAGGTTCTCCTAAACAAACCCTGGTGTGATGGGAGCAGGAGCTGTGACTGGCACTTTGGCCCCGTGCCTGCAGTCCTGAAACATTGGCACCTCCGTCCAGCTCAGCCATGACAGTGCTGGCCCCAGCCACAGGTTACACACTCAGCCCCATGAGGGACAGAGGTTTCTCATCCCTTTGAATAGCAGTGAGATCCCACAAGCTCATCCAAGCTCCCCATCCTTGCAAGGTGTCCCTGGGGCACTGTTCCCTCTATGCCTGGCATCAGGACACCCTGGAGCCCTGTCTCAACTCTTTGCATCTTGGCAGTCCTGCTCTTTAAAGGGTTTTCCCAAGCTGATTTGTGTATTTAGGTTTGCCCCTTTCAGTTTTGGAAGGGGCTGCCCTTCCAAAACTGCCCTACCCAAGGGAGGTTTGGAGTCCCCATCACTGGAAGTGCCCAAGGAAGGACTGGAGGTGGCACTCAGTGCTCTGGGCAGGTGACAAGGTGGGGATAGGACACAGGTCAAACTCAATGATCTCAGAGAGCTCTCCCAGCCTCACTGACTCTGGGACTCTGTGGTCCCAAGAGACTCTCTGGAGCAGTTTTAGCATTCCCTGGGCAGCCTGGCCATGGCAGTGTGAGCCCCCACACCACATCCCGGGGCTGGACCATGCACAGAGCTCAGAGCACCTCTTGGGGGCTTGATCCCACAGCAGCATCCCCCTCCCCCTGATCCCTCTGCAAGAGCCTGTCTGGGAGCAAGAGCTGCTGCAGCAAACGGAGAGCTGCTGGAAACTGCAGAGGACACAGCATTTCATCATTTTGGGGCCCAGACTGTCTCTGCTGCACCAACAAGGGAACTATTTGTGTGGTTCAAAGCCTTATTCATTCTGTTGTGGGTTTCTTTTCCAAACCACCCACTTCAAGTTTTGGGTGAAGGTTCAGTTCCATTTTTCTTATTCCCAGCTCATTTGCCCATCCCTAAAACAAACATATTGGAGCAAGCATGTGGGGGAGAGGGAGCATTAATCAAAGCAAAGGGGAGGTGAACGTAACGCAAACAGGGAACGACAATGCACAGAGTATTTGCATAATCCAGGGAGAAAGCTTTCCTGCTGAAAAGCTCAAGCTACTGGCATGGAAAAGCAAAGGTCTGAACAGGAACTGCGCTCCTGAGCAGCAACAGACACCGGGGGTAATAAATCAGAGATGTGGTACAGACGTAGCGGTTCCAGCACGCTTCCCAAACTTTGCATTCCGAGCCTTTGGAAGAGGGCCCATCCTGCCTGCTTTGAAGCTCCTGGCCAAGGTGGCTGGACAGCAGCAGGAGCAAGCCCAGGCCTGAGGAGCAGGTGCTCAGGTGGAGCCTGAACCCCTCAGAAATCAGAGCTGGCCTGGTGCAGATGCTTCCCCAGGACAAGGGTGTCCTGCCAGCTGATACAGCCAGAACAGAGCCCCGAGCACTGGGAGAGGGTAATGGATGCAATTCCAGGGCTAAGAAGTCCAGGAATTTAATAGCAGTTGGCATTTTACAAAGGAAATGGCTTTGTGGAGGTGTCTATGAAAGCATGGGGTTTTGGGGAGTGCCCTGGCTGGCATTCCCCACTGCTGGATGACCTTGGGCAAGGTGCTTCTCCTTACCGTGCTTGGGTTTCTGCTGAGCTGCTCCACAGTGGGATAATTTTCTCTGCTCCACACATGTGTTGTGGCTGTGTTTGTTGGTATTGGTGAATAGTCTGAGAATCCCTGAAGGGATATCTTGGAGGAAGGGAATGGAAATAAAAACCCAGCCAGGATCCTGCCCTGGCAGGAGGTGCAGAGGTGGCAAGGACCTTTTCAGGTTGAGTTCCTGTCTGTGCCAGGTGTAGGCAGTGCCAAGAAGGAGCAAGGAAGCATCTGGAGCTGAAAGCCTGGAGTGAGTTTAGCCTGGAGAGGACAGATCCAAGGGGGATTAAAGGTGCTCCTCAAATTCACAAGAGGAGGCTGAAGCAGAGAGGGTTCCAGGCCAGGCTGGACAGGACCTGGAGCAACCTGGTGAAGTGGTAGGTGTTGGAAAAAGATGAGTTTTAAGTTCCTCCCAACACATTCTGTGATTCCATAATTATGGACATGGGAACAACAGGATGAAGTGGCAGCAAGGGAAAAGCAGGGTAGAAAGTGGGAAAGGCAGCAGGCTGGCGCAGTTCATACCATTGCAGACAGAGGCTCTGCATCCAAGGATCCCCAAGAGACTGAGAGAACACAGAGCCCTGGGAGTGGCTGGTGCAGAGGTGGCTCTGTTCTGCACCTGGTGGGTGCCACCTGCCCGCCCTGAGCCCTGTCCCAGCACTCTCCTCTCTGTGTGACCCAGGGCACAGTGCCACACACACTCCCAGCCGTGGGAGCTGCGTCCCTGCCCGTGGGATGTGCCATATGTTTCCTTGCCCTGCAATTCCCTGGCTGAAGGTATTTGATCAGACCAGTCGTTCAGGAGCCATCTGTCCCCTGCACAAACACAGCTGATTCTCCTTCCAAGCTCTGAGGGCAGCTCCAGGGGCACACCCAGGTTAGCAGCTTTGGAAAATGCATCCCTGTAAGAGATGTCAGGCATTCCCAGGGACTGGCAGTGGCAGAATATTCACAGCCCATTCTGCAAATCAGTGCCTTGGACACTAATATAAGTAACTTTAAAAAAGCAGAGAGAAAGGCAGTCGAGGAGATAAAACCCTGTCATTTCCATTTCTAAGGGATATGAAATGGTGCTTTTGAAAAAAAGCAATTTGTAAACTTTAGATAGCAGCAAATTCCTTGTTTTTTGGATACAATACCAGCTTTGCATATGCGCTGAAAGAAAGAGGGAGAGAAAATAACCCCGAAGCATCCTGCCCACTGCATTAGCTTTTAAAATAAAACCCATTTATATATAAATGTTGGCTTTTTTCCCAGTCTCTGTAGAAAAGCTTTTTTATATTAAATGCTACAATGAATTAAATTAACCATAATGATTTCTTTGTGAATGGAAACCCTTTTTCCTGTGTGACATGTTTTTGATCATTTTTTTTCCTAGCTACAACAACCCCTGCTCCTATCAAGTTGAGGATTTTGTTTGTTCTGCTATTTGCACACTTCGATACAATTACTACGTGCACTCCTTGTTCTGAGGGGAAATAACCCACAGATATTCCAGGTGCTGTGCAGAGGGGTGGGAACCTCTGACAGCCCCACACTCACCTGTGGCAGCAGGGTCCGGACAGCCGTGTCACCTCCCATGGCTGAGTGCCACAACAGGGAGCTTCCCCAACAGCAGAGCCCAAATCAACTTGGACAAGGCCTGGAGGAACAGGGCAAGGGGGAATCGCTTCCCAGAGGGCAGGGTTAGGTGGATACTGGGAAGGAATTCTTCCCTGTGAGGGTGGGCAGGCTCTGGGACAGGTTGCCCAGAGCAGCTGTGGCTGCCCCTGGATCCCTGGAAGTGTCCAAGGCCAGGCTGGACAGGGCTTGGAGCAACCTGGGCTGGTGGAAGGTGTCCCTGCCCATGGCAAGGGTGGGACTGGATGGGCTTTGAAGTCCCTTCCCACCCAAACCCTGATTCTTTGATTCACCTGTGACCCACAGCCACCACTTCCCTGGACTTGCCATTAAGGGACTCAGCATCGTTCAGTGGTTTCAGTTGTTGATGTTTTCAGTTGTTGATGTTTTCAGTTGTGAATGTTTCAGTTGTTGATGTTTTCAGCTGTGAATGTTTTTAGTTGTTGATGTTTTCCCTGCAGTGCCCTTTGACCCTCCCTGGACACCAATCCCTGCCTGTGCAATGGGAGCTGCAGGGCCCAGCCTGGGGTGGGGGGCAGTGGGGGTCCTGGGGCTGCTGACTGGGTGGTTGGGGCTGGGCAGGAGCTCTTGCTGGGAGGAGGGAGTTGGCTCATCCCTGGAAAGGAAAATTAGGTCACATTTCTGGTTTGAAGAGCCTGGATGGCATCCCGTTTATTTTGGGTTTTTCCTAACAAGTGACAAGCTTCTGTTTCCCTCCAACCCCATTTCCTTCTCCAGGCTTTTTTTTAAGCATTTCTCATTTTTCCTGCTTGTTTTTCCTAGAAAACAGAAACTGAGCCATGCCAAGGAGCTGTGCTGAGCTGAGCTGAGCCAAGCCACAGGGACATGCCTGGGGACACCAGAGTCATCTGCAGATCCCAAAGGGGTGTCTAGGGTGTGG
Organism: Ammospiza caudacuta; assembly: GCF_027887145.1. NCBI lineage: Eukaryota > Metazoa > Chordata > Aves > Passeriformes > Passerellidae > Ammospiza > Ammospiza caudacuta. The sequence goes on along the minus strand of NC_080606.1, from coordinate 14,313,040 downwards.
ACTTTAACTAGGCCAGCCTGAACCCTCTGGTCAATCATCCCCTATTGTCCATGGCAGCCATGGCACAGTTTATCCCCAGTCCATTTGGGAAACCATTCTAGTTCAACTAAAACCGTTGGAAGACAAGGTTCAACAAGACAAGGTTCAACAAGAACCATTTTAATTTCTTCCCTGACATTCATTCCTGATTTTCTTCTGCTGGATTCCATTACAGCACTCCTCTCAAAGCCCCTGAGCCACCCCTCTCCTCTCTCACTTTGTGTCATCAGATGTTTTTGGGTAACTGCAGAGTCCTTGGCCCCTGTTCCTGTCTCCACCAATGGCTCTACCCCAAAAGGACACCCCTGGGGACCCCCCACCTCTTGCTGTTCAGCACCCCAAAAATCTCCCCAAACCAAATCCTGCAGTGCAAATGAAACAAAATACCAGTCAAAAGTGTATGAATTCATTTTGGGGGTTGTTTGTGTGGTGGGAAGCCAGGAGACATCAGGCTCAGAGCTGTCCCATCCCTACACGTGCCAGGGGTGCCCCAGCCCTAAGTGAGCCCCCACTTGTCCCAAAATGTGAGCATCACCACCTGAGATGTCACTGCAAAGCCGTGTTTCCTTGGCAATCCCTTATCTCTCATCTGAGCATCAGCATAATGAAGGGCTCTGTTCCTGCATAAACAGCACCTGAACCTCCGTGGAACAGGGAATTGTCACAGTGAAGGAAAATGCCTGAAATGGAGAATCCCCTCAGGATTGTTCCTGAAAGGACAGGCTCTCCTTCTTTTCCAGGGGTAATGAGGTAATTAGGGAATGAGTAAAGGATGCTTGCATCACTACCTGAGCATTCCAGAGGTGGGAACTGTCCTGGATTAAGGTCAGGGTTTGTGCTGCCAGTCACCAAGTGTGTGTGACCAGTCAGAAGAATGCCTGGTCCTTGCAAGGACAGAAATAAACACTCCTGGGTTTGAAATATGTTTAAAGAGGGGTTGAGACTGGACATTATTGGAGCCATTTCTCACCTCCCTGCCAGGGAGAAGTGGGTCTGGGATGCTGGAGAAGAGCAGGCAGCTCTTGTGGCCCTGGAGTAGAGTGTTCTTATGTTTGCATCTCCAGGGCACTGGCTGGGAGTTCAGAGAACAGTTTGGGTTGGAAAGGACCTTCATGGTCACCCAGTGCCATCCCTGCCAAGGGCAGGGACACCTTCCATTGTCCCAGGTGGCTCCAAGCTCCACCCAACCTGGCCTTGGACACTTTCAGGGATCCAGGGGCAGCCACAGCTTCTCTGGGCACCCTGCCAGGGTCTCTCCACCCTCACTGTAAAAAAACCTCTTCCCTGTATGTGACCTAAATAAACCTTTTAATTTAAAACCATCCCCCCTTGTCCTAGAAATGGAGCCCTGCCCAAATTCCTCATCAGGGCTGAAGGAAGAGCTGTGGTGCTGTGATTGTTTGAGCTGAGGCAGTGGAACTGCACAGTTCTCAGAGCTTTAATTTAGATGATTTAAGGTCCTTTTCTTTATGTTTTCTCCATTTGTAATTGCAAAGAGGCTGTGAACCAGGACACTGAGCTTATCGATGGCTCTGAGCAGCCACCAACTCTGGGGTGGGATGTGGTCAGGCAGGAAAAAACCATCTCTTCCCCATCCTAATTAAGTGCCTCATTGGGCTCTGCAGGCACACGTGGTTGTGGTGGCAGCGGTGACATTTTCAGCTCACTGGGGCGATGACAGGGAAGCAGGGCAGAGAGCTGGGAGAGGCACCAAACTGGGGAGAAAAAACCATTTCCATGTGCCCCAGACATGTTCATCTGAGGTGATCTTTAACCAGAGCCCCTTGTTAGCCAGGGACCCTGTGGACATCTGGATTGCTGTCATGGAAAGGACCAATCTGGGCACTGGGTGCTGCAGGGATGCTGGAAAAGGGACTGGGAGTCTTGAGGGGCTCTGCCCCCCTTGCAGCCCTCTGAGGGGGAGAGATCCCAAGAGGAGGCAGGTAGGAAGTGGGTTGGGGAGATGAAAGAGCAGGGAAGGGGTGGGGAGCTCCAGGTGCGCTGGGACCTGACCTGGAAACGGGCAGGGAGGAATCTGAGCATCAGCAAAGAGGCAAAAATAACCCTGCACCTAAGGAATGCCTGAGCAGTAGGAATGCAACGTGCTGCACATGGGGAGAGGAGAGGAGATGGGAGGAGAGGAGAGGAGAGGAGAGGAGAGGAGAGGAGAGGAGAGGAGAGGAGAGGAGAGGAGAGGAGAGGAGAGGAGAGGAGAGGAGAGGAGAGGAGAGGAGAGGAGAGGAGAGGAGAGGAGAGGAGAGGAGAGGAGAGGAGAGGAGAGGAGAGGAGAGGAGAGGAGAGGAGAGGAGAGGAGAGGAGAGGAGAGGAGAGGAGAGGAGAGGAGAGGTAAAAATACCAGCAGGAGTAAATTAGTACCATTACTCTCCTCTCCAGACCTTAACTTCAACTGGGACTCTGTAATGAACTCCCTGGATTTTAGGAGCATCCTCCTTTGGGAACTGCTGCTCCAAGGCAGGGCTCCTGAAATAGATGGGACATGGTGGGAAGCTGGATGCTCTGCAGCCTTCAGCCATCCCAAAGGCTGCTGTCCTTCCAGGCAAGGGCAAGACAGGACAGGAGGAAATGGTCTCACGTTGCTCCAGGGGAGGTTTAATTGGATATTAAGGGAAAACTCTTCCCCCTAAGTGTTGTCCAACCCTGGCACAGCTGCCCAGGGCAGTGGAATTCCCATCCCTGGGGAGATTTAACAGACAGGTAGATGGGGCAGCTGGGGGCATGGCTTAGTGGTGGCTTTGGAACAGCTGGAGCTGATGGTCTCAGAGGGCTTTTCCAGCCCTGATGATCCAGAGATTCCAAACCCACCGTGGCAGGAGCCAGTGAGGAGAAGTGCTGAGTCAGCAGCACCGCAGCCTTATCTGTGTTGTGCTGAGCCCTCCCTGCTGATTGTTCTGGGTTTAGGCAGGAGCAGGTTTTGCTAAGTAGGACCAAATGCCCAGATCCCGGCACTCCCCTGCCTGGTGCCAGCCCCACATGGCTCTGCCAAGCCCGGGGTCAAGGCCTGGGAAACTGTCACCTCTGTCACCTCGTGACCTGGTGGGGACATCGCTGCCAGGTAGCATTCAAGAAGCTGCTGGTGTTGTTGTTCTTTGGTTTCCTCTGGGTTTTATTTTCCTAACCATCTTCCAGATGCTGCAGAATCCCCAGATGCAGCCGCAACAAAGTTCTTGCATTTTTAACTTAAAAAACATAATTGGGTAACTGAGAATAATGACTAAAGAGTGCAATAAATCATGTCTCCACCTGGCCTGGAAAAGGGGGAGGGGTGTGGGGGACGGGTTCCTTTCCCCGTTAATGAGCAGCGCTGAGCCATCGGCACTAAACACTCCCAGAGTCAGCAAATCCCCTCCAGGGCTCTGTGCTCCTGCCTGGGGACCCGGGGACACCAACAGGGCAGGAGGGGACTTGGGAACCTCCGAGGTTTGCCCCAGAGACAAACTGGAATAGGAATGGCACTGGGTAAGAGTCTGAGACACTCCTGTGTCCCAGCAGGAATTTTTGCTGCTCTCCTGCTCTCACCTGTCCAGTAACACAGCTGTGCCCAAGCCTTGAGAGCTGTCTGGGGCAGGAAACAGGAATAATTGTGCTGAAGCTGTTAATGTTCCCATTTTTGCTCCATTATCCATCCAAGCAGGTCTGTCACCCCCAGTGCCAAGATCCCCCACAGCCACAGGACCTGGTGGCAGCGATGGCTGTGGGACTCGGGGCAGTGGAGCACCAGGAATGTCAGAGTTTCCCTCACTCTCTGTGTTGTGTTCCCAGGACTTGGCTGGGATCTCAGCAGCCTCCAAGGCTCTCCCTCTGCAGGGCAAAGGGAAGGATATTTTTAGTTCTTTGCCCTGCAGCTTTCATGTGGGATGGATTAGGACCCTCTGTGGCAGGATTAGGAGGGAATCCCAGGAGAAGGAAACCAGTGACATCACAGAAGAGTCACGGAATCACTAATGCCTTTAAGATGATTAAGTCAAATCATCAACTTAACCCCACCAGGTTCACCATTAAACCATGTCCTCCAGTGCCATATCCACAGTTTTTGAACACTTCCAGGGATGGTATCTCCCCCACTGCCCTGGACAACCTGCTCAATGCTCTGCATCACTTTTTGTGAAGAAATTCTTCCTGATGTCCAATCTAAACCTCTCTTAGTGCAGCTTGAGGCCATTTCACTGTTGTTTCCTCCCAGATATGACTTTGACACACAGAGCACTCCTGGGAGAGCAGAGGGAGGGAAAACCAGGGCAGGGACAGGACTGCAGGGTCCAAGGGGCAGAGCTGTGAGCTCCTTGTGCTCCATCCAGGAGAAGGGCTGAAACAAGGATTCAGCACGAGGGGAGTGTCACAGGTCAGTGACACTGCAGGACATCCACAGCCCTCCTCCAAAGAGACATTCCCAGCCCAGGCTCCCCATCACTCCCATGCTCTGGAATAAATTCATAGATTTCTCCCAGCTTGCAGCTTTATCAGCTGTTCCAAAGCAAGATGCTTATCTGCCTGAGCCTCTTCAAGCTGATAGCTGCTCTTATCTCTGCTGCTCTCCAGGGCATTGAGGCTGGGGGGTTTGTGGCATAGTCATGGAAAAATTTCAACTTTGGGAGACTAAACCTGGGAGTGATTTCTGGAGTTTTATCGCCCATTGTTCATTGTTCCAGAGCCTGTGAGGAACTCATGGCCATGGCTGTGTTAAAGGGACATGGAAGCAGAGCCTTTTCCAGCAGACCTTGCTCATGACAGACACAGCCACACGTGTCCCAGACACAGCAAAGAAGTGTCCCATGGGCACACAAAGGCCATGAGGAGATTGGCACAGAAAGGCCAGTGAGAGACAGGACTAAAAAACTGCCCTGAAAGCTCCAGCTTTGACTGATGGTCATCTAAAATCTCCTTCATCCACCTTTGCAATTAAATTTCTGGATTTTGTCCGTTTTGACCTTGACCAAAGCTCTCCAGTCTCTGTGGCTTTGTCTCCTGACCTTCTCCGTCCTCCTGGGAACTGTGCCTCTGCCCACGGGCTGTTCCCGAAAGCTGCAAGGAAAACATAAACATAATTGAGAAAAAGTAATTGAAACTTGTAAGAGCTGATGAGAGAGTTCTCTCCTTGGCCCGCCGTTCGTCGCCAGGAAATAAACACTTTTATGGCCGCTGTAATTAAAGCCTAAATACAACAGAGACAAAATTTCTGTCATTAAAGGCATCCTCAAAGATCTCATGCCTCCACCTGCTTCCCTCCAATGCCACTTTCCCAGAACTTCATCCACACAGCAACAACTTTCCAGACACAAGCGTCACCTCTAACCTCAGCTAGGCTGAAATTTTCCCAGTTTCTCAGCAGATTTTCCCCATTAAATCCACCTCATACTGCAGTGCTGCCCTGAAGCTGTTGCCCTCTTGGGTCTGTCCCCATTGCCCAGTGTGACCTGGCCACCTGCATGTCCCCATCACACCCTGAGACACTGGTGGCCCAAGGATGTTGTGGACTCCTCATTCCTGTAAATGTTCAAGGCTGGGTTGGACAGGGCTTGGAACAACCTGGGATAGTGGAAGGTGTCCCTGATCATGGCAAGGGGTGGAACAAAATGGGTTTTACAACCCGAACCATTCCATGATTCCACGCTGCTGGAGCTGGTAAAAGCTTTTTAATGTCACATCTCCAAGCACTGTGTCTCACACAGCTCTGCTGGCCCACACTGGGGCCAAACCACAGCTAATTCCATCTTTTCTGGAGTGGCTGGAGACCCTTGGGCATGGTGGCTCTCGGAGAGCACCATGTTGCTGTGTCTATTATATTTCTAAGCTCGTTAGCTGATTAACCACACTTGCAAGCTGGCTGCCTCGCTGAGGGGCTTCAATGGGAGCCTGGAACAATGCAATGACACAGACAAAGGGTTTAATGGATAATTAATTGTTCCAGCGTGTGAAGTTTCTGTGCAAGGATCCTGGTGAATCAGAGTTTCCGATTTCCACCCCCTTTACAACAGAAGTAAATAGTAACACAGAAATCATGGAATGGATTGGAAGGTTTTTGAAAAGAGAAGGGCCCGAAATGAGGCTCATTTGGGGTGGGATGCTTCAGCACTCCAGCTCTGTATCCATGTCCTAATCCTTCCACAGAGAGAAGGTGCTGCTTCTAGGAAGGCAAATACAGCAAAAAGAGGGAAAGGGTAGGGTCAGTGGGGACTGTCCAGCCCTGCAGGGGACACACTGCCAGTGCTGTAAAGGAGCAGAGGGGCCTGATGCCTTCTCCATCCCTCTGAGCTGCCCAGGATCGTCACCAGCACCCCCTGTGAGCGCTTGGCATGGCAGCATCCCTGTGCCAGCAGATCCACAGGGACAGAGCCACAACATGCAGAGAACCCAACACACCCACCCAGTGCTACATTCCCTCCCAGAGCCCTGATCCCACACCGGAATTTCTGCCCTTTCCCTCGTTTTACCAGGTGTGTTTGACACCTCACAAAGGCCCAACACCAGCACAGGGCACAGAGCCTGGGGCACAAGGGCACAGGGAGAGACTGCACAAACACACACACACATACAGAGGCACACACAGCAATGCTTTCCCCTGTCTGTATCCCTCTCTCTCATTTCTGAGCTGTGGCCAGACCCAGGGAGAGGAGCTGCTCCCATCCCAGGCCCAGCACAAAGCCGGGCTCAGCAGGGCCGGGCACAATGGCAGAGTACATTAGAGACAACAGCCAGACGTGTCCTTGTCATCCCAGGTTAATATGACTATGGATTAATGCTGTAGCTGCTGATTGTTATGGAAATCCCCCCATTTAGCTCCTTCCCAAAGCATTGACAGTTCTAGCCTTGAATTCCGAGCAGGGGTGGAACTTGTTAATGGATTTCATTTTCCTGCAGGAAGCCAAAGCATTTAGAGGGAGAGGCAGCGCCAGGGTGCTGATTCCTGGAAGGCTTCCAGCCTGCATTGAGGCACCGTGGACGCCTAATCCCTTGCTCGGATGCAAAGCGCCGTGTTGGTCTTGCCTCTCTAGGAAAAAGGAGGAATTTGGGTGTGGGGAAGTGAGCGTTCATGGGATTGTTTCCTCCTGAAGCCTCTCCTGGCCTGGGTAATGAATGTCCCAGGCACATCCCTCTCCCTGTTCGCAGACACGCCTGGCACTGCACCTGCAGCAGGGATGGCTCTGCCAGCCTGGGCTGCCTGCTGCCAGCTCGGGGACTGGAGCTGCTGCCATGCCTGTGCTTTGTTGCCATCTTGTAGCTGCTGAGTGTGTTCCTGGCTGTCCCCTGGCCGATGGGAATGCTCCACGTTCCCGCAGTGCGGCTCAGCCATGCCGCTCTCTCCCTGCACAGCTCCCTCCTCTTGCATCGCTTTGTCCCCGTCCCCCTGAGCAAGAGGAGAATATCCAGCTGCTCCTGAGCAAACCTGTAATGTCTCTGTACATTCCTACCTCAGTGAACTATTTAGAATTATGATTCATGGGGCAAGTGTCCAAAAACCCGAGCAAAGGAGGGCTCTGACACCAGCACAAGGAGCAGATGGGGCACAGACACACAGAATTAGGGTTTTCCTTACAGGTATTCGGGTTATGTATAAAACCAGGGTCCTCTCCCCTTCCCTTCTCATCAGGAGGGATCATTAGTCCTTACAATATGGCCCAAATTCTTTCTGACATTTTTCTTGACTTCTGCTGGTGAAGTTCGTTGCTGTTTCATCCCCCTGTCAAAGGCCACTGCTGCCCATGGGAAGGGATGAAACCCCATTGATCCCATCCCATCCCACTCCATCCCATCCCACTCCATCCCATCCCAGTTCTGCCACAGCAAAACAAACCCAACACAAATGAAGCCAAGAAGTGCCATGGCTTTTTCCACAGTGCAGGGAGCTGATTCCCGAGCTGATGCTCCCGTTGGAACAGAGCCCTCGGTGGGAGGTGACAGCAAAGAGACACCCGGGGTCCTCCCCTCTGCTGAAACAAACACGTGTTCCGTGGAGAAACCAGTTTCCAGAGGCAGTGGCTGTGTCTGACAGCAGTTTTACACACTCCCAGCACACAGGATACCTGATCCTGACGGCAGCTTTGGGATGCCGCTGCAGCACACGCCGTGCATAGCAATAACACCAATGAATCCCGTCCTTAATTGTCCCACTCCCGGGGGTGACAGGAGCTCCCTGTCCCAACCCTGTTGCTGTGGAGATGCCTTGAGGGATCCCACACTTTGGAGCCTGCCTTCAGGTGCAGGAATAAGCAGCACAAACAATCCGGAGAGACAAAGCTGCCCTTCTCATGGAAATGCCTCCCCGGGAAGGGAGGGAGGGAACCAGAGGGTCTCTAGCCATGGAGATGCAGCATTGTTTCCCAGTAATTAGCATGTTTTCCAAAGCTTTGCACGAGTCACCAGCAGCCTTTTAAGGGGATTTTGCCAAGGAGCATTTAAATGGAAATCCCCCGGGGATGCAGATCCTCTGTTGGGGTCTCCCGGGAAGGTGGCTGTTTCCCAGGGGAAACCAGCCCCACCTGCTCACTGGGTTTATGTGGATCTCAGATATCCGGGGGGTTTCTTGTGCTCCAGTATGGGGACAGCATTCCCACTGCAGCCCCTCTCCTGCAGTGCTGCTCCTCAGCCCCAGCTGCTGCATCCATGGATACAGGAGGGTCACTGCTGCTCCCTGCCCTCTGCCCAGGGGTGCCCAGGGCACACCATGACTTCCCGAGGGAGTAAAACCATGGAGTCACGGAATACTCTAATTAGATGAAGCCCCTTCCAACCCCAAGCCTTCTGTGATGCCATGTGTGGAGCAGCACTGTCCCAGTGGGGGCTGAAGAGATCCCAGGGGACAGTGCCAGTCGCTGGTGGCACTGGCAGGGAGCTCAGTCCTCTTCAGGGAAGCCACAAGGAGACACCTGGAAGAGTCACAGGCTGGAGCCACCCAGCTTTTGGTCATCTGGATGAGCAACTCCAGGTCCCTAAACCAGCATTTGGAGACAAAAATTACACCACCTGTGGCCAGAAGTGATGGAGACCTGCAGCATCACCCCACAGCTCCATCCAGGTGCAGGTACTGAGGCAGTACAGGTGCAGATGCAGATGAAGGTGTAGATGCAGGTACAGGTGCAGATGCAGATGAAGGTGTAGATGCAGGTACAGGTACAGGTGCAGATGCAGATGAAGGTCTAGATGCAACTACAGGTGCAGGCAGACACCATGGGCAGCCCTGAGAGGTGTGGGCAGTGAGTGCCAGTCCCAGTGGCCAGGCTGGATGTCCCTCCCTGGATGAAGATCCTTCTGCAGCCTCACTTTGCCCTTCACCACTCTTTTTCCCAGCCCTGTGGCAATTCAGACATTCCTTACCAAAACCCTTTGTGGCTTCCCAGCTGAAGGTTTCAGTGACCAAACTGCTGCATCTGACTCAACACCCCCCCCCCTCACTTTCCCACACGAAGGAAGCTGCAATTTTGCTCCTTTCCTCAAGGATGAGGAATTTCAGCCCAGTTTATTGTGCAGGCCTGTATTTGAGAGATTTTCCTGGCCTGGTGATTTATGCCAGGGCCTGAGTTATAACTCCCATTTCTGTTTAAAAGCTAAACACTCCAATAGTGGGGACTATTACTGTCAGCACGTCCCAGCTCCCAAGATCCAATCGAGCCAGAGCTGACATTATCTGGGTGTTTGTCTGCCTGATGGAGCTGCCTTGCTTTTCCCTCCCTCACATATTGCTGTCTCAAGGACTGTTTTCCAAGCAACAATTCATGTCTCCTTCAGTCATCAGCAAAAACAATCAAGCTCAATTTTATTTTTGGCAGAAATCAAATGCTAAATGAGATCTCGGAATCATAAACAAGAGTGATGTCGACAAATCAGAGGGAATTCAGGGAAGAGAGGCACAGATGATGAAGGGGAAGGAGGGATTGATGGTGGGGAAAGATTAAAATAAGGAAATACAGCCAGGCCCAGAGAAGACTAACAGGGAATATAATGGCTGTCTAGGAATATCTGAAGGGTGTAAACACTGAAAAGGAAGAAATATTGTCCAGGATGGCCCAAAAGCAGTGGAGCTATGAATAAAGGTGATGAAACTTAACACGGGGGAAATTCAGCCTGAACACCAGCAGAGCTTTTCCCCATTTCTGCTGATCCAACCTCTCCCAAGGAAGGCAGGATAAACACTGTGCTTGAGTGTTCTGAGCCTGCCAAGGAGAACATCCTTTCAATAAATAATTGGCACTGGAACGTTTTCAGCTTTCTACTCTTTCCTCATAAGCAGCTGAGATGAATGAATGAATATTCCATGATGGAGAGTTTACTCAGTGAATCTGGCTGTGGACATCACTCACACTCTGCTGATGAATGGATCACACTTCAATTCATCTCAGATTGGCCTTACCTGATTCTTTTTTTTTTTTTTTTTGGCAAAGGGTTGTACTGGATGCACTGAGTGCCCTTGGAGAGCTCTCTGTGCTGGTGGGTCCTGTATCTGCCAGCTTTTCACAGAAAAAGGAAAAGCTGTCCACTGTCCTGGCCCTGCCTCCCCTAGGGCACAGGGGGGCAGTGGGGAAGTTTATCTGTTGCAGGAAGTCTGCTTCTGCCTCCAGCTCATGCTGTGTGGGAGCTCCTGGATTTGAGGTCTGAGTGGGATGTGCACCCTTCTCCAGAGCCCCGTGGAGTGGTCCCAGGTGTTCCTCTGGGAAGGAGAGCTCCAGCCCTGCCAGTTCCACCAGGGGCTCACCCAGGCAGCTCCACAGGGAAGCCCAGAAGAGCCCAAATAGGAAACACATTGGGGATTAGTGGGAGAGATAATTCCAGCAGACGGGGCCGGGCTGGCCTTGATTAGTGCAAATCACAGCGATTGCTGCTGGTTGCAATCCCAGCAGAAGCAATTCCTTTTTTATTGTGATTTCTTCCTGATTGTGTTTGGGGTTTTTCTCTCTCTGGTGTGGAGTTGAAGCGACCTTGACTTGTAGTTTAGGATCAGATCTGGTCCTGTCAGGGAATTGCTGTAATCTGATTACACAGGATTGTCCCCCACATCTGTGACGTGACGGCTTCAATTGCACTTGAACTGTCCTAAAACTTCCTTTGTTTTATTGAACGAGCAGAAATATTTCACTTGAACACATCTTGGGCTCTCATTAATGAAAGCAGTGCCTTGGTCCTACTTTGCACTGGGGGTGTCTGGCAGCTGAAGGCACTTTGGCTAAACCACCCACAGGTGTGGCAGCAATGCCACCCAGGTGGTGCCACAGGGGGGCATTTGGGTAATCCAAGCAGCAGGTGCCAGTCAAGGCCCTGTCAGAGAGCCCAGCTGCTCCAGCCAGATGGTCCCATGGGTCCTGGAATGGGTCTTGGGATGTGCCCTGTGGTGGCTCTGCCAGGCTGGAGGGTTCCTTGTGCCTGGGGTGGCTCTGCCAGGCTGGAGGGCAGTCCCTGCTGTGCCCAGGGTGCTGCAGGGAGAGGCTGAGGCAGCTCCCAGCCCTTCCCTCTGTGCTCCCCACACTCCTGCCCGTGCTCCTGCTCCCACCAACCATCACCTGCGGGATCTGATGATTTCTCAGAGGAGCCAAAAACCCTCCAAGCAATTAAATGAACTCCTGCACAACCCAGTGCTCACTGCAGGGACACGCTGGGGCCGGTGCCAGATGAGCAGCCCCACTCCAAGCAGAGCTGGGACAGCAGTACCAGTGTCCTGGGAGCCCCTGAGGGCTCTGATTTGGAGAGAGCTGTCAGTGAGGGGGTGCCAGCTGGGTGCAGCCAGGGGTGCCAGCTGGGCTGGTGACCCCAAATGCAGCTGCAGCATTTGCAAATGTATCAAAGTATCCCAGAGGGTGAGGGTAGGGGCTGTTCTTTGGTTTAATTGCAGGATGGTTTCTTTATCTAAAAGAAGAGATAATTAGTGCCTTCTGGAAGAGCCAGCCCTTCCCTGGGCACAGAGCAGGCTGCAGAGAGGTCCGTGGGCAGGAGCTCAGCCCATGAGCAGCCCTTTTCCTCACTCCCCTCCCTTTGTCCATCCTGATCCATTTAGGATCTCTGCTCATTCATCCCTACACTTCACTCCCCCTCTCCCTGCCTGTCAGATTTCACCCTCCATTCCTACCTGGAGAGATGGAATTGGAAGGTTTATGGAAGCACTTTTGGAGGCAGCCCTCACCCTTTGTTTCTGCGATGGCATCTGGTGATAATAACAGCGCAGCAGCCCCAGACCTCCTGGCTTCAATTACTTTACAGGATCAGCTAATCCCAGTTAAAATTACCTTTGTAACTGAAGGATAATTGTAAATCAGGCTCTCTCCTGCACTCGGGTGTGCTGAGAAATGGTTGCTGAGATGCTCTGTGTGCCAAGGTTGCAGAGATCAGCGGATGAGGAGCAGGCGCTGGGAGATGCTGTCCCAGAAGGTTGGGTTTCCTTTTCAAAGCAAATTCCAAACAGATGGGCCCTTTTTTCCCTGTGGCTCTGTGGAGTGGATGGGTTTGAAGTGATGGAAAGGAGACATTTCACAAGGGGGTTTTGCCTGGGTGATTTTCAGTCTCCAAGGGTTCTCCCAGGGTTGCTCCATGAGGAGGCTGATGTAGAGGTTGGCTCAGGACAGCTCTGGCAGTGCCCTCCTTCCTCAGGATTCTGGGAGCAGTGTCCAGCTGTGCACCCCCCAAAACACCAGCACAGAGCCCCAGGTCCAGGGAAACACCACACAAGACTGCAGGCAGGGTGAGGGCTGAGTTTGTCCCCCTATGTTGTTCTCAGCCTTGACTGAAGCAGGGACAAGGGCAATGGGTTTAACTGAAGGAGAGTCCAGTCAGATTGGTTATATTTTTTAAAATGAGGATGAGAAAACCCTGGTACAGGGTGCCCAGAGAAGCTGTGGCTGCCCCTGGACCCCTGGAAGTGCCCAAGGCCAGGTTGGATGGGGCTTGGAGAAACCTGGGCTAGTGAAGGTATTCCTGCCCATGGCTGGAATGAGATGGGCTCTAAGGTTCCTTCCAACCCATCATAGAATTCCATGATTCCATGATCTCTTCTCATGCTGAAGCATCTCTGAGCTTTCCACCACCTCACATTCTCAGGACATCTCTCTGGAACTACCACCAAGCAAATCCTGCCACGATTCTTCCTTCCATGGCAGATAAATCTCTCCTGAACTGCTTTATCCAAACACTGTGTTCTGCTTTATCATTTTGACCTTACAGTAACTTCCATGGCAGCTTCTGCAAATTGTTCCTTTAAAAGCTGACATTCCCTGGCTGTGACCCAGCTCTCGTTGTGGTCGCCTCCTCCTCTCTGCCCAGCCCTCCTGCCAGCCTTGCCCTAGCATCCATGGCAATCTCACCACCTTCCCCTGAGCAGCAAATTTATTTTCCCTGGCAGTTTAGTTGTAAGCCCTGATGAAGGATCAGACAGACTCTAAAGGCTCAAAGACTCAATAAACTTTATTAAGTCCATGACAAGCTGAACACTCTCCCCACAGACTCTGATATGGCCCCAGGTTTCAGGAATTGCTTGGTGCATCCCACAGAAAAACCCAGTCCAGCATTGTTTGGCAGAACTTACCCACAACTGCAGAACAGATCTCTAAAAAAAAATAATAAATGAGGCAGGTGTATTCCAAGATAAATCATCTGGTCAGGTGCTGCCAAGAACAGCACGGAGTTAATCTGGAGCACATAATTCTTCCTGTGAGCTGCTGTGGGGCTGTGTCCTGTGACCAGTGGTGCCATCAGGGCAGCTCTGGCTCCCTGGCAGGGACAGAGAACCCCAAAACTCCCACCAGTTGTCCCAGTGAGGGTGGGGCACACAGTGGGGGGCAGACCAGGTAATACAAGAGCAGAGCAGCTCTGCCCCTCTCCCTGTGTGCAGGAGATGCTCCTTCCTCCCCCCAGCCCAAGGGTTTGACAGTGCAGGGAGGGGGATAGGGGGCCTGCCCAGGGAATTTTCCTAATGCAAGTAAGAGTTAAACGCAGCTCAACACACTGGGAATGCAAAGAGCAGCAATGCCACGAGCAGCCTCTGCTTGCACCAGGCCTCCAGGAAAGGCTTGTGATGTCTGGGGTTCGCTGAGAACTTTCCCAAAGAAAGATAAAAATGGGGGAATAGTGGCATGATCAATGTCGCTATTTTGTCCTCCTCAAATTGTTTTTCTTGTGTAAGTGTAGCCCAGCACTCTGGTGCCATTAGGCCTGTCCCCTATTTTTCAGTCTGCTTTATGAAAGCTATTGATCTCCAGCTGCTCGAGGATCCGTCAGCCCCGGCTCATCCCAGCCCATTACAGACTCTGCTCTCTGCAGTGACGGGGGATCAATGCTGGCCTGGGCACGCTCACACTCCAGCCCCAGTGTGCCTTTATTGATCTCTGGGTTCTGAGCTACCTGGGGACACTGGCAGGTGACAGGGGTGCCTGAGGCAGCGGGGAGCAGGCTCTGATCACCCAGCAAAGCTCTGCTCCAGCACCACATCTGCCTCTCTGCTGCTGAGCTCGCCTTAATGATCTTTGATTTGCCTCTTGCAGCAAGTAAATAATTGTGTAAGGCCAGGAGCCTGCTCAGAGGGAGGATGAGAGGGAAGGCAGAGGCTTTTTCCTGTTTCCAGTCACAAATTTGTGATGTTCTTCAGAGGAGTCTGCGCTGGCTCCATCACCCTCACCTGCCCCATTCCCTCAGCACCTGAGGGGTGCAGGTCATTGTGCAGGGCCAGAGGGGATTAAGGAGATGTTCACAAGTTATCTGGGATGGATTTACATGAGTTTGTTCAAAAACAGAGCCCAGGGGGCTCCATGGCTGGAGTGTGTGCCCAGAGAGAGCCAGCATGCCACAGTCCCGAGGCTCAGGGACCAGCCTCGTACCCATGGGTGTTTTATTCTCTGTTTTGAGCTACATCACCAAAACTGGAGGCTGTTCATGAGCAATTTCGAGTCAAAACCAAGCAGAATTATTCTATTAACCAGGTTACCATGAATAATACAATCCTGCTGCAGAGGTGGAGGTGGCAGCTCTCTTGCAGATGTCAAAAGGGTTTTGCTGAAGGGGTGAAAGTTTGGGTGTTGATGAGAGCAGAATGCCCAGAGTGCCTGACCCAGGACTGCTGCTTGTGTCCAGCAAAATATTTTCCTAAAACTGCTTGAAGGGATCAAATCCTGCAGCAGCTACTGAAGCTGATTGTCCCCATCTCCATCCTCCTGCCCACAGCAGCCAAACTGGTGAGGAACATCTCCATCCACACCAGCACAGCAGCCAGGCTTGGCCAGCCTGGGAAAACCTCATTTCACAAGGTGGCAATTAAATTTTTATGCTCTGAGTTTTCCCTGAATGATTTTAAACCATCTTTTCTGATGACTTCCTAGTAGCAAGTTGAGTAAATTAGAATCTGAATGCAATCAGCATCCTTGATTCCGACGCCAGCCGGGGTCCGTCGGGGAGCTGCGTCTGAGCAGTTCTGCCTGATGAAGAAGGTCAAGGGCTTGGGGTCCTTGGAGGATTTGCCCTTGGAGCATTGTCAGAGAGGGAAAGAAGCAGCAGAAAGTAGGACACAGTCCCCCAAGTAGCACAGAAATCCCACCCTGCTCAGCAAGCTTTACTTCTTCTCCTCATCTGTGTGTTTTCTGTCACGACTCAGAGATGGGATTGAGATGATAAATGAATAAAGGAGCTGCAGCAGCAGCCCGACCAGAACCAGCCTGTTCCTGTCTGTGGGGCCTGAGAGGGCACAGGGGCGATGCTCAGCACCCACTGCAGGGCCAGGGTTGCTCTCAGGTCACTGCTGGAGGGGTCTGGCACAGAGATCTCATTCCTTGAGCCCTCTCCCTCTCCTCTCCACCTCTTCCTCCTCTGCCCAGCCATCCCTGAGATCCCAGCAGTGCCCACTGCTCCCAGTGGCTCTATGCTCCCTTCTCCACCTGCTGCAAGGTGGTGGCTCTATGGGAAGGTCCTCGGGGGCTCTCAGCATCCAGTTCCCCCACACCTGACCAGTCTGTTCAGCCCCACAGCAGGAGCTGTGCAGTGCTCAGCGGGGCTCAGGAGGCACCAAGGACACGTTCCTGGGCTCAGGACCAGCAGAAGGCACAGCCTGGGCCTGGGCCATGTGCCCTGCACACATAGGGATGTGCCATCCCTGCTGGCACTGGGGACACTGCATCTGGGCAGCTTCAGTTGTGAAACTCCCAGAGCAGAGCCCCCAGGAGAAACCTTTGGATGGAGATAACACTGCTGCACGAGGAGTGGGAGAGTTTTCCTTTCCAGTTCCCAGCTCAGAGGCTCTGATATGCTGCAGCTGCAGGGGAGTGGGGTCACATCCTGAGCTTAGGATGGCTGGGATGGGCTCAACCTTTAATAAACCACAAAACAACTCAGGGAGGGGCTGCTCCTGCACCAGTCCTGGTAAACTCAGCTTGCACCCAGCACTGCCATGGGATATCAGGGATGGGACCCAGGGATGTGCCAGGGGCCGTGGGCAGGTGATGTCCAGGATAACCTCGAGCCAGAAGCCAGGACGGGCATTCCCCTGAGGAGGAGCCATTCCATCGGCAGGAGCTGTATCCCGGCACAGGGGTCCCTGGGGAGCAGCAGCTTGGCCATCCCGGCGCTGCGGTGGGTACCGTGGCCGGGGCTGCTCCACTCCCGGTCCCCTCCATGGAATGAAAGCCGGGATTGTTTCACCTCCCGCCCCGGAGCAGGAGGTGTGTAAACATTAAGAGCCGCTCCCTGCAGACTCGGAGCGAGGGAAAAACGAGTTGTTGAAAAGATGACAAGCGGTTCTGGCCAGGAGTTCACCTGGGCAGGGAGCGGGGCGGGAGGAGCAGGGAGTGAGGGATGGAGAAGGTGGGAGGGCTCCAGGAGGAGAGGAGATGCTTAGAAAACTGTGTCCTTTATTTTGGGAGCAGAAAATATTCTGTATCGCCTCCTGGCATCAAAGGATTTTCACTTTCTCGCTCCTTGAAGAAGGAAAGGCAGGACCGCGGGAGGTGGAGCGGGGCGGGCAGGGATGAAAAGCGCCCTGGGCGGCTCCGCTCTCCGGGGGCAATCATGAAAAGCCCAGGAAGAACCTTTAGCATGGAGCGTTCAGCGCTGAGGTTACTGCTGCCCTTCCCCTCTCCAGCCTTCTCCTCCCTCCCATGTTGGGGGACCAGGATCGAGGTTTCCCAGGAAAACCTGTCGTGTCGGGGTTCTCCCTGTAGGAGCATCGGGAGGATGCTCCTACAGGGGGGTAGGGCGGTCGGGACGGATGGAGATGAGAGATCTCTGCAGCCAGGTCGTGGAACTTGGGGTTTATTGCAGAAGGCCTGGGTGCAGGGCCCTGCTTGGAGCTGCCAGCCACAGCTCAGGGCAGGCCTGAGAGAAGAGAGGGGAGAGAGGATGAGAGGGTGAGAGAGTGAGGTTCCCGTTACAATACAATAAATCTTCTTCTGTGTTGAATATTCTGATTCTCACTAACCAATCTAGTACAAGATACAAATCCTACAGCATTTCCATACAGCCTATAAGAATCATTACATTACCATACTGTTTTACATTTTAAACCCTAAAAACTCCTCTTTGGGCCCCTTCTGCTAAGCTGGCAGTGTCTGCTCTGACCCTTGGAGCTGTCTGCAAGCAGAGGGTGTTGTTCCATCAAAAGGGGATTACCTTTTGCAGACCATACCATTGTTTTCAAGTTGTCCAGTAACTGAGGTGTCTCTAAGCTTGCTTTCATTTCAATCTCGTATATAGTTTCTATATTCTCAAAATCTTTTGCCAGACAATCATATTTATAAGGCTTTCCTGTTTCATCTTCCCCAACACTCCTGCCATGCTGTGCTGTGGGTGCCAGTTTTGGGGACAGTCACAGTGGGGACACGGCTCCATCAGCACAATGCTGGTTTTGGGGACAGTGACAGCGGGGACACAGCTCCATCAGCACAGTGCCAGTTTTGGGGACAGTGACAGCAGGGACACGGCTCCATCAGCACAGTGCTCAGTCAAGGCAGGACCACCGAGACTCCCCCAACGCCGTGCACGAGGCTCACACAAAGTCCTTTTTCCCCAAAGATCTTCCGAGAAAATTGCCATTTGGTAGCACCTAAGATTCCTCCATCCTTCAAAAGCATTTCCCCATCGCCATACAACTCTCCAGGGAAGATTTATGCTCCCTGGAAATCGATGTCCCAAGACGCAGAGATTTCTTTTCCCAGCCACCGGTGCCTAAGAGCATCTGTCCGGGACCTGTGGCACGAAGGGACAGCCGGCTCCTGCACGTTGTTACCACCTGGTGGCACCAGAAAAGGTTGTCAGAGCAAGAACTAATTAATTCCAGCCGCGGTCCTTGGCTTGGGAATTTCCGCGCAGTTTTTCGGCTCGTTGTGGTTCGCCGTGTGGCTGTTAAACACCGAGTCAGGTTTTACAGCCTCAGGGTTAATGTTCGTGGGCTTCAGCCTCGCAGCAGGGGCTGAGCACTCCAATAAGGGATGGGGGGGATTTTCCTGCAGGGCTCGGCCCCTTCACCCTCCGCCCGCCCTTCCCCGGGCTGGCACGGCCAGGGCACCGCGATTTCCCCGGGCTCGCTCAGAGTGAGACTCGCTCCTTCCCGACGGCAGGCAGCGATTCTGTGCGATCCGAAATCCTTTAGGGCCACCCCAAACCCCACCGGCGCTGGATTGTCCCCTTTGATTTGGGAGGAATGAGGATCAGGGACGGCTGCTGACAGCAGCTGCATCCCGGCAGGAGATGGGCTGGGGTGGCTCGGTGGGGGAAAACCCATCCGAAATTCCTCCCCAAGGCAGCAGGGAGGTGTCAGCACCGCGGCCCCGGGGGTCGGACCTGCAGGAGCAGAGGTCGGGTCCCCGCGGGGCTGCACCGCCGGCTGCTGACAGCAGCTGGATCTCCGGGAGCCTGGAAGTGACCCCAAAACTGTCCAAACAAACCGGCCCGTCCCACATCCTGGCCGGGTGAGGCACAGTCCGTCACTGGCTCTGGGTCTGTGAGGGGGGCAGGAGCTCGGCAGGGCTGCCCGTGTTCTCCTGCTTCCCGGGAGCGTCCTACAGGGACAGGGCCGGAGCTCCCTGTCACAGCCACGGGGACACCTCGTTCCTCTCTGCTCAAACTCTTCATCCCCCGGGAATGGCATGGACAGGCACAGGGAGAGCAGGGAGATGGGGGGACAGCGTATGAGGCACCCAAGCTGCTTCCCACCAGCTGTGCTGCCCTCCCGAGAGGGGACTCCAGGCAAGGAGGTGACAGAGCTGCAGGGACAGCCAGGACAGCAGGACTCACCTGAGCTGTCCCTGCCCACTTCCAGACCAGTGCAGGGCTGCAGGAGCCTCCCACGTCCTTCCTTTGCCGGTGATATCGCTAAGCAGGAGGTAAATTGAAGGCAGGACATCTGATGAAAGAGCTTAATTGCTTCAGGTTACATTCAAAAAACACAGCCTAAATAAAGAGGTGGGGGGAGGTTGCAGCTCTTGATGTCTGCAGAGATTTATGTGTGTCAGCTGCTCCTGATCAGCCCTGGTCACCTCCAGTTCCCCACTGCCTGTTTTCCACCTTCCAGGGTTGCCCCATGTGTTGAAATGTTTGGGTGTCCCCAGAGGGCTGAGCCTTGGCCCCCATTAATCCCCCCTTGCTGACCCGACAACAGGGAGGAAATTTGCCTCAATTAAACGTGTAAGGTCTCATTTCCCTTTGAAGTCAGAGCGGCACCAGGAACTGCCGGGGAGGTCTGGAGAATAACCAGAGAAACGGAGCCCAAAGTCTCAAAATTAGGGAATTGCACACTAGAGATGAGCCCAAGCCTACAGAGCAGCCCAGCTCCTGCCTCACCTCCCTCAGGAGATGTTCCCAAAGCAGAGCTGGAACAGCCTGGCAGGGAGGGAGAGCAATGCAGAGATGCCAGAAGGACAGGAGAGAGACCCCTAATCCCCTTCAGCTGCTGTCCACGGGAAGGAAAACCTCCTCTGCTTCCTTTTGGGCTCACTTCTCCGAGGCTGTGGTGATGGCAGTGGCACTGACACCTCCAGAGAGGGGGGTGAAACCCCCAGGTCCTGCTGTGCCTGGTGGGTGAGCCCAGAGCTGCTCTGCAGCCCCATGCACGGACCTGGTGGTGCAGGGACAGCTCATCCCAGAGCCACCATGCTGGAGAGAGACCTGAACTCACCCAGCCACATTTCCTGCATCTTCTGGCGCTGTGGGAATAACAGATCACCAGCTCCTGCCTGTCATCCATCCTGCTTATTTCCTGCACAGGGCCTGATTTATGCCAGCATCGCCTTCCCCGGTGCCATCGGCGCGTGCTGATGGATGGCCCCGCTCCCTGCTCTCCCTGTCCCCTTGTGCTGCATCAAACCATTAATTCTGTGCCAATGTAAACCTGTCTCACCTTCAAGACTTTAATTTTGCAAAAGCATAAACACCTTATAATCCCTCTGTCTTTATCTGGCTCCGGAGATTTTCCTTCCCCTCCCTTGGCCGGGGTTATCTGGGGTGAGGATGTGGCTGCAGAGGGGGAGCAGCAGAAAATGGGGCCAGTGGGGCTGCCCCAGTCCCGGCTCAGGGGACAGCTGGAAGAGTCACTCCCAACCCCCATCATCCTTCTGGAGCACAGAACAGCCCTTGCACAATTCTGGAGAGATGCAGGAGGTGCAGCAAGTCATTAAATCCCAGGGTCAAGTGCTTGGAGAGCCACTAAGTGGGCTAAGCCCATCTTCCAGACCCTGAATGATGCCCAGACCCCCTGTGCAGGGAGGGTTCTCACCCTGAATGAATCCCAGGATATCCTGGGCTTTTAGTCCTGATGACAGAGTGAAAATGGAGCTTTGTGAGGACCTGGGAATGGCCACACAGCACTGCCCTCCCTGCTCTGCTCCACAGCCTGGCTGGCACTCGGGGGTCCAACTGAGGAACTGCCCCTGGGTGGGAGCCAGCAGGACCCATGACCCTGCTTGGAGCCACCACCATGGCCAGGAAGGAGCAGAAAACTGCAGTGTTGTGGCAGAAGCAGCTGTGCAAGCCCTGGCACTGCACAAGGGCTGGGCACGGTGAGCTCGGAGGTGTTTTCCAGCTTCATATTTAATGGTTCCAAGGGACACGTGTGTCACTGCCCTGCTGCCTGCTGATGAATGTGCTGGTTCCTCAGAGAGGGACACAAGGAGCTGCAGCCACCAATGTCCCTGGGCCAGCCCCAGGGCAGAGCTGTGACCTGCACAGCCCGGATGGATGGACAGAGCCACAGCAGGTCACAATCTGGGCCAGCACTGCCCAGCCCTCAGTCCCCAGTGAGTCCTGCAGCGTTTTTTCCTTCCTTCCCCAGCTTTCCTCTTTCCCCTTTTTTGATTTTTGAGTCATTTGTCTCAATTTTTGGCAATTTCTGCAGCATAGAAAAATCCATGCCACTCCTCCCTTTGGGGAATGACGTGCTGCAGCTCCGTGCCTGCCATCCATTCAGTGCCAGGTTATGAAAATGAAGATATCTCTCAGCACTACAGACCTGTTAATCAGGGGAATGGCTTCAGAGGGCTTTTGTGGGCTCTGTTAATTTGTGCTGCATTGAGCCACGCAGAGCTGAGAGGAGCATTAGGGGCGGCAGAGAAGGGAATAAATCAGAGCAGGGATGGGGGAGAGCTGGGCTGGCTGTCCTGGGGCTGCCACGCTCTCACTTAAACACTTTCCATCCATCAGAGCCTGCAGGTGGAACTCTGCCTCCCAGGCAACAGGTTTTGTCCTTAGCAGCTCAGCATGTGCTGTGCAGGCTGCTCAGGGCAGGGAGCAGCTGATGCTGCCTCACCTGGCTGGCCCAGCTCTGAGCACCCCCAGCCTCACTGGGGAGCTCTGTCCTGGGGCCCCTGCAGCTCAGACAGCAGCTCTGGTGCTGGGATGGGCTGGGGACCCCATGGTTGCTCTGTGATGATGTTCACAGAATCATGGAATCACAGGATGGTTGGCTTGGAAGGGACCAAGGGACCTTAATGCCCGTCCTGTTCCACCCCCTGCCATGGGCAGGGACACCTTCCACTGTCCCAGGTTGCTCCAAGCCCCATCCAACCTGGCCTTGGGCACTTCCAGGGACCCAGGAGCAGCCACAGCTTCTCTGGGCACCCTGTGCCAGGGCCTGCCCACCCTCACAGCCTGGAATTCCTTCCCAATATCCCATCTATCATCAGAAACCATTCCATTCTCTCCTGTCCCTCCAGGCCCTTGTCCAAAGCTCCCAGCTCTCTTGGAGCTCCTTTAAGCACTGAAGGTATTCTAAATTCTCCTACTCCTGCCCTGGACAGGAGAAGACAAACCCACCCCTCCTCTCAGAGGGGCCCAGTTAAAGGCTGGATTGCCTGCACCAAGGCCATTCCCTGTGTGAGCATCCCCTGGGATGCAGCTGCAGGGAGCTGAGATTTGCCCAGGGCCCTGTGGTCAATGCCACCACCCCATGGACACCCTGGGAAGAGAAGAACCTGCTCCCTGCTCTCCTGGGCAGCTCCTGCTCATCTCAGAGGCAGCCCAGGGAGGAAATCACTCAACACCTCCATTAATAATCAGCACTTCCCATCCCTCCAGTGCCAACAGCCTGGCTGTGGGAAATTCATAACTTCTGCTAAGTGGGGTTTTCCTTTTATCCTAATGGCCTTCTGGCAAACAGAATCCATCAGGCTCCCTCTGCAGTGCTGATCTGCTGTCCTTGCAGAGGGGATGCCAAGGGGATGCAGTGCAGACCCTCTGTGCAGGGAGAGCCTTCCTCCCTGGGGATCCTCACGTGCCATTCTCTGTCCTCCTTTTGGCTGGGAGGGAGCTCCTGCTTCTGAAGGAAATGTTGCCTTTTCATTGGGTCTCATTCTTTAGGAAAAGGAATCATTCATGTCTCCTGCCTTTGAAACCTGCATGTCTTATCATCTTGCTGTTAATAATGTTCTTTTTCTTTATTGCTGAAATGTTTCAGAACAGCAGCTTTTAAGTCTTTGCTGTGGTCAGACAATGGGGAGATGGCAGCAGCTCCACGCCTGTGAGTGGCCTCCAGGGAACTTTAAGATAGATGCTGGAAGTTCAGCACCAAAGAGATGGATTAGGATTGTTACCAAATCACAGTGCTGCTCAGAATGAAAGGTCAAGCAAGGTTATGGCCTGGGGTGATGGATTGTGGCTTTTCCAGGTGGGTGCTGGGACCCCAGCACTGGCACAGATGACAGGGTGTGACCAAGCAGAGAAAACACCTGATGGTTCAGAGATGGTGCAGAGTCAAGAGAGCTCATCCCATCCAGGGCACGTGGATAACTCGGGGAGCAACACCTGCTGAAGAGCCTTTCCAAGCATGGTTTGCTCCTGGAATTTCACCAAGCACTGCATGGACCACCCAGTGCCCTTGGAGACTGAGGAATGGGCAGAAAGGAAGAGTTTTGGAGTTCTCATTGGGAATGAGAACACATTTTTACACTTTGGAAAGAAACATCACCTCTGGCTGCCTCTTTCCCTGGGCTGTGGCCATGGGGATTTGCCCATCCCTGCTGAACCCCACATCTCTGGGACCCCCTTGCTGTGGATAACCCTGGAATGTCCCCACTGTGGGAAGCACAGGGAGCTGCCAAGCCTGCAGGTCCTCCTGGGAGCTCCAGATTTGTTCTTCCTTTGCCTGAGGATGCTCTGGGTGAATCTCTCCAATTTGCTTTGGGGTTTTCAGCTCGTGGTGCCTTTGGAGAAGACATCAGTGGCTGGCAGCCTGCAGCCTGCCCTCAGCTCCCTCCCCACAGCCCCAGGAGAGGGAAGGCACAGGCACGAGGCACTGCAAAATGCCCTTTGTCAGAGGAGGAGCAGAGATTTTCATGCATTCTGTGTACATTCCTTCTGGGCTGGCTCTGGCTTTGTGTTTCAAAATCTCCTGGTAACTCACTCTCACTGCACTCTGCCTTTCAGCTTTGTGGGTTTTGCCTTTTTTCTTCCCTCCAGGCTGGATTTTCTGCCTTGGTTTGGGGCTGTCCCTGCCCACCCTGTGCAGCTGCTCTCAGTGTTCTGCTCCCCCTGCTCAGCGCAGAGAAGGGGATGCCTCTGCCTCTGAACTCGAGAACCAATAGGAGGTGGGAGAAATCTCTTCATTCCCATGGATGTTCCATGAATCCCAGCGCCTGCTCTGAGCATGGAGCACCAGCCTGGCCTGGGTGTTGGAGCACCTGGAACAGCCCCAGCCAGGGTGTCAGGGATGAGTTTGGATGGCACCCTGGGCTGGGGGAAGGCTGCTCAGGCCATGGAACAAGGCAGGGATGGAAAATCCATCTGAACACAGAGGTCCTCAAGGACAGGGCTGAAGCAGCTCCTGTGCAGTGTCAAACCTGCCTTGTCACTGGGGCACTTTGCTTCCTTCCCTATTCTTAACTGGCTTTGACAAACATTTGGAGATTAAGAGCTATCATGAGATATATTAAAAAAAAAAAAGTAGAAATCAACATCCTCCATTGTATCAAAGAGGTTATCAAAATGCTTATTTCTTCCTTCCAAACAGAGCTTGCCTGGAGATAATTTCTTCCTGCCATAATGCTGGTGTTCAGTGAGATGGTGTTGGGAAGAGGATATAAAACCTTATTCCCTTTCTCTATTGAAGTGGATAGGGAAAAAAATCCCAAAGCACCAAAGGCCTTATTGCTTCTCTCAGGGAATCTGCAGAAAGCATGAGGCAGCCCAGGGACTGCCAGGAGCTGCAGCTTCTGCCATGTCCCTCTCCAAGGAATTTCAGTGCTTCCCAATCCGCTGAAAAGAGCAGAATGGTTTTCCTTCCCCTTGCAGGATTTTGCAGACTTGTTGTGTGGGCCCTTGACTCAGTTTCATCCATCCAGACTCTGCCTTTTTATTTTGTTAAGCAAGCTCTTCTCAGGGATGATAAATGCCAGCCCAGGCTCAGCCATTCCCCTCATGCCATCCACCAGACCATGACACCAGCCCGAGCTGCAGAATCCCCTCTGGGTGCTGGCAGCCCACAATTAGCTGTGATGAATGGGAGGCTCCAAAGAGAGATACTGAAAGATAAGTTGCTCAAGAGGTTTAAAAAATGAACTGTAAGGATTTGGGGTAAAGAATCAGCCCGTGTCTGCCAGGAGGGAGGGGAAGCTGGCTGTAACACCCTCATCATGCAGCCACATCAGTCCCTGTGTGTGCACAGATCTGGAAGGAAGTTTTGACCAATTCAGACCTCTTTTCTGAGAGCACACAGAGCACTAAATTTGCAGTTCTCATGTAAAAATCAGCTGCTGCTTAGTTGGGTTTAAATCCTTATCAGCATCAAGGCACTGTTTGTTCTTAAACAAGGAGAGGCTAGTGTGGGGTGAGATTTCTCAGTAATTGGAAATTGATTTGAGGGACAGGGCAGGAAGTTTTTTGCCTTTTAGCCCAGACAATGTGTAAGAGAGAGCCTCATATTCTGAAATGCAATTATGTATTCTCCCCACAAGCTCTGAAACACAGAAAAGAGGCTGTTAAATGCTGAAATATTTACTTTGCTGTCCCAGCTGATGAGCCAGAGGTGACAGTAGTGGGTTTGCTGTGACAAGAGCACTCATCAGAGATGGTTTGGATGGGGAGGGAGCTTAAAGCTCATCCAGTCCTGCCCCTGCCATGGTCAGGAACATCTTTTACTATCCCAGACTGCTCCAAGCCCTGTCCAGCCTGGCCTTGGACGCTTCCAGGGATCCAGGGGCAGCCACAGCTGCTCTGGGCACCCTGTGCCAGTTCTGTGGTGTGTCCCTGTCACACAGGTATCACTGTGGCTGGCTCCCCTGGGTGTACTGGTCTCCTGTGATCATTTCTAGACCTCAAACCAATTTCTTTTACTGCAGAAAACTTGATTCTGAAGTTAATTTTTCCAGTCGACACACTGAGCTCTATTAACTCAGCGGCCTTTGTGAAGCTCATTAGGTGTCTGGGGTCTTTCCCTTCTGCCTCGAGGCCAAGGGAATGGTCTCGTTAAATAAGATGGCAGAATCTCCACGGAGGAGTTTTGCAGTTTGTGCCAATTAACAAATTCAGCAAGGCTTTTAACTTTTCTTCTCCAGGTAGCCCAGAGCCCGTGGGCCAGGCAGACGCTGCAGCAGGCTGTGTGTGATCAGAAAGGGCTGTTAATAACCAGAATGGCTGCTCCAGCACTGGGAAGAGTTTGAAGCCCCCGGGAAGCTCTGAATGCAGAGGAGTGTGGCTGTGGTGGAGGCCTCCCCGCAGAGAAAAAGGGAGTGTGGCCTGCAGGATGTCCTGGGATGGAGGATGAGGCAGGCTGGCTGTCTGAGGCCTCTGCTGGAAATTATCAGAAAGCCTTTAAAGCAAACAAAGTTCCCTGAAACTGAAAAGGTACCATTTGAATGCGCTCAGAAAGAGGAGGCTTGAGCAGCATGATCCATTCTGCCTCCGAAATGTCACAAAACATTTATACAGCCGCTCAGCTGGCATTAAAATCTAGGTCTTGTGCAGGAACACGGCAAACAGCTCCAGGTCACTGGGAGAAGTCCAGGACCTCCAGCGAGGGGTGGCTGGGGCCGCTGGAGGAGCAGCAGGAGCAGCTCCTGGCAGCGGAGGAGCCGCGGGCAGTGCCAGCCAACACCGCTCCGACCCGGGCTGCAAAGCGAGGCACTGCTTCCCGAAGGACTGCTCCCGAAATACCGCATCCAGAGCCGCCAGAGCTGCGGAGGATGGAGAAAAGAAACAAAAGGAGAGGGAGGTGCCAATATGGGCAGAGATATCCCGTTCCCTTGGCTGTGGGAGCGGGAGCGGAGCTCCCTGGTGAGCGTACAGCCTCTCCTGATGGTGGGAGCCGGGAAAACACCGAGCACTGCTTTCGGAGGGCTGGCTACATCGGCAGGAGCGTGGCGGCTCTGCCTGCTCCTTATCTCCTCTCTCTGGTCCTGCTCCTCGCCCTGTCCCCCTTCGCTGTCCCCTGATTGTCACCCCCCGAGAGGCCGCTCCCGCTGCGGGCGCTCGCAGGTGCCTCGGTCCCTGCTCGGGCACCGCTGCCACCTCTGTGGACCACGATGGCAGCGGGAGGGCCATGAGAGCCGTCCGTGTGTGCCACCCCGGGGAGCTGCCCCGTGCCCTCGCCGGCAGCCCGGGCCAGCCCCGCCGCTCTCCCCCAGCCCGGAGCGGAGCTCTGCGGCTTTGGGTGAATACCCCGGCTTTGATCCTTCCTCCTGGCTGCGGTTCCCTGTTCACACAGACAACCGCAGCTCTTTGTATCCGCACTCATCAGCTCCTCGGAGGCGTTTCCCGATCCCCACGATACGGTCCCAGCGTCTGAGCCGCATCTCCGCGCTCCCCAGCCTGCCCCGACACATCCCCCCGAGCTTCCCGGCGCTGATCGGGGTTTGTTGATGGTGGCAGCCGTCCCAGACAAACCCAGGGGGGACGGAGCTCTCCTCCCCGGGCAAGCACGGCTTTTGTTCCCCAAAAGGCCAGCGTAGGAGGAGACCCACCTGGAGCAGGCAGCGCACGGTGAGCGGCGGGCAGCGCTCCATGGAGGACATGCCTCGCTTACTCTGCCGCTCCTTCACGTGCATTTGGGGCTTTTTGGTTCTTTTTATTTTTTTCCCCTTCTTTCTTTTATCCTCCCAGCCCTTCTGGCAGGCTTTTGACTGCACATAATGACTTGGAAGGTGCGGCAGAGGTTCTGGCAGCCGCGGCGCGGGGCGGGAGCCCGGCCAAGGCGCGGGGCCGCACAGTGGTTTCATCCCATTTGCAAACTATAAGGCAGCCTTTGAGCGGGGGGGCAGAGCAGGGAACATGTGCTAAACATCATGTCGGGAAGCTTAGCGCATTACAGGGACCTGGCCACGCACAGACGGGGCTGCTCTGTGAGCCGCGAGAGCAGGCACAGGCAGGCTCTGTTGATTTAGGGCTGAGTGAGCAGTTCTGGCAGGGCAGGTAGGATGGGCTTCTCCAGGTGTTACAGCCTTGTCAGAGTGGCAGAAATCAGAGAGCTTTGCCCGTGTCTGTCAGACCCTCGAGGAGAACTCGACGGTGTCTGAGGGCGCACAAAGGAAGGCAGGGTAACGAGATGGAAACAGAGGAAAATAAAAACCCAGACACCGACCTGCAGCATGTGCTTCCAGGCTGGGCCCCAAAATCCTTCCCTCAGCCACCTGGGGTGGCACAGAGATGCCTGCTCCTGCTCAGCACTGCTGTGTTCCCAAGGGGCTCACGTGCCAAGTGCCTCCAAGAGCCCCAGAGTAACGGAGCAACCAGAGCATCAACATCGACCCATCCATGGGGTTTGTGTGCTTCCCTTCCTGCCCTCTGTGTACTTCCCTTCCTGCCCCCTGTGTGCTTCAGTTCTGCCCTCTGTGTGCTTCCCTTCCTGCCACCCAGAGGCCACCACATTTGATGTGCTGAGGTGGACCCTGGGTTTCCAGGGCGCTCTCACAACCACAGTACCTGCAGGACTGACAGGCCTCATCCATCATCGCGCTCCTTGGGATGGTGGCACGGACGGAAGAGGGAACTTCAGAGCTGGGCTTGTGTGTGCTGACTGATGGGATCAGCTGGGTCAGCTTCCCTGGGATTTCAGAGGAGGGTTCAAAGCTCCAGTTAGAAACTGACATCTCCCCTTCAAAGGAATTCTGGTTTGTCCCTCATTTTCCCCACCCATGTGGCAGGAGCGCACCGTGTCCGGGCTGGGACTGCGGGCAGGGGCTGCTGACAGCAGCAGCCAGACAAGAGTCCCAGGGTTCTGCAGAGACAGAAGGGCTTTTCCAGACCTTGTTGAACTCTGAGCACCCACAAAATGAAAGGTCTGGGTATCAGTTTTGGGAAAGGAAAAGGATCAAAGCAGCAGAAGTGTTTTGAGAGTCTTTTGGCAGATGGAGGAGGATGTTCTCCCTGCCAGGCTGAGGGTGAGTGAGCACTGTCCAACACACTGCAGCCACTGCAGCCACAGCTCCTGCCTTGCACAGCCTTGTAGCATGGCTGGACCAGCCCAGGATCACAGGGGATTGGGCTGTTCTGGGCAGAGCCAGCTGTTTCCAGCTGCTGACAAAGATTCTGGTCCAACATCAGAGTGTGCCCAAGCCCAGAGCCTCTCTCAGCTGCACATCAGGGAATCTGGGCCCAGGGCTGGACGTGACTCCCCTTCCCTGGCCTGGTAGATCTCCCTGGGGATGTTCCAATGAACAAAGGGTCCTCAGTGGCATCTCAGTGGCTGTGACATTCCCTGCTGCTGTCCCCTCACCCCACACTGGATGAGTAGCAGGTCCCACATGGATGCTGCATCACCAGGGCTGGAGAGATGCTTTCTGTGGAGCTCACTTTCCACCCCAGCACATGAGCAAAGGGATGGAGCCCCAACCTGCCAGCCAACGCCCGTGGCTCCCATGATTTCTGACAGCACAGCACCCACCAACCTGCTCAGTGCTTGGCAGCTCTGCAGCCAGCAGGGTTTGGTACCCAGGAACCTGGCAGTGGCTGGGTGATGACAGTCACACACATGGCACAGGGAGAGCTCCTTCCCTGCAGCACTCACAGCTCCAAAGGAGAGAGGGAATGACCCCACCTGGCAGGTGTGAATGCAGCATCTCCCCTCTGTGACCCCTCTGGGAGTTTGGAGCAGCAATTCCAAATCATCACTCCCCAAACAAGTCTGGTTCTGCAGGATGCCCTGGCACTGCCCCCCGTGCCAGGCTGGGCCCCAGTCAGGCGTGGGCAGGGGGACACAGCCAGCATCACCCTCTTTCCAGCAGCCCTCTGTGCTCCTCTGCTCCCTCCCCTTCCCTTTTTCCATTTGTTTGTTCATTCCTTCTTTATTCGCCACAATTGTCCTTAATGGAAACAGCATCTCAGCAGAGTCACCCTGCAGGAAAGCTCGAGCACAGAGGGATTTTTGTAGATGGCTTTAATAAAAACATTGAAGGTCTGTTGTTCTTACAGTGCTGTGTGATGCATTAAGTCTATTAAATACAACAGAGGAAAACTGTGAAAAAAGCCAGAGGAGGCCATGATGTCACAAAAAACAAATGAGCCAGGGCTGCTTTCCTGCTCCTCTCCAGTTCCACGGCTCTGCCCTGTGCCCTGTGCCCTGCCCTGTGCCTCCCTGGTCCTGCCAGCAGAACAGGGCCCTGTGCTTGGTCACCCCTCACTTGCCACATGTGCAGGTCTGTGTGTGTGTAATTGGCTTCCCATAAATGTGTAGCTCCTAGATATTAATCCAGAGGATATTAAAGCTGAAGACCCGGGAGATCTGCTCCTCCCTGCTGCAGACAGACTCCTCCTCAACACACATGTGCTGGGCCGTGTCAGCTGTGTGTCAGCCAGGGCCTGGCCGTGCTCCCTGCGCCCATTAAAACATCTTTGTGACCCCTAAAACACCTTTGTGCCCTTGGAAAAACCTTTGTGCCCCTTAAAACCTCTCTGCACCCCTGAAAGCATCTTTGTGCCCTTGGAAACACCTTTGTGCCTCTTAAAACACCTCTGTGCCTCTTAAAACATCTTTGTGACCCCTAAAACACCTTTGTACCCTTGGAAAAACCTCTGTGCCCCTTAAAATACCTCTGCAACCTTTAAAACCTCTCTGCATCCCTGAAAACATCTGTGTGCCCTTTAAAACCTCTCTGCACCCTTTAAACCATCTGTGTGTCCCACAGATGCTCAGGAGCAGCCAGCCATGGACAGGAGGATTTGTGTCCCCTGCCACAGCTCAGGTGTGGACAAAGGTCCAAGCTGAGCCTAAACAAGGCTGGAATCCAGCCTTGGCTCCAGGGCAGATTCTCCATCCTGCTCAGCACCAAGTGGCTGTGGAGGGATGGAGGGAAATGTGCTGGGGGAAGTTTTCATGGCTGGGGAGGGAATTCATGGGTGAAATTCCTTCTGCCAGGACAAGAGGTGAAGGTGAAGCCAGGAATGGGATGGCAGAGCAGGCAGGGGCATCATGGCATGGGATCAGCATGGCATGGATCATCAGTGTGGAATTGTCATGGCATGGGATCCCCCTGTGTGTCACGCACATCTCCAGCTCTCCTGCACCACCCAGGCTTCCCATCATCACCAAATGCTCCTCAAGCACAAAGGATGGACCTGTCTGAGCTCCAGGTCTGATTGCTCTCTCAGACAAAGCTGTGGGTGTCACCCCCAACCCTCTCCTGACACTGCAGTGACATGGATTGCCTGGGAAGTGCTTGGACACCGTGAGGATCCCTTTGCATGTAGCTCTTTATCCCTTGTACACCTTTGTGCATCCTGGCTGGATCTCACTCTGATCTAAGCCTCTGATCCCAGAAAAGGGATTTAAGGAAGGCTGAAGGCAGGGGGCAGGGAAGCAGAGGTGCTGGAGGCCTGAGCATTGTGTTCACCCAAGCACAGGAGGAGAAGCTGCCCATGGGTACGAGGGGCTGAACCCCTGCACTGCTCCACCCCGTGGCCACCCCACAGCCTGGGAAGGTGACCCAGAGCAGCTCCCTGAGCCAGCCCAAGGACATGGTGGGACAGGCTGGAGCCAGCCCCCCGTGGAAAGGCAGCCTGGGCCCCCAGCAGCTCCAGGAGCGAGCAGCATTCCAGCCATTCCCTGCGCAAACAGCGTGGGATCATCCGGCTCTCCTGTTTATTTGCACAGGATCGTTGTTTTGTTGACACTCAAGAACCTTCTTCCTCTGGTCCCCCTTCCCTGGGCTCTAGAAAATGTTAACTCCTGGGCTCGCAGCAGCACCAGAGCCCTCCCAGTGCCAGATCAGGAAAGCTGATGGAGCCTGGGCAGGCAGCAATGGCCAGAGCTGGGTATGAGCCTGGCCATGGTGAGCAGGGAGAGCTGCTGCTGCTGTGTGCCCTGGCACTCCCTGCAGTGTCCTGTCCCCTCCACAGCATTGCCCTGCCTGCCTCATCACTGGTTTTCAGAGCTCACCCACCCTCTTGGCCCCCAGGCCAGAGCCCACCAAAGCCCCTTTGTTGATATTCTGGCTGTTTGACAAAAATGCAGCCCCAACCCTCAGAGCTCAGGATGCTCCAGCCCCAGCCAGATGGGCTTCCTCCAGGAAGAGCGCAGGAAATCAGTCACGTTCAGGGTGATTTTATCCCCTGGGTGCCCTCCCACATTCTGCTGGGCTGTGGTTTGTACTTCTGGAGTTGCTTCATCACCCCTTTGGACCTGCCTTCAAAGACAGTGCCTAATCCCTCCTGGAAACCTCCTAATACCTTTGGCTGCTTCGCTGCTTTGTGCCATGAATTATGGTGGGCCTGGCCAGTCCTTCCTCAGCATCAGCTCTCCTGGCTATTTGCCATCCCCCATGGCTTCAGAGGGGTGTTCAGACCTTATACAGACCCCAAAACTTGTTATCCCTGCACATCCACCACTCCAGTCACCAGCCATTGGAATGGTATGCCATGGCTGGGGCACTGGGGAACCAGAGACATTATTGGGGACCAAAGCAGCAGAGAAGGGCTCTGTGTGTGGTTTCCAGCAGAAGAACAATTTGTAATTCTGCTTTTATTGTCCTGCTACACGAGGGAAGCATCACTTTGCCAGGAAGTCGTGCCACAATGATTCACAAGGATCAGCTTGGGCTGCTCAAGTCAGAAAAAAAAAAAAAAAAAAAAAGAATAAATCACAAAATCCCAGAATGGTTTGGGTTAGACAGGATCTTAAAGCTCATCTTGCAGGTTTATGGGGCCCACAATTCCACCTACCATAGCCACAGCTCCCAGTGGGAGCAGAGCATCCCCAGGGATCATCACCCCAGAGTCATCCCCACCTGGCCATGGGGACAACTGTGGCATTGCCAGGTCTGAGATCCACCACAGAAAACAGGAAAAACCCACCATAAATTCCAGAACCTCCATCAAAACCCACTCACAGCACAAATGCTGTCATTTTCTCTTCCCTTTTGGGGCACATACAGACCCCAAGTGGCAGCTTGGCCACACCAATCCTCAGACTGGGATCTCTTAAAGCATGAGGCTTCAGGGACAAAGTGCAGAGCACAAAGTGCTCTGCCTCAAAGCAGGAGACTCCTTGATTGCAGAATTGGGTCTGAATAAAGAAGTCTGGTCTAGGAATAACAACACTGGCAGCGACAGAGTGCTTTATATAATGTCCTATAATAAACGATATTACAGCATTACCAGGAGAGAGGAGTGCACAGGGAGGGAGGGAAGGAACAGACGTGACAGTGATAAATCAATCTGGAGAAGAAATACCACAGCAAATATACTCTTAGCCTCCTTTTGTTGGGGGCTCTGTAGATATTTGCAGGTTGGGATAACAGAGCTTGCAGGAACCTGAACCTGCACTGAGTTTATTAAACCCCCCCGTAAACAACCTCTGCTTTGCACCTCTCCCGCTCCCCCCATCCCTCTCTGGCAGATGTTGGACAGATGTGCAGCGCTGCCAGGCAGGGGGGGCAGCACTCCAGGTGAGATAATTCATCCTTAAATTGCTCCCGATGAGGATAATGTGGGATGTAAGGAAGCTGACAATAAAATTGGTTCTAAAAGTCACCAATTAGGGAGGAAACGGCGAAAGAGGTGAGCAGAGACAGCGGCTCCCTGATGTGGGCACTGAAAGGCTGTGCTCTCAGGGGCTGGAGCTGCAGGGCAGAGCTCTCCCCCAGCCTGCACCCCAAAACACAGAGCAGGGCTCTCTGCAGCGGGGCAGGGAATGCTCCCCACTCCTGAGGCTGTTTCAGGGCTGTGGCTGTGAGATAATTTAACTTTGGAGGCCTCCCTTCAGCAAGGGGCTTAATCACACATCTCATTTCCAACACTTAAGTGAGTCCATTGACTTCAATGATTTTCTTCAAAGGAACAACAGAGACATTTAAGGCACTGAGCCCTGTTGGATCAGCCCTGAGCTCTCCTCCCAGGGCTCCAAATTGACCACTTGCTTTTATGTAGGGCTGAGGTTTTTTTCCTTATCTTTGATGCTGTTAATTTACTGCTCTTATGACTTTTAACCAGAGGGAACAAGAGGGCTGCGATTATTTTTTTTTTAACTCTGGAAATTAGGAGGAAAAAATGGTGACCTGTGACTCCATCCCAAGGTATGAGGTTGTCATTCCTCATAAGATCTCCTGGAGTTTCACTCGCTCTGTCACGCTGCTCTGGCCAGGAGTTTTAATATTGGCACAAAGGAAAATGATGGGACGACTGCCAATGCTTGGAGCTGCTATTTTAAGTAACATTAATCCAGCATTTCTTGAGGATTCCAGGTGGAATTGGGGTTTCCTCACACTGTTTTGGGGTGAAACTCCATGGCTGGTGTGCAGCACAGCTGTGGGAGCTGCAGGGTCTCAGCTGTCCCTTCTGTGCCAGACAAATGGGCCTTTTGGGGCCAGCTGAGGGACACAGCCTGGCCCAGTGCCACAACTTAACCCCGCTGGTCCATGGCCCCTGAAGGCTCTGAAGAATAAATGATTCACAGCCATGACTTTAGCGAGCTTTGGCTTTCCATTCTCTTATTTATCTTTACAGGAAAAAAAGCAACATTCCTTCCCTTTGTGATGGGCCAGGGGAAAACAGGAATGATTGCACTTTGTGCCACCAGCAGTGACCCCAGGACAAGGAGCCAGAGCCTGGAGGGCCAGGTGGGCTGTGCTGGGAGGGTGACACCATGGGCCAGGATTTCCTGGGATGGGGATGGAGCAGGGAGGACAAGATGGGTCAGGAGCAGGGTTGGGCTCCTGATTTTCTGGCTTGCAGCAGAGATCAGCTGGGCTCAGCAAGGAGGGTGCTCCTCCAGCCCTTTTTCCCTCAGAAGCAGCCAAGCTGACAGGGTTGGGTCCCCAGGACCCCTTCCCTCTGTGCCATCCCTCTGCCTCAATCACTCTCCCACCAACTCCCTTCTCTCTCTGTTTTTGCCTCTTCCTCTCCTTCCATTTCTGCTCCCACCATACTTCCCCTCCCCATCACCTCCACACACACCCTCCCCCCTGCTTTATCTCTGGATACCAAGGAAGATTAGACTTTTTTAATTACAGATCACTTTGGCAGTGGTGTCTCCGAGGCTGGCCCAGCAGCCGGGCTGGCTCAGATGTCCCCATGTGCAGCCTTTCTGCCTGGCTACCCTTGTTTATTCCTCGTTCATTAGCTTCTTTACGTTGCTGGAGATCTGAGGCACTCACATGGAGCAGGAGGCTGGAAGTGACAGCAGTAAAAGGCTCTGCTAGTGAGATTATAGCTGCTCTGAGCTGCTGCTGGCGCGGGTGGGAGCGCTCAGAGGGCAGGGGCACAGCTCTGCCTTTGTGCCAGCTCAAAGGGCCCTGTCAGAGCACGTCAGGCAGCCTCCTGGAAACAGGGAACTCTGCAAAACCCCATGAGAACTGGTTAAATTAACCCTTTCCCCAGTGGCCACCCCTTGGGAGCTGCCTGTGCCCGCTCTGGGCCCCACTGTGGGTCGTGCGTGTGCCTCACGCTCAGCACAAACCCACTGCTCCCTTTATCAACGGGCTCATTTCTATCAAATCAGGACAGAAACTTGGAAATCTTGCCGTAAGTCAAGCAGAAAATTATCAGTCCACAATCAAAACACTCCCCTTTGTCCTTAAGACATTAATTCTCTGAGCTGGCTCCACTCACACACAGGGCATGGCAGAGCCCTTGGCGCTGGCCTGGTGGCCCACCCAAATCTGCAGCCACCCAGCGTGGTCCCTTCTCTCTTTGCTGCCCTCATTCCTGTGAGATCCTGTGGGAGAGAAGCAGGAGGGGATGCAGAGCCCTGCACATGGCTGGATGCTCCTCCATCTCCAGCAGCAGTGGCAGCAAGGGAGCATTTCCCCAATAAACCCAAATTTCCTTTAATTGCAGAGGATTCCTGAACCAGTGGGGCAGAGGAAGGGGCCAAATGGCCCTAATCAGCTACTCCACAGCCATCCCTGGCAGTGTCCAACAGCGTGTGGATGTGACCTTGGCAGTGCTGGGGGAACAGTTGGACTGGGTGATCTCAGAGGCCTTTCCAACCTTCTAGATTCTGTGATTCCATGGTGGTACAAATGTCCAAGCTCCGCGTGGCCAGCCCAGGGACAGCCAGCTGTGCTGTCCCAGTGCTGGGATCCCTCAGGACAGTCAGGCTGTCTGCAGGCAGCCCACGGTCCCCTGGACACTGGGGGAAGAGTCCGGATGTGCTGTCACCCCCAGAGCTCCTGGGAAAGGGGCTCCTGCTCCCACTCCAGGCTGTTTACACTGAGCCCTGACAGATGGGCCCGGGCTGTGGATGTTTATACAGCATCTCCAGAGGCTCCAGATGGCCCCTGAGCTCCCAGGCCATGCTCCCCTCTCTGCTCCCAGCTGGGCTCTTGGGCTCTGCCAGCGGGGCAGCATGGGGACAGGGACAGTGCTGCCACCTAAACACCCCTGGGCTCATCCCTTCCCTTCAAACTCTGCTGGCAGCATTGCTGGGGACCCTCAGGTGTCACCACTGCCTTCAAAGTCCCCAGTAACCATTG
This sequence comes from Ammospiza caudacuta, assembly GCF_027887145.1. Taxonomy (NCBI): domain Eukaryota; kingdom Metazoa; phylum Chordata; class Aves; order Passeriformes; family Passerellidae; genus Ammospiza; species Ammospiza caudacuta. The sequence goes on along the minus strand of NC_080606.1, from coordinate 14,276,702 downwards.
GCTGAGGTACCTGCAAAGCCAGGGAGGAGAGGGGAAGGAAGCTCTGGAGGGTGGGGAGCATCCCAGATCCCAGCATCAGCTCCTTGAAAGGAGAAGGGCTGGAGCAGGACACTGGTCCCCGTGGTTGTTCTTGAGTGTTGGCATGGGGACGCATGGCATCAGGGGAGACAAAACCCTACAGAAGCAACATCCCTGTGTCCCTGTGCTTTGTGAGGGTGCCATGTGGCATGGGGTGCCATGCTATGGTCCCGTGTGCTGTGGTGTGATTCTAAATGATCTAGCAGGGTCACTTCTGGCATAGAACTGCTGTGGTGTCCCATGGGCTGGTGTGGTGTCCTTTGGAACTGCTGTGGTGTCCTTTGGAACAGTGTGGTGTCCCAAGGAGTGACACACTGTGGTGCCTCACAGTGCCACAACCAGGCTGTGGCACAGGCAGGAGCAGCTCTGGGTCCCTGCCAGCCGCAGCCCCGGGGCTGCCATGGCACAGATGCTGTCACACACAGTGCCTGTCCCCCAGCCAGCCTCTGCCAGGACCCACGAATGCCTGGACTGCTCCAGGGACCTTTTCCTGGCTTGGCAGGGCACAGGGCACAGCAACCACGACATTTCCCTTCCCCCTGACCCTTCCAAACCCACCCAGACCTGGAAGGGAGATAATTGGTGCCCTCCACACCCGGGGGCACACACTGAGAACGGGTCCCTTTCACAATTTGCATCGTTCCAAGGGAAGCACATTTTTTTTTTTTTTTCCCCAAGTCCTAATGAATATTACAAATTCCAAAGGCTCGGGGAGATGAGCCCTGCCAGGCCGGATCGCGCTCTGCAGAAACACTTTGTCACTTGCTGTTCCCATCACGGCGCTCCAACAGCCCGGCACAGCCAGCTCGTGATTCCGGACAGCGAATGCCTTCAAAGCCCGCACGGCCCCGGCTCCGCTTTCAGGTCATGGAAATGCCACTGTCACTTCGATGTCGAAATGTCCCCAACACGTTGTCAATAGGGATGCGAAATGCCCCCTCAAGGGGAAAGGAGACAAAGGGAGAGGGGCAGCCGCTGCTCCCGGTGCCCCAGACAGCGTTCGCAGAGACGGAGCCCACATTCCCAGGGACAGAGCGCCCACATTCCCGGGGACAGAGAGCCCACATTCCCGGGGACAGAGAGCCCACATTCCCAGGGACAGAGAGCCCACATTCCCAGGGACAGAGCGCCCACATTCCCAGGGACAGAGCGCCCACATTCCCAGGGACAGAGAGCCCACATTCCCGGGGACAGAGAGCCCACATTCCCAGACATACAGCATCCATGTTTCTGGGGACACAGCACCCACATTCCTAGAGATACAGCACCCACATTCCCGGGACACAGAGCCCACATTCCCGGGGACAGAGAGCCCACATTCCCAGAGACACAGCACCCACATTCTTTGGACAAAATGCCCACATTCCTAGAGATACAGAGCCCACATTCCCAGAGACACAGAGCCCACCAGTCTGGCCCTGAGCTGGGACAGTCAGTGCTTCCCTCAGAATTTCACTCAGCACCTCTCTCAGCACCCACACTGGCACTCTGCCCCAGGGACATCCCTAAAATCCAACAGGAAAAGGCCTTGTGTCACCCCACTGAGCACAGGGACAATGCCACCCCCCGTCTGTGCCCATTTGTGTGCTCCTGCCTGTCCACAGGCATCGACACCCATCCCAAACCCACCTCAAACCCATCCCACACCCATCTCACATCCATCCCAAACCCATCCCACACCCATCCTGCACCCATCCCACACCCATCCCACACCCATCCAGCGCCCATCCAGCACACATCCAGCACCCATCCAGCACACATCCAGCACACATCCAGCGTGCCCCTGGCGTGCCACCCCGATTCAGTGCCATCAGGACATGTGCCAGTCTGTGCAGGGACAGCAAACACCGGGGCGTGGGGCAGCGTCCCCAAAGCTGTTTAATGCCCGGCAAGGAGCGCTGATCGCTCGGCTGGGATGGCCACAGGGCTGAGCAGGGCAGCGGCAGCAGCAGCCAGGGCTGGGAGCGCGGTCCCTGCCCGGGGACATTCCTGGCAGAGCGGGAACGGAGCTGGCAGCGCACCCGGGCTGCTCCATTAGCGCTGCTGCCGCCGCTTTGCTGAGCTAAATAACAATAATATCGCTCATCCCCAGAGGCAAAGGGCGGCTCTGAGGAGAAGGACAGGAAGGAGGAAGCTGCTGTGCCTCATGGAAAAGCCAGGGATTTGTGCCAGCAGGCACAGCCCAGGTCCTGCAGGTGACAGGGACAGCATGGTGGCATTTTTGCCCTCCACCAAGACCAACAATCCCATACAGGTAGCACTGGTAACACCTGGATAATATTTACCAACAGCCCCAAATTAATCCTTCTTTTTTTTCATGGTGTCGTGACACCACATTTTATGGCAAACCATTGTAAAAATTGCTGTGAGCACTTTATTGCCATTCTCCTACAAAATACAGTGAATTCCATATCCCAGCTGAGCCTCAGCACTTGTGGGGACACACCTCCCATGGCTGCAGGATGCTCATAGGTTGCCACTAAAATTTACTACTTGTGGCTATAAATATTTAAACAAACCAGGCAATTGTTGGCCCACTGAATCAAAATGTTTGGCTGTTGCTGAAGGAAATGTGGGAAAAACCCAAGACAAGGTGGTTTCATCCTTGTTTTCCACCCCTGTGTGCATGTGGATCCCAGTCTGCTTTGTTCTTCACAAATGGCATAGGATGCAGGCAGTTAACCCAATAAATGAAATACTCACTATTATTATTCACCAGGAATGATCATCTCTAGCAGGCTGGCAGGAGTGAGGGGCTCCATCCTTCCTGGTGCTGCTGGGAGGGCTCAGGGAACACCACAAAGCGCATTTGTCAACAGGCAGGGGCTGGTAATCAGCCAGTCCTTGTGGTTTTCTTTTTTTTTATTTTTTTAATAATTGACACAATAATTTTCTTCCACACCTCTCTGTACTTTAATCACCTCTAACACGGACGCTTCTCGGGTAATTTGACCTTTTCAATCTCTCTGTGCATGTCCCCCAGCAGCCTTTGGGCTGAGAGCAAAACAAACACTAAAATTAAACGTTGTTTTTAATCCTGGGTATTTTTGGTAGTGCTCTGCACTGCTGCTCCTTATTCCTCCAATCCATTTTTTGGCAATCGCTTCTCAGACACTTTAAACTCCTTCATCCATGAAATGCTCTTGGGGAAACAGGAGCCAGAGGAATTCTCTGAAACCCTCAGCATCACCTCCCTGGTTTGGGTAATTTTGTTTGTTGGTTTTAAAACCGTAATGAGAAATGAGCTCCAAAGGGAAGTAGCTTTAGTGTGAGGGGTAAATAATTAGAAGCTGAAAAAAATCCCATTTTTTCAGTACAATGAAACAAGAGAGAACTTTGACATTTCAACCCTGGTCAGAGGAGGTGATGCCCACACCCCTCAGCCTGTTGGGGACATCTTGACACATGGAGCCAGCAGCAAATCCTCATGGTCTTTGTATAAAAAGAAAATATTTCAAATGGTTAAATGCTCCCAGGGTGAAATTTGAGGCAGTTTCTCTCTGGAAGGACACCCACAAGAGCATGGCCAAGGCCTCTCCAGCACAGCCAGGGGAGCTGCAGGTGCCTGACCCCAGGAATGGGGCAGAGCAGCTCCTGAACAGGTATTTCTTGGATCATCAAAATATTTCTTTAGGTATTTTCATCTTGTACAAGGAGTTTTGTAGTAAAATCCTTAATTTCAATTGTAATACAATCAAATTTTAAGGAAGAAAGAGGAATATTGGTTTCCTGGGTTTTGACTTTTTTTAATATTAAAAGAAAAAAAATAGACAAAGAGTAATAACTGAGCAGAGCCTCACATAAAAAAACCTCCAACATTTCAAGTCCATTTTCTTTGATTGAGATTAAATCGAGCTGGTTTGGTTTGAACAGCAGAAAGGCAGAGTTGGGGTCTTGGGTTGGAAGAGAGCCCATGAGGGTTCCCAGCAGCAGGAATGTCCCCGTGGTTTGTGGATTTGTTCACCTTGTGGTTGCATTGAAGGGCCAGGAGTGCAAAGGGAGCATAAAAACATCCCCGACCCCATTCCATGGGGGAATAGGAACAACGGGAATAGGAACAACAACAGCAGTGAGCAGTGGAATGTGCCCCAAAAGGCAGAGCTCCTGTTGGTGCTGCAGGGCTCGGGGTCTGATTTATGGGGTCTGCACAGCGAGGGGAGAGCAAAACCCCTCCATGCCCCCGGAGCTCCTGCCATGGTGCTTGGGATGTGCCAGGACAATCTGGGTGGCACAGCCCCAGAGCTTCCTGGGTGCTGGCTGCTCCTGAGGAACCTGGGGCAAGATGGGAGTCGGGATGGGGATCAGGAGTGGGATCAGGAGTGGGATCAGGAGTGGGGTCAGAACTGGGGTCCCACTCCTGGCACCGATGGGGTCCCTCCTGCACTGTCAGGATCCATCTCTCCCAAGCCACAGCCATGCCCTGTCCCCCCACCTCGGGGTGCCACACCCAGGGCAGGGGGGCCTGTGGGGTGCTCTTATCTCCCCGTGATAACAAACTGTGGGGGTCACCCAAGCCCTCTCTCTGCCCGTCCCCGTGGCCGCCGGCGTCGCTTCCCCGGCGCGTTGGCTGCCAACAATTCATCTGCTGCCTCAGCGCATTATCTCTGTGGCGCAGCCAGGACGTGTTCTGGGTGGGAGAATTTGGGTCAGTGGGTTTCACAAGCTGTTCCTTGAGATGCCCTGGCACATATTTAGCGTTTGGCATTCCGTGTGGGAGCAGCCACCCATCCCCGTGCCCGTGTCTGTGCATCCTCCCTGCCCCAGGCGAGTGTCACAGGGACAGCAAGGGGGGCTCAGGCAGCCCCAGAGAGTGGGTGGGGAGAAGGCTGCAAGGGACAGACAGAGCTGGGATGTTTTCAGTCTCCTCCTGTTTTCTTTTGTGCAAATCTGAATATTTTATCTGGCTGCGTGCATCGTCCCTGAACTTAAAAATAGACGGGTTCCTTCCTGGTGGAATGGAGCAGTTTGCTTTTTCTAGATTTTTCACGCAGATTTCTTGTTCCCCTCACACCCAGTAATTGCTGCTGGAGCCAGGAGGGCGCGGGGAGGGTGCCTGGCCCTGCACACACACACTCCCCTCCCCTGTGCCGCGGGGACAGGGCAGGTTTGGGCATGAGGGTGTTTCCCACCTCCCCAGGCTGGTGCATGGTGCTGCTCTGATCCCACGGGGTGCTCAGGACAGGGCACTGATGGGGACAGCAAACCTCAGTCCTGCTCTTTAATAACCAGCCAGCCCGTAGTGAAACAACCCATGAGGGGCACAGGGCTGGTGAGGAACACACTGGTCCAAGTCATGGAGTGATTAACACTCAGTGCTTAAAAACAGATGGAGTTTTGGGGATGGCTCCTGGAGTTTGGTTAACTCTCGTGAGATCTCCCATTCTCTTTGGTTTTGTGTAGGGGACAATGAAAAACAAGGACTGACAGACTTACAGACAAAAAATCTCATTTTCCTGCTACTGTGCCAGAGCTAGGGATCATCACAGGACAGGAGGGGAGGCACACCTGAGCTGGGGTGGGGAAGCAAAGCTGTCTCCAGCAGCCACATCTGGGGTGCATCTCCCCTCCTGGCTCTGGGCTGGCTCAGACCACGGTGAGTGAGGAGCCATCACCCTGCGCTGCATTTCCAGAGCAGGTGGCACTGATACATGGATGCATCTCCTGGCATTCCCAGGAAACCTCCCTGACAAAGGACACGTGGCAGTTTGGAGCCTGGGAGCAGCTCTCCCTCAGCACATGGGCTGAAGGAATGTGTGGTACCACACAGACAGGTGCCAGCAGCACCTCCTTCCCTTGTGCACTGTGAGAGCTGTGCCCAGAACTGTCCCCAGAGCTGTGTCCAGAGCCTCTGACTGGTGACACGGTGTGAGCAGTGCTGGTGTGGCCCATCCCCACAGCCTCTGTCATACACTCTGCTCCGCAGTCCTGCAGCTCTGGGAGATGGGATAGCTGAGGACACGTTGCTGGGCCCACAGGGGACACTGGTAACTGGAAGTGACATGTGCCAGACTCTGTCACCTCTCGCTGGCTGCGCACACAGCCCTGCCAGAGCTTCTCTGACATTTCTTGTCCTGGTGTTTATTTTAAAGGAATGTGACATTCCAGCTGTGCAAATGCCCTCTCCTGAGCTGGGGATGCTGTGCTGCAGAGATGCCTGTGCAGCCACTCTGTCCCCATTCCCTGGATCTCCAAGGTCCTGACACATGGCAGGGATGGAGCTGTGGTGCCAGGAGGAGATGAGCAACAGCACCTCATCTTCCTCAGCTGCTGCCTGGGCATTGAATGCACTGACACGAGGGATCCATGTCCCCAAACACAGAATTTTTCCCTTCTCCCATCACCAAAGGAGCAGCAGCTCCAGGCTGGGAGCAGCGGGCACAGGACTCATCACCCTGGCAGGGAGGATGAGGGCGGTCACCACCATCTGCAGTACCTCAGAGCCCTGGAACTCCATCCAACCCCTTCCCTTGCTGCCCTCCCTGTGGGGAATTCTCCTCTCATGTTCCTGAGTGCTGAATCCACATGGCCCCGAGCCCCTGGAGTGCTGAATCCTCATGGCCCCGAGCCCCTGGCGTTCCTGGGCTGGTGTGAGCAGCTCCCAGCTCGTTCCCAGCCCCTCGGGTGCTGAACTTTCCCCTCCCCCGGCTCCCCCATCCTCCCCCAGTCTCTCCACCATACGGACACAGCTGAGCAGCTACCAGATATTCCGAGCCGTGAAGGTTGATAAACAAAAGTGAGATAGGACATGGCACCAGAAAGACCTCGGCTAATGGAATTTTTAAGCTACTTAATTTGGGGGCTTGTCAACCTTGACAGCAACCCTTTAATAAATGATGTGTTGTAATTCCCACCCAGTTCCCCGGCTGCGGGGGCCGGTGTGGGGCTGGAGGGGTGGGATTTGGCAGCTGGAGATGCCCGGAGCACAGGGGATGGGGCTGGGTGGGCACTGCGGGGCTGGGGATGGCAGCTGGAGATGCCCGGAGCACAGGGGATGGGGCTGGGTGGGCACTGCGGGGCTGGGATTTGGGGATTTGGCAGATGGAGATGCCCGGAGCACACGGGATGGGGCTGGGTGGGCACTGCGGGGTAGCAGCGGCTCCGCAGCTCTCCCAGTGCTCTCCCAGCTGGAAGGGGATGGGGACTGGGATGGGGGGACACAGCTGTAGCCCAGAGCTAGGCAGGGGTGGCCGGGCTGTGCAGCCTCTGGTGATGCTCTGGACGCGCGGAGCAGCCGCCGAGGGGACCCCAACAGGGCAGAGTGAGGGATGAGCAGCCCCCACGGAGCCCAGGGACCCCGGAGCCGGGGGAGGGCGGTAAATCCTCCTCCCCAGCCCTCAATCTCTGTGCTTTCCTCCGGAATTATCCTGCTGGCAGCTGCCGTGCCAAGGCGTGCGAGTGCCACCCAGTGTCTGCAGCGAGGGGACCCCGCGGGAGCGCAGCCCGGCCGGGGGATGGCAGGGAGGCACCCGGACACTGCGGTCCCCCAATGTCCCCACAGAACTCAGCAAACCAGAGAGCAAACCCCAGCCCGGGGTACCCCCAAAGGAGCTGCAGTCACCACGGTGGCATCGGGGCTGCTCCAGAGGGGGCTGCAGGCGGCTGTGGCAGACCCCGGGCATGGCACAGACCCTCACCAAGTGTGATATAGCAAAGGTACCCCTGCCCACTGCCAGCAGCCATGGGCGCGGGGCTCAGGGGGCACTGGGAGATCCCTGGGATCTCTGTGAATAAGCAAGGATGGGTGTCCTGGAGCCTTCTGCAGGAGGTTTTGCTCCCGGCTGGATGGAGGGAGAACACGTGTTTGGGAGCGTTTCTAGAAGAGATTTAAGGAGTTCTGGTCCACTCCTCATCACTGTGTTGTGCGAACTGAGATGTGGCTCTGGAGTTGCTCTGCTCCACACTCTGGCTGCTGCCAGCCCTGGAAGCCCTGTCCCTCCTCATGCCCAGGTCTGTCACACACTGGGCTCACATCTGTCACACCAAACCTGCCCATCCTCAGCACCGTGCCTGTGCAGGACCAGGCTGGGCTGGCAGAGCCAGGGGGTGGCACAGTGACACCCATCCCCTGCCATCCTGGGGATCTGGCTCTTGCTCTGGCTCCTAAAGACCCCCCAGAGAATGTCCCAGAACAGCTCAGTTTAGGAAGATGAAGTAACTGGAGTAAAACTGAGAAGAGGAGATGCAGCAAACCCACCGGGCATTCCTCATGGAGGCAGCAAGGAGGGTGGAAACTGGCACCTGTCCCCAAGGTTCACTGGAGCTGTGGAGCCACGGAGGAACAAAGGTGTGAGGAAGAAGAGTCCAGGCTAGGAAAGAGCCAGATGGCAGCAGCAGGGAGCAGATGGGAGATGGAAAAATCATCCCATGGCTGCATGGAGGGGCATCCCCCAGCCCCAAGAGCCATGGTGCTGCCACAGGGATGGTGAGGAACCTGCCTGGGGCTGGAGAGGCAGCAGCACCCACAGCAGGCTGCTACCCACAGCTCCAGACTCCTGCAGCACCTCTGGCTCCAGCAGCTGCCCTGCTCTGCTGTGTCCATCTGCTGACAGCTGGCTGTCCTTGAAAAGCCTCCTTTCTTTGGAAAATAATGTGTTTGACTATGAGGATTTGTGAGAAATTGGCCTTGTCTCCCAAAAACTCAGCCATCACCTTCCAGAGCTCCATTCACAACACAGGATGGGCTGGAAAAGGGTGTCCAGTATCCTGGGAATGGTACCAGGGAATGGCACCAGCCCTGGGCTGCAGGATGGGAAGCTTCCACTTCTGGTGGCTTGTACTGACCCTTTAGCCCTGAGGTAAGAAATCTCCAACTAAGAATATTTGGGGAAATTAGCTGAAAATCCCTCCTAGGTGTGAGACGGCTGAAATCACATCTTAAAGCAAATTTCTCATTTCCCAAGTCATTCCTGCTGCCTTTAGAAAGGAGTGCTGTGGGAAGAGGGAAGGGGATGAAGAGCCAGAGGACAGAGCAGGAGCAGCAGCACAGGACCCAGACCAGGCGGGGCCAGATGGCTCCGAACGCTGCAGGGAGGGACCGGAGCCACCCGGGCCAGCTGGGCCCAGCTCTCAGCAGCACTCACTGAGGCTTTATAGCCAGGGAAATGAATTTTTTAAGAGTCCCTCTATGATCTCTGGTCTCTGGTGTTTGGCTGAGCAGTCAGGTGGTCTCCAGCCACCCGACTCCACGTCCAGATGGCAGCGAGAGGTGGGGAAAGCAGAGCCCGCTGCAGAGCCTCACTCCCAGGTGTTTGCTCTGGGACCGACATTCCCAGGTGTTTTCTCTGGGACCTTCACTCCTGGTGTTTGCTCTGGGACCAGCATTCCCAGGTGTTTTCTCTGGGATTGCTCTGCAATCAGCAGCAGCTTTTCTGCCCATCCCACTGCTGGACACCAGGGCTCTGGAGGTGCCAGATGGACACAGCTCATCCTGCAGCAGGAGGAATACTCTGAGTCTTCTCCCTGTGCTCTGGTGATGTTTTGGGCTCCTCTCTCCTGCAGGAGGCTCAGCCTGTCCATCCCGTGGTCCTGGACAGACTGACAGCTCTCTGGGAATCAGCAGCCTCTGCTTTCCCAGCCACGGTGGGTCAGGCTGCCAGGGAAGCAACACTTCACCACTCCAAGCAATTACTCAGGATTTTATCATTCAAAACTCAAACCAAAGCCTATAAATAACCAGGATCTCTGTCCTAATAGCTGCATTTCAGCGTATTTTTAATTATCATTTTATGAATGGGTGCATTAGAGGATATTTAAATACCACGTCAGCCGTGCTGGTAATGAGGCAGGATTGTTACAGGCCAGGGCTGGCCATATATTACCCCAGTATATACATATGCTTCGACATCACTTTTAAAAATTAGCTATTTCAAGCGTAAAATTATAATTGGTTTGTCTAATAAAAGGATAAATAAATATCTATTTAACTTCATTACTGTCAAAGGCAGGAGGCTTTTCTCCATTGTCTCCTTAGGGTTTTATGGCAGAAAAGCTAATTAGCTGTAATTGGGTGGATCCAAGGCAGGGAAGGCAGGGGCAGCAGCAGGGCTGGCTGGGAATGGGGCACCAGTGGCTTTCCCGGACTGGTGTCCCAGTCTCTGCAGGGATGGGAGTGCTGCTGGCACCCTGGGCAGGCTCTGCCCCAGTGCCCAGCTCAGGGGGTCTCTGGGGTGGTGCCTTTGGAGTGGGGTCACCTTGAGGTCCTCATGTGGCTTCCTGTGTTTTGATGGCCCCTCTGCCAAGCATCCCTCTGTTGTCTGATGGGCACTGGGATCCCATCTGCGGCCCAGAGCTTGTTCATCCCTGTTTTGGGAGTGATCCTGCCCCACATCCATGCACACATCCCACATTTTCACCTTTAAACACCAAAGCTCCAATGTCTCCTGACAGCAGCTACCTGCATGATACAGGCACCAGTCAAGACCAGCCAGGAGAAGGGATGTGAATGTCCTTTCTGGAGAGCTCCTGGCCCAAAGGAGGAGTTGCCATGAGCCCCAGTGACACCCCACACAGCCCAGGCTGGAGCACAGACCCTGCCCGATCACCCCAAAACATTCTGAGCCCCCTGGTGCAGTGAAGGTGCAGGGATGAGATGCTCTGTAAGGTCACATCCAGCCCAAACCATTCTGTGATTCTGTTCCCTGTTTTTCCCTTCTCCTCTCCCCCAGGATCCTCTCTCCCAGCCCCTGGGGGAAGGATGGTGCCTGTTTTGGGGCAGTGGATGTCACACACAGCCATGCCTTGTGCCTGTGTACAAATCTCCTTTGCATATGGGATTTGACACAAGGAGAGAGAGGAGCAGGCCTGACACCCGTAGCAAATCTCCAAGCTGCCAGCAACAGCTTTCCTTTTTTAATGTTTTAGAGGAAAGGGAAAAGAAGGAAGGTTAATAACTGCATGTTGGCCCCTGGTGATGTGCTGGAGGTGGAGGGGGGAGTGTCTGTGCGGGGGCATCAGCGCAGAGAACACGGCCTGGGTTTGCTGATCAGTTCTGCTTGTTGAGTGTGATCCAGGGCTGGGAGAAACACCAACAGACAGCGTGGAAAATTAATTTTTAATGCCTTTTATTAGCGCTTAAGCCATTCTGAGAGGATGAAATAATCCCTGTTTAGGAAGAGTGCAAAGGTCTCACAGGGCTGTCAGGAGCTGAGTCACTCCACAGCCAAACTGATCCAAATGTGTCTGAAACCTTCGGGAGCCCAATCCCCCACACACCCCCAACTCCTGCAGCATCTTCCTACACAGCCACTCAAAATAGAGATTTCCTCCCATGGAAGGGAGCAAAGAGCTTTGTCTCCCCCCTTCCACCCTCTGTCACAGTGTGTCAGCACTGCCACCAGTGCAGGGACAAGCACTGGCAGCAGGTCCTGCAGGTCCTGCCAGGGTGGGGACAATGTCCTGAGTGATCCTTGCAGGTGGGATGGGCTGGATCCTCCTACAATGGGCACCAGCTCCTCCATCCTTTGTGGCACTGGGGGTGAGCAGGAGAGGCAGAGCTGTCTGTCCCTGGGCTGTGGTTTCTGTGCCCTGCAGAGCCACTGAGGCAGCTGGGCAGGACTGGGAACAGCTGCCACCCGTCCCAGGAGCCCCAGCAGCCCCAGGCTGGGACAGGCAGGGAGGGGATCCCATCCCTGTCCAACACTGGCAGCACAGTCAGTGCTGTAGGGGAGGCTACAGGTCAGGATGGTGCTGGACAACCAGAGCTCTCCATTGCTCCTCCACTCCCCAGGCCTTGGAAACAACCTCTTAGTGAGGATGGAAAACAAATTTACCAAGGCTGGAGGATGGGAAGGGCTGGAAGGGGATCAAGATCCAGCACTGGGCAGCCTGGGGCTGTTGGAAATGGGTTTGTTTCCCTGGGGATGGTGCTCACAGGGTGACCTTGGTGGTGCCATACGTTTGTTTGTCTGGGGATGGTGCTCACAGGGCGATCTTGGTGGTGCCACTGGCCCCACAGCCACGTCTCCTCCTTGGTGTGGCAGGCACCCACCAGGGACAGCTCACACCAAGCTGTCCCAGGCAGAGGCAGCAGCCACAGCCAGGCACACAGAGCCTGCTGGGCTCTGTGTCCCTGGCACTGCCAGCACCCAGCAGGGTGACAGGCCCTGCACAGCCTGCCCACGGCTCCATTTCCACAGGAACATTTCAGCCAGGGGGAGCAGGGAACTGAGCTTCTTTCCACTTTAAAAATGCCTGTATCAGTTCAGTGAGGAATTAACACACCTCCCACGTGAGGGCTGAGGGCTGCCCCAGAATCAGAGCTGCAGCCTGGCAGGAGGGACAGCAAGAGTGGAGAGAATTAAAACCTGTATCACAACACAGAGGCACGAGAGGGGCAAGCCAGAGCCGTGAGATGACCCCTTTTTGTTCTGGAATGTATTCCCTGCTGCATCCACTTGCCTTTCTGTGCATGCATTCAGCACTAATCACACATTCCCTGCCCACTTCTGATGAATTTTATCTCTCTGTGTGTTCATGAACGTGTGGATCTCACACACACAGAGGTGCATCCTTATACATCCATCCTGCAGGTGTGGGTGCAGCACACCTGAACCTCAGAGATCACCCACATCCCTGGGGTAGCCCAGGCTGGGAGCAGCAGCACAGCAAAGGTGAGAGCCCAGCCTGCACTGCCCACCTGCCCCAGCACCTCCCAGGCTTGGACACTCATTCCAGGGAGGCAGAGGTCCCCCCCCAGGAGGAAGGAAGCTCCAAAGAGCCTCTTCACATGATGAATTTTAACATTTCTCTCCACGTCCAGCCCGAGCACAAATCCCCTCAAAGGCCCAGCCCAGCGCAGCAGAACTAATTTGAAATGTCAGCAGGGTCAAGCCTGGCTTCCCCAGCCATTAACCTGCCTCTCAACTCCACACTCCTATTTATTTACATTGGCACATATTTATTTAAGCCCCCGATCCCAGCTCCAGGCCGGGACTGGTTGGGAAGGAGGAAATTCCCTCCCTACAGGGCCTGAGCTGCTGCTGCTGCTGCTGCCAGGGGGACTCTGCTGAGGGCTCCACGTTCAGGCCATGATGTGCAGGGTGGGAAGGGGGCTCTGCACAGAATTGGCTGTTCCAGCCCAGTTTTCTGGTCGTGTTTTTGTTCAATTCCTGTCCAGAAGCAGAGGGCACAGCCTTGGCTCTGCAGGCAGATCTTCCACAGGCACAAACCAGGGGAACTGCTCCAGGACATGGATTCATAGAGCTCTGCATTCCCTGGCTTTTCATCTCTGCTTCTGCTCCCAAGCAGATGAGAGTGCAGGGACTTTGGGAGTGCTTTTTCAGGTGCATTTGCTGCAGAAATTTGATCCCATTCCTGTTTTATTTCTGGTTTCCCAAGCACCGTGATGGACCAGGAGACCTGGAGAGGTTCTGGATCCAAATTCCACCAGACCCACCTGATCTCTGTCTCTGTCCCTTCAGCACTGCTGCAGCTTTGTGCTGCCCATGGACAAAACCAGAATTCCTTTCTCCCTGCTGGGCATTGTGCTGCTCCTCAAAGCCCTCATGCCAGTCCCCCACATGTCCTAGACCTGTGCCACTGCCACAGGTGAGCCAGCCCAACCTGCTGGGCACAGGACAGACACCAGCACAAGCCCTTCCATGGGAGAAGGACCTCCCAAGAGCACCAAGATCCTCCTAAATGCTTTTCCACCGGGATGTGCCAATTTGGAGATTAAAACCTCCTGCTGAGACATGCCTGGGACCAGCTGGGACTGCTTATGTGTGAGTGGGTGCAGAGTGGGTCTCTGGGAAAAGGGAGCCCCAGATGGATGCTGGAATGAGGATGGTCTGGCCTGGCTGAGCCAGCCTAGGAAGGGCTGGAGCATCTTTATCACAGAGCTTTGTCACACCAGCTCCCTTTCCCTTCCTTGTGCCCAGCAGGTGCTTTGAAGGGAAAGCAGAGGAGCTTGGCTGCTCTCCACTCGTTCCTGTGGACTCACATCTCCTGGATCCCCAAGGTCTGGGCAGGCTGGACCAGCACATCACCAAGGGGGCTGTCCCACCTCCTCCTTCCTGCTGGGCAGCAGCTTGTGTGCCTTGTGAACACAGCCTGACCTTTCTTTTTTTAAATTCCTCTTCTCATTGCTCCCTTGCATGTTCAATTCGAGGCTGTGGAGCTGGCTAGCCTGTGGTTTTGAAAAAAAAAATATTTTGAAAGCCCTGGCAGGGAATTAAAGGAGTTTGGAGTAACTTGAAATTAGCAGGACGATGTGAGACAGATGTTGTGAAGGAGGGAAGAGGAGCTCACTTGCTGTGTCTCCTCTCTGCTGTTGTTTAAAAGACCTTAATTTGATGCTTTTTTCTTAAAAGGAGGCACCTCTAGGTCAGGATAATGAAATCACATTGTCTTCTTATGATATTCCAGCACCTTCTTCTCTTGCTTTCCTCCTCCTCTCGTGTTCTCCCAACCCACAGGGCACAGATCTGACTCCTGCAGCCCCAGCTGGCTCCAGGCTGCTGGGTAGGGGATGAAAGGGGAAAAACCAATAAAAAGTGGGGTGGTTCTCCCATTTCCAAGCTGATCTGAGGGAGGGCAAGTGGAAGAGCCTCCTTGGGGGTGCTCAGTCTCCTGCAGCTGCAGCAATTCCCCTTTCAGGGGTGCCCTGCCACCCCCAGCATGTGAGAAATGAATTTGCAGAGAAACCACTGCTCCACCAGGGCAGGGGGAGAGGGCTTTTAACGAGGTTAGGCTGAAGCTGCTCCTCCTCAACAGGGCTGGGACGGGGCAGGGAGAGGAGCTTGGAGCTGCCACCAGCAGGGAGAGGAATCCCAAATGCCCAGGAATAAAAGGCAAGACAGAGGTTTTGAGGCAAAAAGCCTTTTGCCAGCAAAGCTTTCAGTGGGTGAAGGTACAGAGCACCTGCCATCTCCCCAGAGGTGGTGTCTCCACTGCCAGGGCTGGAAATAGCCCATGCTGGGCTGGAGCAGGGCTGTTCTGTGGCAAACCAGTGTCCTGTCCTGCTCCTGCCTCCTCCTCCTCACTTCCAACCTCCCTGTGATTCGGGAGCTGCAGCCCTGAGCCCTGCCACAGCCTGACGGTGCTGTGGGATGGGCTCAGAAGGGAGCCCCAGCTCCCAGCCAGCCAGGGGGGTCTGGCCTGGGAAATTCATGGGTTTGGATGCTGTAAATGGTTGTGAGACCCCCTCCTCAGCTGGCTCTGGGTGCAAGGTTTGTGCAGGAGGCAGTGCTGTCTGTGGATGCTCCAGCTATCCAGGGAGGTCACAATGACAACCAGTTATTATAAACAACCTGCAGGTGGTGTTTGTCTAATATCTGTTTTCTTGTTATTCTCATAAGGTTGTTTACAAATGGGCGTCTTGTTAATTAGCCAGTCAGGTGAAATGTATTGATTAAATCACCAATCAGGTGCACCTGTATCGATCAGGGTGTAAAAGAAGCACTTTGGATAAAGATGGGTGCTAATGCTACCCAGCCTTCTGATGACTCTGTGTCATTTCTCATTAAACAGTGACATCACCTCGTGTTGCTCACAGCTGGGATGGCATCAGAAGCAAACACCAGCCCATAAATGCAGCTTTATTGTCATTTGGAAAAGCAAAATCCTTGTCTCTGTAGCTAGAGACACCAGAGACAGCAGGAGTTTGGTCCTGGTGGGAACAAGCTCCTCTCCGGGTAACTTCAGAAATAACAACGACAGAGCTCCTGAGCACTCCCAGGAGATCAGTGCAGGTTCTCACTGTTCCCTGCACCTTTGTCCTTCTGCCCAGGCCAGGCAGAGCAGGTGACATGAGTTGGCTGTAGTGACACAACTGTGCTGGCAGAAGGTGCCTGGCTCTCAGGTTGCTGTGGGCGATGCTTTCCCCATCCTTGCTGTTTGCTGCCCAAATCCCTGATCTGCTCAGCTCTCCCCATCCCTCCTGCCCAGGGGGAGCAGCTCAGGCTGTTCCCAGCCTCGGGTCTGTGCTGCTCTGCAGAGAGAGGGGAAGGGGAGCTGCTGGGTTTGTGTGCAGGCTGCAGCAGCCTGAGGCGCTCTGCTCCTCCCTGCTCTGCCCCCAGGGTCCTGCTCCTCGTGTGAGAGCTTGTACTGCCTGAAAGGTGCCTCAGGGCTGCTGAGCTCCCACCTCTGCCTCGCTGTGCTCTGCTTGAGTAATGCCAGTGAGGTTCAGCTCTGATGGCAGTGAGCCCCACTGTGCACTCCCTGTGCAGAGGGGCACATCCAGGGGGCCCTGCAGCCACCCCCAACCCAGTTTGTGTGGTTTGAGATGCTGCAAAAGCCTCCTTTCCTTATGAGCACCTGCAGGGATGCTCTGCAGAGCCTCAACGCCTCCCAGTGCCCCTGGACCAGCTCTGGAGGAGCCACCTGCTCCTGCTGGTGAGGGGTTCCATGGAAAGGCAGCTCAGAGCCACCTGCTCCTGCTGGTGAGGGGTTCCATGGAAAGGCAGCTCAGAGCCACCTGCTCCTGCTGGAGAATGGTTCCATGGAAATTCCATGGAAAGGCAGCTCAGGGCATTTTCCTGTAGCCCCAGGGCACTTGGCACTGCCCACCATGGCATCCCAACAGCCCCTGCCAGCTTTAAGGATCCATAAACCTCAAGGAGCCCAGGCTGAGAAAGGAGGAAGGGCCAGTGGATGTAAATTATCAGGAGCTCTGCTGGCTCCTTTCTGTGGCACAGAGACCCCCTGGCTCAGTGCTTCCCCCAGCACTGGTTCTGCTCCAGGCCATGCTGGGGGGGAAGGAAAGCCTGGGAAGTGTCTGTGCAGGAAAATCTCCATGGCTGTGTGCAAGGTGATGTATGGATCCAGATATGTGTGTTTATAAAAATGTCCTGCAAAAACCAATATTTGATCCAGCACAACCTCCAAGTGTTAATGATAATAAATGGGAAAGGGAATTAAATAGAAATAAATGGGAAATGGCTGTTAATGAAGAGGTGTTGTGGTGCTGGTGGGATGAAAGGTAGTGAGCAGATCTCCACTCTCAAGCTCCCTTCTCCACCCTTTCCTGAGCCCACTGCAGCCCTTGCAAGGCCCCCATTGCCCAGTTCTGCCCCAGGCTGGGGGGGATGTGCCCCCAGCCCTCCCTGTGGACACTGCATTGAGGGACAGCAGGGCCAAGCACTGCCAGAGAGGGCTGCAACACCTCAGGGACTGCCCCAGCTCCCCAGGGACCTGCTTGGTGAGCTACAGCAGCACCCCATGGTTCCCAAAGCCTCTCCAGGGAGGATTTGCTGAGGATCATTCAGCTGAATTCCCTTGGCCCCAGTGCCAGGGGTCTGTGCCTCATCCCTCTGCTTAAACTCCACAGGGTCTGTGATGTTTGCTGCTCAACCCACAGGCAGATGAGCCTTGTTGGAGTCCTGGCCATGGGGAGAGGGGGCCTGGGGACAGACAGACATCCCATTCCATTGGCAGGGAGTGATTTTAGGATTTCCTCCTGTTCCCCACTAATGCAGCCCAACCAGCACCTTTCCTCTTTCCCCTTTCAGTGCATGAAACAGGTGCTGACAGAATTATTGGGCAGGCTGGGGGAGGCAGCCCAGGGCTGGCTGGGTGGCCCCATGGTGCTGGGCTGTGCTGCCACGTGTCCCTGACAGCCCCACAATGCCAGACTGTCCCACCCCATGACCCTGCCAGCTCCCCTGTGACGGAGCACAGGGAGTGGGGGCCTTGCTCTGGCACAGGGGGACGTGTGATTTTATCACCCTTTACAGCATTTTGCCCTGGCAGCTTGTCACCAGCCAGGCTGTTAAAATCCCCTTGAGAAATGAGGGATTCATGGCACATTACAGTTTATGGGATGGTGCTTTAACCCCAGAACCAACCCACTCAACCCTTGTGTCTGGGCTGTCCTTGGGCTGGGAAAGGGACAAGAATGGGGCTGGGGCCAACAAAGGGGAAATTCTGACCCCCTGTGCCACAACTTAATGGTGCCAAGTGCCAGCAGGAGCCGTGTGTCTGTCCTACCCCTTCCCAGAGATTTTGGAGGAGCAAGAACAGGGATGGAGGGTGGGAGCTGCAGGAATTGAAGTGCCTTCTCCCGGCTCTTCCCTTACATCCCCTCCCACCATCGAGGAGGGGCAGCAGGCAGGCAGCTCAGTGCAATGGCACCAGAAAGGGAGGGCAGCCCTCGGAGATGTTGAAGCAAGTCAGGAATGAGGAGGCACTTGAGGAAATCCAGCGTGTCTGCTTCGTGTATTTGACCACACCAATTCCTAACAAAAGAAAACCCGAGCTCATTACACAGAAACATCAAACCAGCCAAGATAATTATCTCTAATTAGTGCTAATTTAAAAGCGAGGTCTGTTCTAGAGCTGAATTGTTGCATATTTCATTAGTTCATTAGATGCTGAGCAGACAATGCAGATAAGAGGATCCGTTCACTGGGATGATATAAATTTCATCCTCCCTTCACTGCAAAGACCTTGGGGGTCCATGTTCACAGCACACAGCATGTGAGGGGCCACGGAGCCCAGACAGCCCCCCCTGCATCGCTCTGAGCTTCATCTGCTGGGGACTGCCCTGGAATGCTGCATCAACTGCAGAAATTAAAGAGACACAGAGAGAAATGAGCAGTTTGTCAGTCAGTGTTGTCATCTCTGTGTCTCCAAATATCACTCAAATCATTCTGGGTGTGCTTCGGGGCCTGGGTGGGGAGGAAAAGTGTTGGGCCCTTCAGAGAAATGTTGAGCTTTTCAGATTCACCCTTGGGACAAGGAGAAGTCTCCCAGGTGGGGAGAGGTTCCAGTGAGGATGTGCCTTGGGCTGTCCCATCCTCCCACAGGCAGCAGAGAGGGGGCAGAGTGATAACCCAGGGTGAAATATGCCCCCTGTCACCTTCAGTGAACTGTCACCCCCTTTCCCATGTCACCTCCACCCTTTTTTTTTCTCTTTTCCACACCATTTTCCATCTCTTCTTCACCCCTTTTCCATCTCTTCTCTGTCTCCTTTCCCATTTCTCCTCCAAGCCTTTTCCTGTCTCCTCCATCCCCCGGAGCAGTGGAGGTTCCTGTGCAGCACTTGTCCATCCTGTGGTGTCACACCAGGAATTCTGGCTGCCCCTGCAGGAGCCAGTGCCAGGATGCTGCCGTGGCCATCTGCACCAAACACATCCATCCCCAGCCCAGCTCCCATCCCTGCCCCCTTTCCCTCCTGCCACAGCCCTGCCTGGCCCTGGGCAGCCACTGCTGATGAGATCAAGAGCAAAACTGGGCACTTGAGTGGTGATGTGTGAGCAGGAATGAAGGATTTGGCTTTCAGATCCACTCCAAGATTGCAGGAGAGTAACCCTTGCACAGGCAGGATCCTTGGGAGACTGGAAAACAGCCCCTCTCTGCACACTGCAGGGTTTCAGTCAGATTAACCCAAATTTATGGCTCTTTCAGCTGTAACTGCCAGTGGGGCCTGGGCCTGGCTCAGAGCAAGATTTTGTCAAGTGAAAGGCAGAAGAAGTTTTAATCCTCGAGAAGTTCCTGAGCAGAATCCTGGTAATTGAAGGAAGTTACTGCAGGTGTTTGAAGCTATAATTAATCTCTGAGAAAGAGAGGAAAGCTTTGAGTCCTTTGAAGGAGCAAACCTGGGAGCTTTAGAGCATTTCAGAAGGGAAAATTGAGCAGGGATGAGCTATGCAAAGGCAGGAACAGTTACTGGTGTCAGCTTTGGGAAATGAGAAGCTGGGATGGGGGGGACAGTGGGAACCCCCTGGCAGGAGCTGGGTGAGGGAGCCCAGAGCAGGAGTGCAGGGGAGAGAAAGGGGGAAATGAGGACACCTGGGTGGCCCCAAATACTGGGATAACATTCCAGGCATCAGACCTGAATCCCAGACCTGGTTAGTGAGGTTCCTGATGCTGAAATGCTGTTTGTTTTCCAAATGATGCTGCAGAGGCTGGAGATGGCCAGGGGAGGAGAGAGCAGGGTGTCAGTGGGAGCAGCACCAAAGAGCCTGGGTACAGCACCCAGAAGAATTCTATTAGTTCATGGCTGCTTTTCCAGATGGGAATGGTGATTTAATGAGCACAAAACTGATTTATTGATGACTCAGGAAGCTCACCTTGCTAAGGAGACAGCTCACTGCTGCCTGGTCCCTGCTCTCCCTCACTGCCAGCTGGGCCAAAGGGCAGAATTTGGGGAGCAGGAGCTTGGGGAACTGGCACAGGAACAGGCTTGCTCATGTCTGAGCATCGTCTGAGTCCCATTTCTACAACACCACCCTGAAATCTGATTTGTTTCTCCTGCTTTAACCCTGTGTGTGCTGAGGATTTAGCTGGAGATGCTGCACTCTGAGAAGCCACCACTTGTGAGAAGGTGCTGAGGTTTGGGATGATCTCTGAGATTCTGGGGAGGTTCTTTCCTCAGGCTAGGAACCACTCACCCAAACCATTCTCCAGCAGCATCCTCTGGCCTCACCTGATCCAGGTTCAGGAGAGCTCGAGGTGAGGCTGGAAGCGACCACACACCCTCCTGGCCAGGTGAGGTTGTCTGTGATGCAGATATCAGTGAGAGCTCTCTCTGACCATCCTTCACTGGTGGGTTCCTGCGGCCACCACAGGACACAGCCCTGCCCAGGCAGCACAGCTGAGGTGGCAGAGCCCTGGGCATGATGTTTGGAATACAAACATCAACATCATCAAGCCCTAATCCAAAAAACAACATCAAAACAGCTCAAAATGTTGGTTTGTTGGTTGGTGCTGTGCCCTGCCTGCAGCCCCCCCTGCTCTGGGTCTCCCTGGCTCCCTTGGTCCTCCTCTCCCCCAGGGAATGGTAGAGGCTCCACTGTTATCCCTCATCGTGTCTCCCTCAGCTGCCACCAGAAGGAATGTTTGGATTTCATGCTCAATATTCTGGATGCAAGCCGAACATCAAAACCTCAGCAGGGTGCCTGGGAGCATCTGAGGGAGAATATCAGAGGAATCTATTTCTACAAAGGAAAAGAAACCAACAAAGCCTCTGTTTGGGGATGGTCTTTTCATCCTCGCCTGTACATACAAGTAATAACTTTAGACATGGGGTTTTTTTTATTATTATCACCCTTCCTGATATCAATCTCTCTTTTCATTATAATAAATATTGATTTGTGCTGTTGGAAAATGACTTCCCCAATCAGATGCTGATCTTCCTGCAGGCGCAACGATGGGATGGGGACAGTGGGATCACAGTGGGATCATCATCCCCAGGAACAAACACCCTGTTTGTGCCCCCTCCCTGCCAGCAGCACCAGGGGATGCAGTTCAGGGCAAAGAGGACATCTGGGCTCCTCTGGGTGGAGGTGGCTGTGGTGGGGGATGGCTAAAACAGCCCCCCCAAATCCCACTTCTCCCTTCTCTCTCCTGCCACAAGGCAGGACAAACACCTCCATAAACCACTAATGACAGCTTTTCTTGTCAGTGAACATTTTCTTACTCCCAGGCATCTTCAGGGCTCTGGCCTCATTCCTCTGCCATGTGTGTATCATTCCCAGCACAGCTCTGGGGCCACATTAATTCTCTTCCACGTGGAATTTGTTTTGTGCCTGCAGAAATGTGCTCAGGCTGGTGTAAGAACTGAAATAAAAATAGCTGCTTTCCCCAGAAGAGCTCTCTGGTTATCCAAGATGGATCAAACCCTGGAGCAAAGGGAAAGGTAACACCAGGGGCTGGATTGCAGAGTCAGCCCTCCCTGAGCATCCCAGTTCAGCTGTAACTCAGGGTGGATTTGGAAATGGGGACAGTCAGGGGAGCCAGGGAGAGGAGCATTGCTTGGGAAGAGAGCACCAGGCAGCTGGGAGGAGGAGGAGGAGGGGATGAAGGCAGTTGGAGCAGGGTATCACTGAGCACTGGGCTTGATCTGTGCCCTGCTCAGATGGGAGAGCCATGGCATTGTGAAATCCCAGAATTGTTTACAAAAGGTTGGAAAAGCCCATGGAGTCCAGCTGTTCCCCAGACTGCCAAAGCCACCACTGTCCCATGTCCCCAGGTGCCACATCCACGTGTCTGTTAAATCCCTCCAGGGATGGGGACTCCACCACTGCCCTGGGCAGCTGAGCCAGGGCTGGGCCACCCTTTCCATGAACGATGTGCTCCCATTATCCAGCTAAACCTCCCCTGGCTCAGCTTGAGGCCATTCCCAGCACCACACACCACAGAGCTGGTGGGACCCTGCAAATTACACCCCTGTCACAGGAGGGGGGACAGGAGAGTCCAGCCCCCATCTTCCAGGCCAAGCCCTGGCTGGGATACGAGTGGGAAAATGCAATTTTCCAGCCCAGCAAGCCCTGCACCACCTTTGCCTGAGGCTGGGGAGGAGGGAGACTGAGGAGGGGGTTTGGCAACCCCAACATTTCCAGTCTCTGCTTGGCAAAGAGCAGGCTTTGCCCTGAGATGTCAGAGCTCCCAGCCTGAACCATGAGTGCAGCCAAAATCATTTTCATGAGATATCAACAGGATCTACAGGAATAAAGGATAACAGTGTTTGCTTCTAATGCAGGGAGCCCATTTGAGAGCCAGAGCCTCGGCTGGGAGCACCTGCCAGCCCTGGAGCAAACCACAGGCAATTTCTGCTGGGGAACAAACCCACAACCTTCTTGTTTCACACCCTCCCTGTGCCCTCAGGCCCTCCCAAGCAACGCCTGAGCCTGGGGGCCACGGGGAGGGAGGGAAAACAATCGTGTTGCATTTTAAGAAGTGATTTTTATCAGAAAGCTGCTATTTATCAGTTTTATTAAAGTGCCATCTCCCAGACTCCGGGGTCATGAGTTAATCTCGGCTTTCATTAACTAAAAACACACGTTTCTCACAGTGGGAGCTGAGAAGTTGGCTGAAGTGAGGAGAACCTGGCAATGATTTCTGCTTCCCAGGACCCTGTTTGGGGGAGAAAGTGGCTCTGGAGGCTTTGCAGCTGATGGAACAACATTGGGCAATCAGCTGGAGCTCCCACAAAAACCTTTTGGGTGCTGTGCCCGGTGTGGATGCCTGCCTGTCCTGCACACCCAAAGGGACGTCACCTTGGCTCGGGGGCAGTGCCAGCTGTCTGGGCAGAGCCACCCAGCTGAGAACAGCTCCACCAGAGGAGTTTTGCCCTTTGAGGATCCCTGCAGCATCCCAGCCCCATCCCCGGCCCCCATCCCGGCTCCCCGCTGGCAGCAGCAGGATTTGCAGGCTGCTGACACGGACATCCTGCGTGGGTGAGGGAGGCTCTGCCGTGGAGCAGAGCCCTCCAGCAGCCGCTTTCACTCACAGATTTATTGGTGCTGCGAGGAAAACGAAACCATGTGGAGCCTCCGCGCCGAGCCGGGAGAGCAGCTCGCGGGGCAGACGGAAATTTCCTGAAAGGTGAATATGGCAGAGCATTAAAAGACAAATAAATACAAAAGCTTTGCTTTATTCCTCTGTCTCAGCTGTGCTCCAGCTTGCCCCAAAGCCCAGGGAGTGGAAGAGCCCAAGACTTTACAGTGGATGAAAAGCCAAACCAGAGCTCCCTGCACCCCAAACACCCCAATGTGCCCCAATGTCTCCCAGTGCCCACAGCGAGAGGCACATCCCATGAAGGACATTGATAGGACAGCCTTCCCAGGTGGCATAATCCCACCCAGCCTCAAGGAGTCTGGGAATGCCTTAGGAGTGGAGAGAGGAAGGTTTATTTGCCCCAATCTGTCTCCTGGCAGCAGCAGGAATCTTCCTGGCAGATCTGGAGCGTGGCTATTCCTGAGCAGTGACATGGGATTTATCTCCAAGGTGTTCCCTCCAGGAAGTCACTGGGAAGCCAAATCTCCCCTCCCTGCAGCAAATCAGGGATCTTTGGGCACAGATCTCCTGTCCCAAGGAGCCCCTGGCACTGCCAGGAGGGTGGGCGCGTCCTGGCCCTGGCCCAGCCTGGCACAGGGCGAGCTGCCCCATGGATCCCATGCAGGGATGGTGTTTGTCCTGCACATACCTCTCCCTGAGCCCATCCCCACTCTCCAGCCTTTCCCCTGCCTGCCACGTTGAGCCCAGATGTCTCCTTTAAAGGGGAACAGCAAAGTTTTGTTTAAAATAAAACTATTTAAAAAAAAAAATACAGCCCTTCCATGATGGCCAGCAATTAATCAACTCTCCGTGCAGGCTCTGAGCTTGCACACGCATTTGGAAGCAAAGCCCGTGGAGCTGAGCTCCCTGCTCACCTGCCAGCCCCACCTGGGATTTCAGGTGTCCCCTGGCAGGATCTGATGGAGCCTCGCTGATCCAGACCTGGGTCCTGGCCCAGGCACAGCCCCAGGAGATGCACAGGGAGAATTCCAAGCTGGAGCTACCCTGCTCCTGCATTCCTTGTGCACAGAGCTGTAGATGCTTCACTGGGAAAACAGGGAGAGCTGGATGCCCTGCTTGCACATTCCCCCCGTGCTCCACTGCAGCAGGAATTTTAGGTCAGAACAAATGAGATTTGTGTGTTTTGCCCTTATGCCTCTCCTGTGTCACCCTAAACCAGCCCTGCAGGGGCTGTGGTGTGGGAGGCAGCAGAGACCAGGTCCTGCAGGGCTGTCCCAGCTCCTCATCCCAAGGGGGAAGGCCCATGGCCCCATCTCAGCCCGGGACAGCTTCCCAAGCCCCAAATCTCTAAACAACTCCCCTCCCCCATGACCTGCTCCCTGTCCCCCCACCCGAGGTTTTCATTTATCAGGAGAATTATTAAAACAGCCATTTCTCAGCTGTCTAACGTTTCAAACCCCGCTTCCATTCATCTGATAAATATTTACAGAGCTTGACATTGTCTTCAGCTCATTCCCTTCTGCAGCAAACAATCCCAAACTCCAGCTTCCCTTCTCCTGGGGCTCACAGAGCAGCACTGCCCACCCCAGCATGGCCAGGCCCGTGTGCCCCCTCCTGCTGCCCTGCTCAGGGGTATGAGGGGGAATTGCCCACCCCTCCTTTGCAATCACACACTGTCCCTCTGCACAGTGCCAGAGCTGGCACTGCCACCCTGAGCCCATCCAGTGTCACCAACCCCACTCCACCATCCCAGAGCCACCACCCCAACCCTGGCAGATACCCCAGGTTGCTCCAAACCCCATCCAGCCTTGCCTGGGACACTTCCAGGCATGGAGCAGCTTCTGTGGGCATCCTGTGCCAGGGCCTCTCCACCCTGGCTGAGCTGTTTCCCCTCCCAGAGCCCATTTTCTGTGGGGCACAGAGGTTTTGTACCTTCACAGCTGCTCCTGCCACCCAATATCTGATTATTCTGCAGGCAAAGGAGGAGGCACAAGAAGCTGGAGTGTTCATTTGTTAGACATCATGGAGAAGCCAAAATCCAGCAGGTTTATCTGGTGAACTGTGACACAGCTGAGCCCAGCCATGACCACAAGGAGCCCCCTGGGATCCCTTCACAGCCCTGATCTTGAGCAGACATCACCCAGGAGCCCAGCCCAACCTGTCCTTTGGCTGCCATGGGCATCACCTCCAGCCAGCCCCAGCTCCTGTCACCCCCATGGTCATTAACTCCAGACAACTCCCCCTCACCCTGCTCAGCCTGTGAGTGACAGCAAACACGGCCACGGTGGCAGCAAAGCCATCAAGTGACACAGCTCTAGCTGCAGCTGGGGCTTTGCAGTGCTGAAGTGATGTCTCATTGCTCTGCTGCGCTGATCCTGTTAAACGCCAATTGAAACCCCGATCACAAAAGAGCCCAGCCCGACATTCCAGCCCGAGGAGCGATGGATGGCAGGGAGGGAAGGGAGATCTGCAGCCTGCCCTTCACTGCTGGGCCTGGAGAGCACTGAAAGGAGCCTTTTTATCTCTCACCTCCTCTCTCCGGGCCAATACAGGCCCTGCTTTAACCTCCAGGGCTTCCCCAGCCTGAATTCAAACAGCTCAAGGTTTCCAGCACTCCCTTTAGGATACTGCTCTGCAGCCTATGGAGCTGCTCTGCTCTGTGCAGTTTCCCTGGGAGTCAGCCTAAATGCTTCACTTCTCCCCCCTTTGTCCTAATTAGAGCTAGCAAAGTAATGAGAACATTATTTACAAATTATTTGAAGCCAGGGTTTGCAGACAGAATTCCGAGCAGCCAGAACACGTTTGCAGGAAGCACGTGTGCCACCCTCAGAAGGTGACATCCAATTGTCACCCACCTGGACCTGCTTGAGCTCATTCCCCAAAGACCTTTCCAAACCAGGCGGTGCTCACAGCCTTCCAGCCCTCAGGCAAACCCTCAGAAATGCCTTTTCCACCCTCTGGAGGCCAAAACATCAAGTGGAGCATGGGTGGACAATGCAGGGTGCCCCCATTCCCCGGGGTAGCACCCAGGCAGCCTCAGGACACAGGGGCTACTTGCCATGCACCAAGCATGTGGGGTTTTTTTCATATCCACATACAGGAATAACCAATGGCCCTCAACCTTCATAAAAACCACCAAATCCTGAAAATCGTCAATGATGCCCTAATCGACCTCCCAGCACCATCAAACATCTCAGCATGATGAAACCTCAGATCTCTATTAGGCGTTTGCTCTGTCCTAGGATGTGTCTGGAGCTACATCTCCTCTCTCCCTAGTCCCTTGATGGTGCCCCCAGCCAAACTCTGCCAGAGGAAGGGTCCCTGCCTGCCTGGAGCCATCTCCAGCTGGACACTGACAGCAGAGCAGGGGTACACTGTCCCTGTCACAGAAAAAACCTTCAGAAGAGGCCGAGCAGGATATGAACACATTGCAATCCCCCATGTGCTGCCCTTGAGAGCAGAGGGTCTGTGGAGACTCCAGTTTTAAGCCCCCCTTTCAAAGGCTTTTATTACAGACTTAGTCATAAAACTCTGCCTGGGGCGGATTTGGCACTCGGGGCCTTGGCCCGGAAGCCAAACCCTTTTCATTTTTTAATAACATTTCATGAAAATCCATTTGGCCCTTTGTAACTCAGACAGGTGGGAAAACAATAGAGGTTTCTACTCCCAGCCAGCCCAGCCTGGGGGCTGCTCCCTTCCCCAGGACCCTGGGGGACCCCACAGCCACAGCCAAGGGCGGGACAGGGCTGGCTGTGGTGACAGGGACACATTGGCAAAGCCCTGAGTTATTGAGGGCTGTGTGAGAGCTGCTGTTTCCAGGTCCATCCCAGGCTCCAGGTCCATCTGCTGGATGCTGGTGATGTTTTATCCATCCTAGAGCTGAGATGAGGGGATGCTGTTGCCCCCCATTGCCTTGCCCAGGATGGGAGCCCCTGTGCCTGTCCCCAGCTGGGTACCCACATGTCCCCACAGCCCTTCCCTCCAGCCAGGATCTGGATACTCCACTGCCCACCACTCCAGAGCCACTGTAACCCCAAAGCCACCATCACTGGAGCTGGAGCTGCTGTTCTGGGGAGAGAGGTGAAACCTGAGCCCTGGAGAGCAACATCAGCCTCGGAGCGCTGTGCAGGGGCTGCTGGCGTCGGGCTCTATTTGTACAGCTTGTACCTTAATGCTCCCGAGGTTTAGACAATCCGGAGGGAGCAGCAGCTCTGCAGGGAAGAACAGGCCGGGTTTAGCACAGCCAGTGTGAGCTGAGCCCTTCGAGGGGGATAAAAGGCCGGGCATAGTGCTCCAAGTGGGCACAGCAGAATCCTAGGCAGGCTGCCCCAGGGACAGCGGGCAGGCACAGCCTGGGGACCAGGGGACAAGCCTTGCTGCTGCCTGCACCTGGAGCAGGGATGCTGCAGCCCTGGGAAGGGCTGGGAAGAGGGGTCTGGGGGCACTGGAGTGCCCATGCACCTCCTGCAGAGGAGCAGTGGCCCCAGGCAGGCAGAGGGAGCAGTCCCCCAACATCAGCCCCGTGATGCTCCCCCTGCCCTGGGTCACTGGAGTCCCCTCCTTGGAGGGCTGCAGGGGCAGTTTAACACCAGATCTGTGTTTGAAAGGTTGGAGTTATGAGTCTGTCAGCATTTCCATTATGAGCCCTGATTAATTTGGGGGTACATGGTAGGGTTAGGAGTTGTCATTCCAGATGTGAATTTTTGCTTTAATTCCCCTTAAAAAAAATGGAGTGGGGGGGAGGTTGGGGGGGTGTTTAAATCCTTTAACTTTGTGTTTTCCCTTTCAAAGGAAAGAAAATATGTGCCGTCTGGGTCTGTTTTGTTTTTGCTGCAGAGCTCCAAATGCTGTTTGCCAGGTTCATGGCCATGAGGGATTTCACTCCAGCCGGGATCCCTCTGTCCTTTATGGGATCACCACATTTTTATCAGGGAATCCTAGCTGGGGGATCTCCCTGGAAACAGCCCAGATGAATGGGAAGGAACCTCTGAGCCTCTTGGTGTGATGCTGAAGCAGTGCAGTGGGTACCTGCTCCCAGAGAACAAGCTGCAGCTGGAAGGGGTGGGTTTAGATGGGATATTGGGAAAAAATCCCTCCCTGTGAGGGTGATGAGACCCCAGCACAGGCTGCTTAGAAAAGCTGTGGCTGCCCCACCTCTGGAATTATTCAAAGCCAGCTTGGACAGGGCTTGAGCAAGTGTCACCATGGCAGGGGTGAGGAGCTTTAAGGTCCCTTCCAGCCCAGATTTTTCTGGAGTTTGGTGATTCCCACCGTTGGATGGAAGCAGTGCGCTGGCAGCTGAGGGCATGCTCTGGCAATACAGCCAAGGCAGAGCTTTGCACTCACCCAGGCACAGCCTAAACCCCGTGGAGGGGCTCTCTCCAGGCTGCTCCATTGCCCCTGGCCCTCGTTCATGTCGGATCCTGCTCCCAGCCACGTGCAGCAGCAGCACTGCAGGAAGGTGCCATCCCTCCCACCTCTGCTGCTTGGAAACACCACTGAGAGCTGGTGGGCTCAGGATGCAAGAAATGGGCCCAGAGCTCTGCAGAGACAAGCCCAGCACACCAGGACTGGCTGCAGCTGCGTGGGGAGGTGGGGGCTGTGCTATGGCCAGGGCCCTTTCATTGCCATCTTTTTACTGGAGAATCTGCCTGGCAGCTTTTCAGCTCCTTGCAGAGACATGGTTGCTGTTGCTGCTGCTGCTGCCAGGAGAAGACTCACAAATAAACTCCCCATTAATGCTGCCTTGTATCAAAGTTGGGATCAGCGTTTTGCAGTGAGGGCTGAAGGAGCTGCATCTGCTCACTCAGCCCTGGAGGCTCTGGGGCTGGCAGGGAGCAGCCAGCACCAGCCTGGCCAGCCCTGCCTCCCTTGCTCCACTCCCTGCCTCTGTGGCAGGGAGGGGAGTCAGAGCTGGAGAACCAGGGTATCCCAAGGAATACAGGGGTGGGAGTGAGGGCAGCTGACAGCCAACCCTAAAACTCTTCTGTCTGTAGGGGCCATTTAACAAATAGCTCTAAAACCAATGGCACTGTAAGGAGTGTGACCATGCAGGGCCCTGCATCCCTAAAAACCTGCAGCATCATTGTCCCCAATCATAACCTCTACACACATCCATCCCACAGGCAGTGTCTGTGCTTGTGGGGATCTGTAGGGACCCTCCCTGCCACCAGCGCCTCACACCCCATATGTGCTCCTGCCCCCTTCACGTGTGACACAACCCATTTACTTTCTTCCCAGGGAAATTTATGTTCCCTCATGAGGGACAATAGATCATTTGCTGACATGAAGAAAAACTGCAGGAAGAACAGAGTTAAAAGCCCGAGAGTGATCAAGGGAAAGGAAACCCTGTGCAAACACAGAGTATCTCTGGCAGATCTGGTGCTGCCCCTGCACTTCAGCCTCTGCTTGCTGCAGGTCCCAGCAGCAGCAGCAGCAGCAGGAGTCCATGTTCCAGGAGGGAATGCTGATGGATAGGGGCTGCAGAGGAGGCAGGAGGGAGAGGGAAACTCACGTTGCCCTGGGGACACAAGCATGCCAGGGCTCACACTCATGTGCTGCTGTTCCCTACCTCACTCCAGTTCCTTACCCCTGTTCCCAGTCCCTGACCCTGCTCCAGCTCCAGTCTTGGGTACTTTTCTGTCCCCTTCCCCAGCAGGTGCTCAGCAGCCAAACCCCCAATATTCCAGCTCTGCACCCTCCCAAGTGCCAAAGCAACTCACAGGATGATCCCCACAGCTTTGGAAAATCATTCCTTTGGTCTCTATGACTTTATACAATTTAGGAGCCTGACTGTGGGAATGAAAGGTCCATGTACCCATCACCCCCAGATCCAGGCCACAGGATACAGCTGCAGCTGATGCCACGGCGTGAGTGCCTGGAGGAGGAGTCCAGTGGAGAAGTGGGAATGGCTCTCAGGATCAGCACAGGGAGTGCAGGGAGCACTGGGCCAGAGGGTGCTCATTCTACACTCCAGAATTTAATTCCTGGGTTCTTCATGGGGGAACAGGGATGGGATCAGCTCACCTCCTTGCTTTGGGGGCAGCCACAGAGAGAAGAGGGTGAGGTAACCGGACACTGAGGGCTGATGGGGCTCCCTGACCTCCATCCACCCCCAGCACCAGGGCATGAGCACAGACCCACATGGAATGTTGTGCTCAGGTCCTGCCTGGAAGGCGGTGCTGGCTGCAGTGGCAGTCTGCTGCCTTTTCCCATCTTTCCTTCCTCTTTTCCGCTGTTTTTCCATGTTTTTGCTGTCGCAGCTCGGAGTGTGGGGAACAGATGGAGGTGGGAAAGGGTGAAGGGGAGGGGGCTTCTCGGTGCAGATGAAATTAGTCATGAAAACACAGTCAGCATGTGCCTTCGCACGTCAGCCCGCAGTAAGTGTGTGGGGGTTTATGCTTCCCAAATGAGGTTGGGAAGTGGACAAATAATTGTTTCAGGGTTTGGTTTAGTTAATTGATTTTTTTTTTTTCCCCTCAGCGAATTCTCACAATGTGGGAAGCTGGACCAGTGGCCAGATGAAAGAACCCTCAGTGAGAGCAGCAGTGCAGCCCAAGGTGAGAGAAACCCACACCAGGCTCTTGTGCGAGCCCATCCCTCCTCTTGCTGAGCTCCCACAGGGTGGGCAGCACAGGGCAGTGCCCCTGCCACCGCAGCCATGTCCCAGGCTTGTGGCATGTCCTGGTGTGAGCAGGACCATCTGTCAGCCCCGGCTCCCTGCGATGTAGTTGTGACTGCCCGGAGAAGCCCATTAATTAGCGGGCAGGCCGGGCAGGAGGAGGCACCAGGCAGGCAGAGAAAAGGGGTCATTTTTCAAAGTGATGAATGGGAGGAAAAGAAAGTGGAAAGGCGGACAAGGGGAAGAGAAGGGAACTGATTTCCAGATAAAGTTTTCAGGACATTTAAATAAACATCTCAGCCTGCAGAGCAGGGTGGGGGAGCGGGGGCCGTGTGCGAGCTGGGCAGCGCAGGGAGCACTTCAGCAGGACACTTCAAATAAACAGCATTTTAAACCCTGTGTGCTCTCCCTCCAGGGGCTTACCTCCGAGATTATCTCTCTGCAATTCCCACTGTATCTTCAGCTTGGCCCAAAGCCTGACAGCATTTCTAGTGCTACTTTTCCCCATCAGCAAGGCAGGGGGACCCTTGGCATGTCTGAGAGGTCTCTCCTTGCTCCCAGCCCTCCTCCCTGATGTGGAGAAGAGTGGCTGTGGATCCCCGGGGGGATCCACATTCCTGGAGGAGAAGGAGTGGAGGAGGCAAAGCCATCATGCCCATCACACTCCACTGTGTTCTGCTGCCTCCTCTTCCTCCCATCAAGAACAAAAGAGCAAAGGAGGGAGAGCAGGAATTGCTGAGCCATTAAAATAAAAAATGAAAGCCCATCAATGAATTAATACAGCATTAAATGCTTAATAATTAGGGGATCATAAACGTTTATGGGAACAGATTAAAGCCAAGTTCTGCTCCATTAAGCTGCTCATGTGGTCTCTGCCTCCCACCCACCTCAAGGGAGGAAGAGCCACAACAGGAGAGGAGCCCTGGAGGTGCTCAGTGCTCTGGGGATCCCAGCAGCTCCAGCCCTTCCAGCTGCCCCAGGGGCATCCCTGGGAGCAGGGAGGGTGGATCCCATGTGCTCTTTGGTGGGATTAGCTCTGAGAAGCAGAGCTGTGTGTGCTGAGAGTATGGTGGGATGTGGTAAGCACCCCGAGATGGGGATGTTCACCATGGAAATTACATGGTCTGAACATCTGAGGGGTGATGGCACCACAATTAATCATCCACACTGAGCCTAGGGCTGTTCATTGGGCTTATTTAGGAAGTATTTGGAGTCAGGAGAGTTGGGATGAGGTGGTTAAACACCAAACACAGGCAGAGCATGCCCATGGCTGCATTTGCCTCCGAGCCGTTCTGCTGTGTGTCCCTGTTGGAGTTAAAGAGATTGGAGGTTTCTACTGCACAGAGAAAAAAGATGTTTTGTTTTTATAATTTAAATCTTTGTTCCTTTATGAAAATGTTATATTTTCTATTTTCTAGCCAAGGACTCTCCTGGAATCAGGGGTCCTACAGTCCAAAGTGATGGGATCTTTAAGGACCACCTTTTGTCCTAATCATTTTTTTAATACTAGACCTGTTTTGAAAATACAATTTTTCAAGCACTTTCATTTACCAAAAAACCTACTTAATTTTTTGTCAACAGCTGAAAAAAAATTATTTTTCAGTAAAATGCTCTTTAAATAAAGGAATGTCAGTAGGTCCAAGGGGCTGCCTTTGCCAGATCTGATTTACCTATCACTGCTTGCTGCTTCTCCTACCAAAATAACCATCTCCAAGCTTGTGGTGGGATCACAGGAGGAGCAGGAGGGATCTGTCAGCCACCAGAACACCTCCTGGTGATTCCAATCAGAGCTGGCAGTGAGAGTATCCCCGGCTCTGAGATGTTTGGAGGGAGCTCTGTCGGAATTCCAGCCATGGGGCAGCGACTGGGGAAGGAGGAAAGTTCCCCACACTGACACAGCTGGAAAACATCCCAGATTTGGACTGAGGCCACGCTGGTGGGAAGCTGGAGCAGCCAGACCCTGGGCTGCTGAGGATGGGCAGCTTTCATGGGGCTGTCCCTGTCCTGGCAGGGATTGGAGCCAGCAGCCAGAGCAGCCCTTTGCTTCATCCCTTGGGAAAAGCCCCACGCAGGGCTACGTGTCCAGGGGCAGGGAACACATCTGGGCCCCCCAGAGCCCATCCCAGTGGGATGATGTTGTTGTTGGCCGTGCTGGGGGCTGGGGCTGGGGGTCCACGGCAGCGGGGGCCCTTTGCAATCGAAAGCTTCCTGCTGGGGACCCTTCAAGGGCAGCCCTTGTAGCAGATCTAATTATACAAACAATTTTGTTCTGCTTCTCCAAATAAACACAGTGAGGTCTGCGGGACACGGCACGACGGGAAATTAGAACGGAGAACACTTGCTAATGGGCTCCTTAGCTGCAGGGGTAAACAGATTATTTGAAAAGGCCCCAGCCCCTCCGACAGATCCACTCACTCTGCTCCCCTCTTCTCCCACCCCTTGTTCCTCCCCCCGTCGCACCAAATATTAACCAAGCTTGCAATTTAATCAGATCTCTGAACTGTGAAAGGAGACTTCTGGAGATTCGATTTCAAGGCTTTTCCCTGTTAAGATTTGCATTGAGAAAATTAGATTAAAATCCTGCATGGAAAAGGAAAAAGGGTCTGGAGGCAGAGAGCAGCCATGGAGGGAAGCAGGGAGGAGGAGAGGGGGCATAGAGGGGACCTCAACTCTGGCTGAGGAGTCAGGAGGTGACTGGATGCCCTTCCCTCCCCAGTACCCAAAATCTGGGGCACAATCCTCCCATTGTTCCCCTGTACTCCCAGCTGGGAGATGCTCCAGATCACCTCATGCAGAAAAGTAGCTTATTTTGGGCTGGGAATGGGTGATGCCAGGAATGGGGCTGGGAATGGGGGGCATCATTGGCATCCAAGGATGAGAATCCCTCAGTGCCAGTGAAATGGGAGAACATGATCTCATCCCAGCACAGCTGCTCCCAGAGCTGGAGCTGAGCCGTGCCCTCGGGATCCACAGCACTACCAGATCCTGGTGCTGGGATGTTGTGGATGAGCCAGGGAGCCCTGGTGTGATCCCCAGTGATGGCAGGGGCACAGGGTGTCCATGTCTCTCCTGCTGTGTGCACACTTTATTGGGGTCTATCAACACCCACCACCCCAGCACCTGATGGGAGCCAGAGCCCTGCGAGGGTGCCTTAGCAGGAGCAGCCCTTGGCCCAGACTTTGTTTTCATTCCTGCTCCGTGGAATTTCTAATTGTATCAAACTGAAGAGTTGATTGCTGTGCCCACCCCATGATACAGGAGGGCTGCTCCCACCCTGGGCTGAGGGACAGAGCCAAGGACTCCCCTGGGATCAGGGGTCCCACACCCCCAGAGCTGCCACTGGAGCCCCCACAATGGGAAATCATCCTGTTGTGTTCAAGTTTCCTTGGGCAGCTACTCCAATTCTGCTCTTTCCACCTTCATTTCAGTCACACTGAGATCTTGAAATTAAATTTTCCTTTTCCCAGATTAAGAACCTCCCTTTGACATTTCGACAATGGAATGTGTTGATTTTGCTCTCCAAAACCCCTCACTTTTTTAAAACACCCTTCAATCCTACTTTTTAAAAAACAGCACTTCAGAACAAACCAAAGGTTTCCCTGCAAGTAAAATGTAACATTTTATTAAATCTGGATCAATTCCTTTTTCTTTTTTTCATTCCCTAAGCCCGAGTTTTTCCCACCAGCAGCTCTGACCGAGTCCCTCTGCTCTGCCTGAATCACCCTAGCACAGGAGGCTCCAGGAGCAAAATGTGATAGGGACACCCAGGCCAGCAAAATTCAGTGAGAAAGGGGGGGAAAAGGAGGGGAAATGGGCTGAGGGAGGGAAACAGGAGCTGGTAAGGGAAGCCCAATATTCCAAGCACACGAGGGCGGGCACTGGACCTTCTGCTTCTCGGGCGGTTGAATCCCAGAGCTGAGTGGTTTCCTCTCCACCTCACCAGGGAGCAGCTTTTATGTTCCACTGAAAAGGTATCCTGCTCAGACAGGCAGAGGCATAATGGGAGAGATCCATTAACCGGGAGGAAACGAGGGCATGTTAAACATGAAATATGCATGGGGGCTCTCGCCAGCTTGTTAATGCATTTGTGTTTGCAAAATACCTCTGGCTGGGGAGGCAGGGAGGGAGAGAGGGATGGGGCAGGTCGGGGGCACCCTGGGCACGGCGTGGACAGGAGGAGGGTGTGGAGAGCAGGCTGGAGCTGGGACAAAGGCAATTTGTGCCTGGTGGGAGAGCGGTTTGGGCATGAAGACCTGCTCAATTCTGCAGAGGGAAATAAGGGCAGCTGCCTCAGCCCAGCTCTGTCACAGGCGTCCCCAGTGCTGGGGGTTTGTGGGATCAGGAACTGCTTTCCCTTCCCTTCACTCCCTTGAGCCCCAGATTTTTCTACAGGGACCTCAGTGTTCCCACAAAACTCACCTCCACACATTTACTGGGACATTATGAGATAGCATCAATAATTAAAAATAAGCTGCAGCTGTCGAAAGGGGCAATCCCAGTGCATGAGGTGATGGATGACCCCGGCTGTGGGACAGGACTCACTGAGTCACAGATTTCATTAACTCACCCTAGGTCCCTCAGTCATTCACTGCAGATTAGGGGAGCTCAGTTATTATTCCTGTTGGAGAGCAGCAGAGGATGGGCAGGATGTGGTGACCCTGCAGCAGGACTAGCCCCAGGGCCATCCCTGAGCCTGAGTCTCTGCTGAGCCTCCTGGACTGGAGCCCTCCTATCACTCCAATGTCCCCATCCAGCCCAAGGCATGTCCCAGTGCCCTCCTGGAAGAGACACCACCCTGAGGCCTGGTGTGCCTGGACACCCTTGCTTGGACCTCAGATGGGGCTCACTGGGAAGAGCAGCTCCAGATGTACCTTCAGAGCTCACCCCAATTCCACCCAGGCCCAGTTATTTACCTCAGGGCTTATACTTTCTTCTTTTTTTTTCCTTTCTTTTTCTTTTCTTCCACTGGCATTAAGAGCCTAAAAATAGCCTAAAAATAGCCACGCTTCCCATTGCAGCCAGCAACACAAAACCAGGTTACCAGCGCTGCACAACAGCAGCCAGCTCGTTTGCTCTGAAATCAAATTTGTTAAGGCATTAGTCTCCTGTTCCCTCTCCCCTCCTGCTCTCCCTCATCACAGCCAGCCCAAGCTTCCCTGCAGCCATTGCCACAGGGGGGATGTCATGGGCTCAGAGAGAGGGACAGCCACTGCCAGGGGCTCAGCATGTCCACCCATGGGCACCTCAGGAGTCTCATTCCTGGCTGTGTCCCATCAGAGTTCACCCCTCAGCTCTGGGAGCAGCCTGGGATCCAGGGGATGGATGGAAATGGGTGCTTCTCCTCAGGCTGCAGCAGGTAAAGGGTGAGGAGCAGGAGGAGCAGCACCCAGCCAGGACAGTTTGGGCTGGGGGCTACTGCCAGCCCCACTCAGGACACGAGGAGGGAACGGCTCCAAGGGAGTGACCCTCAGGCTGGGCAGGGACAGAAAGCAGCAGGACAGGGGCAGAAGGCAGCTGGACCCTCTGGGGGCTGGGAGAGATGTGGACAAGGCTCTCGGTGTGCTCTGACCACAGGTCGTTACAGACCAGTGGGATCCTTCATGAATTATGAGCCGATATTGATCGTCTCTGCCAGTAAACACAGAGTGACCTTTATTAAAAATACACGAAAAACTCACTTAGGGAAACTCACTGACTTCTTGCTGCTGACAGATTTACACAAAAAGCAGATTTGTCCCACAACAGGAAATGTAGTGAATGAGGCAGGAGAGGGGAGCAAGGCTCCAGCACAGCAAGCACCATATCCCTGCCAGCTCCTGCACACCAGGACCAGCTGCCTGCTCATCTGGCACAGCTGCCCACCTGGGCACCACCAGGGCAAGGGTGCAGGTCTCTGCCCTGGGGGAAGCTGCAGGGGGAAAGATGCCGGTCCCTGATTGATGCAGGTCCCTAATGGATACAATTATTTGGGACAAGAGAGGGACAGTGTAAATCTGGGAATTTGCTGGGAGCTGCCCACCATTGGTCAGGTCTCTTGGGGTTAGAAGAATTAATTTTGTGCAGTACAATAGCACAACCATTCCTCCTGGCCAAGGTTAAACATCCCAGTGCTGCAGAACAGCCTTTGTGTTTGCCCAGCATAAACCCCTCATGCTCCCTCAGGAATTCTGCTGCTGATGTCTTGTCCATGGATTAGAGAAAGGAGCAGCTGTGGCTCAGAACTGGATGGAGATGAAGAGCTCCTCACCCCTCAGCCACTGCTTGAGCTTGAGTGACCCCTTGGACCCACCTGTGGGCAAATCACTCAGGATCCACAAGGATCACCAAGTCCAACTCCTGGCCCTGCACACGACAGCCCCAAAATCCTTCCATGTGCCTGAGAGTGTTGCCCAAATGCTCTGTGAACTCTCGGGGACATGACCACTTCCCTGAGGAGCCTGTTCCCATGTCCAGCGTCTCCCTGTGCTGCTGAGGGTCCAAACATCATCTCCAACCAGCAGATCCCACCACTCAGGGAGCCCACAACAGCCACAGTGCATTTGAGATCTAATTAATTTATAAATAGGCACCACCAACTCAATGATCTTGGAAGCCTTTTCCAACCAAAATGATTCTGGGGTCCTGTGATCCTACCCAGAGCACTTCAGGATGATGCCTCAGGAGCTCTCAGCATCCTGGCTCAGGAGTGGGAACCACAAACTGACCTGCAGGTTTCCCTCATATTTTTTTGTAATTCTCTTTTCTAGACATCAGCGAGAATCTGGCTTTTAAAGCTTGTGGGTATTTTTCAAACAGATAAATAGAAACCAATTGGTAAATACACACAATGATCAATCAATCAATGGCTCAATTTGCACTTGTTTTTTACCCAGGAGAGCTGAGTGTAATAAATATGTACGGAAATGGAAATGATGGATCCATTCCCAAACCAGCTCAGGTGTTTGGTTTGGGAAGCTGTGAATACCTGGGGCCATGTTTGCTCCTCACCTCCATGACCTGTGCTGTGCTGGGATCCAAGCCGGAGGGACAGGATTTGCATTTTGAGCAAATTTCCCAACTTTGCAAGTTGACTGTGCTCAGCTTCCTGCAGACACCTCTCGGCAGAAGGGCTTTCTGGCAGACAAACCTCCCCCTTCTCTCTAGAATCCTCGAAATATTCCATTTTGGAGCAGCCAGAGCAGATGATGGAGGAGAACAGACTCTCCAATCAGTGCTGGGGCAGGAGGGCTGGGAGCGAGCGGATGCGACACAGAATGGGATGTGCAGTGGGATGAGATAAACTCCCCAGCTTGTTTGGGCCCATTATGGCACATTATTCATCAAAACACTCAGCTGAAATCAGCCAGCTCCGGGGTTTGTTAATTTGCTCTGTTTCAAAAAAACCTCAGGCTTCAGAGAAAAAAAAGTACCCAAAATATCTCTTCAGCAGACTGCAGCCAAGTGGTCCCAGAGAGGAGCCCATCATCCCCAGTTATTGCCTGCTCACATCCCTGTGGAAATTTGGGAATGGTTTCTCTGAGAGGGGAGGTGAGGAGCTGGATAACTCTCTGCCTTGTTAAAACATTCAGGATATTTTCCTGCATGGAAAGAGGCTGCCAGGATTAAGTCATCGCAGGCAGAGTGTTATTGCATCACGCCTGGGTGAATTCCTTGCACAGACAAAGGTGATCCCTGTGTCCCATGGGAGGGGGGCCCTCACTCTGCCCTGATACTGCTGGTCAGAAATAAATTAACCCAGGAGAGAAAACCTGGGGGCTCATGAGCAAATCTGGGCCCTGTGAGCAGATCTGGAGTTTGTGGGTAAGTGTGGGGGTCCATGAGCAGCTCTGGGCTCTGTGAGCACACCTAGGGTGTCTCTAAGCAGACCTGAGATGTCTCTAAGCACATCAAGGGTGTCTCTAAGCACATCTGGGGGGTCTCTAAGCACATCTGGGTGGCTGCACCCAATTGTCTCCCTGCCTGGAGAGCAGGGATGCTTTCCCCGGGAGGGAGGGCAGGGAGCAGGATGGGGTCCTGCACCTGCCACCCTCCGTGACCCCCCGGTCCTGTCACTGTCCCATCAAGGGCAGAGGGACAGTGCTAGCTGGGATGGTGCCTCTGATTTCCAGGTGCTGCTGGTTTTGGGTAGGTTGGAACTTGCTGGAGTTCCTTAGCAAGATGAATGCTGACGCTTTCTCTGCCCAGGAATTGCAGATGCAAACGAAGCCCTTCCATCAGCCCCTCCATGGCATCCACACCAGGACCCTCAGGAATGGTGTGGGACCCCTGCCACGCCTCAGCAGTGACTCAGAGGGGCCCACTGCAATCCCCTCAATCTGTAGCTCCTCCTGCTACATTAAAGGGCAGTCTGCCATGGCTGGAGGGTTTTATCCTGTTGCTCACCTCCCTCCATCCCTGAGGGCAGATGAGCTCCCTTGGGGACCCCATCAGAGCCCCCTGGACATCCAGAACTCTTCTCGAGGCTCAGTCCCAAATCCAGGTTTGTGAACCAACAACAAATCTTTGTTCAGACTTTCCAGCCCTAGCACCAAGCGTGTGGCAGCACTTGCCAGCTGCTGACATCATTGAGCCCCTGTGTGAACCTCTCTTGTCTCTGCTTGGCTCACCAGGGCTGATTTCCACCAGCATGGAATCTCTAGGCTTTGCAGCACTTCCAGGAGAAATCCAGTGTTGTCCTTGTGCTCTCTCAGTCCAGGGATGCTCCAGTGCCAGATTTCCCTGTACCACCACACAAAGATCCTAGGTTTGGAGGATTTTACTCATGAACTCACTGTGGAACAGTTTCAGTTGCAACCTTTAGGATGAACCTGGGCTGGGACTGCATGAGAACCATGAGGGCTCCAAGGAGCCCCTCCAGATGCAGGCAGTGCCTGATCCACCTTCCTAAAAACATGTGTCCACCTTGTGAGTGTGGGCAAGGCTGCTGGGAAGGTGGCCAGGGCCTCTCCTGTGTCCCCCTCGCCGCTCCCCTCGCAGCTCCCGGGGGCTGCTGGACGTGCCGAACCCGCGGCAGCAGCGGCTGCAAGATGGAGCTGCTGATCTGGTTTCAATAAAATCAGCAGATTGTTTCATGGCTGGATGGGAAAGTTGTGAGGCTCCAGGATTTGCTCCTCTGGCAGCTGGATCCTGTTTGTCCATCGCTGCAGCTCCCACCCCACATGTCTGGAACAGGCTTCCCACGAGGGGGTCAGTGTCCCAAGCCTGTCAGGGTGTCAGAGGCATTTGGACAGTGCCCCTAATGTGCTTCAGCTTCTGGTGATTTCTGAAAGTATCAGGTGGTTGAAACGGATTGATTTTGTCAGTCCCTTCCAGCTGAAAATATAATATTCTATCTTATTCTTATTCTTATTCTTAGTTTTAGTCATAGTCTTAGTCTCTTATTTTTATTTTTATTTTTATTTTTATTTTTATTTTTATTTTTATTTTTATTTTTATTTTTATTTTTATTTTTATTTTTATTTTTATTTTTTTAATTTTTATTTTTATCTTTATTCTTATCTTTATCCTTATCCTTATTCTTATTCTATTATAATTTTTATTTTTTCCTTATTTTTATCCTATTCTAATTCTTATTCTATTCTATTCAGTTCCATTCCATTCCATCTCATCCCACCCCAGGTGCTGTGCTGCTCAGAGCACAGTGCCTGCCCTCAGTCCAGGTGGAGGCAGCGCTTCAAAATATTGCAGTTTTCTAGGTTTTCTCTACACCTTTAAATTCCAAAAGCCCTATGACTTCTAAGAGAAAACCCAAGCCTTTAAAGCTGTAAACAGCTGGTTTCCCTCTTCCTATATAAGAGCAATCTTTAAAAAAACACTAAAAATTTAACAACCTTATTGTTTTTTGAAGTACTCTGTGAAGCTAGGCCATTCCTGGGCTCAGTCTGTTGTCCAGGTGAACTGGATAACAGCAGGACATACCCAGGACAGCATCCCCAAGAGCCAGCCTGGCCTTCCTCCCTTGCCTGGCTCTACTGCAGTCCCCAGACCAGCCCAACAGGAATTTCTGCTCCACATTGAAATGAACTTGAAGCAGTAAAGTGTAAAGAGGGAGGTGAGCACTCTGTCAGCTTGATGCAGTGGAACTCCTTCACTCACAGCCCCTTTATCTTCTGAGTTCTGGCAGTGGCAGAGGCACTGACTCAGTCCCAGAGCCCCCATCCTGTAGCACTGTGAATCCCAAACCCGCGGCTGCACTCTCAGCGTTCTGCTCCTGCCAGGACAGAAAAAGTGCAGAGCAGGACAGAGCAGCTGCGTTTCGCGCCCCATCAGCTAAATTTCGATGAAATAATTTTGATGAATTGTTTAGGAAGGGAAAAATACCCATTAACTGTACATTTGCTGCTAATTAATAGGCTGCTTTTTCCTCCTCTGGCACAGCACTTCCGAGCTGCCTCACGCCCTGCTCTGAGCACAGCATCCTGGGGGGCACAGGGAGCTGGGGAGGGGGATCCGGGCAGGGTGGGACCTGCAGCAGCCTGACCCCGGGGAGAATGGCTGTTCCCAGCTCCATGTCCTGCTCCAAACATCTCACATGAAGATGGGAAAAGCAAACAGCCCCATCTTCTCCCAAATCTCTGCAGGGCTGCCCCATCCCAGTCCATGGGCATGCACCCAGGCACTGTGCAATGCCAGCAGGGCAGGCGAGGAGTTCCACAGCTTCTCAGATTTATTATTTTTAGTAAATTCTCTTTTTGTGTATTTATTTTCTGGATGTATCTTGTAAACATCTCTGGAATGTTGTTCCAGGGGAACATTGGCTGATATTCCCCAGGAACCAGACGCTGGAGCTGCTGGGGTGGGAGCAGGGCAGTGCCCGGCACCTCAGGGCCCTGGGTGCCCAGGGCTTGCACCAGCCACAGGCACAGCACGGAGCTGGGATGGCTGAAAAGCCTTGGAAAATCATTTTCATTCACAGCCATTCTGTCAAAATGCCCACAGGATGTCAAAACACAGGGGAGAGGAGGGAGCAGTCACACCTGTCCATGTCCCACACAGGCTCTGGCAGCATGGCCAAGGGGACATCCACAGTGTCCCCAGCACAGAGTCCCAACAAAGAGTTCAGGCTGGGAGAGCTGGAGGTGTTCACCTGGAGAAGAGAAGGCTCCAGGGAGACCTCAGAACCCCTTCCAGTGCCTACAGGGGCTTCAAGAGAGCTGGAGAGGGACTTGGGACAAGGGATGGAGGGACAGGACAGAATGGCTTCCTTCCACCCCAAGACACAAGGAGAAATGTCAGGTGGGAATTCTTCCCTGTGTGGTGATGCCCCGGCACAGGGGTCCAGAGAAGCTGTGGAAGTTCCCTGGAAGTGTTCAAGGCTGTGCCACTTGCTTCACTACCCAGGCCAGAGAGAGGAGCCCTGCAACTTCTGGTCCCAATTAAAGATGGTTTGTTTTGAGATGCAAATAGTTTGTAATCAGAGGGGGAAAGGTGGAAATAGCCACAACTTAATTTCTACAGTCTAAAATGAATCAGGCATCTTGTGGGGGTTTTTATAAATATGTATTTCTTTTAATAGGGTGAGTAACTTTTGTGTGGGCTGAATTAGCTCTAAATGAAAGCAAAAAAGGCATAATTAGAAACTGGTTCACTTTTTTTCTGGTTTCTTTCCCTCTGGAAGGGCAGCAAGGTGTGCATTCAAGGTGTGCATCTGAAAGGGATGGACGAGCTCAGCAGCAGGGTCCAGCTGGGGGGGTGATGAGGGGGCAGCAGGAGCTCCCAGCACAGGAACTGGGCACACACTGGGGACCATCCAGTGGCTTCAAGGCTTCTGGAGTGCAGGATGAGGCCCCCTCCCAGCTGCCAGCCCCACCAGTGGCTCGCTGTCCCCACAGCCAGACACCCCTGCTGTGGGGACCTGCCTCTGCCCAGCAGCAGGAGAAGGGCTGCTTTGCAAAGGCAGCTCCACGTGTAAATCTGGGAAGCTCCCACTTGAGAAGGACATGAGTTTCTCATTTAACGTGGTACCACACTGCATTCTTTCTTTATAAAGAGCCCTCATTTAACTTTAGGCGTGTTTGTACATCTAATTTAAAATGGGTCATGTTTAATTAATTTCATATATCACTGCTGCTGCCGCCAGCACAGCCCAGTGATGGTGGCAGTGCTGCATCCCTGGAACAGGCACATGGCTGGGTCCCAGGTGTCCCCTCTGCTCTGCCCTCGTTCCATTGGCATGGCCACAATGCCAAGTGCCACCATCCCCAGGGAGCTCCCCAAGGCCAGGCTGAGCAGGGCAGGGAGAGCCTCTCCAGATGTTCCATGGCTTCCCTCCAACTCCATGGTGCCCACACACAACCTCTGTGGGCTGGTGGTTTCCAAATCCTCAGGCTGGGGAGGAGGATGCTGCTTTCAGGGCAGGACAGGAGCTGGAGAGCTCTCTCCATGTCTGTGCCACCCCTGGGGCTGGGGTGGGGTTGTGGCATTGCTTGTGCTTCCCATCACCTTGTGCTCAATGTCCCCAATGTCCCTGCTGTGGCACCACCATGGTGTGGCACACACCAGCTCCTCAGGGTAGGAGCCTCTCCAGAACACAGGGACAACAGGCCAGCAGAGAGGGGGACAGCACTGGGGGACAGGAGCATCACTGGGGAGCCCAAGCTTCACAGGACATGTGCCTGGGGTGTGTGCCCAGTGCCTGTGCCCACCCTGCCAGCCCCGGAGCTGCCCAGCCCCTGCAGCCCCTGCTCCTGTCACAGCTCTCCTGGGGAGCTGAATCCAAATGTCAGCAAAGAGGGGATGATGAGTCAGCTCCCACTAAAGACTACACTATTACCTAGCAGCTTAATAATGAAAACTGTCATCATTCCTGCAATAAGGAAAGATAAATAAGTTATTAAAAGAAGAGCCTGCCGCCCTGCCTGGGCAGGGCACTGTGCCAGAGGAATATTAACTGCTGGCCACAGCCTGTCTGTTTGGGGAATGGAGAGGGATACCCTGAGTGCTCTGAGGAAGAGCTCTTTCCCCTCCAGCTGGCTTGGAGAGAGCTCGTGTGCCTGGCACAGCGAGAGCCAC
This sequence comes from Ammospiza caudacuta, assembly GCF_027887145.1. NCBI lineage: Eukaryota > Metazoa > Chordata > Aves > Passeriformes > Passerellidae > Ammospiza > Ammospiza caudacuta. Next base: position 14,232,814 of record NC_080606.1, on the reverse strand, counting down.
CACTCTGCTCCAGCCACAGGTCCTGCTCCAGCCACAGATCCTGCTCCAGCCACAGATCCTGCTCCAGCCACAGATCCTGCTACAGCCACAGATCCTGCTCCAGCCACCACTCCTATTCCCATTCCTACTCCTCCTCAAAGCTGCAAGAATAAATACAGCCCAAGGAAGGGAGATGGGGCTGGAGGGGAGGACTGAGGGTGAGGAGGAGCCAGAGCAGGCTCTGAAGATCTGCTCACCCCCAATCCAGAGCAAGGAGTGCATTCATGAGAGCTTTGCTGAGCACTGTCATTGGGACCCTCTGCTGCAAGAGCACCAGGGACCACCCACCAGAGCATCCCTGTGGCAGTCCCTGCAGCTGATGCTGTGCAGAGAAGGGGCAGGTGCAGGTTCCACCCTGAATTCTGCTCAGCTTCACAACCAAAACCACTTTCCCCTCCCTACCAATCTCCCTCTGTTGGGCCTCAACTTTAGCACATGTCAATATGTGACACAGCAAAAGGCAGCTCTGGTGGGGTGAGAGAAAAGTGTGAAATGGTAAAGAAAGGAGGAAAGAAGTGACCTTCCTTGCCCAGCTGTATTTTATTGGGAGAACATCCATGAGCTGCTCCATCTCTGGCAAGGAATGGTGGGACCCTGGCTGCTCTGCAGAGCTGAACAGAATAAATGACCTTCATAACATTTTTTCTCTGAAATCCTCCAACTTTCCACTAATAGACAATGTGGTTGTCAGGGCAGTTCAGTCACTTTATCTAAAAATTGCTCCTTCCTTCCTCCCTGAACAGTCAGAGAATCTTCCCTGAACCCTACAGCAACACATTCTCCTCCCTGCTGTCTTCTGGGAGTGTCATCCCCAGGCCTTCACCCCCTCCCACAAGTGTCTGTGACCTCCTGGGGGCTCAAAAAATAGAACAGTTATTGTGGCACCCCTCTCTCTCTCTGGGCTACCTCAGTGCCATTTTTAGCCTCAGCACAGCCCCTGGAACTGCGTTTTTTAATCACTGTGTTTACATGCACCTTCTGGAGCAGCTGAGGTGTCCTGACAAGCCTCTGGAATCAAAGGCTGGGAGCTGCCTCAGGGGCAGGGAACAAAGAGAAAGAATCACCTGGGCTGCCATGGGAATGGCCCAGGAAGGGCTGCAGGAACACGACTGGCATGGACAGGTGGGCATGGCCCTGGAAGGGCAGCAGGAACACACCTGGCATGGATCAGGGAGGATGGCCCAGGAGAGGCTGCAGGAACACGCCTGGCACAGATCAGGGGGGATGGCCTGGGAAGGGCTGCAGGAACACGCCTGGCATGGATCAGGGGGGATGGCCCAGGAGAGGCTGCAGGAACACGCCTGGCATGGATTCAGGTGGGCTCCAGGCCACGGCCCTGCCACCCACAGTGGTGGCACAGGCCATGACACGCCGCACTCCAGCAGCACGGCCTGCAACGCCACAGGGATCCACAGGCAGGTTTCCACTCTGGGCCAGGAAAGAGCCCGTAAAGTTCGTGAACAGCTTAAAAATTAAGCATCTAATGAAGCCCATGGTGCAGCCAAGGGCTGGGTGCCAGCTGGGCCCTGGCTCCACACCAGGCCCTGCCTGTCCCACAGTGTGGGGCTGTGGGGGCAGAGCAGGCCCAGGACATGGCCACTGCTTAAATGGCCTGGGGACACTGAATTCTCTCACCAAAGCCCTTTGCTCTCCGACTCCCAGAAACATTTCACTTCCTGAAAACCCATTTTCAGGTCTTGGTGCCACTGGTTCATCTTCCCTCGGCCACCAAGGTGTGGCTGTCTGGGAAAGGTCAGACTCCTGTGCGGTCAGGCTAAAGCCAAGGGTTTGTCTGTGGTGCCATCATCCTGCCATGCCATGGTGCCATCTCCTCCGTGCCATGGTGCCATCTCCTCGATGCTATGAATCCTCCCTCCCAGAGCTGTGCAGAGCAGTCCCATCTGTGGCCCTCTCAGAGGGACCTGAGGGCTGGGCTGAGGGCAATTTCTCAGAGTTTTTGTTTCCATCCCTCTGTGCTTTTCTGGCTGTGAATAACCCAGCACCCAGTATGTGGATGAGAAAGCCCTTGGATGTCTCAGCTCTTGCTGCAGGAGGGGACAGCCTCATCCCAGCCCAAGATTTCTTCTCACATCCCACAAGGCAAAGCTGACCAGGGCCATGCCCCCTCTCCAGTCATCCCTCCCTGCCCCTGCTCTGCCCTGGCCATGCTGAACCAGACCCATCCCTCCTCCAGGTGCTGCTACCTCTGCCCCAGCCCAGACCCTGCTTCCAGGGCACTTGCCCACCTTGGTGCTCCTCTGGAGACTCTTTCCCCCAGCTTCCCTCCTTCTGGCCAGCCTCCTGCCATCCCTGCATTCTACTGCTCTCCCGCCGCCCATAAAAATATATAGAATATAGAACATTATTTTATGATGTACTATAAAAAAAAAAACAAAAAACAACCTGGAACTAGGAGACACGTGCCAAACCTCAGCAGCACATGCAGGAATGCCTTTGTCCCAGCTGTTGCTGGATTGCCTGAGTCTGAAGGCTTTTCAGGACAGGAACCTTGTTTTTCTTAATTTATTGATCTTTTCCTGGCACTGGGCAGCAGCGGTGGCTGTGCACAGTCAGTGATGCCATCTGTCCTTTGGGTCCCATCTCCTGAGGCCCTGCCCAGGGCTCCCTAAACCAGAGCTGGGAGTGTGGGGATCAGTGGAGCTGCAAAGTGTCAGGAGGGGCAGGAGCAGAGGCCTCCCATTGTCCCAAGGATGCTGCTGCAGTTATTGCTCCTCAGCTCCTGTATCCATCAGAGCCCTTTCCCTCCTTCCTCAGGGTTGAGCCTGTGCCCATTTGGGACCCCTCAGCTTTTCCTGGGGTTTCACTGAACTGCTGGTTCCTGCACATTTGGATCACCTATGAGCAGGGAACTGCTTGCTTTTCCTATCAGGGCTGACATCAGACTCTAAACAATCAAAGGACTCCATCCCACACCTTGAGGTGCCAGCCCCATTCCCCAGGGTGCCCGCCCCACACCCTGAGGTGTCAGCTCCTGGTCCTCCCTATTTCCTTCCCCTCCTGGGCTGGTGAACTCTCCTGCAGCCCTTTCCTTCAGCCCCAGCTCCATAAAGCTCCCGATTCATTCCGCAGATATTTCCTGCGCTGGGGCTTTCCGCAGCATCTGCTGGTTTGAAGTGCTCCGTTTATTCGTCCTGGGGGCACCATTACTTTCTGCTTTAGCAGTTCTGCCTGCTCTGAAGTCTCTGCCAGGCTCCATCCACGGGAGAGAAAATTGATGAAAGAATAATAATGATGATTGTTATAAATATATATTTCATTGCGGTGGCCCTGGGTGCACGTGTTCGTCACTGATGAGGAGACCAGAGGGTGAGGGGGTGCTCAGTTCCCAACAGGCTCCCAGCAGCAGATGTGTGTTCTCACCCTGCTGCCCTCCTCCTCCTCCCCTTCCTCTTCCTTCTCCTCCTCCTGCTCCTCCCAAGGCACTCCTGTCTGTTGTCCCCAGAGGGTCTCAAGAGCGTCTTGTGGCCAGAAGAGCTGGACATGTCTGGAGACAGGATTCTGGTGATGCCTGTGGGACATGTTCTGGGCAGGCTGGAGCCACTTCCAAGCTCATCCATCCATTGGGATGGCAGGAACAGGGATCAGGAGGAGAGCAGCAGAGCTGGGAACAGAGCCTTGCGGAGTGGGGCATGGGGAAGAGATGCCCAGCCAAGTCTCCTGGCCTCTGCCTCCATTTCTCCATGGATTTCTGCTCTCATCCAGCTCACTGGAAACATAAATCACCAATAACTTCACCCATAAATGATCCCCATCAGCGCCAGCAGCACATTTCCCCTCTCCTCAGGGGGATTATCCAACCAGGGATTCTGTGAGTGACTGCAGAGAATCTTTCCCCTTCTCTTAAAGGAAACCTTTTTCCTTTGTTTCACCAGCTGTAGATAATCCCTTTCCCTCCACATCCTCAGCCACAGCAGACTGAGGATGCTCTGGGCCAGTGTCCCAGCCCTCATGGCCACTCAACCTCCTCCACTTCCATTTCCTGCTGCACAGAGTTTCAGGTATTTCCTGTAGACACTTTAAAATTCCTCCAGGGCTTCTCCATTTCACCCACAGTGGGATGGGCTGGAAGCAGGACAGCAGGAGCTGCGTGGAGTGGGGTACCTGGGAAGGCTTTGTATGGATCAGCATTCCTTGGCTCATTTTCCCACTGCCCTTCCCACTCAGAGCAGTCCTCCCCTCCGTGCAGATCAATCCAGAGAGTTGTACACGGGCCCTCCTGGGTGTGAGTATCAGTAAATGCAATTCCATCTGCAGCAAGGATAAGGTTACCAGTGCTGGCTCATCCCTGCTCCGGCCAGGAGCCATCTGTGTGCTGGGGGCTGTGCTGGGGACACACACGGATGCACAGAGAGCACCAGCCCAGGGGGTTACTGTTACCTACAGATGGAAATTCAGCTCCAAGGTACTTGATCTCCCCTAAACTCCTTTGCTGTCACTCTTCCAGAGGACATCTGTTAAATCTCTCCAGGGATGGAGACTCCACCACTGCCCTGGGGAGCCTTTCTCAGTGCCTCACCACCTTTCTGGGGAAGAAATTATCCCCAATATCCAACTGAGCCTCCCCTGGCACAGCTTGAGGCCGTTTCCTCTCATCCTGTCCCTGTTCCCTGGGAGCAGAGCCTGATCCTGACCTGGCTGCACCCTCCTGTCAGGAATTGTGCAGAGCAAGAAGGTCCCTCCTGAGCCTCCTTTTCTCTGAGTCTTTCCCAGCTCCCTCAGCCACTCCTGGTGCTCCCAACCCTTCCCCAGCTTTATTCCCTTCCCTGGGCACACTCTAGCCCTTCAGCATCTTCCTTGTCTCTCCAATCTACTTCTTGCAGCCCAGGAAGGTGGGAGAAAGAGATGGAAATACATCAACCACCAGAGCTTGAACAAATGTAGATGCAAAATCTGGAGTTTTTTATTCCTTTTTTGGTGTTAAACCAGTCATAACCTCTGCTGGAGCCCTCTCCCAGCATGGTCAGAGGCAGCAGAGCTCTCCTGTGCCCTCGGGTCACCATCTCCTTCCCCATCCTGCAGAAGGGAGCAGCTCCCTGCAGAGCCTCCTGCTGTGGCCATCTCAGCCTCATGATTGCAGCAGATCCTTCCCAAACACTCTGAGATCCAAATGTAAAGGGGCAATTCCATGGAAAACCCACAGCTCAGCTCAAGCAGCAGGTAGGGATACTGGCTGAAAGGGATGTTGGCTGTTTCAGAGCCCAGAGAGAGACCATGCAGCCCATAGAGTCTCAGTTTCCCTTGTTTGCTCCCGAGGACGTTGGTTCTTATGGCAATTTGTGCTTCAATAAACGTGAAATAAAATCCATTCTGCCCTTTCCCTGCTGGCGTCATCCCCATTTCCCTCTGTTTATCACATCACATCCATTGCCCCGGCAACCACGGCAGCCCAGGCAGGCATGGTGGTGGCAGCTGGGGCTTGTGCCAGCCCCACACCCAGCACGAGGATCCCGCTGGCACACGGGTGTCTGAGTGGGACACACCTCGGGGAGGGAGGGGGCTGGAAACAAACCCAAGATGGGAGAAAACAGCCCTCAGAAGAGGATGCTCTTGGCAACAAACCCAAGATAAAACAGCCCCAAAAGAGGATGCCCTTGGCAACAAACCCAAGATGAGGTAAAACAGCCCCAGGAGAGGATGCTCCTGGCAGGAGCTGGTGCTGGCCCCAGGCAGCACCCACGGGAGTGACTCTGGAAGTGTCTGCCTGTGGGATCTGCGGGTGTGGACATCCATCCTCACAGCCTCCAGGACTGACACAAACAGAACCCCCAGCTCAGACAGAGTCCGGGAGCACTCTGGGGACTTGCTCCCAGTGCAGGTCCCTCTCTGCACTCACTCGTGCCCTCACACCTCTCGGGGCCATCCTCTGCCTGTCCCTGCCCTGTCACCTGCACGTTCACCCCTTTGCCCCTGCAGTGTGGAGCCCATTCCCGGTGGATTGGTTCCCTTTAGCCCTGCATCGGTTCGGATTCACAGCTCCTTGTCCCACCGCTCCCAGGAGAGCCTGCGGACCCCACTGGGGCCAGCGCAGCCCGCGGGGTTCCCCCTGCTCCAGGCTTCGCCTCCATCCCGGAGATGTTCCCGTAGCAGCGACAGCCCGGCCGGTCCCGCGCTCCTCCCGCGGTCTCCGCCTGCCCCCGCGCGGCGGCTCCGGGCACGGGCCCGCACCCACGGACAAACACACGGACAGACTCACGGACAGAGCCGCACCCACGGACAGACACACGGACGGGTCCAGGGACGGACCCACACTCATGGACAGATTGGACAGACACACGGATAGACCACGGACAGACCTGCACCCACGGACAGACCCAGGGACGGACCCGCACCCACACGGACAGAGGGACACGCACCCACTGCGGAACCGTGCCCAGACACATGGACAGACCCGCAGCAGTGTGAGACAGACGAGGGTCACCGGGAAGGATGGGAGGGAAATGCTCAAACACTGGGAGATTTACTTGAGAGAGAAGACTGAGAGTATTCAGAGGCTGGAGAGGCCCTGGCGCAGGGTGCCCGGAGAAGCTGTGCCTGCCCCTGGGTCCCTGGAAGTGCCCAAGGCCAGGTTGGACAGGGCTTGGAGCACCCTGGGACAGTGGAAGGTGTCCCTTAAGCTTCCCGTGCTAATGGGGATGGGATGGGTCCAATCTGCTGGAAATGGAACTTCCTGGAGTCTCCAGAGGCAGCCCCATCTGCACTGATCCTACAGGCAGCTCTCATGTCTCCCTGCCCCACACTCTCTCTGGGCACCAGAACCCCACTGGCACTGCCCAGGAGGGACACAAGGACTGTCCAGCAGCCAAGGGATGGGGTTGAATGCTGGGGTCACCAAGTCTTGAGCAAGGCTCTACTGGCAGAGTCAGCGAATGAAGATTAAGCAGCCACAGGGAGTTGCTTCACCTCTTATCAGAGAGCTGCTCTCCCCTCCCCTGCAGTGACTCATGCTCTGCTGAGCCCTTCCCTCCTCATCTGGGACATGTTACAGCCCTGGACCATACTCCCTTTGCATACAGATGGAGATTCTCGTGGAATGTCTGCCTCTTCCTCCTCCTCCTCCTCCTCTCCAGTGTTTCTGCCTCTCAGGTGTCCCTGCCCAGGTAACACAGCCTGTTCCTTAAGCAAGGCTCCCTTTGGCTTGTCCCCACTCTGGAACCAGTCCTGGCAAGGGGATGTTCCCCAAAGGCTCCCCCTTTCCAGAAGCTGTTCATGCTCATTTCTGCCTGCTTGGTTGGCTGCCAGTCCTCCCCCAGGCCAGTGTGACTCTGCCCTGCAAGGGGAGGAAGGCAGACACCCAGATTCCAGGGAGGGAACCCAGATCCTTTGGCTCCTGCTGACAAGCTGCCAGCTGACATTTCTGAGGAGCTGAGCGTGTGCCCCTCGGTTGGGAGAGGTTTAATTTAACCATCTGAGAAGCACACACGTCTTTCAGAGCCAGGGACGGTGGTGACTTGAGGGGGGAGCAGAGCTAAATCAGATGTCAAACACTGATTCCTCCGCACATCTCCAGGGACTGACAGCTGGAGTCACTCTCACCATCTGTCTTCCCGCTGCAGCCCCCAGAGAAGACACACTCTGTTAGCTGTTCCTCCAGCTAACAATGGAGACAGAGAGAGAACAAATGCACTCATTTCCAGAACTATGGATTTTCCATTCAGGGATTTCAGGAACATGCTGCGTTGGGGAATGTGCTCTGTTCATCCCAGGACACAGCTCCCGTGCTGTTACAGGGACATTGATGAACTGTCTCCTCCCCATCCCCTGCCCTGGACACCCTCTGGGCAGGTGTGTTTGGGCTTTCTGATCCTCAGAGGAAAAACTGTCTGAAAGTTTCTATTTATTGTTCCTTGTGCTCTCATCCTCACCCCAAGCAAGCTTGGAGACCAAAAGGGTTGGCCAGAATCTTGGGACACATGATAAAAGCATTTTGTCTCTAGATAGGACACATCTTCTTGGGAATGAGTCCAGAATTAATAAACCATCTTCCAGCAGCCAAGTGCATTGTGTTAACTCAGAAGTAATGAGGTTGTGGGGAATCACCAGGAGGCTGGGACACAGGGGGAGAAACCAGCTCAGAAAAAAACACTGGATTGGACCAAAGCTGGATGCAAACCCTGCTTTGTTCTTCACCACTGAAACCACTTTACAGTTTGTGTTCCTGTCATTGCAAGCTCCCAGGAAAGCAGAAGGGGAAAGCCACAGGTACCACCGGCACCAACCCAATCTGGGGGAATGCAGGAGCTAGCGAAGGCTGGGGGGTCAGGAAGGTCTGGCCTCTGTCTCCCCAGCAAAGGCCCCCTTGGGGATCCCTGAGCTCTGCCCTGGCCCTGCAGGGACCTGTCCCCACCCTGCCCATGGCTGGGGCTGAGGGTGGTGCTGCTGGGCGGGATGAACTGGGAGGGAGGGAGGGCTGCAGGCTCTGCCAGCCCAATGCATCCCAGGGAGCAGGAGGAGGTTGAGGGCACCCTCCTGCTCTCTCAAGTTGTCACCCTCCACAGCAGCTGTTCCCAAAGAGTTCTTGTTCCTCAGTGCCAGTGCACTCAAAAAATGTGAGCAGAGCATCCCTTTGCAGATGTTTTCCAGGTTACAGGTGTCTGGGGCTTTGAGAAAATGACTCTGTGGTGAGGTGACATCCAAATCAGGGTTCTCACATTGAAAGGGAGCTGCACTGGGACAAACACTTCTTTGCATATTCATTAATTATGATTTACAGGCTAATCCTGAGCCCCTCCCTGTGCTGTGACAGCCCCAGCAGCCACCCATACCTGAATCACCTTTTTGCTCTGCAGACTCTGGTTCAGACCACCCACAGGACTGCCAAGGCCTCCTCCTACCTCTGCCCTGGGTGTCTCAGGGGAGCCACCTCCCTCTGAGAGTCACCCAAGGGTGTGGAGAGCAGCTGGGAGCAAACCCCAGCTCTGAACATTCCTGTGCATGGGGGGCTCAGCCTCAAACCCCAGCCATGGTCCAGCCAGAGCTGATTTCTGCTCTGCAGGGTCTCTGCCACACTCTTCCCCTCTCCTTCTTCCAGGTTCTTCCTCAGCCCCTGCAGAGGTACAAGAAGGTCTCTGCACAGGCGCAGTGATGCCTTGTCACCACATTTCACAGAGAAAAGCAAGGCACAATTCTTCCCAAGAATATTTCTGGGTTTCACATTCTCTGAACTTCAGAGAAAGAAAAAGAACAATTCTTATCTCATTTACTGCTCCTGTGTTGTTCACAAGTGGAATGCGTTGTGGATGATTGTTTACCTGAAGGGAATTGATAATTGGATTCTGGTGTGAGTGCTTTGATTCACTGACCAATTGGATCCAGGTGTGTGTGTGTCAGGACTGACAGTCACAAAATTTTGTGCAGTGGAGTGCTTGGCAGATTCAGTTTAGATGAAATGTAATATAATGTAATATAGCATAGAATGATATACTATAATAAAGTAATTAATTAGCCTTCTGATAAGATGGAGTCTTCCTCATCATTTCTCCCTTCATTGGGGCATTCCCTGCAAATACAATAAGGCCTCATTTTCCTCCTGTTCTCCCTGTGGGTCCCTGACCCACATTCCCACTGCCACCCCAGTATTTAGCTGTGCCATCCATCCATGAATCCCTCGGGCACTGCCTGCAGCAGGAGCATCATTCCAGGGCTGGTGAAAACTCCCAGAGGCTGCAGGACAGAGGGTTCCTGCCCTCACTCCTCAGGAACCCTCTGCCTTTGCTCTGGAAATGCTCTTGGGCAATCCCAACACCATAGAGGTTAATCCAGGTTCCTGTGCATGAAAACCAAGCCAGAAGAAGGGATATTTCTGCTCTTCAAGCTGCAAGAGACAGCAAACCCAGTAGACCAAGGGTTCAGCCGTGTCCCACTCAGAGCAGCAATATTTTAATCAGCACTGATTTGCAGATCTTTGCAATCACAGCAATATTGAAACAACTGTGGTTTCCAACAAAGGCAAAACCAGGCTTGGGAGGGACAGGGGGGAGGTCACCCTCTCCTGGCAGCTCAGCTCCCTCAGCATTTCACACTAGAGCAGGGAACAATTCTGCAAAGCAGGAGCTCAAAAGTGACATACCACCCTCCTTCACTTTCTCATCCGTCAGCTCAGATTTTCCTCATCCCCAGTTCCTGGAAGGCTCTCTTTGTAATTAACTTCCAGGAACACGTGAGCCCCGCTGTGCTGTGAGTTCCTCGGCAGCAGAGGCAGCTGAGCAGGACAATCCATGGGAAGCTGCTGAGTTGGTGCTGCCCTCACCCAAGGTGTCCCTGGGTGTGGGGACACAGATGGGCTCTCCAGGGAGGGCAGGGCCTGAGCACACCTCAACCCCCAGGAGCTCCTCCTGCGTCAGCCCTTGCGGCTCCCCCAGCCCAGGGATTTCGTTCAGTCCAGGTGCACTTTTTATTGGATTTTGTTAAATTAAACATGTGATCCCATTTTATCTGACCCGGCTCTGAAGTCTCCCAGGCCCAGGCAAACTTTGCTGCCTCAGCTTTTCATTTCCATGTTTATTTACTGCCTTTCAGATCGCCTGGGCTGCACGGTGCAGCCTCTGATGAATAAATAACGGGTGCCCTTCCAGGCCAGATTGATTAGATGGATTTAATTAACGAGCCCAGCTCCCCCTGAGGACTATCCCAAGTAAAATACTGGAACCAGCCAGTGTGTTACAGCGCCAGGACCTATTGATTTACGGGAATATGAACAAGGGATCATTTAGTGACTTCATCGATGCCATAACAAGAGGCTGCAAGGGGCTGGGTCACAGCTGGTTCATCACAGGGAGATTGTTCCCTCCCATTGCTCAGCCAAGTAGTGCCTGCAAACATCTATCCATCCATCCATCCATCCATCCATCCATCCATCCATCCATCCATCCATTTTCCCCAGCCTGGCTGGACCTGTGTGCCCAGGGGAACAGGGACCTGGAGCAGCTGGCTCAGTCTCAGTGGGATTGAGCACACACGTGCGCTGGAAAACACAGGGGGAAGAAAAGGCAAAATCCTGAGGAGAGCACAGTGGGGGTTTCTCCACACCAAGGTGAAACCTGGAGCTTTGCTAGGAAGGGGGAGCAGGGCAGGAACACAGAACCCACGCTGGGCTGGCGTGGAGGGAGCTGCCAGCACCAGCCTGAGCCCCCATGTGCCCAGGACCATCCCTCTAAAGGGGACAGTGTGTGACAGGGCACTGAGCCCAGCTGTCCCCCCCCAGCTCCATGGCAGACGGCAGATCCGTTACAGACCTTGGAGAAGGTGCCACACGGGTTTATTAATTAGTCCATTAAATTATCGCAGAAGTAATTGAGACCCCGTGTTCCTGCTGCAGGTCCCTCCCTGCCAGCCGTGGCACGGGCAGGAGCCGTGACACAGGAGCGGATAATGAGCTGCCATGGGGAGCATCCAGTGCCACCTGCCCTGTCCCTGTCCCCGTGCCCTGTCCCTGTCTCCGTGCGGCCTGCCAGCCTCGTCGCGGTGACAATCGTCAGGTTTTAATTAGTCTCCAACACGACTCCTGTCACAAACACTCTGCTGGGGGTTGTTTGTTTTAATTTGATCAGGGACAGGCACAGAGAGGAGGGGGAAGAAGGAAGGTAATTAAATTTGGCTAAAAATCTTGGAATGCCATTAAAGCGGATGTCCTCATTTGCATAATCCGCTCCCCGCGGTGCCCTGAACTGCCACCAGTTTGTTGTGACATTCCCGAGGTGTTCCACAGCAGCCGGGTGGGGATGGCAGAGTCCCAACAGGGGACAGGGGGACACCAGGGTGTCCTGTTGGGGGCACGACACCAGGGCCACGCTGACAAGGCAAATATCCAGCTGTGCCTCCAGATCCCAGCCTCGGGAATGCTCCTGGAGCTGTGGTTCAGGCCCTGGAGGGTCAGAGCAGGTGTCTCTTCTCAACAACTTCTGCCCTTTGGTGCTTCCCTTTCCCTACTTGTGTTTTCCTGTTTAACATAGAGAAAATGGTGCTCCCTGCTTCGCTGTCCGTAGAGCAATTACCTGTAATTATTTCTGCTCATTGGCAAGCTGTCACTAATGATGTTTGCTAAAGATTTGATTATTATTGCAAATGTCGCTTCTACATCTGGAGTTGGGGCTGGGATGCTGGGGAAGTTTCTGGGAAAAGCAGGTTTTCCAGGAAGGGGCTGTGCTTTATGGAGATATCTCAGTTGGAGCCACAGGTTGTGACGCTGTTGGGGTGGGGTTTGTTTGGTTGGGGAGGTTTTTGTTATCTTGATAAAATAACAAATGTGATAAACTCACACCAGGTGACAAACAGGAGTTTGATGAGAGACAGTACAAATCCTGGATGGTTTGGGAAGAAACATGAAATGCCACCAGCTCCTGGCAGGGCTGCAGAGGCAGGGAAAACACCCAGGGTGGAACTGCCTTTTCTAGAGGCACTGAGGGAGCAGTGAGAGCAGGGCAGGGCAGCAGGAGCTGCTTGCCTGCCAGCTGTCCCACAGCACACAACTGCAGCAGGTGATGTGATGTGCTCCTGCCCTAGAAAGCCTCTCATAGCCCCCAGCAGAAACAGGATGTCATGAGAATGATCAGCACTTGGGAGCAGGATCAGTCTGTTGTTACCATGGAGTGCCTTGATGCTGCCCCAGTTTCAGCTGCAGCAGCACTGAGGATGGAGCAGCTGGGGAGGATAGGATCCCCTCCTGACCTCTGCAACCACAGTGAGGGATGTGCAGGGTGTCATCATTCCAGCTAAAAAACCATGGGACTGGCACAGGGACTGTCACTGAAAGGAGAGCTGGAGCATCCTCTGAGCACCTTGCCCAAATATCCTTCCATCCTCTTTTGTAGCTGTGCCTCTAAACCATCCCTGCTTCTAAGAACAACTTGGTCTCCTGCTTCCTTCAGCACCTGGGTGTTCCCCTTGCCACCAGGTCTGTCTGACTTCACTTACCTTCAGGATCTGGTCAGATTTGTGCAATCTGTTTCCAGCATGACTCTGCCTGTGTTCCTTTTTAAGCTTTCACAGTCCCAGTTAAAGCAATGTTATCTCCCATTTGCCCCCTTCTATCTCTTTTCTGCCTGAAGGATCTTCTGCACCTGAGGACAGAAAAGGAATGCAGAGCCCAGTGAGGTGCCTTGGGCTGGGAGCTGCAGATGGATAATCTGTATTCTGGAGCGGGCTGATTCTTTGGGATTCCTGCTGGGACCACTCACCATCCCACAGGACACAGGGCAGGCCCATCTCCAAATTGGGTGTGGGCCAGGAGTGGGGCCTGGCAGGGGCAGGCAAACTCTGCATGTGTTCGTAGCCCTTTCTTTTATGTAAAGATGAATGGTTTTGTCCCAAATCTCTGTCAGTGGAGTCAGGCAGGGAGGATGCCTGAATTCCCATCTTGTCCATGACCAGCCAATGTCCGTTCTGCAGGAGCGCTGAAATCAGAGTGCCTGTTTGTGTGACTGCCAGGCCAGGCAGGTGGTGTGGTCTTCATCCAGAGATGGGGAAAAAGCTCCAGGGAAGCCAGGCCTGAGTGAGAACTGAGGGCTCATCCCAGTGGCAAACAAAGCAAAAGGAAAAGCTGGTTTGGTTTGCTCAAACACAAAGTTATCCTGGTGGGAAGGGGCCTGCCCAGCCATGCTGCACTGCCTGGACATGACTGCAGAGCTCTGCCATGGAGGTCACACCTTTGCAATCCCAGGATATAAATCTATGAGGTTGCACAAGCCTTCCCCAAGCCCCTCAGGGTCTGCATTGTAATATTTGCTGGGCTGCACGACCCAGAGGCTGAACCCGTGGTGGGAGGTGTCCAACAGCCCTCCATCATCCAGGCTTGGGAGGAGATGCAGTCCCAGGAGCTGGACCAGGACTGCTGCCAAAGGGTGGGAAATTCTTGGACCACTAACAAAGTTCATGTTGAGAAATACAGCCAGAGTGTAAAGATGCTGTGACAGCAGGGAGTGGGTGACTGGACTGGGCATCACTTGTTTCTCCTGGGTTTATTTCTCTCTCTTCATTAGCATTATAATTTTTTTATTAATTGCTAAGCTGTTCTTAACTCACAAAGTTTCCCTTTTCTTTCCTATTTCCATCCCCACATGGGGAGGGCGGTGGGAGTGAGTGGCTGTGGTGCTGAGCTGCTGCCTGGGGTTAAAAAGCCAAATCTGAGTGCAGGAAGAGAAACCAGTTCACTCCTATCCCCTGAGAAAGTTATTCCAGCCCACTGGAAGCCCCCCAGCATGAAGATATTGCTTAAATCCCTTGGGACAAGAGGGTTTCTCCTGGCTGGGGCTGATTTAGGGCAAGGGGAATATTCTGCCCATGGAGACAGAGAAGCTGCAGTGCCACGGGGGCCCTGTCCTGGCAAACAGGTAAATTTGAGAAGGGTAGAGGGAGGTAAATGGGGGAAGGTAAGTGCTGTGTAGGTGAGGTAGGAGGGTGAGGCAGGTAGACTCTACGACCAGGTGCTACCTGTGCACTGAGAGCTGTGGTTGAGCCTTTAAAGATCCTTCTGCCAGGGCTGAGGTAACAGCCCAAGGATGCCAGGATGGGCAAATGGTCAGGCTGGACAAGCATCACTCCTGTGCTGGGGATGGCCCACACAGCCAGCTGGGATGGCTGCAGCTTCTCAGAATCATTAGTCATTTTCCCCAGATGCACATTTTCAAGTACCTGTAATGAAAGACAACCGTGCATGTTCCTCCCTGTAATTGGGCTGTTTGCACTCTAAATACAGTACAGCTTCTACCTGACTGTCTAATAAGGAATGATTTCCTCTCCTTTTATCTCTAATTAAGCCAAACTGAGCCTGGCATTGCTGCTCTGCAATCATTTCCCAATGGAGGGGTTTGTTAGGTTGTAGGGATTGGCTTTTATAAGGTTGAAAAGATTAATCTGAAATAATGTGCAGGGAGAAAACATAAATCTCTGTTAATGAAACTTGGAGGATTTCAGTAAGAAATTGATTTTACATGTTAGTGTCTGCAAAGCAAGGGTTGGAAGAAAACAGTTTTGGACTGATCAGGTGATGGTGGTGAGGGGAGTTGGATTTGGGAGCGTGGCTGGGGTGAGCCCAAAAGCCCTGGGATGGCTCCAGCCAGCTTTGCAGAGGCTTTGGGGTATTATTTGTGTTTGCACCCAGCGCAGCATGGTGCAGGGGGTAGGGAACTCTTCATTCAATCTGCTGGGGACTTGGGGATGGGGACGATGTGAGGCAGGACAGGGTCCCTGTGGGAGTGGGTGTCCCTGAGAGCTCACTCCCCTCCAGCAGTGGGTGCCTGGGTGGCTCTGTGGTGCTGCCATCCTGCTGGGACCCTGGAGGAAGAGATTCCAGCTCGGCTTCCATCCCAGGGTGGGGAGGGTGCCCTCTCCATCCCAGTGCTGGAGCCCTGGCCATGGTGGATCTGGGATAAGCCAGGGCTGCCCCAGTATCTCTGCCCATTAGTGCTAAAAGTCAGAGCAGTCCTGCTGCTGCCAATCCCAAGCTCAGAGAGGATTCCTTCCTCTCCAGGCTTTAATCTTGCAGCCTTCATCACCATCATCTTCATCTACTCCAGCATGTTCCACCCCATTCCCATCACTACTTCCAAAACAGCAGCCAGAGGTGTCTGCTCCAGGGAATTCAACAGCACAATGTGGCTCTTCTTCATCAGCAGCACTGCTGCTGGATGCTCATCTTCCTCCTCAAGGTGCTCTCCCTGCTGCAGGTGACAATGCCAGGAGAGCCCCAAACCCTGGCAGGGCCCTGGAGCACAGCTGGATGTGGAAAACGCTGGGTTTGAGTCTCTTCACCCACTCAGGGGCTGCCCCAAGGGCACACATTGCTCAGCACTGGGCTGCTCCAGTGCTGGAGAAGCCCTGAACATGGAGGTTTCCTCATCAGCCAGCAGAACTTGTTAGTACTTTATTAACTGCATGGATGGGAAGAGCAGCCCCAATCCAAGTCAAACAACTGCTGCGCTTTCATATGATACAAAACAGAAGTCCCTTAAATACAAAATACCAGCTGTAAGTGAGCATCACCTGATGCTGAGCTCTGACACCAGAGTTATATATTAATATTCCACCTGTACAAGTATTTATAGATTAAAAAAAAGAAACACTTTAAAAAAATATCAGGAGAAAATTCACTCCCCCACATGTTAGTTATATTTTTATATATATATAAAATACATATATATAAAAACACAGACTAGAGGCTGACTTGTGCTTTTCTTTTTACCAAAAGACAGACAGCTATGGCCAAACTGACACTGGGGGTCCCCAGCTCATGGGTCGTGTTGCCTTCCAGTTGGAACGACGTCTGGGAATTTGGGTCCCTGCCTGAATGGAGAAACCAGGTCATGTCCTGGGTGCTGACAGCTCCAGTGAACAGTTCCTTCATGAAGGGAAGGAAGGGGTGGAAAGGGGAATGGATGTCTGTGCAGGGAGTAGGCGGGCATGGGCCATGTGTAGCTGCCCAAAGAGGGGTGAATCCCAAACAACTGTCCTTCCTGCCTTCCCTCCTCCCTCTCTGGGTACAGCCCTCAACACTGAGGGCAGCACAAAGGAGTGTCTTTGTGGAGTGCTCTGGGGAGTGTCTCCCCACCAAGGCATTGCCCCTTCCCACCTAGGCACAGCTGCTCCAGGGCTCCAGAGTGTCCTGCCCCATGCAAATAATGGGTTGGCTGGTTGAGGATGGCCTTGGCTTGGAACATGGTCCATGCACCCTTCCTCTCAGTGACACCCAGTGCAGAGAGAGGGCTTTTAGCCAAGGAAGAGCAAGGCACAGGAGTACAGGGCTGCTTCTTCCATGCATTCAGCACCAACCCTTCAACAGGTTCCATCTGCCCCTCCACAGGGGCTGGCACCTATGTATCTATAGGCAGCCCCCTCCTCCCAGAACAGCAGCCTCTTCCAGTACCACACAGTGACTCCCTGGCTGTCCCCACCGGGTGACACTGCACACACAGTCCCCCCTCACCGCCCACCCTCACTTCCCACCCCTGCACTGCGACCTGCGGACACGGCCCCGCTTTCCCTGCTCGCTCCTCCTGCCTCACTCCACGCTCCTTCAGCCCTGCTGCTGCTCCTGGCTTGTGTGGGGGCCCCAGCTCCTGCCACAGGCTGCATTCAGGGGTCACCCCATGGCCACTCTTTCCCTCTGCTCCCCCACTTCTCCTGTGGGACACCACGGCTGCCCCTCTGTGGCCACCCTGCCCCGCAGCACCTGGGCTGTGGCACGGGACTGCCCAGCCTGGGGTGAAAGGATGTTTATAAATATGTGCCTCTGTCTCCCTCCACGGGCACTGCACCACACCGTGCTTCCTGCTGAGAGCCCCAGTCCGGATCCAATGGCAAGTCCACGTCTGAAAGGACAGAGCATCTTCCTGCTGCCTCAGATCTTTGTCTCGGGGCCAACGGGACTCAGGGCTGGGAAGGAGTCTCGGATCCTCACCAGCTCCATGGCACAGAGGTGGCCAAAGACCTTGTTATACCACTCGGGAGACCGACCCCTGGAGAAGAGAAGAGAAGAGGCAGGAGGGGGTGAGTGGGCAGGAGAGGCCCTGGCAGTACCATGGAGCAGCACATCCTGCTGCTGCTGCTCCACGCCCTCCCAGAGGGTCCCGTTACCTGAGGTCAGCCCTGCAGATGTGGGTGACCCGGGAGCGGCCCATGGCACCGGGCTCGATGAGGTACTGGGACGTCAGCACGATGGCCTTGACACCTCCCTCCACCGGCACCTTGTCGTGCTCCACCGAGAGGGAGCTGAGCAGGCAGGCTCCCCGCGGCAGGTCCGTGCGCCAGCGCCTGCGACACAGCGGCCGTCACTGCCTGCCCTCCATGGGATCACACCCCACAGAGCCCAGGAAAGGAGGAGGAGGAGATGGGGCTGGAGCAGAGGAGTGTAGGACTGTGTCTCAATGGGTTCTTTGTGTCCACTCTGGCGAGCTATTGACCCTACCCCACACCGTCTTACAGAGACAAAAGGAAAAGATCGAAAGTGCTTTTTTCCACGTGGGGACAGATGTCCTCTGTTTGTTGACTTGCTAGGAGACACCTCAGGCTCTGGTGACTCCCCAGGTAAGAAAGAGGGCATGGCCTGATGGCAGGAGACTTTTATACCCGGGGGGAAATGGGGGGCAGAGGAGGAAGAGGAGCACAACCAGTGGGATACCAGTCAGGAGTGGCAAGGGGTAACCCAGGAAGAGACCACTGGGGGGTACTGGGGTGGGTGAGAGAAAGACCATGTGATGGGGGAAGAACAAACCATGTGATATAACATCAACTATTCAGTGCAATATAAGGACCACTCAGTGCAAAACAACTAAATTAACTATTCAGTGCAATACAACAGAGGGAATGTGCCCCACCGAGCCCCTCTCACCGGAGCACCATGCAGTCCCTGCGCGGGTGCGGGGCCATGCTGTCTGTCACATAGTGGTACACCTCCATGTCCTTGTCCAGAGCTTCCACCACCCTGCTCTGCAGCAGGTCCTCATCCCACAGGTGACGCTCCCGCAGCACCCGGTGCAGCACTGTGGCAGGAGGGGCCTCGACATCCGTGCAGACTTTCCACAGGCGCAGAGGGTTCCCGTCCCCAACCTGAGGGGATGAGGAGAGTGTTACACAGACTGTCCCACAGGACCCCCAGTGCTAACCCCTGAGCAGCTGCACTGATGGCTCCCACTGCCATAGAGCAGCACAGTCCCATCTGCTGGCTAATGACGGATGGGGTGGGACCTGCTCTGGCTGCTGCAGAGGTCATGCCATACACATTTCCCTGCATGTTCTCAAGCCCCTCCACAAAAATTTACCTTTTTGCAGGACAGCTCTGTGTTCAGAGGCCCTGGAGTGCTCAGCCATCCCTTGAATTTCTCTGACGACTCTTTGAGCAGGTTCTGGACACTCTGCTCAAAGTAGGAGTGTAAATCCTTGCTCTCTCCCTGGCACACCAAGTCAGCCAGGGGATGGGGATAAGCATCTGCAGCCATATAGGAGCTGCTCAGCTGCAGCAAGATGTCATGGGAGACCTGCAAGCCAAAAGCACATGGATGTTCAGTGAGGCAGAGAGATCTTGTGGGGACTTTGTGAGTGGTCCTGGACAGAGAGAGAACCAAAACTCATTCCCCAGGGAGTGGGAAGGATGGACACACAGCCTGCCCCGCCTCCTGCCCCAGGACATAGCTGGGCTTGGCTCCAGGGTGAATGGCTGGTGGCTGCTGTCCCACTGAGGTGCTTCAGGACAAGTACCTGCCAGCAAGGTCACAAGTCCCATGGGCAGCGCAGGGCTGGGACACCATTGCCACCCACCTGGAAGAGCTTTTTGCAGTCGATGATCATGTGGGAGAGCCCCTGCGTGGCAGCCATGTTCTCATTGAGGTCCTTCTGGTCTGGCTTCCCCATGGTGCCCCTCTTGTGTATGGCCCTGTGGGGGATCAGGTAATGCTGGCACCAGTGGGCACCCCCTCATTTGTGTCACAGAGCAAAGCCAACAGCCCCCCCCCATGTGTCACCACTCCCCCTCCCACAGCAGGCAGGGAAGGAGCACTGGGCAGCTCAGCCAGCCCTTACCTGGGCGATGTGCTTTCCTTCTTGGACACATTGAGGTGGAAGATGGAGGGGGCCAGGCACACAGCCAGGTTCCCAGCTGTCATCTGGTTCTCCTCGGCCGAGGCGATGTCGCTCAGGAAGTAGAGCAGGGTCTGCAGCACCTCCCTGTTCTCATCTGGCATGAGGATGATGGCGGCCTGCACCGCCTGCAGCCGCTGCTCCTTGGACACAACTGTGGGCATGAGACGGCGTCAGCAGGGCGTCCCCACGGCCACCACCACCCCCTGCATCCAAACAGAGGGATCCCTCCTCCCCAAAGCCCCCGAGGCGCCCCCAGGCCGGCCCTTACACTGGTAGATCTGCAGGAAGGTGTCGGTGAGCTTGCTGGTGAAGATGGGCTCGGGCAGGTCGCGGAAGTATTGCTTCAGCAGGTCGGCCACGTCGTACGCCGACTGCCCCGAGTAGTCCACGTGCTCAGGGCTGGTCTCGTTCATGTGCCGGAGCGCCTGGATCCGGGACTTCACCCCGGACTTGCGGAAAATGCCAACCTGGCAGAGCAGAGCGGGGATCAGCGGGCACCGGCCTGGGTGGGCACCACTGGGACAGGCAAAGACTCCCTCCCAAAGGGATCATCCCTGAACCCAAGCAGACACTGAGTGAAGGATGGCCATGGGGATGCTGCTGGGTTCCCACGGACAATCCCACCCTCCTGCCTCAGCACACACCACAAGAGGTGAACAAAGGATCCCAAAGTTGTTTTTTCCCCCAAATCCTAGCAGCCACAGCCTCACCTGGTCCAGGCACTGGCTGCGCAGGTAGCGCATGGCCTGCTGGATGCTCTGGGGCAGGGGCTGCCCCGTCCGCTGCACGTTGACGATGGGTGGCACCCCAAAAACCATCTTGTCCCTGTAGTCAGGGACTTTACTGCGCTTCATGAACTTGGGGACAGTCCTGCAGAGTGGGACAAAGAGACATCAGTGCAATGATCGGTGCTCTCAGCACCTCCCCTCACAGAGAGAGCAGGATCCTAGGAATACACACACATAAACACATTTCTGCAGTATTTACAATACAAGCAAGGCAGCTTCCCAGCAGGAATGGCTGCACCTTTTATTAAGCTAAAATAATTTTGATACTTGGCTATGAAAAGAAACCACTGTCCCACTCTCGTATGTTGCTGCAGCATTTTTAATGCTCCACGAACACCTGCAGCCCCCACAGTGGCAGATGATGCCAGGAGCCCCCCTGGAAGCCAGGGCGATTCCAGGAGCCTGGGGCTCAGCTCTGGCTCACACTTGTCAGAGCAGACAGCCTTTGGTTCAACTTTTCCCCCTCCACACCCTGAAGCTGCCCCAGGCTGGGGACACAGCACGAGCTGCAGCCCGTGGGCCCCATCCTGGTCCCCCTCTCCTCAGCTCACCACGTCCAGGCCTGCTTGTGGGGCACGGAGTACTTCTCCATGATGGCCGTGAGCCGGAGCAGGGAGCACTTCTGGAGCAGGTTGAGCTGGGCTGAGGACTGCCGGTTGATCTCCAGCGAGGCCGAGTTCAGGCTGGGCCGGTGCGAGTTCTGGAAGCTGTGCCAACGCAGCTTTCTGGGGACACACGGGACATTCCCAGCTGAGGAAACGCCCACCGCTCTCCACTCCTTCATGGTTACTGCCACATCACCCTCCAGCACAGCCAAACTGGGTGAGGAAAGCCAGAGAGCTCGGCACCAGCCGTAGCTCTGCTGGGGAGAGCCCGGGGGAATACTGGCACAGCGGAGGCTGCGTTTACACTCGTTATTAATTAATGAAAAACCTTTTAATCGCGGGTCTGTGCAGGCTGAAGTGCTGGCAGTGCTGGCAGCGGTGGCAGTGATGGCAGCGGTGTCCTGCGGCCACCAGAGCGCACCCGCGCCCCGCACAGCGCTGCCCTGCCCGCTCCGTGCGGCTCCGGCAGCGCTCCCCTCCCTCCCGCTCCTGCAGTCCGGGAACAGGCGATCATCCAGCCCCGAGGACGGGATCGGCCGCTGCTCCCTCCCCAGACCCACGGGCTGTGCACCCTCCCTGCTGCAGCAGCCCCGACCCCGGGAGTGTTCACGGCCAGGCTGGACGGGGTTTGGAGCAATACGGTCTGGTGGAAAGTGTCCCTGCCCGTAGTGGAGGGGCGGAACGAGATGGTCTCGATGGTCCCTTCCCACCCAAACCACCTCGGGACTCTGTGGTACCTGCAGGGTCTGGTGAGGGATGCTCCTACCCCCGAATCCCGGCGCTCCCGTGTCTCGATCTCTTCAGCCTCGTTGAGGGAGTTCCCAGTGCTATCAAAGTCACTGGCAGAGGTGCCAACATCCGACATGGACTGTTCTTCGAAATGCAGGTTGGAGGGTTCCCCTCCCGAGTCCGACTCCTCCTCATCCTCCTCTTCGTCGCCCCCTTCCTCTCCATCCAGGCCAGGGGAGACGGCTTTACACCAGAGCTCCACCTTCTTCTGCAGCATCCCCATCTGCTGCAGGATGTCGTCGAGGTTCTTGAAGCTGACCTCCCCGTCCTTGCAGAAATCCTCGCTGCTGCCGAAGTCCGGCACGTTGTCGTAGACGCTGACGCGGCTGCCCAGGGAGCTGCAGGAGCCGCGGCGCCGGCGGGCGAAGCCCCTCGGGGAGGACGAGCCCTCCACGCTGCTGCTGCTGCCGCCCCCGCCCAGCCCCACGGCCGCGCTCCCGGCGCCCCAGTGCGTCAGGGAGCCGCCGGCCAGGGGACACAGGCTCTCGATGGACAGGGATTTGGGGAAGGTGCCGGGCTTGTGGTCACAGGGGATGTAGACCAGGCAATCGCCATGGCGAGCCCGGCGCTGGCACTCGGCAGCAGCCCAGGCACCGCCGGCGGCAGGGGCTGTGTCTGTGTCGTAATCCTCCAGATAAACTCCACCGCGTTTGGGGTCAGAGCTGCCCTTGGTGCCCCCGGGGCCGAGCAGGCGGTTAGTCCTGTATGATACCGAGAAGAAGTGTTTTTTGCTGTGGAAAGGGGCAGGTGTCCCTCTTTTAGAGGAGTTGGTCCTGGTGGCTGCAAGGTCCCCATCACCCGTCAGAGACCCCCATCCTGCCGGGAGAGTGGCGCTGCTGTGCGGAGCCACCCTCCCGTCTGGGCTGGCTTTCTCCTTGTCCTTCCTCCGCAGGGACTCGATCCGCTTCAGGAAGCTCCGAGACCGTCGCTTCTTCAGCTTCTCCTTGGAGGCCTCTCCCTGGCCCGAGGGCTGCTCCGGGGCAGAGCCCTCGCTCTGGCTGCAGCTGGAGGCCGTGGCAGCGGCACGGAGGGGGGACAGGGGCTGGGATGGCACGGCTGCAGTGCCCAGCGTGCCACCCACACTGCCCACACTGCCCGTGCTGTGCAGGGACGTGGCCTCGGGGTTGGTGCTGAGGTCTGTGAGGACGCTCTCGCGGCTGGACACCGGGTGCATAGTGCAGCTCAGGGCCCCCGAGCCCTGGGACACAGCATCGGCAGACCCCACCCGTGACCACCTTTTGCTGTCCCTCTGGTAGGACCACCGCGTGCTGATGGCAAAGTCAACTTCCTCCTCAGAGTCTTCATTCTGGGTGGTTGAGAACAGGGGATGATCAATCGGTTGGAGCCACTGAGGGTCAGCACATCCCCCCACCTCAGAGGGGCACGGCCACCAGCATGGCCCCAGGTGGGAAGGAGAGCAGCGTGATCTCCCCCTAAGCCAGCTTGGGACCCCTTTGGCCTTCAGAAGCCACTCTGTGCCTAGGGCAGTCCCAGAGCTCACGAGGACACTGCCCCACATTGAGCACATGATCCCCTGCACCCCTCAGCCCCTCACCTGCCTCGAGCATGCAGGACTTACCTGTTTACGCTGAAAGTGAACATCCAGCTTCATGGAGGCACAGGTGTTCAGGGTCATCAGCCTCCTGCAAGAAACAGAGTGCCTTTACCCTGATCCCAGCCCCTGCCCCAGCCCTGCTGCAATCACAGGGATGGCTTTGGCTTCTCTTGATTTTCCTGCCTTAGAGCCTTGGCTGTGTCTGTCACCTGCTGCTTTGAGTCCACAGTCAGAGGGACACCTGACTAACAAGGGGACAATGCCAGCAGATGGTAGCCCAAGCCAGACAATGCCCATGCCAGCTGCTGTGGCAAGTGGACAGGGGTGGTCAGCTCCAGACACTAAAGCAAAATCACCTCAGAAGCTCCTGTGCCCCAGACAGGGAATGACTAAAGAACCTGAAAGCTCAGAGAGGGAGGGGCAGGCAGAGACCTCCCATCACCTCCTGCCTCACTGCACCCAGGCAATGGCACAGGGATCCCCTCCTGCCCAGCACAGCAGCCTCTCTGCTGGGAAACAAATAGGAAACAGACCCTGTTCCTGCCTTTTCTCTGCTCTGGGTGGGAGGGACAGCGTGGAGCCAGCACAGGGACATGGCTGTGATGATGTGTCCCGAGAGCCAAGGCAGGGCTGAGTCACAGCACCGAGTGACACACGGCCATCCAGGCTGACCATGGGTCAGTGCCCTGTTGTGGGTGCCAGGTCTGGCTTGCTCTGAGTGCCCTCATGCTGCTCCCTGCACTCCAGCCCTGCACAGCTCCCAAACCTGCAGCTGCAGCAGCGCCGTGCTCAGGGGGAAACCGGGCTGGGCTGCATTGCCTGGAACTGGGACACCAGCATCACATGGAGCATAAAAACCTCCTGTTTCCCTGGAACCACCCAGCACCAGCAATGTTCCCTGATCTAACAACTGAGTTCTTACTGCAGAGGGAGTGACAGTACTGGAGCAGACTCTGAGCCCAGCCAAGGTCAAGGCAGGCACCCTACTAAGCCCACCACCACATTAGGCACCCCTGAGCCCACCACCCCATCAGCCTGGGTCGCTGTCCTTGTCTGTGCCACATTCCCCTGCTGATTCCATGTGATGGGGGACAAGGGAGTGTTACCTGCACAGGGATTTGAGGGAATCCTGGTCCAGGAAGCTGTGGTCCTTCTTCACAGCACTGATGTCAAGAGGGAATAATGACTCTGGGGAAGGAAGTGACATCAGTGGCAGATCCCAAGCCAGCTGCTCCATCAGGACAAAGGGCAGCAGTGGGCACGGGAAGAGGAGGAGAAGTGGCTGGAGATGACCTAGAGGTGGGGTATGCCCAGTGTCCGTGGGCATGGCTCTTCCCAGGTATGTTAGGTGAGGGTGATATGGAGGGCCTCCATTCAGTTCCCTGCTCATCCCTGAGCACAAACAGCTCTGCTGGGATCGTGCATGTGGGACCTGCACCTTCAGCCCCAAGGGTCTCAATCCATCTGTCCACGAAGCCACGGAGTGTGATCCCCACGGGAAGGGAAACAGAGGGAAACACTTGGAGGATGTGGGAAGTTCTGTGGCCAGAGGCTGGAGAAGGGCTGGTTGATCCACAGACTGCAGCACCAGCAGTGCTCCCCACTGCCCAGCTGTGAGCAGTCTGGGGCCAGCACCTGGGGCTGGGCATCCCGGCAGGAACACGTGCGGCCTGCCCCCCGAAATAGGCCCTGGCAGCTCATGGAGCCACCCGCGGGGATGGCTGCAGGGGGCGGGGGCAGCGCCCGGCCGAACAATGGCCCCGGCTGCGGCCGCCCCAGCCCCGCTTCCCGCTATTGTCCGGCCGGACGGGGCCGGCTGCAGCCGCTGCTCGCACCGCCGGGACCAGCATCCCCCCGGGGCTTCCAAGCACACAGCTGAGCTGTGCGAGCACCACCACAGCCACCCTGCTACCGCCCTGGAGCTGGGAGTGGGAACATGGTCTGCTCCGGGCTGGGTGCTCGGAAGGACAGGCTGGAGCTGGGCAGGGGTTGTGGGAGTGGGGAGGGATGGAAGGAGGGAGAACATGCTCGCTCTCCACGTTACCTACACTGGCTGCCCCTGTGCTCCCACCCACGGCAAACACTCCCTGAACCACTTCACAGCTGATGGCTCTCCAAAGCCTGGCTGCCCTTGGCCAAAGCAGCCGCCCCAGGATTCCTCAGAGCCCTGCCTGAAGGGGAAAAGTTCAGGAATGCAGGGAAGTCAACTGGCTGGTTCTCCGGGCCGTGGCCGAGGGCTCAAAGTGTAACAAACAATCATATAATCAGCGAGCAATCCCCTCTGTCCCCTCCTCTCCCTGGAGCTGTGGGCGCTGTCCCTGCAGCCCCCCTTGGAATCTGGCTGGGATGGAGGCCCTGGGCAGGCACAGAGCAGGGGCAGGGCAGGGGGCAGCTCTCACCTTCGTACAGCTGGGCATACTGGGGGAACCCTGCTGCCCGCAGCCAGTCACACGCTTCCTTGGCTTCAGCTTCTGTAAGAGAGCAAAGAACCAGCCTGAGCACCCTGCCAGCAGCAGCAACACCCTGAGAACACAGCTCACACCCCAGAGCCCTGACCCCGAGCCCATGCTCCATGTGCACAGAGCAGAGATGTGTGGCTTCAGAGCCAGTGCTCCTGGGCAGACACAGCTCAGCTGCAGCTCTCTGCCAGCACTGGGCAAAGAGCAGGAGGTGACAGTGATGCCACCTGAACAACAGGGCCACAAGATGCAGTTTTAACCTTCTGATGAAACGTTTTTTTTCTGAACTCTCCAAACCAAACACAGTTCTTGGCCAGGCAGAGGAGGAAGATCTTTCTTTGTAATCATCAGGTCAGAGCTCGTCAAAGCTCAGTGCTGATCACTTCTGCAAACATCCCTGAGCAAAGCTGCCAAAGAAACCCTTCCTCCCCACCTCCTTCCCACCACCCAGCCTTCCCCACCTCTCCTTTCAAGCTGGTGTTTGTCCCAGTCAGCACCAAATCCCTGGTGGGGTTCTTCACCCCTTGCCCAGCTGGTTCCCACCCCTCACACAGGGATCAGCCCTCGCCCAGATGAGCCCATTCAGCAGCCAGCAGCATTTCCTGGCAAATTCCTCCAGTTTAGAGAAACAGCCCAGAGCTCCTGCAGCCACAGCAAGGCATTGCCAAGAGTCAGCACCCATTGGCCCGATGACATTTCTGCTGCTGAGGGTGACAACATCTGACCTCAGGGGTAGAAAATGCCTTGGCAGCCTCAGGGGCTGATCTGTCCCTGCTGGAGGCACACAGTGGGCTGAGCCAGACCCACCCAGCACTGGAATACCCTGATTCCATCCCCATCCACCCACTGCCTCAGCCCAGAGCTCCTGGCTACACTTTGCATTCCCAATTCCAAACTTACAGAAGCAAAAAAAAAAAAAAAAAAAAAGCTCCAAATAAGCAGCTCAGTTCAGGACAGGACCAAGCCAAAGCCCTGGACCCAAATACTTGGCAAGTTTTGGGAAGAAGTTTTGGAATGAGCATCTGGATCCGGCTCCAAACCACACAGCTGTCATTAACCGTGCCATGAGTCCTGCCAAAACCCAGGGCTGACCCCTCCTGCCCCCAGCAGGGCTCTGACCCAGTAATCCCAGTGGAGAATTCAACCCCGGAGCTATCCTGGGTCAGCAGGTCCATGTGGAGCACCACATCCCTCCCAAAGAACCCAACACCCCACGGGGTGGGGGGCGCCCCATGGCTGCATCTCTCCATCAGGAGGACACCAAGCCTGGTGGTCCCTGGGAACGCTCCCTGGCCATGCCAGCTCTGGAAGCAGATCCCTCCCACACTCCTGCAGTAGGCAGGACTTCCCACAGACCCTGCCAAGGCACCTGCCAGGTCCCACTCCTGCCCAGCTCTGCTCCCAATGGGAATTCCATGGGGCCAATCCCAGCCAGCGACTGCATCTCTGTGTGCCCCAAGCCACGAGCAAAAGCAGCAATGTCCCACCTGTGCCATGGATGCTGCCCCAGGGATGGCTCTGGCGCAGGGCAGCAGGAGCAGGGCCCTGGCTGAGCTTACCCCTGCCCACAGCAGGGCTTAGCTGGTACCACAGCATGGCTGGGGCCACACCAGAGCCTGGGGATACCCAGTGTGACCACGGCCACCCCAGCCAGAGCCCAGGGCTGCAGCAGGATGCTCTCTCTGGGCAGGACTGGGCTCAGCCTCCCGTCACCGTGGTGGAAATGCAGAGTCAGAGCACGACATTTCCTTCCCTCCTCCACCCTCCCCACGCAGGGCTGGCGGGGGGCCAGGGCCCCAAACCTCCACCCCTCCTCTCCTCTCCTGTGCAGCAGCCAGCTCCCAGGCTCTGCCTGCTCTGGCAAGTCCTGCCTCCCCCCAGAGCCCCTCCAACATGGAGAATCCCCCTAGAGCAGGTGGATGTTTGACCAGCTCAGGCTGAGCCCTCCTGATGTTTCTGTGACAGGGTTTCTGTGACAGAAGTGCTGTCACAGAAAAGGTTTCCAAGTGTCCTGTCCCAGAGGGAGCCAGCAGCCAGCTTCCTCCCCTTCCCGCCCTTCCCATGGACGTGCTTTCCCAGGGAAGTGCAGGAAAGGCCAGGCAGGCAAACACTCCTGCTGTGGAATGCTGGGCACAGGGTCACCCATCCCAGCCCGGTTCCCAGCCCTCCCTGCCACCTCTCAGGAGCCTCACGGTCGGCCAGGATGATGGGACCTGAGCCCAGCACGCATCCCTGGCTGCAGCCTCCACTGGGAATGCAGCCTGAGCCCAGGGATTGCTGCACAGAGACTCAAGACCCTCCACCCTCCACCAAGCTCAGCCTGAGCCCCGAGCAGCAGTGACAGAAATGGGTCCCAAACATCCCCAGATGCCAGGATTCCCTGATGTCTAATGTGGGCTCATCAAGCACTACACCCACCCTCAGCAGGGCACAGAGGGTCTCCTTGCCTCCACTGGTCAGGAAATAATTTCCAGCTTATAGCAACACAATATCTTTGAGATCTGCGGTTTAAATGGTGCAGAAATCTTCCCACTCCAGCTGTATAGCAGGAAGAGCAGGCAGAGGGTACAGGCACAGTCCAAGCATCCCTGAGAAACAAAGGGGATAAATCCCACCAGCTTCCTGGCTGCAGGCAGGGAGGGCAGACCAGCAGCCCCATTATGGTTCATGCTCCAGAGGAAGGTCTCCATGAGAGATGAGCCCTCAGGAAATGCATAGACAATCCCATGGGGGAAACCAGCACCAACACCTTCAGTGGAAAAAGCTCCCAGTGGTGCACAATCCTGTGGGCCACCAGAGAATCCTCCCCCAGCAAAGCCCCTGCCCTTGTCCAGCAGCTGCTGAGGCTGGAAGGTGTTTCCCAAGGAAAAGGTTTCCACAGCAAGAGGCAGAGACTGTAACCCCAGTGCTACCATGGTCCATCAGAAACACCCTGAGTGGGTCCAATCCCCCCAGCCTGACCCCCCCCGCACTCCCAGGAAGGGGTAGAAATCACAAATGAAGGAAGAGAAGATGTTCCCATTGTTCCAGAAGAAAAGGATGAAAACCAACAGCAAAGTGGAGAAAAAAGGACAAAGTTCCCCAATCTCCTTCTTGCAGTGATTCCACTGTGGCATTTCCCTGGAGTAACCACTGGTGACTCCAGCAGGAATGGCTCCCGACTGTGGGTCTGATATTTCTATCTCAAGTTCTTTTGGTGCTCCATCCACCCCACTCCGGCCTGGAACAGGGAAAAAAGGGAAAAGCCCAGGACATTCTATAAAAGCTCTAAAACAAGCAACCTGGAACACTGGAGGCCAGCAGAATTACAGGCAGGAAAGCCACTTGCCAGAAGCCCAGCTCTGCACTTTCACTTTAACAATCAAAACTGACAAGAAGTCCCAGGCCAGGCTCTCAGCTTCCCACAGCAAGGTTCCAAATCCCCATGAAACGTCCCACACAGCCAATTAGCGTGTGAGGAGAAAACCCCACCACAAAATTGCTCACATGTGACCTCATGGAAAGCTGGAAGCAGCTGCCTGGCACTGCGGGGGAAGCTTCAGCCCCAGCAGCAAGGGGAGAAAATTGCTCTTTTTCCTTTCGTGTTGGTGTGATTTCTTTCCATCCCGCCTGAAAGTAAAACTGCCTACAATAGGGGCTTTCCTTCCTGGCTATAAGCAGAAGTTTCTTGCCTGCTTTTTACAGGAATGACAGAAAGTCCCAACTCCTCTCCTGAACCAGGGGGATGTGCCTTCACTGCTTGAGAACATGAGGAGCTGGAGCAGGTGTCCCATGGGAAAGGTGAATCCCACCA
The DNA here is from genome assembly GCF_027887145.1 of Ammospiza caudacuta. Taxonomy (NCBI): domain Eukaryota; kingdom Metazoa; phylum Chordata; class Aves; order Passeriformes; family Passerellidae; genus Ammospiza; species Ammospiza caudacuta. Next base: position 14,203,199 of record NC_080606.1, on the reverse strand, counting down.
GGGAGAGAGGGACTGACTCTGCCTGGAGAAATCAGAGCTGCCTTCCTGAGCAGGCCATCTCTCCCACAGATGCCAAGGGCCAACCCCAGACCCTCCCAGGGGGGTTTGGAGGAAGCCTCCATGGTTCCACAGCTGGAACTCAGTGCCCACCCAGCTGGGCTCTTGGGGCAGGGGGCTCACAGAGCTCCACACAGCCACGGGCACCCCCTGCTTCCAGCTCCACTCAGCAGAGGGCAGAGATGTTGGAGCTGCCAGCACAGACATGGACAGGGCACATGGGCAGGAATGAGGAATGCTCTTGGATGCCCTCCCAGACACGGTGTGTTTCCATAATTAACCTTCACACAGTAAATGGGTCCCACAAGCTTTGGGAACTGCTCCTTGCTATGTCACCAATCGGGAATTGCTCAAATGCCTCCTGCACCTCCAGCCCTGAAATGTCTGCCCCAAGGGCATTGCTGCCTGGGGATGGCACCTGGCAAGGGGGATGGCAGCAGAGCCCTGTGCCACCCCCAGACAGCTGCTGGGAACATGAACACGAGGGACATTCAGGGGTAAAAATGATCCTAGAGGCTGTATGGGAATTGCTGGATGGTGTCTGTGAGTACTGGCTGGTACAACCCACACAGGAACCCCTCCAGCCACCACAGGGCAGGAAGACTGTGGCTGTTGGGTGTCTGGATCAGATCTGGATCACAATCCCTGCAGGCTGGGCACAGAGAACCCCCAGCAGCACCATCAGAGCCCCCCAGAGCTCTCCCCCACCTTATCTCTGCCCACTCATCCCTCCACTGGGCTCCAGGGCTGTGTGTGACCACCCTTATCAGCTGAATGTGGTAGCTCTCATTTCCTCCCCTCAAACGAACCCAACAGCAGCCTCAGGTCTGGTTTATTCAGCCCTCCACACCCACAGAGTGCAGAGCTTTGTGCTGCACCACGCAGGAACGTGGGCACCAGGAAACCGAGGTGAGGCTGCAGCACCCGTCCACACAAAAGGAGGCACCTGGGAGAGGGGCCCAACCTGCTCAGAGAACACCTCTGCTTCCTCAAACAACACCCACAACAACCTAAATTCAGGTTTGCAGCCAGTGCTGTTCTTAATAGAGATGAGAAGGAAGCACTGAAGCAGACGTTAGCCACAAGAAATGACATGTAGGATTATGGAATCATGGAATGGTTTAAGATGGGAAAGCTTTCAGATCATTGAGTCCAGCACTGCCAAGGCCAAGCTTTAAGCCAAGCCAAGCCCCTTCTTCACACCAAAACAGACCCCACAGGGCAGGGCTGAACATGGGATGCACAGAAGGACTGAGTGCTGTGGGATGTGCCATCTGATGGACGCTGGCAGCAGGACACGGTGGGCTGGCAGAGACCAAGTCAGTGTCCCCTGGCACTGCTGTGATGGCTGCGGGAGTGTCCTACAGCACATTACAGACTCCTGCTCCTCCAGGAAGCTTCTCAAAGTCTTGCAGCCCCTTGAGCCTGCAGAACACCTCCTCCCAGCAGCTCCAGAGCACTCGGGAGCAGGAGCTCTGCAGCAGCTCAGGGCTGCACGTCCCACTACTCAGACTGCAGCTGCAGAGCAGATGTCTGGGGGCTACAAGGGATGGAAAAAGAGAGGAACAGAAACAAAGGGCCAGGAAGGTGAGGACCCTGATCCGTCCTTGCCTCCCCCACCTGCATTTCTGCAGCTGCTCTGAGCCCAGAGGAACAACAGAGAGGGCAGGACTGCCCCACTGTGCTGGGAGCACACAGCAGCAGCCCCCATGTGTGAGAGCAAGCCCAGCATGGAGGGAACCTGGGGTTCCATCTCTGAAAGGGCAAAGCAAGCTCAGACCAGAGAGAATCTCTGTCTCCAGCCCACCCTGTGCAGGTCTATCAGTGCCAGCACAGCCACCAGCCACCTCTGTCGGATCCAGGCTTGGGGTGAAGTTTCTTCCTTCTCTTTGGTGTTTGCTGAAGCCAGAAAGAAAAATCCAGAAGATAATCCCAGAATAGTTTGGGTTGGAAGGAACCTTGGAGATTATCTCATTCTGGCCCTCTGCCATGGGCAGGGACACCTTCTACAACCCCAGGTTGCTCCAAGCCCCCTCCAACCTGGCCTAGAACAGTCATGAGACATCCACAAGGAGCCAGATGAGAACAGCTACTCGGATGCTGAAGGGAATCAATCTGTCTTGCCCATCCTGTAGTCCACCCTTTCTGAAATTGCTCTGTTTTCCTGTTGGCCATCCCAGGGACCTCACACGCCCTTTGTTTGGACAAGCGGACGCCGTCGCTCTGAGGGCAGCCAGCAGTGCTGGAACTTTGGCATCCATCACCCACCACAGGTACCAGCCAGGCTGCACCTCCCAGTGAGGAGCCATCACATCTCACTTTTCTTTACACGGACAACAGCAAAAGTTTTCCAGTTTTCACCATCTGGAAGAGCGTTAAACCAGCACGGACTGAGGTCAATGTCCCGAGTACTGCACGAGACCCAACCCCAGCCACCACCAAAGGCCAAGGAAGGCCAAGCCAAAGGAAAACACCAACAGTTCTGCTAAAAAAACAGAACCAGCAGCAGCTCTGGCTCTGCAGGGAGCTCCAATCACCCATTGGAGCATTGGTATCTCCCATGGATGTGACCTGCTGCAGCTGCTCTCCTGCTTCCCACGCCGAGGAACAACCTCCAGCTCCTGCTGCTAAATCCAGGCAGTGAAGAACAGTTATTTCCTTAATACACGAGGTAATGCCCTCCTACTTTTATGCATTTATTTAGCATAAACACATGTGTTACCAGAGGAACCCATGGAGCAGAATTCCCTTGTGGTCCTGCTGCAGCTTTTTCCATGTTGTACAGGATCACAAACCCACCCCGTTGATGGCTGAAGAATGCTCAGGCTGCAGCAGCTTTGGTGGGAGCCCTACCTGTCCCCAGGGACAGGGAGCCCAAACCACAGCTGTCACACCCAGCCAGTGGCCACTGCCACAGCCCTGGCATGGCCACGAGCCCTTGCACGAAGGAACAGGCACTGAATCCCCAGCAGAGGCATAAATGGTTACTTTAGGGCTCTCTTCTCCTCTTTTGCAATACAAAAATAACCCCAAATCAAGTATTTCCTAGCTCAGCACAAGATCCTTCCTCCTTCCCCACCAGACTCAGCTTTTGTTTATCAACTGGTCCCTGCTGCCCAGGGGAAGTACAGGTGCCTGCATGTGCTCCTTGCTAAACTCCTGAAATCCCAGAAATATCTGCAAAATTCAGGAGTTTAACCCCAAGGAGTCCTGGATGTGCAGCTGAGCACAAGATCCCCCTCAGCTCATGGGGTGCAGGCTCAGAACCCCTGTTCATGCAGGGATCCCTCCAGGCACACCAAGGCATAACCCAAACTCCAAAAATGCAGCCAAGGGACATTTCTCAGGGGGACACAGGTCTGTGTGCCCAGGGGAAGGACTGCCACCAGCTCACAGGTCTGTGTGCCCAGGGGAAGGACTGCCACCAGCTCACAGGTCTGTGTGCCATGTGAAAGGACTGTCACCAGCCTACAGCTCTCTCCCATCAGGACCCCCTTCTGCTGCACCCCACACCCACAGGCACCGCTTGGGGTATTTCCACCTCCACCCACAGCTCCAAACCCTGTTATTTTATCATTCCTTCTTCGGAAAACTGCTTTTAAATCAGTGAATTGGTGTCAGCAGGTGATGCCACACCCCAGAGCATGGCTGGCACCAGCACCATCGCACCCCTGGCCATGCCTGCCAGGGCCGGGGGGGTTCAGGCTCACACCAAAGGATTTTGGCTCAGGAAACCACCGGAGATCAGGAGGAGCTGGCACGCAGCGCTCCCACCGGCTTGGCTGGCTCTGGCAGAAATAAACCCAAATATTCCCGGGGCTGCAGCTCCAGTGAGGAGCAGAGCCGGTGAGGAGAAGCTGCTCGCGGTGTGACAGATGCCAGCCCTGCTCTGTCACCGCCACCGCCGCTCGCATCCCCGATCCCAGCAGGGTACAGGGCTCCTGCACGTCCCCGCTCCGGGCACGGCAAAAAAGGTGAAGGAAATTCTGGTTTTCGAGAAAAGATTAAAAAAATAAAAACCTCCCCAACCATTTTAACAACAACACAAGCGACACCTCTGAACCCTGCGCTCGCCCCCGCTGTGTAAAAGCCGGAGCAAACCGCCCTGCTGCACAGGAAACGCTGCTTCCAAGAAATCTCTAACAAGAAAAAAAGGTCATTTTAGAGCCTTTCCCACCTCCCCCGAGAGCGTTCGCTGCCTGGAGCCTCCCAATCCAAATACAGAGCCGGGACTCACCATGGCAGGAGCTGTTAATCCCGGCTTTGTTCATTGGAACCCGTGGATAAAACGCAGAAAAAAATATCAGCATGACCCCCCCCCCCCTCCCCCAGCCTCCTTCACGCCCTCCTCGGCCACCCAGCGCTGTCCAGCGGCGGCTGGAAGGTCTCTGATTCCATGGCAGAGCTGCTGTGCCGAGCCGAGCCGAGCCGAGCCGAGCCGAGCCGAGCCGTGTCCCCGGCAGACAGGACATCCCGGCCCCGCAGGGCTCAGCGCCACGGCGGGGGCGGGAGCGCCGGGAGGGCTCCATCCGGTCCCGCTCCCAGCCCCGCCGTCCTGCCCGGCCCGGCACGGCACCGTCCGGCACAGCTCGGCACCCCGGGGCCGCCAGCTGAGCCGCAGCTTCCCGTGCCAAGCCGAGAAATAAAGGGTTAAGGGCAAAGCGTCCCGCACGGTGCCGGCTGCAGGCGCTGGGAGAGGGGCTGGTGCAGATTCTGTCCTGTCTGGACACCCCAAAACTCCCTCTCATCATCAGACTGGCCACCCTCATCATCACCAAACCAGAGCCGTGAGCCACAGCTGAGGCTCCTCTCAGCAGGTTCTGTGTGCCAGGGATGAGAAAACTGACAGCCAAGGCTGGGTCTTCATAAATTTCATCATCATAAATTTCCCAGTCCCTCAAGGTATCAAAGATGACAAAAAGCTCAAAAAGATGGTTCAAGGACAAGAATAGCAGTTCTTGAGTTCTTTGCAATGTGAGATAGCCAGATTAAATCACCCAATTCCGTACAAAATTCCAGTTTGTGCTGAGCCCAGTGTGCTCCACCTGCCCTGGGAATGTTTCTTGTCCACGCAGCAGGAATCTGCTCACCTCTCAGCCCAAAGAAGAGGGGTCAGCACGGTCCAAACAACAAGCTGTGGCTGACACAGGATTAGTCTCTGTAGTGAAAACCACATTCCCTGTGCCTGCACTTCCCAAACCAGAGCTTTGGCATAAAATCATTCCCAGAATGAGCTGAGCATCAGCTCACCTTGCTTCTGATTCCTGGTGAGAAACACCATAGGTCTCTCATCCCTACACAGGGATACAGCAGTGGGAAGCATCCCACCCGCCCTCAGCTCACACCTGGCAGGTCAGACCCTGCAGACCCAGACCTTGCCATCCTCACAGGCTGTGACAATGATGGAAGCTCAGGTGACAGGCCCAATTCATCCCAAAAACATGGGGGTAGAGAAACCTGCAGAGAGGGGTGGAAACACACCAGGGACATCAGGTTTAGGGGGGTCACTCAGTCAAACAGGAGCACCTGATCTCTTTCTTCATCTCCCAACTGGAAGGAGATGATGTTGGGGCTGGAGTTGAAGGTAAAGGCTTCCCGTTCTTTATGGAGCTAGCAGGAGGTGCCAGAACAGCAGGACAAAAGCATTTTGAAGAAGTCTTAAAGCATGTCACAGTTTTCCAAAGAGATGAAGGAAAATTTCAAAAAAATACAGAACTCTCCTTGCCAGGAATGTGGGGAATGTCAGGGAATATTATAAAACAGGATGAAAAACCTGGCCTCAAGCAATATTAGAGACTCTTACGCTGGTCTTGAGGATAATTCATAGGAATGGCAGAGTCAGCTCACATGGTCCCATCCATCTGCCTCCCACCAGAGAATTCAGCACAGCCAGGTCTGCCTGTGCCCCTTCCCACCCTGCCCAAGCCCACCCTGCACCTGAGCATAGACCAAAATGGGGTCCTTTATGTAAAAAACAGCATTTCTGAGGAGCCAAGGCAAGCAAAGCCTTGTGGGACACAGAGGAGAGCCATGGATCAGGAGGGATCCCAGGATGCACAAAGGGATCTGGGCTGCTCTGTGGCTAAAAACAACCCCAAATCCAAGATCTTTGCTGTAAGTCAGGAGGAACACTTCCCAGACATGGTTCAAACAGCTCCTCTTCATTTTGGTTAATTAATCAAGCAGTTCCCATCCTTCTGAGGGATTTCCAGGCACAGGAGCTCACACCCTGGCACAGCCATTCCGGCTCATGGGAAGTTATGACGCCGAGCACACCGGAGCCACAGTGGTGGCTGCCAGCAGCAGGGTCAGGAGCAGAGGAACAGCTCCTGGGGTCAGGAGAAGGAGAAGCCCAGGGGTCAGCAGGCAGCAGGAAGCCCCAATTCCACACATCAACCACTTGCAGTAAGAAGTAGAGGCCAGTTACTGGCAGAGCAGCGCCTTTGGCAGGAACGGGCATGTTTGTTCCAGCTTCCCTTCCATGTGAAAGCCCCTCTGTAAGGAAAAGATTTGTCACAGCAAGGCCCACTTGGGGTTTTTTGTCTGGGCCTGACTGCACAACGGCCTCGCTGGTGCTCACAGCTGGGCATGGTGAGGATGGGGCTGCTCGTGGGGCACAGATCCCCTCCTGATGGTGGGCTGACGCCAGGGCTGGCAAAGGCTCCAGCCTGTTCACAGCTTCCCAGGGGTGATACTAAGAGCACTTTGGCCTCAAGACAGTCATTCTGGAATAGCCACTGCTTTCACATAGGGAGGAACCTCCCCAGCCAAACCCCCACCACAGCAGCTGTGCATGGCAGGGGAGCCATCCCCAGCAGGCAGGGCTGTGTCCTTCAGAACACTCTAAAATGCTCATCTTTCCCCAAGCCAGCATTCCTCTCCACTCCCAGCAGTGTGCAGCAGTTGCCCCACTGGTGTTTCTGAGGAAGGCTTTGCCTCAGCGAAGCTCTCCCCCAGTGCTGCTGGCTGATGTGTTTGTGGTCAATCAATCAGCTCAAAACCCTTCTAGAACTTTATCCATCTAATTTTATGACTAATTTTTGACTCAAATGCGAGTTTTCAGAAGGGGCCCAAATCCCCAGCACACCTCAGCATCTCTGAGGACGAGCAGCACCTGCCCCCAGCCCCATCCAGGACACCTTGTGCCTTGATTTGCCCAAAATCCCAGTCCCAGAGCCCGGACGTGTGGCTGCTCACCCAGCAGTGCCTCTCTGAGCCACGGCCATGCACACAAGGCCAGCCACGCTTCAGTGCCCTGCCTGGCATGTGACAGGTGACACCGGGCCGTGACCGCCGCTCGCAAGGACGCGCCGCTCTTCCCGCCGGCTGCTCACCCAGTGCTTCATTCCCACCTGCCCACGCACTGTGGGGTGGCACAGGGTCCCTGCAGCCTGAGAGCACCAGCAGGGCTGCAGGAGCTGGTCTTGGCTCTCCTGGGTCTCCAGAGCATTCCCACAGAGAGGTGGGATATGGTATCTCCTCCCCCTTCCACTGCAGAACACCATCCCCACCCAGGAGCTCGGCAGAGCTGGGGATGAGCTGAAGGGGAGCAGTGCTGGAACAACAGGGAAAGCACTGGCAAAGCCACCAGTGCATCACTCCGTGCCACGATGGGCTGAGGAGCCTGGCCAAGAAACACAAATGCTCAATAATCCATGGAACCCAGTCCTTCACATGCTGCCAGGAGCCCCTCATAGCTCAGTCCCTGCTCAAGGAGCACCATGAGAGCAGGTGAATCCCAGGTGAAGCAGCTGGGCAGGTGAGTGGCTCTGCCAGCACAGCCAGAGAACAGCCCAGGAGCAGCCAAGACATCTGTGGGTGCTGGCAGCAAGGACAGAATGGGATCTCTGAGGATTTGAGTTCCATCTCAAGCCAGCACTGAGCACTCAGGGGGATGTGGCCCTGCCAAGACAGATGTTCTTAACTCACAAAGTTTCCTTCTGTCCTTAGAGACCACTGATAAAATATCAGTGAACCTTATCAAACGCCAGTCATTGAGACTGCAGACCTTGCTATCTCTGTCGTCTCCAACTGCTATGGCCAAAGGAACAGAGACACAAGACTCAGGACCCTGCCTGGGGGACCCCAGCCCAACCCTCAGAGCAAAAACTGACACCCAAAGCAGGGAGGGAGCAGGGGCTGAGGTGGGGGAGGCCACAAAGTGACTTTGCTTTGCTGAGAAGGGCAGGAAGGAAAAGCGTCAACCTGCGAGCTCAGCCAAGGGTCCAGCACTGCTTCCTGCCACGGTTCTGCAGAGAACCTCATTAATGAGCCAACAGCTGCAGCTCCCCAGCCCCTAACAGTGTTCACAGAAACAAAAAATTAATTAAAAAACAATCCCTGCTGCTCGAGCAGGTGGGAAGGCTGTGAGAGCAGGAGAAGAGAGGCAGCCTCACAAGCGTGGCTGCAGCACGGCAGCCGTGCCCGAGCTCCAGGGACAGCGTGATCCCCGCCGGCCTTCCTCAGTCAGAGGAAGAGCTTTGGGCACACCCAGCTCCTCTCAAAGCAGCTCTGCCAGTGGGGAAGGACATCCACCCAAAACTCACCAGGTCCCAGCCTGTTCCTGCTGCACCTCCCTGTGCCCGGGATCCTGCGGTAGCCAGAGCTGGCTGGAGCTGCAGGACACGCACCCAAGGTCAGGCTGGCAGTGCCCAGGGGGAATATGGGCACAAAACTGCAGCTCACCAGCAAATCTGACTGTGAGCACTGCTTCAGTCACAGAGAACCACAGGGATCACAGAATCATTGACTAAAGGATGGTTTAGTTTGGAAGGGACCTTTCAGCTCATCCAGTTCCAACCCCTGCCACAGGCAGGGCCACCTTCCACCAGACCAGGTTGCTCCAAACTTCATCCAGCCTGGCCTTGGACACTTCCAGGGACGGGGCAGCCACATCTTCTCTGGGCAACCTGTGCTGCCAGGGCCTCAGTACTCTCACAGGAAAGAATTTCTTCCCAGTGCCTCAGCAGCACCTGAGGGTCACCTCTGAACCCTCTCTTTGCATTTAAACACTAAAAAAATAATCAAAAAATTAAATTAAAAATGTGTGCTGCTTCTTTTGTGCTGGGAATTGTCCTCACCACACCAACCAGCACTACCTCTTTTATTTACCCCCTCTTCCCTGCCTCCTGCCATGCACACACCATCCATCCGTGCCACCCCTGTGCCTGGCCCAGCACACAAGGACCCCAGCTTGCAGGTGATGTTTGCAGCCAACCAAACCAGCACCCTGCCAACTCCCTGCCTTTAACCTGAGGCAGCCCCAGGTGCTTTCAGAGCACCAGTGCTCCCAGCCCAGCCCTGGGACCACCACTCCTGTGGCTGCTGGAGCAGAGCGACACCCCAGCGCTGTGGGGCCGGGAGCCAAGGCAAAACAATGGGAGCCATTTACAGGGCAGGAAGCTGCATCTGCTGCATGAAACGCTATCTTCAAACAAGACGTGTTTGGATAACTCCAGTTTCATAACTCGCCTCTTCCGATGTTAGGAAATCACGGTAATAAAAGGAAAACAAAATGGGGGAGAAGAAAATTGGCACGGGGAACACTGGGGGGCAGCTCAAGCCTGGGGGAGCCCAGCCTGGGGCATCGGGGTCCGGCTGCAGCCCCTGGCCCAGGATCTGACCAAATATCCTCAGGGAAAGAGTTAAATCTGCACTACCCACCCCAGGGGCACAGGGAATGCTCATGATCTGCTGCATTTCCACCTTGGCTTCTTGGACTTTTCAGTGGCAATCAAAGCCATCCTGGGGGAGGGAAGACACCAATGACAGGATAACGGGGTTCAGCAGCTCTTATCTTCATCATCTTAAAGATAATGGAAGGGATGGCATGAAAGCAGCCTCAAGGGTGCCAGCTCAGGCTCAGCACAGTGGCAGCAGCACTGCCAGGGCACAGGGGACCCTGCAGGACCCTGCTCTCACCCTGCAGTGACAGGAGGAACCCTGCAGGACCCTGCTCTCACCCTGCAGTGACAGGAGGAACCCTGCAGGACCCTGCTCTCACCCTGCAGTGACAGGAGGGACCCTGCAGGACCCTGCTCTCACCCTGCAGTGACAGGAGGGACCCTGCAGGACCCTGCTGTGACAGCCAGCCCAGCCAGCACCTCCCGCAGCTGCCACCTCCACAATTGGGGACAAGGAGCCAAAGCTGAGGTCACCCAGCTCGGCTGCAGACCCTCCCCAGCACCCACCTCCTCTCCCCACCCTCCCCAGGCCAAATATAAATTTGCTTACAGGAAATGCCTTAAAGAAAAGGCACCTCCCTGCATCCCGAAGAATGCCCAGAAAATAAACTGTCTCTGGACAAGAAGGAAATGGCTTTTTTTTTTTTTTTTTTTAATCACATTGCAAAGCAGCTTTATTAACCCCTTCAGTCCCTGCTGCAAATGTTCCCTGTGTGCCTCAGGGAATCTCAAGGTGTCTGGAGTTTGCATTGGTGATGTGAGAAGAGCCTATCTGTGGCATTGCCAGATCCTGAAAAAAATGGCACAAAACCCAAAATCCAAACATAAACTCTGCCTGGCAAGGAAAGTATGAGATCCCCAAAAGGGCTCATAGCTGGGGACCCACTCTTGAGTTCACAAAAGCTCTGGCCCCATTCCCAGAGGCACTGGGCAGAACTCATCCAGCTGTTGGCATTGCTGGAGGCCCTGCACTGCACCAGGGGCTGCAGCTGTGCCCCCCTCCCCAGCCAGACCCTTTCCACAGGGGCCCTGAGTGGGCTGTGTGAGGGTCCCTCAGGGGCTGTGCTGGGATCTCCAGCAGATGGAACCGTGGCTCCTGAGCCTGCTGTGGAGGGCAGGGATGGGGTACCCGGGCCCCTGCAGCCCCCCCAGCCCCCTGCCAGCCCTGCAGCTGCTGCAGCCCAGCAGGGACACACGTGGGGGCTTAGGAAGCACAAATGCTGCCTTCACACCAACCTCCTGACATAAGGCACAAGAAAGCAGAAAGAGAAGAAATGCAGGAAATGCAGGAGGTGGAGAAGCAGCTGCCTCCAGCAGTCAGTCAAGGACAGAGCAAAGCCAAGAGCAGAGAGCAGAGAGCTCGCTCTCCTGGACCCTCCAGCACGGGACAGCACAATAAATAAAACAATAAATAAGCTCAGTGCCAGGATCTGGCAGTGTTCCCGTGCACTCACAGGTCACAGCCACAGAGAGGGTGATCCCATTCTCTCTGTACAGCAGAGGACACCAAAGCAAGGCCAAGGGCACAGCACTCTCTGTGTCCCCAGCCCCCTGAATATCCTCTTAATAAGCAGGCACTTGGTGCTTTCAGCCCCAGAGTGGTTTGATCCAGCTCAGCTGCTGCTGCAGAACGCCTCCATGCCTGCTGGGGTTGGGAATTTCTCAGCAGAGCTGGAAGAGCTGTGGAGGTGTGAGGCCAGGCATGGGGATGGGAAAGGGAAGCGTGGGGTCAGCTGCCACTTGGCTGGGAAACAAATTTCTGTCCAGAGAGCAGCCAGGGCTCAGGGTTCAGCAGGAGAGAGATCACCTGAGTGGAAAAGAGAGGCAATCTCTGCCTTGTACCTGATTTAGCACTTTGTGTATGTCCATTATTTTTATCTGTGGGAGAACATCCGACATCCTTGCTGCTCCCAAGCCAGCAGCACCACGGCTCCCAGGACTTCACAGCAGGAGAACTCACCCAGCCACAGTCCCTGTGTGCCCCCAGTGTGTCTGTCCCCAGGAGGATCGTGCCAGTGGCTCTCTCCATGCAAAGCCATCCTGGGATTTGCTCAGGAAGGTGTCTGGAGGCCATGGGGCAACCCTCTGTCTGGAAAAGCAAAGCTGGAGCACCAGCCCTGGCTCAGACATCCTGCTCTTGCCCAATGACAGTGATGAAACGAGGTCAGGTGCCCTCTGCGTCACTGCTGTGGGCACTGTCCTGCAGCCTTGTGACCCTCCTGGCCAGAGGCAGTTCCAGTTTCAGCAGGAGCAGCAGGGCCAGCAGCCAACCCTCTGAAACCCCACAGAGCAAACCCCACCTGCAGCCTCAGAGCCAGCCCTGCTCCAGCCCAGCCTTCAGCACTGCCAGCAGAGCCTCGTCCTCTCCACTCCTTTTCCTTTTTTCTTCCTTTTCCCTTTAAATGCCAGCTTTCTTGTGCTCTCCCCCTGCATCTGCAGGGCAGGAGATCCCCCAGCTCACCCAGACTGGGCACACAGGACCCCTCAGGTTCAGCACAAGCCACCAGCTCCTGCTCTCACTTAAGCAATGGGACCAAGCCTTGGCTGCAGCACCCATGGAAATCCAGATGTTCATCCCAGGACCACGCCAGATGTTCCAGGGCTCATCCTGACCACCCCACCAGCCTGTCTGCCCTGCAGACCCCCAGGCTTTGACACTGCAGCCCTGCTGGGATTGAACATGCCTCGAGTACAGTGGGATAGGAAGTGGCTGAGCCCTGGGGAGGGTCCCCGAGCTGCTGAAGCTGTTCCAGCCCTGCCGTTAACGTTTGCTCTGCCGGGAACTGGCACGGGTGACAAGTGCCCCGTGCTGATAAGGGTTCTGCAAACAGCCATGCCAGTGCCCACGTGGCACAGGGACCTGTCAATGATTAACCCAGCAGCTGCAGGGGGCAGCAGCAGGCTGGGGACACGGCCACCCATGGGTGTCACAGCACCCAGAGGCATGGGGACCCACTGAAAGCCACATCCTGTGGGATCAGGGTCACATCTGCATCATCAGGGAGAGGATGACGAGCCTGGAATGGGCAGCACAGCTCCACACCAACAATGCTCCTCCTGCAGGACATGCAGGTAACACACCCAATGAACAGAAGGCAAACAGATAACAAAAATCCAGAAGAGCACCAAAAAAGCACCAAAAAAGCATCCTCTTACTGGAAATGTAGGGACAGGCCCTGTCTCTTTAAATCCCCAGCAGCCTGGAAAGGTTCCCATGTTGCCGAGGTGCCTCTGCAAATGGCAGGAGCCAAAGGGCCAGAGCAGCTCAATCATTAACCTGCTGAGACCCCCGGCCTCGCTGGAATGTGCCAGTCCCCTCCAGAGCTCTGCTCCAAGTTCACAGCAGCTCCTCTGCCCTGGCCACCAGCCCTGGAGGCTCCAGCCACTTTCCAGCACAGCTTTCCTCCAGGGCTAACCCCCCAGACACCTCTGTCACACGTCCCAGCAGGGCTAGAACACCACGTGCAAGAAGGGAAGTTGAGAAATAAGAAATCCCAAGTTCTGGGGAGATGTTCCCATGCTAAGCAAACTTGTGACATGGTTTTGGGAACTGTAACTCCCTGTGGCTCCTCTTGCCTTGGAGTACCATTGCTGCTGCAGCAGGACCAGCATGGGCACAGCATGGGATGGGAAGAGTGGCAGAGCAACAGCATCTCAGTTTTTACAGCCCCCATGCCGCTTCTAAAGCTTTTTACATGCACAAAACCAGCTCAGCTTTCATGCCTGGGCTCTGGTAATCCTTGTCACCAAATCCAAAGGGCAGAAGGGATGGAGTAACATCTCTGCTATGGGGCTGGGGGGAGGAAAGGAGACCCCTGTGTTAAGGGATGCTCTGACCCCTGGTCCCACCACACCACAGGACCCCCAGCTACCCATGAATCAGGGCCACAGTGACCACTCCTGAGGCATTCCCTTCCCCACAGACCCTGCCTGAATTTGGGGATTAAACTCCCACAGACACCAAATGCAGAAGCCTTTCCAAAGCCACACTGAGGGAAAATCCCAAACCCCTGCAATAGGCAAACTATCTCAGTCTTTACATGGGGTGATCACTTAAAGGAAGGAGACTTTGTTCTTCTCTCTACTGGCAGTGATTTACCCTCAGCACTGCCTGCACCCTTCAGTGCCAGCCAACTTCCAGGCTTGGTCCTCCTGCCCAAAGTCACGCAGCAGCCTCAGCATGCCCTCGGGGAAAGGGTGACCTTTCATTCTCCCACTCACTTCAATTGACTTTGAGAACCTTCAAATCTTTTTGAAATTAGTACAAAACCAAAGGGAAGTACTGACGTGCCCTTGGGCACAACCACATTTTGTTCTCTTACGAAACTGAAGCGCTGGCAGCCTGTCCTGAGCACACACTGGGGTTTGGGCACTGCAGGCGATTCAGACGAGGAATTCTCAACGGAAGCACGGCTGGATTTATGCTCTCAGTCTTTTATCAGAAAAATATTTCTTGGAGGAAGTGCGAGCACATGGCAGGAACGTGAGCTGCTCCTCAGAAGGAGCTTGGATACCTGCTCTGTGCTGGAACTTTGTGTTTTGCCACACACAGAAAATACTGACAAGCTGTCAGGATAAGGGTGGGAGCTGATTTTCCCCCTGCAAGAATGGAGGTAGACTGATGGGATGTGAGCTGATCTGTGGCCCCTGCTCCTGTTGAGCAGCAAGGGGTGGCTGCACAGCACCTCCTCAGCTGGGCTTTGGTGAGAGTGCAAACAGAAAAAGGCACAGCCATTGATAACAGTTCACGTATGCAACTGGAAAAGAGTGTGGATTTCTGCCAAAAATTCACGATATGCACTCCAACACCCAGGGACTGTACAAAGGTCTTTAAGTATAAGAGGCTCTGCTGCCCTCGGCACACAGAGCACTTCAGAACACAAACCACAAATCCAAACACACAAAGAGCCGGTGTTTGAGCTCGGCACATCAAAGAGCCCCTGAGGAAGCAGCCTCTCACCTTGGCAGCACTCTTCCCCAGAGCACTGCTGGGTCACAGTGTGACAAATGACACAGGCACAGCAAATCCACCCCTCCCTACCAATGACAAAGGGTAGGGAACCTGCTGCAAACGTGCCCAGGGCACTGAAGGCCAGGACATAGAGCCCAGCCTCCCCCACTGCAGGGAGAGGGGCTGATCTGGAGTCCCCTGACAGATGGCAAATCCGTGCTTTCCCAGCCACCAGGCTACCTGCACTAATCCCAGCTAGGGGAGGTGAGGAGGAGCCCTGGGGAAAGGCAGGTGGCCAAACCCCCATCCCTGCTGAGCCCTGCCAGCCATGTGCGGGTCAGCACGGCTGAGCCGAATTGAATGTGCCGAACCCAAACCGGCCGATCCAGAGGCAGATTCTCACCCAGATTCTTGCCCCACACATGGCCGTGACTCAGCCCAGAGGACAGAGGGGGATCCAGTTTCAGCACGAGGCCGTCAGGAGCTGCATGCCAGCTCCAAGCTCCTCATCCTCCCCGCCTGCAGCACAGCCACCTCCTCCAGGAACCGAGTCCGGCCCAGCACGGACACCGGTACCAGAGCGTGCCCATCCCGCCGGGGGCATCCCGGTGCTGCTGGAGCCACAGGTGAACCACAGAATCTCATCTGGGTTAGAAAACCCACTGTGACTACCGAGCCCAGCACTGCCAAGCCACCACTAACCCACGTCCCCAAGTGCCACAGCCACACAGTTGTTAAACCCCTCCAGGGACAGTGACTCCACCACTGCCTCGGGCAGCCTGTGCCACGGCTGGACAGTCCTTTCAGAGAAAAAATTGTTCCTAATATCCAACCAAACTTTCCGTGGCACAACTTGAGGCCACTGTATCTCAACATCACCGCCTGTCGACTCACTCCACGACACACAGAGCTGGAAGTGATTTCAGGAAGGGATTCTGCCACGCTTGTGCAACAATCGGAGCACAGCCCAAAGACAGCAGATTGCTGGGTGCTTTCCCCCAGAATCCACCTCCTCCTCCTCCTCCTCTGCACTGACCCCCATCCCCACGTTCCCCATTTACCTTGTGGCTGTGCCCCGTCCGGCGCTCTCGGGGGACCTGTCGAGGGATGGGGAGGACGGAGGGCTCTGGGGGAGATGGGGGGCGCAGGGGGGACCCGGTGACCGGGCCCGGCAGTGCCAGCCGGCGCTCCGGCTGTTGTCGGTGTGAGCGGCAGGTGCGGGGCTGTGCCACGGGACAGCCCGGGATCCGCCTCCACATCCCCGGGATCCGCCTCCCCATCCCCGGGATCCGGCCCCCATCCCCTGCACCGCCCGCCCCGGGACCGCCCCGTGCCCGCAGCCCCGGCCCCGGGCTGGAGCGGCGGGGGCTCCTCGGTGCCGCATCGGGGAAGGCGGAAATGGAGATGGAACCTGGAACCCCTCTGCCAGGGAGCCAGGCAGGGAGAGCTGGCAGTGTTCATCTGGAGGAGGCTCCAGGGAGACCTTAGAGACCATTCCACTGCTTAAGGGGCTCCAGGAGAGCTTGGGACAAGGGATCGAGGGACAGAACAAGGGGGAATGGCTTCTCACTGAAAAAGAGAAGGGTTAGGTGGGGTGAAATTCTTTCCTGTGAGGGTGGGGAGGCCCTCAGAAGAAGCTGCGGCTGCTCCATCCCTGGAAGTGTCCAAGGCCAGGCTGGACAGGGCTTGGAGCAATGGGATAATGGAAAGTGTCCCTCCATGATGGAGGAGGGAATTAAATGAACTTTAAGGTCCCTTCCTACCCAAACCATTCTGTGATTCTGTGCCACACGTGGACCCCACTGGAACCCCAAGCCCCGTGCATGTCCCACAGTGCCCCAGGCCCCCGTGCCCCCCCAGCTCATCCATCCCTGTCCCTCCACTCCCAGACTGGCAGCAGCAACTGCAGGGCCTGGCCTGGCCCGTGGGGCTGCAGGATGGGGACACCAACAGCTGCCACCTCCCTGCAGGACTCAGCACACACAGGGATCCCTCAGGCTGTTCCCCCCACAAACAGGAGCCCCAAGACACACCTGGCTGTCCCCAGCTCTCCCTGTGGTCAGACCCAACAAATGGAACAGTTGGGGTGCAAGCCACCACGAGGCATTGAGAGGAGCAGTGGGGCTGCTCTGTAGTTACTACTGTCCCCCAAAATCCCCTAGCACTGCTCTGTAGTTATTACTGTCCCCCAAAATCCCCTAGCACTGCTCTGCAGTTGCCATTCCAACAGCACAGAGTGAGGAGGACCTTCTTCATGGCACACACACCTCACAACCTGGCTCTGGACCACACCTCCTGTCACACCAGAGGGGCACAGCCACAGGTGATTTGAAAGAGGGAAAAACAGTGCTTACAATGGACTTGAAGGATGCAATTTTTGTGAGTAATGAGAGGTGAAAGGGCTGGAGGCCAGGAGGCACCAGCCTGAGCATGGAGGGAGAGGCAGAGGGGGCAGAGGGTGAGATGGAGGCAGGCAGTGATCTGGGGTGGGATGACCAGAAAAACAGGAGAGAGACCAGGTACATTGCAGAGATTCCAGAAACCACCTTTCCTCTGGAAATCACTGCTTGGAGAGATGCCCAAGCTTCAAACACGGGAGAATCAAGTTAAAAAACAGGATTTTTCCCCATTGTTTTCATAGTCTGAGAGGCACATCTCCTTCCTTCCTTCCTTCCCAAGCTCCTGACTCTCCTCCCACCAACCTCTGCCCCCCCTGCCCTGGCTGTCCCCGCGGAGGGAAGGGACCCAGCAGAGGCTGCTCAATGCGCCTCTTGTTGGCTGCAAACCCCTCCCGCAGCTTTGTGCGTGAGAGCCCCTGACAGCTGGACCCGAGGGGCGGCCAGGGGGTGGCAGGGGGTGACAGCAGGCAGCCAGTGCCCCCCGGGGTCAGCCCCAGCGCAGGGACAAGCTTGCTGATCGGGGGAGATCACTGGGAGGTCATTTAGGCTGTGAGCACCCGCGGGCAGAGGAGGGGTCAGGGGGATCCGGGTATCAGGACCCAGCCGAGCCTTGACCCCCACAAGTCAGGCTCCCCGGCTCATGGGGAGGGGACAAAAAGGGACAGAGGGTGAGCAGAGGCTCTGGAAACACTTCGGGTGCTGGCTGACCCCCAAAGCCAGCACCCCGGGACAGGGATGGTTTTTTCACCCGGGTGGTCCCATCACGCTGACGGCCACTGGAAAAGCGCCGGGCTCGGAGGTTTCGGGCATTTTTCCGCTGGTTCCTTGCGTGAAGCAGGAACAAGGGAGGGTGTGGAGGCAAGAGCAGGAAATCTCGCGGGGACGCTGAGCTGGAAAGCGGCGGAGGGGGCAGAGCGGGGCGGCCGCTCCCAGGCGGGGCTCGGGGATCCCCAAAGCGCGACCCCCCCACACCCTGCGGGACACGGATCCCTCTGCTGCCCCCGGATCGTGAAACCCCCGGAAGGGTCACAGCAAGGAAACGGCGGAAAGGAACAAAATACGGCTCCTAATCCACGGGAAAAACACATTTGTTCCAGCCGGGAACCCCCAGCAGAAGGGGAACCCAGGCGCCCCCGCACACAGCCTGCTCCAGCACATCACAGCCTTTTCACTGCTGCTTTTTCCAACAACCCGAATAAATGGGGGGGGGAAAGCTTACAGTTTTCTTTCAGGCATATAAATACAAACAGAGCCCCATAGTGATGGGGTCTGGGGCATGTGTGTAACACCCAGCTGCCAGGGGACTCCTGCTCTGCTAATGCATTATCCATGGCTCTGTTTTTCCACTGCTGTAGATGGAGAATGGAGAAACTCGTGTTATTTTCTCATGAAGGCTGCCACCCCCTGGCAGAGCTGGCCCAGCCTGTACTGGCACCCTTGCCCACCTTTGGAGGCCCCTTTTTTCTCTGTCCTAGTGCAGAACACCTGTTGGCTTTTCCCAATTCCCAGCCCTAAAAGCATCACCCAGGCGCTGCCACTGCAGCCCTTCCAACCACAGGGTACCCAACAAATCCCACAAGGATCCACAGGCTCACAGGCATCACTAACACCACTGAAAACAGTGAATCTGCAGCACACAGAGGCCATAAACCACCTTTGCCCATCCACCTGGAGCTTCCGGGACCACAGGGATATTCCAGCACTGGCCTCACACCAGCAGGAAGGGAGCAAACCAGCCAAGAGGAGGAGGATGGCTTCAATGTCCTTCATGAGAGGGAAATGAGGGGAAAGAGGTCGCCTGGCACACCCGAAATGGCAGCTGGAGCTGTGCTGCCAGCTGCATGAACACAGCAGGCAGGAGCTCAGCAGTGCCGAATTCCCCAGCTTCCAAAGGAGGAGGGCGAGAGGAAGGAAAAGAGAAGCTCAGAGACACACACAACAGCATCATTCATGGAGCTGGGTTTGTGCAACAAGGCTCCTGTGTCTGCCTTGGAGCTCCGGGCAATTAAAACAGCAGCCGCAGATCTGGGAGAAACAGCAGGAATTTATCCCAGGAATCCGGATTATGTGGCCACTGCTGGAACAGAGCAGAAAGCCCCCAGCTCCTGGAAGGCAAAACCCTGGCAAGTGATGAGCAACCAGCTCCATTATCCAACTGTTCCTGCTTCACCCACCTGAGTCAGAGTTTCCTCTCCTAACATCAGGAGTGGGGGGATTGCTGCTGCTGCTGCTGCCTCCAGACAGGCCCACCAAGGGGCACAGGGGGCTGCAGGGCTGCCTGGGGGACACATGGCAAAGCAAGTGTGCTGTGCTCCCAAAGATAAAGGCAGTGCTTTGCAAGCCTAAGAATGTTTTCCATTCTGGTCCATCCTTGGAAGCATGCACAGGGTTACCAGCATGTGTGAAAAGGGAGACGATGCTGAGCAATCCTGTGAAAATCTTCCTGGCAGGGCTGGTTCCTGGGAGCAACCACAGACCCTCCAGGAGACCCCAGAGAGGATCTGTGCTCCCTGCTCTCATGTGGATGATCTCAGAACAATCTCCTGTCCCCTACAAGAGATCCTGTCCCCCCTGACCCACGGGGCAAACAGCTTCTGGCTGCAACTTGCCACATGTGCCAGCTCTGAGACAGGCAATGTCACTGGCACGGGGTCTGGCAGTGGGAGATCTTTAGAGAACTCGACTTCCCCCTTGCCTACAATAAATTAAGTTTATCTTCTCACCCCTGAGGAATTGCCCCCGTCCATCCAGCGTGATTTGGGCCATTCCTGAAGAGATCATTTATCAGCAGAAAGAATGAGTCTCCAGGTGTGAGGTGAAATTGTTCACTAAGCATCACAGCCGATGGAGAAACCAGGCAGCAGCAGTTCCTCCTTCATAGATCCTAAAATAAATGGCTTTCAAGATCATTACCCACACCCTGTTATCACAGGCATCTTTACAAGCCACATCAAACCAGTTTTAGCACCCAAGTTCCAAATGAACAAAAACTCCTTAAGCATTTTCACAGCCTGGACAAGATGACTGATACAAGCATCATTAAAACGTTATCAAATACAAAATAATGCTTTTTCTTTGATGAAAAGTGGAAGTCCTTGTCATCTGACCGACTCTTGGGTGGATCATTTGCTTTACCAGTCGGCTCAGAACAGTCCCCGCCTCGGCTTTGTGACCGGCTTCACACAGACACGACAGACAGCCGGGCACGGCCCAGAACACCACCAAAATCGGGTTTGGACGGAAAGCAGAGCCCGCGCTCCTCAGTCAGCCGCATCCCCTGTCTGTGCTCTGCCCTCTGCATCCACCGCACTGACCCGCACGGAGCTCACCCTGCGCCAGCCGCGTCCCTCGCCCGCCGCGCACGGAACGCGCCGGCCCCGCTGCCAGCGCTGCCCACACCGGGCTGATCGCAGCTCCCGCACCGGGCTGATCGCAGCTCCGCACCGGGCTGATCGCAGCTCCCGCACCGGGCTGATCGCAGCCCCGCACCGGGCTGATCGCAGCTCCCGCACCGGGCTGATCGCAGCCCCGCACCGGGCTGATCGCAGCCCCCGCACCGGGCTGATCGCAGCTCCCGCACCGGGCTGATCGCAGCTCCCGCACCGGGCTGATCGCAGCCCCCGCACCGGGCTGATCGCAGCCCCGCACCGGGCTGATCGCAGCCCCCGCACCGGGCTGATCGCAGCTCCCGCACCGGGCTGATCGCAGCTCCCGCACCGGGCTGATCGCAGCCCCCGCACCGGGCTGATCGCAGCTCCCGCACCGGGCTGATCGCAGCCCCCGCACCGGGCTGATCGCAGCTCCCGCACCGGGCTGGCCCCGCAGCCCCGGCCCCGCACTCACCTGCCCGCCCGCGCCGCCTTCTGCCGCACGGAGCCGCGGCCGCGGCGCGGCGGAGCCGCAGCCCCAGGGAGCGCCCGGAGCCCCGGCGCGGAGCTGCGACCCCGGCCCCGTCGCGGTGACCCATCGCTCTCCGACCCAGCTGCAGCTCCTCCCCCACAGGGATGCGGGCACGGGACCGGGGCCGCTCTGGGGAACGCCCGCTCCCCTTCCGCCCGTTCCTCGCAGCCCCGGCGGAGCCCCCCCGGCCGCGCCTCCGGCCGAGGAAACCGCTCGCCCCGGGGGTCCCGCAGCATCCCCGGGACCTGGGATCCCGCTCAGCCCCGTCCCCCAGGCTCGGGCATCACCAGGGCCCGAGGTGAAGGTGATGCTGAGCCACGTGTTCCACCTGCACCCCCCAAAACTGAGTCACCCTCGCTCCGCTGCCGCCTCCGCTCCCGGGGGCGGGCAGATGTTTCCCGGGCAGGGCTCAGGGGTTCTTCTTAAGAAGGGAAGGAATTAACGTGATCAGACTGGCCTGCCAACACCTCACACTGCTTTTTCCCCATCTGACCTCTCGGGCTTTGAAAACAAACTCCCGTGAGCATCACACAGCCCCAGGAGGCTCCCACAGCCCCATGCCTGCTCCCTGTGCACCAGCTTTGCCCAGAAGGACTGAGGGGCTGCTTCAGGCACAAGGATTACCTTCCTGTGCATGTTAAGGCAGTTTGCATGTCCAAGATCTGACCAAAGAAAAACCACTGCCAAACCAAACCTTTCCGCCAGTTTTCAGTGCATTTTCTCATGGTAATTTCAGGGAAATGACCACACTCGGAACTTCCCTCTCGCTCCTTTCAGTCTCATGCAAACCACCCGAGGATTCAGATAGAAATGTACTTTCCTGCCTGCAGTTACTTTCCGTTCAGTCTCAGTCTCAGTCGCTCCTTGCTGCCATGGGAAAAATTTGGCGACACTCCGGGCACGAGGTGGCTAAAGGAGCCTTTTCCCAGCGCGTTCCCTGCACTTCCCACGTGCTCTGAAACTCACCAACACAGAAAAACCTTCTCTCTGACCCAGGCTCTTCCTTTCTGGCCTTCAAAGAAAATTCCCCAACCTGTGAGCAGATCCTGCTGTCCAGAGGGGGGAATCTGTATTTTGTTAGCTACAGGAAATGGGAAAACTTCCAGCCCTGGAATTAAAGCCCAGAAGGAAGGAGCTGGGCTGGGGGAGGGGTCTCTGTCACTGCAGCAGTCATCAGGGGGTCAGAGCTACACAATTTTACAGGCAGAGGGACACAAGAATGAGAACTGGTGATTCACCAGCCAAGCCTGAACCCAGGAGGGCAGGGAAGAGGAAGAGGAAGGAGCAGCACAGAATCCCCTCATCACATGTCCCACCAAACCCACAAATAATCACATTTGGTTCAGCTTTTCTACTTCCCAGCGCTCTGACCCATGCCCAGCCCCATGACTGCCTTTTCCACCATGTAAGAGCAACAGTTTCTCAAGGAGTTCCAGAACGGGTCCCTGCTGCCACATCCAGCATCCCACTCACTCCATGGGTCCCCTCTGATGCCACAGCCAGAGCATGGCCCCAGTGCCAACAGCAGCAGCCCCTGCACACCCACAGACCCCAGGGCCTGCCAGCCCCAGCCCCTCTCCCTTCCAACACATTCAGACTGACAAAATCAGATCCCAGTCTCTGCTTCTGCCTCCAAACCAAGGGAACCACAGTCATGGGCTCAGGTCAGGTGAGGAACGGGGGCCTCATGCTCAGGCCACAAACCCACCAAGCCAGGGCAGGAGATTTTTGTGTAAGGAGAGAAGAACAGCTCAGCTGTGACAACACATCAACAACAGCTAAATTTAGCAGGTTATTTTCGGTGATCCAGATGCTGAGTAAATACAACCTTATTATTTCATGCAGGGGCAAAAGTTCAGCCGAGTCCCTTGTGCTGCTTTTCCCTGTTAGTTCAGCACATCCAGCCACAGGAGCCCACCCTGAAATGCTGCAATGTCACCACTGTGACACCACTGTCTGGCTGTGCTGGCAGGAGCCACCAGCTCTGTCCCTGTCCTTGAGCAGCAAGAGGAGCCACTGCTCCATGACATGGGCAGAGCAGCTCCCAAACCCTTCTGGAGGGGCCTGCTGCTGCTGTTGGTAGAAATTTAGTCTGAGGATGCAGTTTTCAGGTGCATGGCCAGGCTGTGAGCCTTTCCTTTCTTCAAGCTTTTCCTTTCTGCTCAGTCCAGAACAATACATGGGAAGTGAATGCTGGGGAGAGGAAACAGAGGGTTAGGAAACCCATGGAAACCTGACCCAGCTGGGATTGTTCCAGTGGTTCAGTCTGGGGCTGTGCAGGGGCTCTGTGTCCCATGCAGCCAAGGGGGCTGCAGGGTGGGCCAGGGAGGGCTTTGATGTTGGGCAGGGCAGCAGGAGGGAGAGCAGGGACACAGAAGTCCCCATGTGCTCCATGGCTGGAACGTCACCTCCAAGAAGGCAGATGAAATCCAAGTTGTTTTCCACCATCACTGCAGGAGCTGCCATGGCATACCCCGGTGTTTTAATGACTTCATCCAGCCAGTGGTCAGGGAAGGGGCTGTGGCAGCACAACCACAGCTCCAAACAGGGGGCAGGGAGTGGGTCTGTCCATGCCTGGAAAGCAGCTCAGGGAGTTTGCCAGGTGTGTTGGGAGAGCAGCAGTGCTGAAGGGGAAAAGTCAGAGGCAAGCTCTGGGAATTGATGGACAAGACACTTCACCAAGAGCTGCTGGGATAAAGCAGAACCATCTCCACCCTGCCCCATGCCACTGTGTCAGGAGCTGAAGTCCTCGTGCCACCCATCCAAAGTGACTGAAAATCATCATAAGGGAAGGGAATGGTGTCCCCAAGCCCATGGCCTGAATGCTCCCTTTGTCCGAGCATCTTCTGGGGACAATGAGTGAAGAGGACAGCAGGACCTGCCCTGGCCCCTTCCCAGTGGAGGGCACAACCCCCCTGCAGGCTGGCTCATGGGAAAAGGAGAACTCCAGCCTGCCCCAGGCACTGTGCTGCTGCAGGTCACAGTGACACCAGGAGCTGCTATGGCTCCATCATCACATCAAGTCACAGGTGACAAATCCCACAGTGAGAAACTCTGCAGCTGCTTAGGACACGAGGCTCCTGCTCCTCCTGCCCCCAGAGCCCATGGCCACCCAGCCATCCCTCCAGCAGCCAGAGCTGGGACAGGGACATGTGACAGGCAGGTGTCAGCAGGGGTCATGTGAGTGCCACTGAGCCTTCATCAGGAGAGACCTGGATTCTACAGGCAGTTTTAACCAAGGGGGAAAAAACCTAAAAACATTCTTTGTCCCAAAATCCCAGTCACAGTGTGATCCATAGGAGCCTTCCCTGCCCCTTCCCTTCCATAGGGCTCTTTAACTCTTGACTTTTATGCTCTTAATCTCTCCCGTGCAAGGGCCAGAGACCACCCAAGATACCTCTGGGGCTCTCTCACAAAGCACCTTTTGTTACCCAGAGCTCTCCTGTGCTCTGGGCTCTCACCAGCCAGACGCAGAGCTCACTTCACCCTTACGTGCATGAAAACAAGAGGCCCTCAGTGCACCACCCTTTGGGCAGGGAACTGCCTGGAGATCCCCAGGCACATCCCATGGGCTCCCTGCATGGGATGGGAGAAGGGATGTTCCCTCTCCATGGTGCCAGGGCTCCAGCCAGCAGTGTGGGCAGCCCCACTGCACCCACCTCCAACACCAGAGCTGTCATCCACAGGGCATGTCCTGAGCCCTGTGCCCAAAGAAGCAGAGCCACCACTTCCAGGGCCACCAGAGGCATGGGACACCCTGTGTAGGATGAGACAGGTGTGACTCTGGGGGTGTCACTGCACAAAGACCGCCAAGGCACCAACAGTGGGATGAGGAAAGGCTCCTCTGCCCCCCTGCCACAGCCCCATCCCTGCTTCCTGGTCCTGCTGGCACACACACCTTCCTCCCCCTCCTCCTCCTCCTCTTGCTCCCAGAGACCCCCTCCAGCCTCCCCAGCCCCCATAAACCCCTCATGGCAGGGCAGCCCCATCCCCAGCCCATGCCCCCACCTTGGCAGGGGTCTGATCAGGGCAGCAGCAGCCGTGCACAACCCCCAGGATCAGCCTGAGCTGCACTGCCAGTCCCTCCTGCCCCACAGTCATGGCTGAGACACCCCAGGCACACAAAGCTGGGGTCTCTGAGCCAGGGGTGCCCTTCCTGCCCATGGCACTGCAGTGCCAAGGCTCTGGAGTGGCATTATCTGCTGAGCACAAAGCTGCTCACCACAAAGACAAGAGGACTTGAAAAGGAACCAACGTTCCTTTGCAAATATATTCTCTTGAAAATAATATTTTGGGGGGAAAATCACACTGCTGGCAGAAGAACCCACAAAAGGGACATTCCTCTTCCCATGATCCCTGCCTACCTGCCCTTGTTTAACAGCAAGGGCACTCCTGCCCCAAAGATTATTGCTGCAGCTTACCTGCATCTTTTTTATCTTCTAACAAGGTGAATTTCTGTGAAAAGAAAGAAAGAAAACAAACAAAAATAATTTTTAAAAATCATTTTAATTCTCACATTTGTGAAATGCTGCCCCTCACATCTGGGCTTGGCCCCTGCTCCAGCCTCCCCTGTGCCCAGAAGTGACCTGAGACCAGCAGTGCTGACCCAGAGCTGGAACAAGCAATGATGCTTGGGGCCTGACAAAGGCTTCTCCCAAGGGCATCACCCCACTGGTTGTAAAACACCACTGCCACTCCCAAGGCCCTGAGCACTGGGCAAAGATGCTGTGCCCAGCTGGCACCCACCAGCACAGCTCCCGAGGGAAGCACAAGAAACGGGATTCAGAGCAGCAGGGCAGCACTGGGGACACAGCAGCACTTTGCAGAGGTGGAGGAGTGACAGAAGGTCCCCATTCCTGGTCCCAAGGTGACCCAGAGCCCGGGAGGGTCCCCTGTCCCTGTCTGGGTGCAGACTGAGCCCCTCCAGTGCTGCTGCCCCGCGGGATCACCGCAGGAATGTGCTGCGGGATGAGCCCGGCTTTCCCACGGACCCAGGACCCCTCTTCCTGCCGGGGCAGCAGGGCTGAGCTGGCCCAGGGAAGCCAGGCTTAACCATGTCCCTGCTGCTGTGCTTCCCCAGCCCTGCCTGCCCCAAGGGGTGCCATCACCAGGACTGGACCTCACAGCGTGCCCCTGTCCACAGGGGAGGTCACCCAGCTCCTCTGGATCCTTTGGCATTGCCCAATCTGTTCCCACACCTTCCTTTTCCCATGAAACCTTCCAGCAGCCACACATCCACCTCTTTTAGCCTGGAAAGCTTTAATCCCACAGACAGAGCCCAGCACGTTTCTCCCTGTTCAAGAAATTCCTCAGCAAGGAAGGTGAGAATTCCTCGCCTGCTGGTGGTGAGCAGCTGAGCAGCGCTGGCATGGGGAGGAGAGGAGTCCAGGCTGAGGCAGAAGGCTCAGCCCTACAGGAGCCCACTGAAAGCAGCAAGGAGGGTGGTGCCTTGGCCAGCTGGGCCACCAGACCCTACATTGGGCCAAAGACACAGGCTGAAGGCAGGGGGCTGCTGGGTGC
This sequence comes from Ammospiza caudacuta, assembly GCF_027887145.1. Classification (NCBI taxonomy): domain Eukaryota; kingdom Metazoa; phylum Chordata; class Aves; order Passeriformes; family Passerellidae; genus Ammospiza; species Ammospiza caudacuta. Next base: position 14,176,689 of record NC_080606.1, on the reverse strand, counting down.
TTCCAAGGAGGCTGAAACCCCTGGGTACCAGAATCTGTGCAGGCCAGGCTGGAGCCATCCCAAGCTGCAGCCGTGCCTGTGGCCATGCAGGACCTAGTGTCACTGTCCCTGCCATCACCAGTACGATGGCAATGCCAACAGGCAGCACACAGGGACAAACAGGGTTAATGAGGACAGCTAAACTCTCCAGAGACAGCGGGGATGAGACAGCAGGGACAAGACAGCCACTAATATTACCAATGAATTTCACAAATGTCATTTTTAGACTCAACTATTTTAAGCATTGCACACTGAAAGCCCGGGGGGACAGCGTGCATTCCACATCCATTTCACCACAGCAGATCCACTCACCCAGCACAGCCCGGTGTACAGCACTGTCTGAAAGGGGATTTTAACACTTTTCCCATATGAAACTCCCAAAATTCACACTAACTATAACTCCACAATCTCCCCAGCTCACCTCCCACCACACTGCATAGGCTGGGACACAATAAACCAACAGTGATCAGGAGGAGGCAGGGAGAGTTGTTTGTTATTAATGTGACAGATGAAGAATTAAACCCTAAAGAAAAACCTCAGATGTCACGCCATAAGAACTGCTGCTGCAGGAAATGAAAAGCTGGGAGCCCTTGGCCTTGCTGCTCCTTTGTCATCCTGCTCAGAGCTGCCCTGACCCTCCACGTTGGCCACGGTCCCACAGCCACGCCACGGGCAACCTGAGCCTCTGGGCTGGGAAGGATGTCCCAGCCTGACCACACCATACAGGCATACAGGCAGGCTCCTGGCATGGGCTGACCACCTTGGGGGACTGAGGGTGGGCACACACACACAAAAACACAGACAGACAGACACAGAGACAGACAGACACACACAGCCCCCTGCCCACCCAGGGCTGCCGGGCACGGTCACCCAGGACAGGGCAGCGGGCGAGCTCAGGGCACAGGGACCAGCGCACCTACACATGGCCCAGCCAAAATTAAACCCTCTCACAAGCACGACACCCCCGGAGCAGCCGCCGACACCGCCGGGGACGCGTCCCCAGCGCCCCTTGCCGAGGCTTCGCAAAGCGGAGCGTGTCAGCGACGGACACAGCGCTCCCCTACCTTGGCTCTTTTGAAGCAAGCCCAGAAGAAGTCCAGCAATGGCATGATGTGCCGGGGGGCCCGGCAGACCCCCCTAGAGCGCGGGGAGAGCCCCCCGCGGCACCCCCATGGCAGCGCGGCGGCGGCGGAGCCTGCGGAGCCCGGTGCGGGCGGCGCGGAGGGAGGAGCGGCCGGCGGCGGAGGCGGGCCAGCATTCAAACCCTGCACCGTTATTCAGTTGGTTGGGAACGGGCTTGGAGGCGATTGAAATTCCCTGAAGATTGCGAGTTTTAAACAGCTCCAGGCTTTCCTTCCTGCGTGGAACGCACCCGAGCTGCTCCCATTCGCAGGCAGTGGGAAGGGGCGAGGGGTGACCGGCACGCCAGAGCGGGAGAAGGGGGGTTTGGGCTGTCAAAGGCGCATGTAGGACATTAGAAACCCAAACCCTGGACGGTTCAGATTGTCACTCGGGTCCTGCCCGAGCTGGCTGGCAGCTCCTGGCGCTCTCCTCTGCCGGCACAAGGTGTACCCAGCCGTGGTGCCATCCCTGGATGCTCAGGGGCTGCTGAGCCACGGGCACAGCAGAGCAGCGTCACCCAGGGCCAGCCTGCTGGGGGCAAACAACACAGGGGAACCCCCCCAGCCAAGATATATATCTGAGCCCTTCACTCCAGCTATTCACAGCTCCTTATGTGCCTTCTGCAAACATCATTTGTTCACAAGCGCCACAATAAAAGGTCAAGTCACAAACATTTGTGTCAGCCCCTAACTCGCAGCCCCTTGGGCCAGGATTCTTCCTGCAGGCACACAAGAACACCCCACAAACTGCTGATTTGTGTCAGCAGTTCGGAGGGAGCAAGAACGAGCAGATCCACAGTGATGTATGGGCTCGGCCCTGCTCCCAAGGACCCTTGGTGGCTGTCACCCACCCTGGACTGGCATCAGGCTCTCCAGTGGCATCGCTCCTGCCCACTGCCCATCTCGGGCTGGTGTCAGCTCCACTCTGACAGGACCTGCAGGAGAAACACGAGCCAGAGCACAATGATTCTGCTCAGGATGTGACACGTCTGTACCCAACCCCCAGCAGCTGGTGTCTGTGGCAGCTGTGTCCAGTGCCACGTGTCAGGGCAGGCCAGGATCGGGTGTGGGGCCCCAAAGCCTGAGGATAAGGGAGACAAGGCAAGCACAAACAGCAGGAAGGCCACGGCATAACCATGTCAGGTGTACCTGCCTGGGGAGGATGGAATGAGGCACTGCCAGGATCCAGCAGACCTGAGCAGCACCAGGGCCCTGGAGTGGCTGCAGTGCCCTGGTGGCACTGGCACAGCCCTGCCATGGCCCCAGCAGCCATGGAGTTCACAGGAGCAGCAGCAGTCCCGGCGCCGGCTCCAGCTGCCTCCTTCCATCTCTCCCTCACTCATTCCTCAGCAGGCTCTGGCACCGCTCCCAGCCTTGGCACCAGCTGCAGCTCCTCGCCCTGTCCCCTGCATTGCTGGTGTAACTGGGCCACTAATGTCCCCAGCAGGGCTGGGGACACCAAGGCAGCACAAGCTTTGTACACCAATCTCTTTTCTCCTCCCTCAAAATCCCAGGGCTGGGCAGAGAGTATCACCTCTGTGGCACGTGTCCCACCAGGGTCACGTCTCCTAGCAGGGATTTTCCCCACAGGATGTAAAGCCCAACGCTGCTGCCCACCCTAACTCACCCACCACTGCCTCAAGTGCTGCAGTTTTACCCCAAGGACTTGCAAATACTCCCCTGCAGGGATGAAGGCAGCTGGGGCACTGCTCACTGCCAGCCATCCCCATTCAGCTCACTGGGCACTGCTGTCCTGGGGCTGAGGCTGCCAGGGCACCACCACCGTGACCAGGACATGGAGGGGCACTGCCAGCACAGGGTCCTGTGAAAGGCTCTGGCACCATCATTCCAGGGAGTCCAAGGAGACTCTTCAATGATTCCACAGGCTCTGGGACATCTGGGCCTGGGTGAGGCTGAAGGCAGCTGTCACAGGAGGGACTGTCCCTTCAGAGAGGCAGGCACTGCCAGGCTTGGTGGCACTGGGCTCCTGTTCCCATCAGGGGCTCAGCCTTCAGCACCCTGCGTTCTGGAGCAGGACAGGTCCTGCTGCTTCAGCCACAACCCTGCCAGGACCCAGAGAATTGCCCCTGCTGGCTCCAGCAGCATCGGGTCCTTCTCCCACTTCCTCCAGAAGCTAAAAAAGCCGAGCTAGCACAAATAGAAGCAGGCTGTCTCCTTCCCAGGCCTGGGAGACAAACCACAGCGGTTTCTGCATACTTGTGTAGCTTCTTCCTACCCGGTCATCCCAAAAGCATTCCAGTAATGCTACATCTTGGATCCTTCCTCAGCGTGCCAGGACACTGTCCTCGGCAGGAATAGCTCCTGGGGACTGGATCCATGGGGAGGTGGCAGGAGCTGTGCACACCAAATGGGTATTTCTGCTGAGTGGACAGGGGACTGACCCTACTGCTGCATTTGGCTCGTCCCAAAATTCCTAATGTACCCACTCTGCAGATGAGCTTACAGGACAAGCAAATGCAATATCCATTCATTCTATAAATAAATATGTGTGTGTGCATGTGTGTGTGTCACTATCCTCCTCAGACCCACATGAGAACCCATTTTAAACCTGAGTTAATTTTAAGAAGCTGATTCTATGGAGAATGTTACCCTGTAGACATTCACTAAGAGCTGCCCACAGTGCCCAGGACACCAGGATGTCACCAACCAGCCCCAGCACGGCCACACACATCCCTCCTTCTCCGAAAGTCACAGGACAGGGCCGGAATTTCGGAGGGCAGGTACAGCCTCTTCCCACAGCAGATCATTCCCTGGAAGGAGGATCCCGTGCCCAGGGCTATTTCTGAGTGCCGCTGAGCTGTTGCTGTGGCGGCTGTCACCTGGATCAGTGCCAGCCCGGGCCGGGTCCCCGCAGAGGCCGCGCTGGCACCGCGGGCTGTGAGCGGGGCCTCCCCTGGGCCGGCCCAGCCCCGAGCCCGCGGCACACGAGGATTTTCGGGGATTTTCCACTTTCCGCCGGGCACAAGCATTTCCCGAGGCTGGCAAGGGCGCAGCTCCCGCCGAGCTGGCGTTTCCCCATCAGCACAGCGGCAACAGGGACCCTTTTCTTCTCCCGAGGCCGGACACGGGGCGGGCGCTGGCGGTGCTGGGGCTGTGACACCATGAGGGCGGTGAGACAGGGACGGGGGAGGGAGAACACGGGGAAACTGCCGCAGTGGGGAGGCACAGAGGGCAAGGACAGGGCTGAACCCCTCTGTGTGCCCCCGAGCAAGGGCTGTGCCCAGAAAGTACCAGCACACAGAACCCCATGGCACCCCATAGCTCCCCAGGGCTGGGGCTGCACTGTGGGGCCAGCCCTGCTCAGAGCTCCGTGCCCAGCTCCAGCCCAATGGGACAAATGTCTCTGATGCCACCAAAGAGGCACCACCACGAGCAGAGCACAAGAAGGCAACTGAGAGATGGCCAAGGGCAGCAGAAGACAATGCCGAGGTCCCACAGGCCACCTGTGAGCCCCCTGCCCACTTGCCATCACTGTTTCTCCATTAAAAAGCTCCTCATTTAAAATAATCCCGATGTGCTCCGGTCTCCAGTGGCTCAGGGGTGGGATGTGCCGGGCACAGACACCCTGGGGGGGCTCAGGACACACGAGGATTGCCACACAAACCACAGGCTGCATCACCGGAGCTCTAGCCCTGAGGGAAAGCTTCTCTCTGGGACGGGCAATTAGGCAATTACTTAATCCCCACGTGCAGCTCCTGTGGCAGAAGGAAGCGCTCCGGTGAGCAGGGCAGTACCCTGGAGAGCCTCCCGGGCCAAAGGCATCGATCCCCTATCCCACAGGGATGGAGCAGCCAGCCAGGCCCATGGCATCCCCTCAGAATGCCCCTTCCAAGAGCTGGGGCAGCACAGGGGGATGTCCCCTCTCCCAGCACTGGTGTCCTGCTGAAGCATCACCTTCCAAAGCCAGTGACACTTTTGTTTAGCCCAGATGTGCACTGGACTCCCAGGAAGCCTCCTGCACTCCCTGTCCCCTGAGGGGTCCTGGCACAGACAGCTCTGTACATTTCCCCACACAGGATGCTCCAGTTTGCAAACACCAGTGAGAGAATTCACAAACACCGACTGATTTAGCACACACAAAACCAAACAAACTTTGCAGCTGACTAATCCTCACAGACTGGCAGAACCTCCCAGTTTCACTGAAAAAAAAAAAAAAAAAAAAAACAGTCCATGATAGTTCTGGGGAATTTCTGCTGCACCAGCTGGGGGGTGTTCCTGCCCCAGTTCCCAGAGCCAGAAAGATTGGGGAGCTCAACAGGGGCCTGGGACTGTGCTCAGCATGGGGCTATTTAAATGCACATAAAAGAGCATAACTGAAATGGTGACATTTCTGAGATACTGTAGACAAGATACACAAATTACTAATAAACACAAGTGATATAGAAGGAAACAGATTTTTTTGAGAGCCATATTCCCATTCAATTTTAACTCCATTTGTATTCAAGCACCCAAGAGTTACTGTCTGGGGGTGTTTACAGAGACTCCCATGCAGGACAGAATTCCAACAAAAAGCTGCTGCTACTGCTCTCTAGTTCCCTTCAAGATGCCTTTGTGAAAGCAAGAAATATAAATCAGGCTGCATTTTGAAGTACAAAAGGGCACATAAGCAGAATGCTCACCAGGCAGTTTTTCCTACCCCTGGGAATAGCACTGAGCTGCTGGAGCCTGGCTGGGACATTAATCCTGGGACATTAATCCTCTGCCTTCAAGGCAGGCACCAGAGCAGCCCAAGGAATTGCAGCAGCTCTTACTATTAGCTGGAGCAGGGAGGCTCCTGTGGTGGCACAGGGAGGGCTGGCAGCACATGTGTGCCCTCACACTCACACTCACCCTCAGCCCTGGTACCTGCCACTCACAGCACACTCAGCAGCTAAAAAACAACCACAGGTGACAGGGACACCCCTCCTCTGGCTGGCACCATGAAATGCCATTTAATAAACTGCATCTGAGCTCCTTGGGTATTTTTGCACATAGTTCTGGTGACAGCTGCTGTCTGGGGAGGATCCCAGCCCTAATTCTGGCCAAGGGTTGGGATTAACTCCCAGGACAGAGGAATCTTGTCAGGTGCAGTGCTGGCTCCCTCAAGGGCAGGTGTCTGCAAGCTGAATCTGTGGCATGAATTCACACCAGCCTCCCTTCACTTGTGCAGGGTTGGGCCATTCGTGTTCCAATTTTCCCACACCCAAATCCAGAGGTAAACCCTGTCCAGTGCAGCTTCTTGGACAGAGCTGGGGACATGGCATCAGGACTGGGACACAGGATGGGGGACTCCACAGCTCCTGGGTGCCAACAATCAAAATCAAATCCCCTGATCTCCAAGCATGCAGCCGAGAGCAGATGGGAGGTGACAGACCCAGGGGTTTTCGCAATCCCACCAGTGCCCAGTTGGTCACACTGCAGCACTCTGGGGTGTCCAGAGGATTGCTGTCAAACCCCACCAGAGTCAGGCTGGTCCTGTGGGCACCCTGAGAGCAGAGCTGAGGGGGCGCAGGGCACAGGCAGGCAGTGGGGACTGGCAGGGACACGGTGCTCCTCCCTGAAAGGAGCATCAGAGCAGGATTTACAGCAAACAGCATCAGGCACATCTTCCTTGACACTGTCCAGTCAAAACCACTGCCCAAAGATGAGCTTTCCTTCAGGCATGGACAAGGAGAGACATTCCATGCTCAGGGACACCAAGTGCCCATCCCGTGCCCCTGGGCACCACGCCCCAGGATATTTCCAGGCTGGACAGGAGCCACGTGCCACTGCCAGCCTTCTTTGGGGACGCCAGGAAAGGCTCTGAGGCAGCTTCAGAAAACCCTTTATGCCAACCCTCACACACACAAAACCCCATTATGTGACAGCGAATTCCTTTCGCCCCCTGTGGCCGCGGGGGCTGCCAGGCTGGTCCTGGAGAGGGATCCTGTCCCAGCCCTTGCCACAGGGCTGAGCTGCTGCCACCCCAAATGGAACCAAGAGGTAGAAGAGGTTTTTTGGGGACAGATCCTGGCTGCAGGCAGGGTGCAGAGCAGGCTGTCCCCATACCCTGTGCTCAGGCTTCTGTTCCTGCTGCTGGGAAGAATTCCAAAGCCCTGAGAAAGAAGAGGCAGCAGCCCCAGCCCAGACCTCAGCCCCGCGGGTTTTGCTAAGGGAGGGCTGAGTTATGGGGAGAGGAAGGATTTAAATCAGTGCCCAGGATAAATAATTGCATGTTCTGTTTATGATCCTGAGACAGTGACACAAAACACTGAAAAAGACTTGAAAAGAACCAGAAAACAATCCTGGTGAATTCCAGCAGTTCTTGCTTAGCTCTGAAATTCACCCTTTGCCTTTCTCTCATAGATATCAATGAGCTTATCAGGCTCCTGCCTTGCAGCAGCTGTGGGAAGCACAAGAACAGAGATAGGGATGGGGAAGGAGAACAGCCATGGGGACAAGGCTGCTCCAATGGCTCCACTGGCCCCACAGCTGCTCTGCTCCAGGGCTCTGGAGCCTGGAGCTCTCTGCAGCCCAAATAACCAGGACCAGATGACTTGAGGGGCAGTATGCTCACATGAGTAAGCACAGGCACTCAGAGGGATGCAGAGGTGTCACTGGGAGCTGACAGATGAACAGGCTGCCCAAGGAGCACAGACTGCAGTGAGGGAGCCCAGCCAGGAGCCTCTGGGCCCACAGGCACAGGAGGAGCTGAGAGAAAAGCCCACAGTGCCCAGACGAAACATAGAGGAAAACAGAAAACAGCCAGTGCCAGTTCCCCTGGCCAGGGAGGATTCTTCTCTCTGCAGGGCCTTGGGGGAACACATCTGCCCTGAACCCCTGGCACACTCCCTGCTCTGCTGGGGATGAACACAAATCCAGCTCCTATTTGGGCAGAAACCCCTCAGGGTAGTAAGACCAACTGTTAAAGGATACTAAGGCAACTTAACACACTGGATTTAAACTGCACATCACCAGCTTAAAGCAGGAGTTTAGAGGAAAAGAGAAGACAAAGCATCCATGTCTGCCAGAGCATCCCAACCTCAGGAGCAGCTGGGCACCTCTAGGGAGCAGGGAATGGGGCACAGGGAGCAGGCACCCACAGCCACCATGTAGAACACTTACCAGATGTCCAGGACATGTCTTCACTTCCCCAGGAGACACAGGGAAGGCATTAACCTCATCTACCTTGCAATCCAGGGCATTGTGGGCTCTCCCCAGGTCTGCCCTGAGCAGCCCCACCTGCTCTGTTTCGTTGTGCCTAAACATGTGCCCAGGCTTTGTCTGGGAATGTTCACCAAAGGCCAACACTTCACTGCTGCTGAAGAATTTATTGTGGCCTGTAGCATCCCTGCTGTGCCCGGCAGGTCCCTGTGTGGGGCTGATAAATCCTGTTTGGTGCCTCCTCCTTCTCCTGGGAAAAGATCCACAGAGGAACTGCAAGGATTTGTCATGGATCAGCTCATAACCAGGCTCATCCTCAGCACTGCACTTGCTGCTCCTTGGACAGAGGAAGCCATAGACACCTTCCTCATCTTCAGCCGATAAGGAAGAGCACGGGGTCAGGGGCTCATCCTGCCGGCCTGGGGACACTGGTGGCTTTGCTCGGTGCCCAGGGCTCCTCGGCTCCATCGTCCGTGGGTGGAACCCTCCCCACCACTGGCAGAGCTGGCAATGCAAAACCAAAACTCATTAGAAGAACCACACAGGAGGCTACATTTATTTTGCTTTTCCTCATTTTCCTTTCCATTCCATTCGATTAGAAAGGGGTGTTATGGCCCTCACTACAGTAGCCTCCATGCTCTCCTCACCAGAGCAGGCAGACCCACCATTACAACTCGACCTGCTGGGTTTGTACTCTACATTTCTGTCTTAAAATACCAAATTCCCCCTACACTTTCAGAGGAGGGTGTGCTTCCCATCATGCCCTTTTCTCTTCTGCTGGCAATGCAGCACTGGGGGAAGAGAGGGGGTTTGGAGGGGGCTCGTTGGGGTGGATTTCAGGCTGTCTGAGGTGTGTTTCAGGCTCCTGGAAAGAGCTGCGCAGGAAGGGGAAGTTTGGCTGAGGCAGAGAATCACTCCATCTCCTCCCACCTGTGCATAGCTGGGAAGAACAGAGTTCCCAGGTGGGAGGACCCTGCCTGCCCACGTGCCCACTGTCCCCAAGGCTCTGACAATGCTCCCTTGCTTCCCTCAGCAGCATGAGCAGCAGCTGCTCACACACAGAGGGCTCAGAGCACAGACAGGACAAGGTATCAGGGAAGCTGTGGCACTCCAGAAAACTTGCCCTCTTCCCCTCCCTGAAACGTGGGCTGAGGGGACAAGGTTCAGAGAGTGTAACTGGGGCAGAAACACCAAACTCGTCCTTCCTGCATCAGGAAGTGTACTTATTATTGGTGTTTATTCCAACTAGGACTCAGAATGAATAAAGCAAACCTTCACTCTTGTCTCCCAGAGACCCTGAGCCCCCCAACACAGGCATTGCCCCACACAAGGTGACAGCAGAGCAATGCAGTGACCCTTGTGTCTGTCCCAGCAGCTGCCCCCATGCTGGGCTGTCACACCTGCCCTCGGTGACGCTCCCCTGACACTTCCAATGAGGAGCCCTCTGTGCTGGACACAGCCTGTCCCATCCCCCCCGGCACTGCCCTTGCGTTCAGTACCTGCAGTGTGGAGATTCAGCAGCCTCCAGCCTGCCTTCCAGCTCGTGCAGCCATGTCACCTGCTTGCCCTGCCAAGAGAGCCAAAGGTCGGGAGTTCACAGTCCCAGCTGTCAACAGCAGCAATCTGTGGGTAACACTTCCTGATTTTACTGTGAAAATCTGTCCTTCCACTGGCACCTGCCCCATTTGTTTGCCCTAGGGTACAATTCAGCGTGCAGAATATTTGCCTTAAAACATTCACTTAGAGAAGATGCTAAATTCGAGCTTTTTCAAACAAAGTGTGACTACAAAGCCCAGAGCTACACTTGGGAACACCCCTTTTCAGCGGAACAGGGACATTTCCAGGACTGGTAAATTTTCTTAAAAAAAAAAAAAAAAAAGCCAAAAAAATATGGCTTGTTGAATGAAAGTGTCTTCTTGCTCATCACTGAGCAGGCAGAAACCCCGCAGCAGGGCCAGGTGTGGCACCCCGAGCTGGTGGCAGGTGGTGGCAGCTGAGGCTGGCAGCTCCGAGCTCACAGCTCCCAGCTCACCTGCCGGGGCTGCCGGCCAGCCCGGTCCTGGCTGCGGCACCGAGCCCCGGGCTGTGCTCCCCGGAGCTCCCGGGAACCACGCGGAGAAAGCTGCCAGGGACAGCGCGGTCCTGCCGCCCTCTGGTGACCGCTGGCCCACGGTGGCTGTCCCCAGCCCCGCAGCCCATGCTCGGCACAGGGGCAGCGTGTCCCTGCTGCCACCAGCTCCGGGCCAAGGCTCCCTGGCCAGGGTGGTGTCATGGATGTCCTCATTGTCAGCGAGAGCATGGACAAACCCCTGGCCACTGCCTCAAGCCCTGCTGTGGCTCAGGGATGGGTTTAATTGCCATTGGTTCATTAGCCGGGCAGGGATGGACTTTAATACCCGTTGACCCCATCAGATCACCAGGTTTCTGCTCCCCCATTGCCCCCGTGGTCCCTGGCCAGCACCACTGAGGCAAACACAGGTCCCCTGGGTGGCTCCCGACACCTCCCAGCCCTGAAGCCACTGGAACCCCGATTTTGGGGTACAGCAGCACCACTGCTCCTCCCCTGAGCAGGGTGTGAGCACCAGCAGGATCCCAGCCCGGCCAGGGCCATGTCCTGGCTCAGCCTCAGTGGCTCCGGCACGAGTGGCACACGTGTCCTGCTCTCTGTGTGGGGACAGGGGACACGAGGGTAGGGACTGAGGAGCTTCCCCCTCCTGCCCCAGTCAGGCCAGGTGCCACAGAGAGCACAGAGCTTCCATCCATCCACACCTCGCGTTGCCCATGTGACTTTCAGCCTGTTTGAATTTTTCAAGTTAAAGCACATAAATTGTTTTCCTTTTTATTGGTATTAAAATTGAAAATTAAACATATATAACAACTTCTGCTGATAAACAATATTTAAAAAATCCTAGTAGGAAAGAAAGCCTGATTTGTGCATTGGAAATCAGCCATTTCTGTGCAGAGCAGTTCAAACACTCCATTATAGGCAACACAGCTGCTTTTCCTTGTCACCCATCCCCAGCAGCTTTAAACAAGAAGGAAAAGCCCTTCTCCTTGGAAAGCACAACAGTTCTCACCACAGACATTTCCAGCACAAATTAAACCTCTGTTGGTGACAGGGATCAGTCCCCTGCAGGGCCCTTGGGAGGGATGTGCTGCACACCTGGCTGCACAGGATGAGGGACATTCAGGGAGCACTCACAGGTGACACCAGCTATTTAAAGTGCTGCATTAATCAATCAGCTGCATTAATTCCAGCATCTGCAAATATCAAACAAGCTTGAGGCGTTTTGTTTCCCTGAACCAAAATGGTTTGGTTGTGTTTAATGTGCCCATGTGGTTCTGTCATAGCAGGGGCTCTGCAGGACCTCCAGGGTGGCTGAGAAACAAATCCCAGTTTGGGCTTTTTGACTTTCTGAAGAAATGTAAAAAAAATCAAAATATTACTGGATCAATTAACTGCTACTCCAATTATCCTTGAGATAGAAGAGCAGCTCAAGTCACAAGACCCAGAGAGAATCCAAGGATTTCTTTCAAAGTGTGGTTAAATTCTTGTAGGATAGAAATATTTGGCTCAAGGAATCCCAGCATAGCCATCAATAGCATTACCATCCATTTCCCTTGAATATTTCTTTTCAGCTTCAAATGCTGAACTAACATTTAATTGAACGAAAAACTGCACACTTTAAAAGAAAAAACACATTCCATACCAGCAATAATTTAATGGAAACTTAAAAATTCCCCTTTCCATGGTTCCCATGTCTGCCAACCACCACAGCTCCCCTCCAGCCCCTTGGTGACACAGGCAGGCCCTGCCACACACAGCAGCTCATTATCCACTAATGCAAAAATGCACTTTTAATCTGAAATTCAGCAATTTCCATCCCAGCTCCCACCCACTACCAGTGTTTACAGCACAGACTGCTCTTGCACATAGAAGTAGAAATTAGGCACATTCACACCTCAGCAGAACCCACAGACCTCAGTTTCAGTTTGTCTGCACAAATGTAGGAAAAAGGACATTTTACAGCAGCTTTTTCACCCCAGATATTTCATGGATTGCTGAATGAGAACAACAGACAACAGGAATCATTTCTGTAGTTCCAAAGTAAATCCCAGCTCCCAGTGTCTGTGCCAAAATGCACCTGACTCTTCCATACCTGTACCCAGGAGAGGTACACAATGAACCAGCAGTGACTGGTGGAGCCCCCTCCCTTTTATTAAAGTATTAAGCAAAATTAAAACCCCACAGAACAGTGTCTGACATCTCCTGGGAAGTACAAGGGAACAAAATGCACATTTGCACACATTTCTTTGCTGTTCCCATGAACAACCAAAGGAACAGTCACAGAGAGGCAGGTGAGAGCAGAATTCACATCCTGCTTCAGAGCACCAACACCTCTAGTACCATTTATTTCCCTTCCTTCAAGCTGTTTTAACACTTTGGGGCCCAAGCCCTGGTAGGGTTTTACAGACCCAAAACCTCCACTTTGTGCACAGAACTTTTTGTTTTTATCATAGATACACATTCATGGTACTTCCCAAGGAATTTTCACTTCCCAAATGCAGGGTGAGAGCCCAGACTTTGTTACAGTCTCGGCATTTCTGCAGGACTCTGAGCTTTGTTCCCTCTGGTCACAGGTCTGCAGCTTGCAGTGAGCCCACAGTCCCCTCACAGAGGCAGTGCTGAAGGCACCAAGCTGGAACCTTCTTTCCTGCCACATGAAGGGATGGACACACACAACATTTGGATATGGGCAAAAGCAACTCCCTGCCACCAGCTCAAATTCCCTGCAAAACTGAGTTTTGACTGAACTCTCCTTTCCTGGGAAAGCCCCAGTCCCACATGAAAAGGAGTCAGACACATCTCTTTCCTCTCCACACATCATTGCAGTGAAGTTCTATGGTTTGATAAGGCATTTTTATCTTCAGTGAGAATCCAAGCACGGGCAGGAAATCTGCCAAGTCGTGCAAAATCTTCATCTCCCAGCAGCTTGAAAATCCAGGATTTCCCACTTTCTCCTCAGATGGAACAATCCCTGTCCCAGTGGGCATTGTTTATTTAACACCAGTACAGAACAGGGCTAAATAAACCCCTCAGCAGCTGGACCTCAGCAGCTGGACCTCAGCATCTTTCACAAAGAGTGACACACAAATGAGCACTTTTTGCAGCCCTCTGGCTTTATCCCACAACCTGCCTTTTTACAGTATCCCTATATATAAATTAGAAGGAGATAAAGCCAAGGATTCACTGCAGCGTCCATGAGAAAGTCCAGTCAGTGTAGCAGCCCCTTGGGATGGTGCTCACTGCGGGGTGAAGGTCAGGATCATCCAGCTGATGACGAAGTAGAAGAGGAAGATGGGGTACACGACCAGGGCCTTGCGGTTGGGGGGCTGGCTGTCTGCCAGGAACGCCGTGGATGCTGCAGAGACACAAAACCTGTGAAGCACGAGCAGCACAACCCTCACAGCCAGGATCTGCACTGCACTTGTGCTGAAAATCAAACCACTGCTCAAAGCAATGGGCTGTAATCACCAAGTGCAACTTCTCTATTGTACAGAATGACAAGTCATAGAATCATGGAATCACAGCATGGTTTGGCTTGGAACGGATATCCAGTTCCACCCCCTGCCACACCTTCCAGGGGACATCTTCCACTAGCCCAGGCTACTCCAAGCCCCAACCAGCCTGGCCATAAATACTGATTAACACTGTACAATGAGAGCCAGACTTGCAGGTGTAATCATGCAAATGCATCTTTATAAAATCAGCATTTTCTAAGAGTATTTATAACATAATCATAGAATAAACCACCCAACAGTCTCACAGAGTTTAATACTAAATCACCATCCTGCTGCCCAAGGTGATTTGCATATGACCATGGATATCACCAGGAGTAGAAGCAGAGGCTGAACCTCTGCCAGCTCAAGGATTGAAAGAACTATTTCTAAAGCCCTTCAGCTTCAGATTGGAAGAACTATTTTCACAGCCCTTCAGCAGCCCAGGGCCACCTCAGACTAGATCACCCCTTGGTTCTGCCTCAGGAAATGCCCAGATCAAGCTGCCCAGGCTCAGGGAGGACTCACCCAGGGTGGACCAGGCGAACATGGCCCCCACCACGATGAGGCGGATGATGAAGCTGACGGTGCCCGCGCCCGCCAGCAGCACCAGCCTGCACACCAGCATGGCCACGGTCAGAGGCATCACACAGTACCCCAGCACACACAGGCTCTGGAAGAAGGAGCTGCACAGGGAGACAGCATCAGGGAGACAGCAGTGAGGCCAGGCAGGGCAGAGCTTGAAGTGAAGCTCTACAGAACAAACCCACACTCACATGGTGCCTCCCAGGAGCTTCGAGTTGAGCGTGATGACGACGGCCCCGAACCAGATGATGACAAAGACCTCAGCAAACTGGGGCCCTCCATCATCCTTGCTGTCTGCAGAGCCACCCTGCAGCATCCTGGAGTGGGGAACAGGGAGAAACAGCTGCACTGGAGAACACACAGATGGAGTTTTCCCAGACTGGAGCAGGCACACAGTTTTTCCTCCATTTTATATTTTCATCATATCCTCAGTTTTGCACAGGAAAAAAATGGTTGTGGCTCAACTGAACTGATTTCAGTCCATTTGTTTCCCTATTTTGAGGGCTGTGAAAGCACTCAGAAGGGAACCACGCCATGGACAACAGGCTTGATTCCCTTCTGAGATGGAAATTAAAGTACCAAAGTTTTGGTACCTCTCAAAGCAGCAGAGTGGTGTGTGATTGAACAAACCAGCCTCAGAGAAACCCTGGAATAACTACAGGATGCAGGACTACAGCTGATAAGGATAACTTGAGACACCTTCAGTAAAACCATTCCTAGGCCAGGGGACCAGGAAGAGTTCATCCCTAAATCCTAAATTTAGGGACAGGAGGTGCTAATGGGCTTGAAGTCTCACAAACACTTTTTATCAGAGAACCCAACCAAGCAGTGCTTGCACAAGACAGAGAGGGACCAGATGAAATTGATCTTAACATATTAATGAGTAATTTTTAACATCTCATTTCCCTCATGCACTGGGTTACAAAACCCCAAATTCCCCTGGAATACTCACAGAGCCAGGGAGACACACAGCACCAATGGGCCCCACAGATCCCCTGCAGGGAGAGGGAAAACACATCACAAAAGGCACAGAACCACCTCAGTTACACTCTCCTGGGAGTAACAGAGCCCCTTGCCCAACTCCCAAGGTGCCATATGCCACATCTCACTGCTTCACAATTCTCTTATCCAGCATCTTACCCCATGATCTATAACAAAATCCACTCAAGACCCAGCAGCTGCTGCAGCTGCCAGTTGCACCCACCCTGCCCCAGAGCCCTGGGGACACCCCAGGTGCCAGCTCTGCTGCTCAGGGTGCTCAGCCCCCCTGAACCCCCCTCCCCTGCACGTACAGTCCCTGAGGAGGGCACTGCTCTTCCGGGGATACATGACATGGACAAACTTCTTCCCAACAGCCTTCAGGTCCCTCATCTGAAACAAACACAAAACACTTTCATTTAGCCCCTCATAAAAATTACAGCTCTCAGCTAAAGCAAAGAGACACAAGTAAAGGAACATGGATGTCCATGTTCAAATCAGGAGAGGATCCAACCCAACAAGTTCTGTAGCACCCTCTGCAACAAACAATGACTGCTTTTCCTGCACTCCTTAGCAACCACAGCATCACATCCTTTTCTTTAACAACCACAACACTGTAGCTTTTAATAACACCAGAATATAACCAACAATTTGTTTGCTCCTCTAGGAAAAGAGAATAAATGAAAAACACTTTCAATAGTAGAGTTTCTCACAAGCTCCCACTGAGGTCTCTGCCCACACTGATTTCAGCATCACAGAGAAACTTTGGGCCACAATTCAGACACTTTTTGACCCACAGGAATTTGTTTTATGTGATGAGTTCTAAAACAATTCCTGCTGAAGTACAGAGCTGTGCAAAAACACAGATTTTGCACAACAGCTGCCAAAACCACCAGAAAACCTGAGTTCTACCCTAGCCACGGGCTCAGACTCACAATTGTGTCCTTGACTGGCTCATCCAGCGTGGAGTAATCCTCATCAGGAGAGTGAGATCCCACAGGGACAGTGATCTCCCCCTCCACTGGAATGTCCTGGGATATGGACACATCTGCCAGACCTGGGAACTGAATGGGCACAAACCTTTAGGAACAAACACAAATGTGATCTTCATGTGCACTTCAGATGGGCTGGGGATGGACAGAGCTGCTCAGAATTCAGAGATACAACAAAGATAGTTCTGCTATCCCTGCCCGATGTGTGCAGTGACAGAAGAGCTGAGCACGTGTGTGTGAGCCTGTCCCCTGCCACCCCCAGAGCCCACCCTCTGTGCTGTGCTCCGGCAGTAACTGAAATAAATAAATAAAAAGCCGTGTTTGAAGGGAGGTGATGCCTGAGGGCTGCACAGCCGCACCACCCCCGAGTACCCACATTTAAAATTAACATTAAACATTTAACATTAACACGGACACCCCCGGCCAGGGCACACACCGAGGCTGCTCAGGGACCCGTTTAACCGGGCTGAAGCCCTCCCCGCCCGCGGGCGAGCAAAGCTCCGGGGTACCCGGAGGCGAAGGCAAACAGGGCACGGCCCGACCGGTTCGGCGGGAGGCGCTGGCCAGGCGGGCCACGGAGGGCACGGCGGAGACCGGCAGTCCCCGGCCCTGCACCGACCCTGTCCCCTTTCCTGTCTTCTTCCCCTGTCGCCTTCCTCGTCCCCATCCCCGCCCTCCGGACGAGCCGCCGCCCGCCCGGGCCTCCAGACCCCGCTGCGCCTTTGCTCGGCACCTGACCGGCTGCCCGGCCCTGCTCAGGGACAGAGGGGAGCCCGAACGCCCCCGGCCCGTCCTCAGTCCGGCCTCCCCGGTTCCCCTCCCGCGGCTCCCCCCGGCTCCCCCGGCCGCCCTCACCAGGGGCCCCCCGGCCCCGCTCCCCTCCGCCGCCGCCATCTTGGCCGCCCGGCCGACGTGGAGGCCACTTTGACGTCATCACCGCGCGCCGCCGCGTCACGCGCCGCCGCCGGGGCGTCCATGGCAACGCGTGCGGGCGGCACCGGCCCCGCCCCGCCGGCAGGGGGCGCGCTGGGAGCGGCCGGGGGGCGGCGGCAGCGCCCGGCCCGGAGCGCCCGAACCGAACCGAACCGTGCCGGGCCGGGCCGGGCCAGGCTAGGAGGGTGGGCGGCCGCTCATCCCGGACTACACCTCCCGGCGGCAGCGGCGCGGCCGGAAGCTCGGCGGGCGGGCGGGGGTCGCTCGGGCGAGGCGCGGCAGCGGGAGCGGGCGGGGAGCGGAGGGCGGGGCCGGCGGGCGGGGCGGGCCCGCGGGATGCCGGCGGCGCGGGGCGCCCGGGGCGGCGGCAGCGGCAGCGCTCGGTAGGCGCAGCGCGGCGGAGCCGGGCCGAGGCGCGGCCATGGGGCACCCGCCGCTGGAGTTCAGCGACTGCTACCTGGACAGCCCCGACTTCCGAGAGCGCCTTAAGTGCTACGAGCAGGAGCTGGAGCGCACCAACAAGTTCATCAAGGAGGTGATCAAGGACGGCAACGCGCTCATCGCCGCCATCCGCGGTGAGCGGGACGGGCGGGGGTCGGGGCAGGGCTCGGGGTGTCCCGTTCCCTGGGCAGGGCTCGGGGTGTCCCGTTCCCTGGGCATTGCCCGCGGCTCCGGCTGGAGTTCCTTTGGGCCGTGCCCTGCAGCGCTCCGGGCAGGGCTGCCCTTCCCTTCCCACCCCCGGCGTGTCCCTGTCCCCGCAGTGCCACCTCCGGGGCCACCGCCGCCGTCCCCAGGCAGGGCCGGGCCGGGCCGGATCCCCCGTGCCGCTGGGCTGACCCCGGCCGAGCCTTGCCGTGGATGGGCTGGTTTAGGGCCGGTGATCCCCGCTCGGGGAAGCTGCTCCGTTATCCCGCATCCCCGGAGCGGGGGGAGCGGGGCGGGTCCGTCCCGGCCATCCCGACACCCTGCGGGACCCCCGTGAATGAGAGGGGCCCTGCTGGAAATCCTCCCATTGTTGTCGGCGTTCTGTCATCCTGCAAACCGCGGTGAGCATTTTTCCCAATGAATGCCGATCTCAGTGTTGACTTTGCGGGAGTCGCCTGTTCAGAAGTGCTGACAGATCAGCAGAGCACCTGGGCCAGGTTGTGTCACCTGAAACCGCCGAGTCCCACGTGTTTGACACTGTCCTGACTGCTTAGGTTTGTTTTCCTTCCCCACAGCTGGATCCACCTTCATACACACCTTCCCCGTGTCGTCTCCCTGGCCTCCATGATCTTAAATTTTCCAATCCAGATGATTCCATGATTCTCTGCTGTTGTCCATGCTGTTATCCAGGCCAGCAGAGCATCCATGGGGGCAGTGCAGGGACGCAGACAATCCACGCTGGTCACACGCGGTTTTCCTGCCAGCTGGTTGGTTTCAGTTGGTGTTAATAGGTTTAGCTGCTGCCCTTTTGTTCAGAATAATTCAGAGCTTCCTTGTTATCGAGGCTGTGGCTGGAATAGCCCGTGTTTGCCCATCTGGAAGCAGCAGAGACAAAAGCTGGTGTGACTGAAACTGCCCACGTCACGGGGCTGTGAGACCTAACGTGGGTACCAAAACTCAAATCTCTGCACAGTCCAGGGCAAAGAAAAACCCCCAGCAAAATGGAAATCAGAGGGATTAAAACAAACACGCTTGCTAATGGAAATGCTTTTCTTCATCACTTTGTTCAAAACCATTTCCCTTTTCAGTGTTTGTAGTGCACAGGGATGTGAGGGATTTCGCTGGATCAGCAGAACCGGCCCAGGGAGACTGGCCAGGGAGGAAGGGCAGAAGCAGAAGAGAGCAGAGCACACCCAGACAGCACTGAGAACCCCCAGGGATGAGGATTTCTTGCCTGAAATGCTGTGGGGTGTTTTTGTAGCTGATCCAGCAAGCTGCCAGGGAGGTGCTATGGCCAGTCTTGCCTGGGCTTCCATCAGCTCCCTGTGTTTAGTTAACAGATAACTTTAAAAAATTGATATATCTCTGAATCCTACCCATGTGGAGCTGTGGTTATGTGGGGTACTCACTGGGCATGGCCTCACCACGGCCAGCTGGCAGATCCCAGTGTCCACTGGGACACAGCCACGGCTGACAGCCCCTCTGTGCCCCCTGACAGGGTGGGAACGAGGTGCCCTCAGCTGTTGGGATGCTAAAGTGGTGGTGCTGCCATCAGGAGAGTGAGATCCAATGTGGAGAGAGGGTGAAGTACCTGAAGGGGCCTGCAACAAAGGTGGGGAGGGACTTTGGACAAGGGATGGAGTGACAGGACAGCAGGGAATGGCTTCACACTGAAAGAGAGCAGAGTTAGTGGGATAATGGGGAGAAATTCTTCCCTGTGAGCCCTGGCAGAGGTTGCCCAGAGAAGCTGTGGCTGCCCCATCCCTGGAAGTGTTCAAGACCAGGTTACCTGAATGAGGGGGGCTCTTTAGGGGGCTTTAAATTCATTTGATCTTTCATGGATTAAGGGAAACTGGTTCCATTCCCTCCACCTAACTGTGTCACCAGCTGGAGCAAATAAAATTCCAGGGGTGAAGTTCTTCCAGGGGCCTGCAGCCCGCCATGTCCTGGGGAGGGTCATCCTGCAGCCACAGCCCCACCAGTGCTGCCTTTGAGTGTGGTACTGACACCCCCCAGCAGCTGAGTTGTCACAAATACACAGGACACCACAAGGGGACAAAGTATTCAGTATTGCCAAGTGGGGAATTAAATTACTAAAGCAGAGGATAATATTGTTCATTTGTAGCATTCTTGGGTGTGAAAGCCAATAATAGAAAATAATGCTTTTAGTCAGAAATGGAAATTATTTTTGCTGTAAAGTTGGCTGCATCCCTTGTTTTCTGTGCCAGCAGTGTGGCGAGTCAGTGGCAGTGCCAAGTGACAATGCTGGTCCCACACGTTGTACTGGCAGTGCTGAGACCACTGTGGCCTGTCCCTGGTCAGGCAGGGAGAGGTTCTGGGAGGTGTCTGTCCCATCCCCTTGTGCTGGCCAGGATCAGGACCTGCTGTGGGCCCTGGGGATTCGGCTCCAGCAGCAGCTTGTCCCTGCCCAGAGCTCCCCATGGCCATGGTGGGACATAGGAGCTTGCTCAGGGCACGTGCTCCAGGGCACTGGCTTGTCAGAAGTTGTGGCTCCATGGCATCACCGTGGCTGTAAGAATGGCTGCTTTACTGCAGTTTATTTCTGTGCTTTAATCTCTCCTGCTCACTGTGCTCAGCTGTGTGTATGATAATGCAAAACCACCTATTTCCCCTGGTCTTTGATCTTCTCTCCCAATTAAATATCAAATGGAGCTGGAGAAATGTCAGATGGAGGCTTTTCTCATCAGTACCTGTGAGTGCTGTGATGGTGAAAATTGTCCTTTGAAGCTTGAAGAGCTGTGAGCTCTCATGCAAATGTTGTGTTTGTGGTTTTGCACTTGATTTCTGTCCAGCCTGGAGCTCTGCAGAGTGCCTGGGACTGTGCTGGCACTTCCCAGCCTCCCCAGGTAGTCTGAGCACTTCATCCTGAAGGATGGAGTGACAAAGAATGTGTAGGGACTGTGTGAGCTTTTCTCCAGAAATGGGGTTCCTTGGACACCCAGGAAAGGTCCCTCCATCATCATAATCATCATCATCATCATCATCATCATCATCATCATCATCATCATCATCATCATCATCATCATCACCCCTGCAGATCTTCAGTGCTGTATGTGGGAACTGGCCTGTCCCCTCAGGGAACTCTGGTGTCCCCCAGCATGGCAGACCTGTTCTGGACAGGTTTCTGTGCTCTTGTTGGATGTGGTGCCTGGGGGTTTGATGCTGTGGTATGTGGGAAGCAGCATGGCATTGGAACAGGTTAATTTAATTTTAATTTTAATTCCATACTGAAGCATTGGAACAGGTTATTTTAATGGGATTGAAGCATTGGAACAGGTTATTTTAATGGGACTGAAGCATTGGAACAGGTTATTTTAATGGGACTGAAGCATTGGAACAGGTTATTTTAATGGGATTGAAGCATTGGAACAGGTTATTTTAATGGGATTGAAGCATTGGAACAGGTTATTTTAATGGGATTGAAGCATTGGAACAGGTTATTTTAATGGGACTGAAGCATTGGAACAGGTTATTTTAATGGGATTGAAGGCACCCAGAGTGGCCTGTCTGCCCAGAGCCCCATGTCCTGGTTCATGGGAAGGCTGTGGGGCAATGGAATCTGTTCCTGCAGCACATCACAGCCAGATCCTGGGGACTGTCCAAACAACCCTAAAGCTCTTCTCGAAAATGGGGAAGAGGAAGGAGCCTATCCCACACAGGACAGGCTGCAGCTCTCCAGGCAAGCATCAGCTTTGCTGGGAGGCACAGCTGCAGTGACAATGTCCTGTCCCACAAAGACAGCTGAGCCATGAGACAGTGAGGAGCAGGGGGAAATGACCTGCTGGAAAACACATCACTCTCCTCCAGCAATAATGTGATCCCTTCTTGGCTCCTTGCTGGTCTTCCCCATCCCCAGTGGGGATTTCAGCCAGTAAGGGCACCAGTTACAGCTGGTAACTTGTACAATTGTCTCCTGACTTCCCAGCTCTGTGTTAAATCACACCCATAGCCAGAGCCCAGCTCTCCCTGGAGCCTCTGCACCCTGCAGCACCCTCAGCTCAGCTGGGCACAGGGCATCTCTGCAGCACCCTCAGCTCAGCTGGGCACAGGGCATCTCTGCAGCTGCTGATGGAGCAGCTCCTGCTCCTGGGCTCCCAGCTCTGAGCACAGCACTGGGGCCTCAGTTGGTGCAAATCTAAACCAGACAGGCTTTAACCAGACACTAAAACACAATAGCAGAAAAAAGAACAAAAACCCTCCCAAAAGCCAACTCACCCCCAGCGCCAGAGCTGATCCTCAGTGCAGGCAGGAGCAGTGAGGGCCCAGCACAGGCTCTACCAGATCCAGCTGGGAGGCAGATCCCACCCTGTGTTCTGGGGTTCAGGGAGGTGTTTGCTGGGTTTTGCTTCTTCTGGAGCAGCTCCCTGGTTGGGCAGGTTGTCCCTGTTGGGTTTGCTTTGCCCGTGGCTGAGGATGGTTTGGCTGTGCCATGATGTCCCCAGGCCTGGCTCCTTGTCCCTTGCTCCCTCCCTGCTGCAGTCCTGAGCTCCTGAGCCTCCCTCCTGGCTCCTGTTGGTTCCAGCTGCTCCATCCATGCCCAAATGTGCCCAGGGCTGGGTTTGTTTTGGGAAGCCCAGGGCAGGGGTGGCTGGCAGCAGCACCAAGCCTGCCCTGTCCCTGCCAGCTCAGGGGCTGGTGGGAGGGCTCTGGGCCAGCTTTATTCCAGCTTAAACAAACCAATGTGCAATATTTTGTGATAGTTTTTTCCAGCCCAGATATGCTTCCCGAGGACTCGCCTGCCTGCAGCAGCACAGGGGCCAGGACAAAAGGCAAAATCATTTTCATGTGTTTAAGGATATTTTTCCTTGTGCTGCACATGAGGCATGCAGGGAGCTTTTCATCCATCTTCTACTGGCTTTTCTGGCTCCTTCCCTGGGAGGATGTGGGTGTTATCCATGTTCTGTGTGTCTCACAGCCCACGGCTCACAGCAGCACTGCTGCTGACCTAAGAGTTTCCTCTTGAGTCACTGTTTGAGGACTCAGCTTTTCTGGCTTTTTCCTTGAGGTATTGTTGGAATATTTTATTCCTAATGCTGTTGATGGCACATTGATAACTACAGATGTGGCATCCCATGCTTGCCCCCAGGCTTTTCTGTCCTGCTGGGTGCCAGCCTGGCTCTGTGGGGTGACAGTGCTGTGTCAGCTGTGTTCTGCCAGACACCTGTGGCACGCCCTGGCCATGCTGCATCCTGGCTCTGGCACTGATCCCTCGCTGCCCAGCCATGGATCTGGGCTGCAGGGAGAGCCTGCAGTGCCAGCTTGGGCCATTCTCCAGGGACAGAGGGGCAGGTGCTGCTGTGAGGGCTGTGAGGCTCTGCCTGGCAGGAACACAGGTTTGGAGAACTGTGAGTTCATGGAAAAAAACTCTGAGCAGTCAGCACTATTTACAGATACTGAGCACCAAAATGCAGCAGCTTTGGAACTGCTGGAGAAGTTCAGGAGGCAGCAGTTATTTTTCCTTACTCAGCATTAAATGAGTCTTCCAAACACATAAAGCTTCTGTCTGAGGATCTGACACGTGTGAATGAGAAAGCTTCTGGAACCTTGTTGTTTCTGTTCTGTGCATTGTCCATGCTGGCCTGTGTTGTGTCTCACAGCTGCTGCATGGCAGCAGTGATCCCAGGCCAGGCTGTTTTCTCCTGGGGCACATTCAGACATGGTCTCTGTGCCCCTTGTCCTTTCCTGTCACCCAATTCTCCGTGCAGGTGAACGTACGGTCATGAGTTGTTCAAGTGATGATAAGAGCAGCAGAATAGCCTGAGATAAAGTCTATAAATACAAGTACAGCCCACAAGTCAGTTGCTCTCTCAGTCTGCTCTTGCTCCTTTTTAGCCTGTTCCCCCAGCCAAGCCTGATTTTGAAGAGCCTGGAGATGTTTAAAACAAAAATAGATATATTAATGTTACTAAACCTTGTAGCTGTGAGAATGGAGAACAAGGGACACTTGTGGACACTTCAAGGATGAAGTGGTGACTTGCAGAGCATTGGGGGACCCTTTGATGTGGAAACACAAATCCAAACCCCCAAGTCCTTGCAGAGGTGCCCAGAGTGGGGGTAGCTCTTGGCAAAGCCCCCCTAAGTGTGCAGGTCAGGTTGATGGTGTCAAGGAGCCCCCCAGGAGGTGCCAGCTGGTGCAGGACAGGCTGGCATCATGTCCTAGCCTGGATCTGGAGGGAAGCACATTCCTGTACGGGGATCCAGAGGGATGTGCATTCCCAGCCTGGATCAGAAGGGATGCACACTCCCACCTGGATCCAGGGGGATGCACATTCCCAGCTGGATCAGGAGGGATGTGCATTCCTGTACTGGATCCGGAGGGATGCACATTCACATCCTGGATCCGGAGGGATGCACATTCCCATCCTGGATTCGGAGGGATGCACATTCCCAGCCTGGATCCAGAGGGATGCACATTCCCAGCCTGATCTGGAGGGATGCACATTCCCAGCCTGATCTGGAGGGATGCGCATTCCCAGCTGGATCTGAGGGGATGCACATTCCCAGCTGGATCCGGAGGGATGCACATTCCCAGCCTGGATCCAGAGGGATGCACATTCCCATCCTGATCCGGAGGGATGCGCATTCCCAGCTGGATCCGGAGGGATGCGGTCCCTCCCCGCCCCGAATCGCTGCTGAGCCGCCCTGGTGGCTCAGGGGTCTCTCCCTCCCTGGCTGTGCTGTGCTGTGTGACTCAGCGGGCCCCTGCCCAGCCCCGCTGCGCCCGTATCGAGGGAAACTCTGAAATCATCGGAGCTTGGAGCGAGCGCCCGCCGGAGCCTGCCCTGCCCGCGAAGGGGGGCTGCAGGGACATGCGGATCATGAGACGGCTCCGTGGGGATCGCTCTGCTCTGCCCCGGATAACAGTCCGTTGTTTTCATGTTTGTTTTCCCCGTGTCCGTCCTGTGAAGCAGCGGGAGCCGCGGATTTGGAGCACACCCTGTGTGCAGCTCAGCCAGAGCTCCGTGCCAGGAGCCTGCTCGGGGAGCTCTGGGTGGTGTGGCTGTGTTCACAGGGTCCCAGGACGAGGGAAGAGACGAGAATCTCGACTCCATGTTTCAGAAGGCTGATTTATTATTTTATTATATATATGAATATATTAATATATCAATATATTAATATTTGCATTAAGAAAATTATATATTAAAACTATATTAAAATTATATAGATATTAAATTATATATATATTAAAATTATATATTAAAACTATACTAAAATAATAGAATTAAAGTTTTCACTAGAAACCTAGCAAAGAATAGAATACAATTAATAACAAAAGCTTGTGGCTCTCAGAGAGCCCAAGCCAGCTAACTGTGATCAGCCATTAATTAGAAACAACCAACATTAACCAATCAAAGATTCACCTGTTGCATTCCATAGAAGCAGATAAATATTGTTTTTCTTTTCTTCTGAAGCTTCTCAAGAGAAAAATCCTAGCAAAGGGATTTTTCAGAAAATATCATAGTGACAGCCTGGAGAACTGCAGGGATCCCTGCTGCTCTCCTGATGCCCCCGGGAAAGCAGCTGCTGCCCCTCCCTGACAGCTCACTCCTCCCAAGGGAGGGCAAAATCCATTTGTTTTCCATGGCTCAGCTTCGTGTATTTTTGGTTTTATTTTTCAAAGAGCCTGTTCTTCATTCCCCAGCCTGAGGACTGTCCCCAGGCTGGCACTCTGAAGGTGGTGACTGCCTTCTGTGGGACAGTGATGTCCCACATCAGGTGTATAAATAGGTGCAGCAGCCAGAGCCACCTGCCAGCCTCACCCTGCTTCCAGCTGGCTGCCTGCTTGGCTTCCAGCCCCAAAGTGTCACCCTCAGCCACAGCTCACCTGGCACTGCCATCCCCAGGGCTCTCCTGGCAGCACCATCCCCACCCAGCGCTCACCTGGCCATCCCTGCTGCACCCAGCCGCCTCTGTGCTGGGAGTTCTCAGAAAGCTGAGGGTGCTGCCACCCTTGGAGCCTCCTGTGCAGGGTTTGGGAGCTGCTGACTGCCCAGCTCAGGAGCTGCCACCACTTCCAGCAGCAGCTCTGGTGCCCACAGAGCCGGGCACTGTCCCCCAGCTGGGCTGTCCCTCCTGCACCCAGGTTCATTGTGCCCCAGGGCAGTGCTGAGCAATCCCTGCTGTGCTGAGACTGGATTGGGACACCAGCTGGTCTGAAATTCCTGCAGGTGTGGCAGCAACCCTGGTTGGGCTTGGTCTGTGGTGAACCAAGAACTGTGACAGCGTTTTGTGACTCTTCTCTGCCTCTGCAACCCCAGGAGTTGCATTATTTCTTACTGTGCATTTCACCACTTTTGCTGATTTCTAAGGCAGCTCATCTTTTCTTAACTCCCGTTTCAGTTGGCCACGTGTTCTGGGCTGGCTGCCTTGTGTCTCTTCCCAGTTTTGCTGAAGCAACTCCTCCAGCTTTGCAGGGCTGTAAGGTTGATTTGAAAGGCCAGCAAAATGACAAAGGGGAAAAAACTAATCTCTGAGAAGTTCAGGCTTCCAAAGTGCAGCTTTACCCATGGCTCATCCTGAGGAGCACTAAGGGAAGTGCTGATGCCAGTAGGAATTTTGCTGCTGTGGGGAGAGCAGGGGTGCCCTGGCTGAGCTGGGCCAGGCAGGAGGCTGTGCTGCAGCATCCTGTGCTGCCCTTGTGTTGCAGAAGCAAAAATCATGAAAAAAAAATCATCCAGCACACTGTCTCTTATAAAAATATTAAATGTACAGGCTGAAGTGGTGCTCTCTAGGAAAGCAGTACAAGCCAGTGAGTGTCACTGGGAGAATGCTGTGCTCCACGTCTTTGCTTTGAAATGTGGCTCTGCTGCATGATTCTCTTGCTGATCAATGGATCTGTCACTGTGGAGGTCTTGGGAAGAAGATGCTGAATAATTTAACCCCAGGGAGGGTGAGAGTGCATCCTTCTCCTAGAAGCTGCATCTCACATCACTCCCTCCCAATTTTCCCCAAAACAGACCAATATACCCCAAAACTTTGTTGTCCTTCCAGTCTTGCTTGGTTGCTTTTTGTTTGATTGGGATTTTGGGCTGATATGTTGCCAAACTTCCAAGCTGTTGGTGAGAAGACCCATGATCTTCTTGTGCTCCAGGCATGCAGGAGAGCCCCTGTGTGTGTTTAACTGCCTTGAGCTTTGAGGTGCAGCCTCATAACTTTTGCCAGCTCATCTGGAGCATGGCAGGTTCTGCAGAGCCGGTTTTCTTCAGGCAATGAGGGAGATAAAGCAGGCGTGAGAATTGTGTGATGAGTGTGAACCCTTGCTGTCTGGCTCCTTGGGTATTTAATTTAACAGTAAATAAGAAAATAAGCCTGTCAAGCTCGTTTGGGCACTTCCCACAAGGCTGGCTGGGCAAGGAGAATAATTCATAATAAAAGATTGAAGTTTAGGACAGGAAACAGAAATTGTGGAGGGTGGGAGGGGGATGTGTGAGTGGAGGTGATGGTCCAGAGGGCAGGTAGCCAACTAGCAGAGCAAAAGGTCACTGGTCAGGGAGAGATACTGAGAAATGTCCTTTAACTGGGAGCACAGCCCTGCTCTAATGCCTGGAGCCTGGGCTGGACTGGCTGTGAAAGGGAAGCAGCAGTTTATGAACAACTCAGTCAATGAGGAGCTGATTAGGAGAGGTAAATGTGTGACAGTGTGAGACATCCACTCAATTCCTTCACAAGAGATTTGTAAAGCACAGCTAAAAATAGCAAGTTATTTTTAGCACTTCACGCTAGCCACTTACTCCTGGCAAGTGGAAAACCTGTGTCAGTGTGGGAAAAATGGCCTTTGTCCAATGTGTCAGGATTTCTGAGTCCCCACAGAGCCTTCAGGGGACGGCTTGGCCTGGGTCAGTGCCAGGCACTGCCTGTCCTGGGCCACTCTGTGATCCCTGGTGGTGAGCATCTCCCCTCTGGGCTGCAGTCCTTGCAGGATCCTGTGGATTTGGGACTACCTAGAGGCTAACTGGAAGGTTATATTTGTATTCTCATCTGAGCAAATTAACGTTTCTGTGTTTGAGCAGCTGTGGAGTATTTGGGAGTGTTCCATGAGTCAGGGCTCATTGCTCCTGATGGCACATCTGGGCTTGGGGGGTAGCTCATGGCTTTCCAGGCTGAGGTGTTTTTGTGGGACAGAGACTGGGGGCTTCATGCAGTGTAAATCCAACACCTTGGAGCAGAGTCTGGCCCCTCGGCCACTTTCTTTGTGTGCTGGCTCCTAAAACTCTGCTGCAAGGACAGAGAATTCCCCAGGAGCAGTGGGTTGGGTACTGTGTCCAGAACCTCCTCCCCAGGGTGGTGATGGTGATCAGTTCCCTCTCCTTAGTGATGCAACTCCCCATGGGGAATTCTTTGGCAGGAGTTGGTAACAATGGGCACATTATTGTCTCCTTAGGAATCACAGCCATCTCTCTGCATGCTGGGAAAAGTGGAATTTCTCAGGCTGTATGTATGCTGTGCACAGCTCTCCACCAGGGAGGAGAAAATCACCCATAGAGACCATTGGTAGGAGATGTAGGTGTGTCCTCAGCTGCTGTGTGTCAGGGTCTTGCAACCTTTCCCTGACAAAAATGGATTTCCAGGGGTGAGATCCCAATCTGAAAATTTTCATGTCTTAAAATGCCTTTGTTTAAGGGCAGAGTGAATTTTATATTCTTTTGTTTGCTTATTTGAAAGGAGAGTGTGTGTGGCCAGCTTTGATAGTTCTGTTTTCAAGCTGGAGAATAAGAAAGCAAAATGCAAGATGGAGCTCCTGCTTAGCTTTGCTCAGGTTATTTGCACTGCCACAATCAAACCCAGGTTGTGTTTTCCCTGTTGATTCCTTATGGGTTTTATTCAGAGCTGAAGCTGTGACTGAATTACTCTGGCACTGCACTCTGTGGGTTGGGCACATGCAGAACCTCAGGAATTGCCTTTTTCCCCATGGAAATCCCTGTTGGCTGCTCTTCCCTGAGCTGTCCATGTGTAGGTGCAGGCAGGGAGAGCAGTGAAAGTCACTTCCCACCTTCCAGTGTGGGCTGGGACATCCTGTCCTTTCCTAGGAGCGGGGCAGGGATGCTGCAGCCCCATCACTGCTCAGCTGGATCAGATTAAACTCAGGACTGCCTTTGCACTGAAAGTGTCATAGCCAATGATTGCAAAGATGATGAGTAGAGGGGTGGTATTTTTATTTTGTTTTTTCCTCCTTAATTTGCTCCCTGGGAGCAGCATGTGATGAGGATTAGCCAAAGGGCTGCTGAACCCACTGCTTGCTCTGGCCCTGAGCTTCTGGAGGAGCAGCAGTTCCCACCTGGCTGTTTCCTAGGAAGCAGAGTGGTGCTGTATTCCAGCTGCTGCACAGTGTCATTTAAACAAGGGCTATTGGGGTGTGGATAACAGGGGTGAGGGTGCTGGCAGCCTGGCCCTGGCCAATGTGATGTGTACCCTCCACACCCACTCCCCTGCACAGTTGGAGATGTTCTGTTGGTTTTCCAAGTGTTTATTTCTAGAAATCAAGCTGGTTTTTGCCCCTGTGTCACACCCAATGTCCAATTGTGTCCCTGTGGTGTTCAGTGAGGCAGCCCAGGCAGGGCCCTCCTGTCCTGGCTCAGGATCCTCCTGGTCCCCGTAGCTGTCACTGCTTGGTTGTCACAGCCACTTCCATTTCTGTGTGCTCAGGGGCATGGTTTCCTCTCTTGGGAACAGAGGACCATGGCAGTCACACAGACTGTGACCTGGGTTGCAATTAGTAAAACTAATTAAGGCTGTGCACCTGTGGCACCTCGAACACTGCAGACCCTCAGCAGCACCTCGGTGCCCCATTCTCTGCCTGTGTCTGCTCACCCTGTTCCCCCAGGGTTCTTTTCTGTGGTGATGGTTTCCTTCTGGTTTAAATTCTAAGCATTGGAGGAAAAAGCAGCAGCACAGCCTGGTTTGGGGCTCTGTTTGTGTTTTGTCAAAGACCTGTGGCTTTTGCAGCGGTAGCAGCACTTTTTGGTTTGTGGTTTTTGGTTACCTGTGGTTGCTGTCAAAGTTTGAAGTGAGAATCATAGGTCCTTACTGAGCAAGCTGTGAGGCACATCCTTCCAGAGCTGCTGGCTCTGAAGATGTGTTTATCCACACATAAATACAGCCCTGAGCTCTGTGTGTGCCTCCTGAGGCTGGCATGGCTGGCACTGCTGCCCCCCACTCCTGCCCTACAGCCTGGCTGGGACCACTCTGTGCAGGGATGGAACTTCACTTTGACTAGGAGAGTAAATTATTGTAACCACAAATGGTGATATTTGGCATTGCTTCCTGAGGCTGGAAGGGAGAGGGGTCCTTGAGGACTCCTGATGAAATTCATTTTGGTGTGTTTCCATGGAAACAGGCTGAGCAGGCAGGGTCTGTGGGGCAGTGCTGTTCACAGGGATATTCCAGCTTGGAGCATGGCACTGTTCCTTGGTCCTTGGTTCTGGTGCTGGGGGAGCAGGACAGGCCCTGCAGCTGCCTCTGCCTCCTGCCAGGCTCTGGGGGTGCAGAGCAGCAGCCTTTGGCAAATGAGTGTTTGTATTGGTGGGGAAACATTTCCAACAGTTGAAACAAGGGAGAACACAGAGTTATCTCTCCTAGCGTGGGATGGAGCCCTGCTTTTCCACAGCAAATCTTTTCCTGCTGGCTCCTTCCTGTGGTCAAGACTCTTTCCTGTGGCCATGGCTTATTCCTTTCTCCCCAGCACCCCTGTCCTGCCTGATGGGGTGTCACCAGTCCCCACTGCCATTCGGGTGCCACTGAGGGAAGGGGCAACATCCCACCGAGTGTGTTTGAGCACTGACACCGATTCTCTGCCTCAGGGCCTGGTGCTGGGCCCTGCAGGGACACAGACCCCGAGTGGGGACATCCTCTGTTCCCATGGTGCCAGCAGTCACTGATCCCTGTGCTGTGTCCCTCTCACACCCCAGGGCTGTCCCACAGTGCCAGCAGTCACTGATCCCTGTGCTGTGTCCCATTCACACCCCAGGGCTGTGGCAGTGCCAGCAGTCACTGATCCCTGTGCTGTGTCCCTCTCACACCCCAGGGCTGTGGCAGTGCCAGCAGTCACTGATCCCTGTGCTGTGTCCCTCTCACACCCCAGGGCTGTGGCAGTGCCAGCAGTCACTGATCCCTGTGCTGTGTCCCACTCACACCCCAGGGCTGTGGCAGTGCCAGCAGTCACTGATCCCTGTGCTGTGTCCCACTCACACCCCAGGGCTGTCCCACAGTGCCAGCAGTCACTGATCCCTGTGCTGTGTCTCACTCACACCCCAGGGCTGTGGCAGTGCTGCAGCAGCAGCGATGCTGCCCTGTGCATGCACACAGGAGCTCTGTCAGGAGCCAATGTTCAGCCAAGGCTCTCTACGTGTGGGAGTGGAGTTGTGTTGCTCTGGAGAAGCCTGGTTTCCATTAGGAGCTCCTCCAGAGCCTGCCAAGCACGCAGGGTACGGGCTCACACCCCCCTCCCTCTCTCCCTCCTTCCCTTCTTGGCTGACAGGGACACACAGCACATGGAGACCCTCTGTCCCTGCCAGGTGCCACCCCTGGGACCTGTGTGTGCTGCCGTGCTCACGGGTACACTGGAGCTGTGTGCTTTGTCACCTGCCCCCAGCCAGCACCCATGGAGGGGACAGACGGACAGACAGACAGATGGGGGTGCTGCTGCTTTCAGAGGGGCTCAAAGACACGCACGGGGCTGGGAGGAGTGTTGGGAGGGAAGGATTGAAGATCACCTGTGACCAGCAGCAGGGGAGAGGCTGGCTGGGGCCACAGAAGCGTCAGGGATGGTGATGGTGATGGGGATTTGCAGGGGATGAACAAAGATTCCCCTGAGCAAGGGCTGAATGAGCCTCCAGCCTGGCCTGAGTGAGCTCTGGGGCACTGAGGGGGAATTATTTGCTGAGGTTTTCCATCAAGTCAATGACATCGTTCTGTGAGAGTTCACCCATTTATGTGCTCCAGCCCCTGGCAGCTGGGGCTAAATAGCGACATTCAGGCCTGAATCTGCCCATTCAGGAGCCAAGGTTTGACCCATCAGGGAGCTGCTGAACGAGGCTTTTGAGGGAGAAGCAGGGACTGCACTCTGAGCCTGCACTGGGGACCCGGCAGTGCCCCCACCCCTGCCTGCCCAGGGACCTTGGGGAGGGCAGGAGCTCCTGACCTGGGGACAGGGGAAGCAGGGCGGTCTGGGGGCCTGCCAGTGTCCCACACAGGCCATTTGATTTCTTTTCCCCAACATTCATTTATTTCAATGTTGTCCAATTTTTCTCTCTCCTTCATAGCAGCATTTCAGAGCATCCCATGATTGCCACCACAGTAGTAAGTTTTATTTTCAAATCAAAAAAACCCATCCATGTACACCAAGTTCCTCTATACAGCAGTCATGGTGCTGGCTTGGCAAAGCAGTGGTGGGAGCTGGTTGCCCATAAGGTCTGTGCTGTCACATCTTCCCCACTTGTAATTTCATGAATTTCTCAAAGTCCCGTCTCTGTGCCCTGCCACAAAGGAGTCCAGCCTGGGACTGTGCCCACAGCTGGAGTCCCAAATTAGAAGTAGCAATGCAAATCAGAGTCTTACATTATTCCTTTGCTTTTCTTTTTGTGGCCTGCATGCTCCTCTCTGAGGTCAGGCAAGTGCAGCCTCACTTTCTGTTTGTATCTCAGGAATTGCTGTATCTTTGTGCAGGGTGATGTGGTCAGTGCAGTGAGTGTGCTGTCCCTGCTGGCCCTGGGTCAGGCTCTGTGCTGGTGTCACTGTCACGTCCCAGGGCCCCTCTGCCAATGCCAGCAGACGCCATCCAGACACATCCTGCAGCCACACAGGGTGCAAAGACACAAAGCATCCTTTGGGCCAGAAACTTCTCTGCAAGGTCCAAAAATAATTTGGACTGAGCCACAGGAAACATCAGGCCATTTCTCTGCTTCCAGCCCAGACTGTTCCTCACCAGCAGGAGCAGCAGGTCCCAGGGCCATCTGTGGGTGCCCCTGGCTCAGCTGTGTGCTCTGTGGCACTGTCCTTCCCTCAGGGCCTGCCTGTGTCCATGACCCCACAGAGGAACAGTTATTTTTAGTCCTGCCTTTTCCCTCACATTTATTTTCTGACTCTACAGATTTTTCTCCTATATTATGAAACAATTTCTGTGAACAGTGGCCAGCCTGTTCAACAGCCCCTGTGCTCCAAGGAGCTATGCTGGTGCACAGAGCCCTGGAGTATCTCCTCAATGTTTTCCTGCAGGGAAGTGTCCCTTCCTGTCTGTGGCTGGACACAAGGCCATTGATCAGTTGTTGTACCGTGTGGTGCATCCATTAGTGCTGCAGAAGCTTTTTCAGAGAGAGAAAAAACCCAAATCCAATTCTCTCTGCAGCCTCTGAGGGTTATTAATGCTGCAGCATTTTCTGCAGCGCTGAAATTCCCAATGCCTGTGGATTTTCATAACCACCCTCCTCTGGTCTTGTTCCATCAGGACAAATTCCTAGGACATGCAGCCTCTGTAGAACAATTGCAGAAACCCACAGCTGATTGCTCTGTCCTTTTCCAGGGTACTCCTCAGCAGTGCAGAAGTTCTCCCAGACTCTGCAGTCCTTCCAGTTCGACTTCATCGGTGACACACTAACAGATGATGAGATCAATATTGGTGAGTTCTCTGCTTTTTGAAGCTGATTTCCAGCAATTGGAACAGTCTCCCTCTCTAGGAATTAGCCTGCCTGATGGTTTTTAAGCAGCCTCAGGAGCTGGGTTCCAGGCAGCTCTTCCACAGCTTATTTTCTGAAGTTGAGCAGTCACGGGTCGAGTTTCACATTCCCAATTCAGCGGATAATTTGCAGAGGTTTTCCATGGCTCCAGGCCTGCTCTGTGCTGCCAGGTGCTGGGGAGGAGGCAGTGTGGTACTGACCTCCCAGCCAGCCCCTCTTCCCAGAGCTGCAGTGAGCCCAGCTCTGGGTGCTGCTCCCAGAGCTGCCTTTGCTGTGCTGGAACAAACTGCCCCACGCTGCCCTGCAAGGGCACCAGGCCGCAAACTGCTGGGGAAAAGGGCTACTGGATGTATCTCAAACGGAAAACAATGGCCATCTGTGCCCTGGGCAGCCTTGCAGGGCTGCTGCCTGCACATCTGCTTGGGCATTAGTGATCCTGGAGCTGTATTACATCCCTGCCCTCCCCCAGCTCAGCTCTGGGAGTCACTCAGCATCCACAGCCTGGGGGCCTTAATGCCCCAAACCCTGCACGTTTCACATGAATCTGCTCTTGGTTTAGTGAGGTGAGTACACTCTGCAGGGGTGACAGGGGGCTGCAGGAGGGACAGCAGAGCATCCTCAGCCCCCAAGGTTGTCACCCTGCCCCATCACACAAAACACTTGTTCCTCCTGCCTGGGCTGAGGAGCTGGGGCTGCCCACAGGCTCACAGGGCATTCACCAGGCAGGAGAATTCACAGGGCATTCATGGGGTACGGCACAAGGCACAGGGTCTTTTCCAGGCTGCTCCCAAGGGCTGCACAGAGGGGTAAAAAGGGAAACCAGCTTTTGTCAGGCAGTGGTTGCAGAGTGGCAGCAGTGTGACATTGCTGGTGTCAGATCTCTCAGCTGCTGTCAGAAGGGGAAGGAAGTAGAGCCTGTTCCTTGGGCTGTTGTATTTAAAGCCACGTGAAGCAGACTGCAGCCTGCCCCTCCAAAGCTTGTTTCCTTTATGGAAAGTCTCTGGGTGAAACCCACTGGAAATGAATCAGCCTCCAAATGTAATGGCAGCAGAGGTCTGAGCTTCCAAACACACACGGGTCAGGGAGGGGGGAACTCTGCCATGGAAATGCCCCTCCTGGGAGCTGAGGGGTCTGAGGCAAACAGCCATGCAAGGAAAGGAGTGTCCCTCCTCTTGGCTGGAAGGAACAAAGCTCCAACAACCAGGCAAGGCTGCTGGGAATGACAGAGGTTGAATAAAGGGAGTGTGGGATGAGGGAGAGCAAGAGAGCAGATGTAAAACTCTCCGTGGTGAAAGGAGCGTGTTTCCCTTCAGTTTTGCTGGGGAGGATTTGTTTTGATTTTTCAAGAAGAGGTCCCCAGCTTCCCTGTGAAGAAGCCTGGGCTGTGTTCTCCTCCCACCCAGGCCCTGGTGTGCCTGCAGGGGTTGAGGCTTCCTTATTCCTGACACAGCAGCTTCCATCTGCCAGGGTGCCAGGGGGCTGCGTGGGAGTGCAGAGCTCATTTCATGTGCAGGGCATGGGAGGGAAGCACAACACTTCCAGGCACTTCTTATGCTCTGCAAGAGAACGTGTTTGGGTTGTAAATAGAGCTAAAGTCACACTGCTCTCTCCTTGTGTGGGCACAGAGCAGCCTGGCACCCGCGCGGGTGGCAGCGGGGACACTGCAGGTGGCAGTCAGGACACTGGGCTGATGTTGTCTGTGGTGAGCAGCACTTTCCCCTGGGCATGTGAGAGGTCATGAATGCACCTGTGTTACCCCTCAGCTGCAGCTCCTCCACTGTCACCTCACAGGACACAAATCAGCAGCTCCTGCAGAGATGGAGGGGCAGTGAGATGGGGGGGAATGTTCTTCCCTTCCAGGCATGGAAACATGGAATCCTGTAAGGACCTTCCTGGAATGGTTCTGGCTGCCCAGCAGAGTCACTCTGGCATTTCCAGGTGTCATTGCCCAGGTGTGGCTGGGCAGGCTATGGCTGCTGGTGGCCCCCCTGCTCCACACTGCCCTGCATGGGCTGGCAAAGTCTGACCCAGGCCAGGAGCACAGATCCACCCCAGGCACTGCTGGGCTGGCAGCAGGATCTGAGCCTTGTGTGTGGTGCAGGTCAAACTCAGTGGGCTGTTCTGTGACTGGAGCCAGGAAACATGTTCCTGGGCTCTTCCTGTAGAGCAAAGGGAAAAAATGGTGAGGGAACATTTTATGCACTGACATATTTCCCTGTAAGTTTGGGGCTGGGTTCTTTCTCCCTGTGATAATTCTTTTCCTGGCTCAGGCCCCTGGTGTCTATGCACTCCACCATCCTGGGGAGCCACAGTGACAGCCACGTGTGGCCCTGGGTGTGAGCACCATGAGCTGTAGGGCCATTGCATTGCTGGGTGCTGGAGCAATTGGAGGAGAGCTCAGAAGCTCCTGACTCATCAGGAAGGTCTGTTGTGCCACTGCCAGCTGAGTGCCCGTGTCACCAGGCTGTTTGTTCCCTTCTGTGTGTCTCAGCAGCTGCAGAATGAATCCTCACACTGGATTTTAGGACAGGTACCTCTCCCAAGGTGCTGCTGTGATTGAGGGGAGAGGACTCTCAGCTTGCACAGGGAGCACAGGAGCACCTTCTCCCTGACCTGAGGGACAAGCTAATCCTGTGCTTGCACTGCTGTACAGTTGCTGTGCCCCTCATGTGCTGCCCTGCCCTGCCCTGCCCTGCCCAGCCCAGCAGGGAGGGAGGGTCTGAACTGCAGAGCTCTGGGGTCTCACAGAGCCACTCTGGGATGTTCCCACCAGGGCCAGGGGGAGCCTGGGACCCACCAGACCTGTCCCACTCTGTGCTGAGCAGGCTGGAGCTGTGGGAAACTTTCCCAGCTAATTCCCAGGTAGTTCCCAGATACACTGGGGTGATCAGGGTGTTCCCCCAGGCAGCCAGCACACAGCCACAGTACCTGCATGGGCAGGAGTTTGCCCAGCCTTGCCTGCAGCCCAGAGAGAGGGGAGTTTGGCTTGGCACTGTCAGTGCTCTCCTGCTGAGGGGTTTCTTCCCCTGGGACAAATTCAGCCCCTTCCCAAGTTCTCCTTTGATGGGCAGGGAGAGGGGCTGCATGCTCCCCCCTTGGTGTGGGGTCAGCTGCTCCCACTTAGTTCTTTATCTCCCCAGGCTGAATTATTGTTATTTCAGTTTGTTAAAGGAAAAGTTTCGTGCTATTTTTATTGTAGTTGGACTCCAACTGCTTATCAATGAGATCTTTTTGTTTCACTGCTGAGATTTTAGGGAGTGGTGTCTGTGTCTGTGACCATGTCTACACCTCCTGCCTTTCCTCCTGTACACGGACTTTGTGCCTCCTGGTGCTGCATGTGATCTTTGTCATTTCAGGCCATTTTCATTTGACACATTTGTCCTGGTCCTGGCAAGCCCCTGCAGCTCTTCCTGGGACAGAGGTGCCAGGTCCATTGTGGTGGTGCCAGGCCAGGCACCCCTGTCCTGCCCAAAATGCCCTGCTGCAGGCCCTGGGGATGCCAGCTCCCCTTCCCCCTGTTTGGCTTTCCCTGCATTTGTCCCTTCTCTGCTACCTATATTGCCATCTCTATAACACAATTCCTAATAAAACCTCATTAACATCCTCTCACCTTCCCAGGGCCTTCACTCCTTCATTGCCTGGGTGTGAGACCCTCCTGTCCCTTGCATACATAAATACCCCTCAAGGCCATGCTGCCCCTGGCATTGCCTCACTCAGTTTCTGCCAAAAGAAGCCACCTCTTCTTGGTTTTTTGTCAGCCTTTAGATGGCCATGCTGGGGGTGCAGCCACATTGGGGTGTCCTGATATGTGTCACACACTCCAGTGCCACATCCAGTGCCACATCCAGTGCCATGTCCCAGCTCCCCTGACCAGCCTCTTCTTTTCTTACAGCCGAGTCCTTTAAGGAGTTTGCAGAGCTGCTGCAAGAAGTGGAGCTGGAGAGGTCCATGATGGTAAGGAGATGGGAACTGGGCTCTGTCATTCCTGAATGCCAAATCACAGCCACAGCACCATGTGCCTCTGTGTCAGGCTTCTCATCAGAGGGAAGCTGGGAGCACTGGGAATGTGCTCTGTACTCATCTGTCCATGGGCCCTGAGCATGGGCAGGCACAGCAATGGGTGTGGGGGGCTGTGGCTCTCCCAGGCAGCTCAGGCAGGCACAGAGCCCCAGGCCCTGCAGCTGGAGGGGCTGCTCACTGTGGGGAAACCAAGGGTTAAAGAATCAGAAGTGTTTTTGCTCAGTTTTGCTGGGTGCAGGAAGGCAGGTGTCCCTGAGGCCATCAGTGCTGGTCCAGCTCCTGCAGTACAATGCACTGCCATCACCTTCCTGCTGCCATGTGCCCTCAGCCTCTCCAGGCTCCTCCAGAGCCAGTGCTGGCTTCCCATTCCACTCCTAATTCCAGGAAAAACATGAAGGTTAGGCTCGGTGGAGAGCGTGCAGCGTGCCAGGAATGTGCTGCTTGGCTCTGCCTTCCCCTGCCTCGTGCAGCAGCAGGAGCTCCTGCCAGGCTGGGCCAGAGGGGCCATGGGCAGGCAAGGAACTGCAGGAAACCAGAAAAGCACTGAGATATTTCTTTATAATTAATTACATCCCAGGTAGAGTGGCTCCTTTGGCAGTGGGGGCAGCAGTGGAAGGTGTTTCAGGGATTATGGGCACTGTCCAACTTTCAAAGTTGGGGTTTTTTCCCTCTACTTGTAGGACCAGTTCTGTGTTATAGCAGCTCCCTCAGGAGGTTTCACACTCACTGTGTTCATCAGATTTAAATCCCCTGAGGGGCTGTGCTGTGTGGTGTCCTGTCCCCTTCTGTCCCCCTCTCCCTTCTCTGGAGCCTGGGACAGAGCCTGTCAGGGGAGTGGGGCTGGGAGCAGACAGCAGCTGGTGCCAGTGCCTGAATGGAGCTGCAGCCAGTGATACAAACTGGGATCAACTCACTTTCATGTGGATTCATGACAAAGGTGGGCAGAGCACCATCCAGGAGAGATCTCTGAGATCTTTGAGGCAGGAGTGGAAGGGACACAGGCAGGCTTTCCCTTTTCCCTGGCTGTTCTGAATCTCCAGACAAGGGAACCCCATCCTTTATCTGAGGTGGGGGACACTCCCTGTCACCCACAGGATGTCCCCAAAGCCTCCTGGGATGTGGCTGGGGTTTGCTGTGTGTCACCCATGGGGAAGAGCAGGTACAGATGGTTTAAGTGAATTGACCTACGGACAGAGAATAAGTTTCCAGTCAAAAACATTAAAATCTCAGAGCTCTTGGCTTCTAGCCATGTTCAGCCTCTGTTTAAGAGAAAATTGATCAGCACCCTGCAGTTAAAATGCTTTTTCTTTGCGCTGTAGGTGCAGAATGCAAGTGATTTGCTGATCAAACCTTTGGAAAATTTCCGGAAGGAGCAGATAGGGTTCACCAAGGTAAGGTTGGTTTGTTTGTTTGTTTTCAGTGTAAACAGATTTGTTTTCTGTTACTGTCTTTGAATTCAGATTTTTCTCCTGTTGTTGCTAACAAGCAGTTGCTCCACTGCATTCTGACTTCAGGCACTCACAAACTCCCTGCTCAATGCTGGCTTTCAGCTGCTGGCTGAGGGTTCGTGCTGTGACTTTTAGTCTGATTTTTCAATCTGAAGTGTCTCCAAAATCTTTTCCCAAATTCTCTGGGTTCTCTCCTGGCCTGATTCCAGCACTGCCTCAGTCCTGAGCAAGGAGTGCTTGTTTCAGCCAGGAGAACCTCCTTGCTGCTTCACCCCCTCTCTCCTTTGTTCAGTCAGTGCTATTGAGAATAAAATACTTTCTGCAGAGAAGTGTGTGGTGGAGTGGGAGGGAGGAAGGGAAGGAGGGAAAGCAGGAGAGGCCAGCAGGCAGAACCTGATTATAGTCATAGGGCTTTTGTTATGAAATATTTACATAAAGCATCTAATGAGTCTTTCAGATGGACCAAACTTTTAAAGAAACAAGCTATAAAAAGCAAATTCTCCACATGTGGAGCACAAAAGATCATTTTTCCCTTGTCTGCTATCAAGAAATCCAGGTTCCATGTTACTCAGCAGCAGCTTAAAATGGGGCTGGCTCTGGCCCAGCTCTGAAATGGAGATGTTTTGGAGAACACTTGAGGCTTGGATTCAGCCCAGCCCATCTGGAGGCTTTGACTTTTAATAAATACAGGGTTTGAGGAGAGATACTTGATGGCCCTCCTGCCCTCTGCCATGCCCTGAGGGCTGGTGTGAGGAGCCCTCTGAAGAGCTGCAGCCACGAGCATGGCACAGGTGCTGCCCACGGCCCTTGCCCTCGTGTCCTTCAGGCTGGTTTTGTCCCAGAGAGCCCTTAAGGTGTGTAAGGGCTGCTCTGCCCCCAGCCCAGAGCCTGCTGTGCCCTGAGAGCTGAGCTGGCTGCACCCACAGGCCTGTGCCCATGTCCTGCTCCCTTCCCTGATGGCAGGCACGGGTCTCAGCAGGGCTGGTGCCGCTGCCCCAGCACTGGCACGGATTCACCTGGCAGCCTGCAGCCCTTCCTCAGTCCCTGTGCATGGGCAGAGTGCTTCAGGTGGAAGCACAGGGTGGTGACAGTGGCAGGGCACTGCTCAGAGCAGCTGGAGAGGTGGCAGAGGGCAGGGGGGTGTTGCAGGTGGCTCAGCCGTTGTGGTTTGGTTTGGGGTTTTGTTTCTTGTGAGGAGCATGAGCTGCAGAGGTGCCAGGGCACTGTGGTGGGAAGAGAGCTGTGCTGTAGCTCCATGCAGGAGCTCACAGGACAGCACCTTGTACTGTGCCAGGATCCAGCTGTGCCATGCTGACAGGGATGCACAGGGAGGTACCCCTGTCCCCAGTGCCACCCCAAAGCCTTGAGAGGGTGTGAGTTTGGGAGTGAGCCCCAGCCACTCCAGCCCCATGTCCTCAGCTCTGATGCTTCTCTGACAGCAGCCTATGCCACACTGCACCCTGAGGTGTCACCCTGGGCACAGAGCCTTCCTTCACCTGCCAGCCTGCAGAGCATCTCTGGGCCATCCCCAGCCAGCAGCAGGAGGGGGGAAGTACAAACGAGGCTCCTCATTTGTGCTGTGTCAGTGTGGGTTCCTCCCATCGCTGCTGGGCCTTCCATCACCCCATGGACCCTTTCTGATCTGCACCAGGGGCAGAAGCCCAGGGCAGGCTGTGGAGCAGCCTGGAGACATGACACAGGGAATTTGTGCCCTCTGCTCGGTTTCCGTATTTTGGCAGCGTCGCCTTCTGTGAGATGTTTTCTGTTCCCTGTGCGAGCTGCTGCGGCCAAATAGGAAGAGCCCTTGAATCGAGGCTTTGTGATGGCTCTGGCTGGAGCACAGCCAGTCTGAGCAGCACATCTGAGTCTGCATTCAGCCGGGAGCAGGGGAGTCTCCTCTGTGCTCCACACGGGGCAGCCCCTCCAGCCGCTCCCTCCCGCACAGCCCCACGGTCACTGCTTCTCCTGAGACCTGCTGTCACTGTGAGTGACACTGCACAGGTAAAAGGGACCCCCTGAGCTGACCCATTGCCCAGCTCTGGCACTCATGGCCCAGGGTGAGTTTGGGAAGGAGCTGGTGCACATGGAGGTCCCATCCCTCTCTCTCCAAGCCCTGGGGCTCAGCTCCACACTGTGGGGCTGGGACCCTTGGGGAAGAAGCTGGCCAAACTTACTGAGCTGAGGAGGATTTGAATAGAAAAGTTTAATTCCGGTTTCACTTGGAAGGAGACAGCTTTTTAAAAAAAACCACAAAGCCAACCAAAAAAATCAGAGGGAGAATTTTGTTGGGATGTACTGTAAGAGCAAGAGGAATGCTGAATAGCTGCAGTGTTTGTCAAAATTTTTTCCATAGGAGATAACATATTCCTACAAGGTCTTAGATAATTCTGTTATTAATTTCATTAATTATAATTTTAAAAGAAAGGGAGGTTAATAACTTCTGCTTGCTTTCATCTTTGGGGGAGCAGGGCCTAAGGAGCATTTGAGAGAAAGCAGTGGGTGAGGGTAAAATGCCAGGATGAACTGAGTGTGCTTTGACAGAACTGCTCTTTCTACACCCTTTGACTTTTTAGAAGTCTGTTTTTAAATTAACTGCAGATGCCTCTTAAAAATGAACTG
Organism: Ammospiza caudacuta; assembly: GCF_027887145.1. Taxonomy (NCBI): domain Eukaryota; kingdom Metazoa; phylum Chordata; class Aves; order Passeriformes; family Passerellidae; genus Ammospiza; species Ammospiza caudacuta. Next base: position 14,134,918 of record NC_080606.1, on the reverse strand, counting down.
TGATGATCCTGCATCCACCACTTTTGCACCCAGACCCCTCAGGTGTGCATGGAGGTGGGGGCTCCCAGCAGGAAAAGTGTGTTTGATTTTCCTTATGGAGAGGAGAAGTGGCCTGTGGGCTGGGCTTCTCACCTGCCACTCACTCCACCTCCCTGAAAATGGGGATTTCAGAGGATCCTAATTAGCAACTAATGGTTAAAGAGGAGTTTTGCCAAGTCTATTTGCTCTTTTCCCCCTGATGAGCAGGACCTGAAGCTGCTGAGGGGCTCTGGTGTCACCCCAGTGCTGGTGGCAGTCAGGGTGCAAGCAGGACCTGGCACACACAGAGCAGCCAGAGCCTCAGCAGGCAGGCGCTGCTGCCCCATGGGCTGTGCCATTCCTGGGCACAGCAGTGCCTGCCAGAGCTCCCAGCATGGGCTGTGCCATTCCTGGGCACAGCAGTGCCTGCCAGAGCTCCCAGCACAGGGGGTTTCAGAGCCCCCTCCTGCCTGCCCTCAGTGGGATCTGCTCGGTTTCTCCCAGTGAGCAACAAAGGGAAGGTGGGTGGTGCCTTTTGGCAAACCTCAGTGAAAACGTGGTGCTGCCCTTTGATGAATATTCATGAGGAATTAATTTGTGCTCGTGTTTCCAGATTGTGCTTCAGTCTGGGTGATTTTTTTGTGTTGTTTTTTTTTTCTGTCTTGGCTTGCTCTGGTCAGCAGCCAGCTCAGAAGGATTTGTAGGTCATCCTTCTGTTCAGTTACATGCTAATTACCAGAGTGGGAATGATTGGCCAGCTCCCTCTCAGTGGCCCAAAATGCCACACTGCAATGTGGTCCTGTCACACATGGATCCATCCTGGACATCATTCCCAGTCCCTTTAATCCCCCGAAAGAGCTCAATGCTTCATGTCCCCGGTCCCTTCAATCCCCAGGAAGAGCTCAGTGCTCCATGTCCCCAGTCCCTGCAATCCCCAGAAAGGGCTCAGTGCTCCCTGTCCCCAGTGTGCCCCTGCCTGCCTGGGTGCTGCCAGAGGAGGAGGCACTCCCAGAGTTGTTCCTGTCTGGCTCCCCAGCTCCTGCTGCAGAAGGAGCTCCCCTGCTCTCCCAGGCTCTTCCTTTCTCTTCACCAGTATTTCCTTGAGCAGAGATCACCCCTCTTCCTCAGAACCCGCCATATCTTCTCTTCCTCAGAACCCACCAGGGAGCTGCCCACAAGCTGGTGACAGAGCTGCAGCCTGGTGGTTTGTGGTCTCCCTGTGGCTGCAGGCTGTGGCCATGTGTGTGGGCACCACAGCCACACACAGCTCATGGCCTCCTCCATGGGCTCTTGTGGCCACGTGCACGGGCACCACAGCCTCCCACAGCAATGTCACCTCCCCTGGGGACAGGCCAGGAGCCACGTGCTCCCAGGCTGCTGCATCCAGAGGCACATCCCCCTGCCCATGGGCTCTGCCATGCCTGGCCATGGTAGCACCAGGCTCTGGTGGTTCCCTTGCCCTGTGCTTCCCACAGCTCCTGGCTGTGACCCTGTTCACAGGGGTCTGAGGATGAGGGAAGTGACGAGGATCTGACTCCATGTTTCAGAAGGCTTGATTTACTATTTTATGATATATGTTATATTAAAACTGTACTAAAAGAATAGAAGAAAATATTTCATCAGAAGGCTAGCTAAGAATAGAGAAAGAAGGAATGATAACAAAGGCTTGTGTCTTGGACAGAGAGTCTGAGACAGCTGGACTGTGATTGGCCATTAATTAGAAACAACCACATGAGTCCAATCACAGATGGACCTGTTGCATTCCACAGCAGTAGATAATAAATGTTTACATTTTGTTCCTGAGGCCTTTCAGCTTCTCAGAAGGAGAAATCTTAAGGAAAGGATGTTTCAGAAAATATCATGGCTACACCTGGCACAGGTGAGCAGCCTCCCAGATGGAGAGCGGGAGAGGTTGGTCCCAGTTCTGGCCTGCAGTGTGGCTGTCTTCCCTGCTGGCCTCTCCACAGGGTGGGGACAGCTGAATCACCTTATGAGTGCTGCTTGCTGGTGGTGAGAGGTGGGAGAGAACTCCTGGAGTGGCTCCAGCCCCATTGCTGCTGCTGAGGAGCAGGGATGGCACCATCCCAGTGCTGCCACCACCACCTCTGCACACCACCTTGCTGGAGACAGTGGAACCCTTGGTTGGGTTTGCAGCTACCTTTCCATGGCAGCACCTGCTTTTCTATCTCAGGACGTGCTGCTGGCACAGCCATCTCCTCTGAGACGTGAGGAGGTGGCATCAGGAGTGCTGTGCCCACAGCTCTGCTTCCCTGCACTTCTGTGGCCTTGGGGCTTGGAGGCTCTCTGAGGAAATGGAAACAAGAAAAGTTCCTGGCTGTATAAGACAGGGCATTAATGGCACAGACAGCCCAGGAGTTTGACCTCACAGACACAGGCACTGCTGCTCCACAAATGCTTTCGCTGCTCTGGGTTTGGGGTTGCTGCTCAGGGCCTCAGTCACGAGGGTGGTGGTTTGTTTTCATTCTCCTTCCTGGCCTCAGCCCACAGTTGCTGCACTGTTTAAATTAGGATTCACCCTTGGAGGACTCTCTTGCTCTGGTTTTGGTGTAGATCTCTCTCTTCTGGTGTGTGAGGCTGCTAACAGAGTCACAGCACCTGATATTGCAGGGGGTGATTGCAGAGGATGCCCTTCCCTTCAGGTGTCCTGTAATTCCAGGCTCTGCGCAGCAGGATATGCAATTGCTGAGGTGAAAAGGTTTGCTGGGCTAAGCCTGCCCTGCTCCAGACACTTACACAGGGGCTGGTGCCACTTCCTCATGGTAACTGTGCTTTCACTGCAGCCATGGCAGGACTCTGGTGGGGAGAGAATCCTCTTCCCTGGAAGGCAGCTGCTAGGAAGGCTTGTTCCTATTACTGGGAGCCACCTGTGCTGAGCCCAGGGGCTTTGGGAGCCCCCAGGCATCCTGCTGCAGGGCATCCAGACAGACAGATGGAATAGGCTCTGCAACTGGAACAGGGAAGCAAAACTTCAGGCAGGGGAAGCTGTGGTCACTCCTGAATTTGTGAGGAAAGTTCCTAATACCCAGCAGTCTGGCAGAGCCCATCTGCTCTGGCTGTGGCACTGGTGTATGCTTGCTTATCCATGCATTTCTGAGTGGGGGCAAGAGAACAGGATTTCAGAGCTTTCAGGAGACAGATGTTGAAAGATAGCAGTAATTCCCCAGGAAGCTGGAACTGCTTTCCACTTGCTTGAGTTTTCAAAAGCCAGACAGAAGATCTGGGCATCCCATACACACCTGCACTGTGTGTACACCAGCTCTCAGCTGCTTGGACCTGGCACTGAGGCTGCTGCCAGGCTGGAATTTCCTGATTTCAGTAATTTAGTTGCCTCCCAGGAATCCCTGATGTGTCAGATACCATCTAAAGTGGATATTTGTCAACCTGGCCCCTACTCTGGTTGTTTTGTGATTGCCAATGTCAGAGTCAGTGCAGGCAGGAGCCAAGAGCCTGGTGCTCAGTCCTGCTGCTCCCTGCCTGCTCTCAGGGGTTCCTTCTTGAACATCTCTGTTTGCTGCTCTTGTTCATTTGTGCTCTCTTTGCAGCACTGCTGAGGCAGATGAGGATTTCCTGCCTGCCTGATGACCTGCCAGGCTTCAGCTTTCCTTCTGCTACTCTCAGAAACAAATTATAAACTCTTTAGAACAGAAAGTTGCCAAAATCTAATGAACCTTTTCTTGACCTTGCTGCGCCTCTGACACTGCAGTGTTTGCCCAGTTGTTTCTGGGCTGTGTGAGCAGCATGTCAGGAGGTGGTGAACAGGTTTTTGATGCATGAGCACATCTTCAGTTTATTGGAAAATGAAGAGATTGAGAGAGGGAACAGCACCTCCTCAATGGGGCTTTTGCCATGATGTTGGCATGAAAAAATACTTCTTGTGTTGCTAGACTGGGTCTTGAGGTATAATTGCATCCAAGGTAGGCAAGGGGCTGTGAAATCAGAGCAAATGAGAAGTGGCCTTCTGTTCTCTGCCTGGGTTGACCAAAATTTGTCCATGGGAATACAGAATTGCAGAAAGAATCTCGGTGTTGATGCATGTTCTTATCTGGAAAATGCCAATAACTGGTTCTGCTTCGACCTCTCTGCATCTACAGGAAAGAAAGAAAAAGTTTGAGAAGGATGGAGAGAAGTTTTACTCTATGCTGGATCGCCACTTGCATTTGTCTTCCAAAAAGAAGGAATCTCAGTTACAGGAGGTGTGTATGGAATTTTTCTCAGAGTTAGGTCCAGAAGCAACAGCACCAACTGCTCTAGGTCTTAAAAAAAAGGAGAGGAATCATCCCTTAAAGTAACCAATTGAAACTGATAATCAATTAAATCTACCCAAAGCCTGAGTTCTCTGTGAGATCAGGGAAATCAAGCTCAGTTCTCCTGTGTCTGTTGGATGCTGGTTGTGGCTTCAGACATTGTCATTGCTTGTTGTCACCTTGATGGTGAAGGGCAGTGACCAGTGGCACTGGCACAGCTGGGGACTGGCCACCCTTTCACCTGGGGAAGTGCTCTGGCTGAAAAGTAACCAGTTATTTTTCCTTTTGCTGGCCTGGTGTCCTGCCTTGCTGCTGGTGCTTTTGGGTGGCTGTGGGGCAGGCAGAGGAGGGGGTTCCTTCCAGCTGGTGCTGCTGCAGGCATGTTGCAGCAAGGAAGGAAAGCCAGCTGGATCTGGTCAGATCTGTCAGACCAGTTGTCACATCAACCTACGAACATCACTTCAAGGCAGACTGTGTGTGAGCTCATTGTGTGCTCCTGCCACTGCTGCAGCTCCAGAGCTGCTGGTTCTGGGACACAGGTGGAGTCAGGCAAGAGGGTGGTGAAGGTGGTCTTGTCAGGAGAAGAGGCTTGTGCTAAAGTAATAAAAGAGCTTTGGGGAAGCCTTTTCTTTGCAGAGTGAGAAGAGATTTTAGATCCTTGAATGAAAGGGAGCCAGAAAAGGGCAGACTTAAAGGAATATCCATGTTCCAGCTCACAGCTGGGCTGGACACCAGGCAGGTTTTCAGTGAGGACAGAACTGTGTGTGGGCTGACAGACAAAAGCGAGTCAAATGTTTTCAAACTACATGTGATGTATTTTCTTTTTCCACCTTTCCCTCTTTCTTCCAGGCTGACCTTCAGGTGGACAAAGAGAGACACAATTTCTTTGAGTCCTCCCTTGAGTATGTGTACCAGATCCAGGAAGTACAAGAAAGCAAGAAATTCAGTATTGTGGAGCCGGTAGGAGCTTCCTTTGCTCTCAGTCTCATTTGCTGATGCTCAGATGTGCTGGCAGGGGATGAGCTGCCAGCTTGGATTAGGTCCTGTGGGGCAGGAGCACTGTGAAGCCCCAGTCCTGTTTCTTCTGGCTATCTGTGGATTCTAAGGAACAGGCTGGACACTGTACAGAGCTACAGGTCTTGTTATGACTTATCTTGGCCCCCCTGGGTTTGGTGAGGGCTGTCTGTCTGCAGAGGGACAGAGGTGTCACCTGCCCTGCTCACCTGTCCCAGCCTGGCTGAGTGCAGGGACCCTGCCCTGGCTGGTGGCTCTGCCCCAGTGCCAGCTGCAGTGGGGTGTGGGATCCTTGGATCTTGTGGATGATCTCTGCACATCTGCTCTGGGTCTCCCTGCAAGGTCTTTCATTCTGGGGGTTTTATTCATACAGATGTGTGGCTGGTAGCTTGAGCTTTAAGGACACTGGTGGATAAGCCATATCAAGGCTGGCATTTCAAAGCAGTGAAGAAAAAATAATTGCATATGTAATTTCTGAAACCCCACACTCTGTCCATCTTTCCTTCCATTATAAACACAGAAGTTCAGTGTGTCCCTTCCCTCCACTGCAGGTGCTGGCATTTCTCCACAGCCTCTTCACTTACAACAACCTGACAGTGGAGCTGACACAGGATTTCCTCCCATACAAGCAGCAGCTCCAGCTCAGCCTGCAGAACGTGAGTCCCTGCCCAGCTGAAGGACTTTTCTGTGTGACTTCTGTTCTCATTTGTATTTACACACCTCTGATGACAAGGTCTTTCCACCCAAGCAGTCTGGCCATGTTTGCCTTGTTGCAGATACAGTTATTTCCTTCTCAGTTCACGTGGGTTTTCCCCTCTCTTCATGGGACAGTTCACAAGTCTATGAAATTGTTTTCTCTGGAAGGGGCTACTGCAGTTGCATAATTTAACCTGGTGCATAAACAAGCCTGAGATTTTCTTTCAATCAAGAGATTGAAATTGTACTATAAGAAGGCCTCTAACCTTGATCTTAATGGTGCTGGCTTCCTGCAGGCTTGCTGCATGCTTTGGTAAGCTCCTCTGCTGGCCAAGTCTGCTCATGGGGTAGAATATCTGAGTCCTGTTTCCTTTATCTTCAGTCTTTCCTGACTGGCCTTCATTTCTGTGGAACAACAGCTGTAAATCTGAGCCAGGATGGTTTTGCTGCTGGCTCATTAATTGGTCCAAGTAATATTCCATCCAAATTCCTGGATTTGGTACCCCCTGTTGGTGTGACTCTTTCATGCAAAGCACTGTAGCATGATCAACACCTTTGGGAGGAGAACACACCTGTTACCCAAGCAATGCTGTGAATGGGAGCTCCTCTGCTCCAGCCAGCCTTGAAATGTGCTAAAGTTCCCTAATTAAGGGAACAAGTGGCCTCCCAGCTGTGGCCCTCAGCACCATCTCTGCACATGATGTGTCTCTTCAATCATCCCTTAGAGCTCAGTGGTTCTTATAGCCACTTTCCATGTGGATTTGTGCAGTGGTTTCCATGTTTTGTACCTTGGGAATGGATTCATTTCTGCAACAGCACCTCAGATTTATCCAGGACTAAATAACCTGCAGCTCACTTTTTGCTCATGTTCAAATATGCTTCTGTTGTTTTTCTGTTCCCAGACAAGGAATCACTTTTCCAGCACACGGGAGGAGCTGGAAGATCTGAAGAAGAGGATGAAGGAAGCACCCCTAACCTGCAAGCTGCCTGGGCAGCCCACCATCGAGGGCTACCTGTACACTCAGGAGAAATGTAATGGCTTTGGGATGCAGGTGGATGCAATAGGGCTGCCCTGACATAACCCCCTGCTGCACTGGGTGTCACCACAGCCATGCACAGCAAGCCCAGGGTGTCACCTTCTGCCACTGCTGAGGTGTCACTGCCTGCAGTGCCTGGAAGCACTGGCAGCCTCAGCTGGCAGCAGTGGCACAGAGCTCTGTCCAAGTGACATATCTGTGACAGCACAGGGATAATTGCCCTGCACTCTGTTGAGATGGGATTTATGACTCCAGAGCCTGGAGCTCTGGCAGGCTCTGCCTTGGCTGTGTTTTACCAAGATGAATCTGGTGTCCTGCCCAGCCTCCCTCTGGCAGCCTCTGCGAGCAGCTGAGCACAGCCAAGGTGGAACCAGTGCTGAGTTAAGCTGCTCAGAGCAAAACTTGTAATTCTGAGCAGAATAAAATCAGACCAAATGCAGCCTTTTCCAAAACCTGGCTGCAGCTCTCCATGGCCACGCAGCAGGAATGCTCAGGGGACATAAGTCTGTGCAAAAGTGTGACCTCTGGGGCTACAGACAACTTTGTAAGCATTCATTCTTAATCCTACATAGAAATCTATTTATACATATATTTTTATGTCTGTTTATCTTGCTTTTAAAAGAAAGCACACTCAGTAATTTTAGATCCTAAATGTGGCATGTTCCTGCAGGCCAGGGGCTATTTTCTGTCTCTATTTATTCTTCCCTCTAAGTCAAGTATGAAAAGTTGTTCTTCCTGACAACTGCAACTTAAAAACAAATTATAGAAAAAATACTAGTTGAATTATTTCCTATAAATGAATTCAGGTAAGAAAACAGAGGAAAGTAACTATGAATCTGGAAATAGGAACTTCAGAGTATTTCAAAGCTGCTGTTGTCTTCATTATTGAGTTTTCACCCACAGGAAAAAGCAGTGGGGTTTGTGGATCAGACATTCAGGACATGTAGGATCCTGTCAGTGTAGGTCTTGGCTGGGCTTGGCCAAACCAGCCTGACTTGTGGTCAGAGTCCCACAAATGGCCTTTCACCAGCTGTGAGTTGGGAGGGTGCTGGAGGCAGCAGCTGCCCTGTGCTCCTCTCCTCCTCCCCTCCTCCTGTTTCTCCTCTCCTCCTGCTTCTCTCTTCCTCCTCCTCTCCTCCTCTTCTCCTCCTAACTCTTGCCCATGGAGACACCTGCGAGGTTGATGTCCCCAGAGCTGTCAGTGTCCATCCCCAGAGAAGGGAGGACGTGTGGGCAGCACTGACCATGCCTGACCTTGCTGGCTGCACCAAGCCACAGCCCTGTCCCTGATTCCAGCCTCTCCTGTGTCCTGCAGGGGCTCTGGGCATCTCCTGGGTGAAGTATTACTGCCAGTATGAAAAAGAGGCCAAAACCTTACGGATGACACCCATAGACCAGAAGCCTGGAGCTAAGCAGGTGAGTTGGATGTCTGCAAACATTGGCCCAACCACTGGGCCCACCTTCCACCCATGTATGGCCTCCCTTCCTGTGACAGCTGACCCTGCAGGTGCCACAGAGCAGAGGGGTGGGCTCTGTCCCCTCCCTGCCCACTCAGGGCAGTTTGGTGTCACCTGGAAGAGGCACCCCCATGAGGAGAGGTCTCACTCCACTGTGTCCCTGAGAGCCCTGCAGGGTTTGGCAGCAGATGTGGGTCCTGTGACATGAGAGATACCAGACAGTGCTGGCCCATGAGTTCAGCCTGGGGTGAAACTTGTGCTTCTCTGGGCCAGCTGATGTTGATCCCTTCCCACAAAAACTGTGGCAGCCACTGAAGGGCCTGAATGACTCAAGTTACTACAGGAGTTCCTGCTTCCAAATGCAGCATTTCCTCACAGCACTGCGTGCTCACAGCACTAGTTTGTGGTTTGATTTCTGCTCTCAGCACTGATTCTGTGGGTCTGGGACAGTGTGGGAAGAGAAGAGGGGTAACAGTGCAGCTCCAAACTGCACTAAGGCCGCAATTTGGGTAACTGCTTCTTTCACAAAGTGCTTTGGCTTACCAAAGCCTGGGAGTTCCCTCAGTTCTCCTCGTGACAGGGGAGGGCTGGGAGGATGGAGCTCAGCCAGTGCCTCCAGCTGAGTCCCCCGCCCTCCTCTGCCATGGAGTGGTCCCCAGGGCCTTCCCAGCCAGGCCTGTGTGCTCCAGTGTGTGAGCTCATGCTCTGCTTTTGGCAGGGCTCTGCACACTGCAGCAGGAAAATAAAATAGATGTTTTGCAACCCCTTGGCAGAGAGCTGGGCAAAGAAAAAGCCAAACTATTGTATGGAGAGATTTGTTGTCATTTATGCTATAATCACGTCTAGTAAGGCCCATTACTGCAGGAAGGGTCTGGGAAAACTTAGTGCCTTTCCCAAATATTGGTAGCCTGCACCATCAGGTCACAGCTGGCCACAAAACCACAATCAAATTATGAATTATTCTGCTGTGGAGTGCAGGGACACAAACACCCAGGGCCAGAGCAGAGCCTCTCCAGAGCATGTCTGCTCTGTCTGGGGTGAGGAAATGTACCTCCCTGTGCCCCACATGTTTGTGTAAAGCCATTTGGTTCATTGGTGCTGTGGGTAACTGGTACTGACAGCCAGCCCTGGTAAAAATTAGAGCCCAGTTGTGTCAGGGCATGGGTGAGCATGGTCCTGGCCTCAGAGACAGGGAATGCCTCTCTGGGATGGTTGGAGCAGTGTTCCAGCACTGCAGGGGCAGGGTGCTGCTGTGTGGGGTAGTGCTGTTGAGTCCAGAACATTCTCTGGCTGAGAGCAAGCCTGGAACTTCATCTGCCTGTGATGATGGTGGGAGAGCCACCTGTGCCCTGGTACCAGTGCCATTGGAATATCAGCACAGGCACTGTGGGCAGTGCTGGGCTGGGCCTGAGGAACCCAAACTCTCCCATGTTTCTGTCCTCTCACCTTGCCTTTCATGTTCTCTCCTAGGGCACCTTGGACCTGACCCTGAAATCCTGTGTAAGGAGAAAGACTGACTCCATAGACAAAAGGTTTTGTTTTGACATTGAAACTAATGAAAGGTGAGAGGCTTCATGCCTGGTGGCCCCAAACCCCACGGACCAGCAGCAAATCCCTCTTTACTGTCTATTAAAACCAACTTTTCTTCCTTTCCCTGCCTGTCCCTGGGGGAATTGTGCCCAGGTCCGGGACCATCACGCTGCAGGCGCTGTCAGAAGCCAACCGGAGGCTGTGGATGGAGGCCATGGACGGGAAGGAGCCGGTGAGTGTCCCTGGAGCCGTTCCCAGCTGGGATGCGCTGCCCAGCAGTGTCCTCTGCCGGCGGCTGCTGCTCAGGATCGCTGCTGCACCATCACCACAGGCTCCCTGCCCTTCCCTCAGCTCCCGCTGGGGATTTTGGGCTTCCCCCCGAAATCTTGGGGTGTTCCAGACCCCAGCCTTTCCGGGCTGGTTCACTCCTGCTCCTCACTGCCTGCTGGAGATGGTTGGCCTGTCCCTGCTCTTAGCAGCCCTTAGCTCTTTCCAAAGGTGTCACTGCCCACCCTGCACCTGTGTTCTCCAACCTTTCTGTGCCTACTGATGTCCTCTTCCTTCAGTCTGAGCAGAGCTCAGAGCCCTGTGGTTTGCCTACAGAACAGAGAATTTCCCCAGCAATAGGTGCCCCACTGAAACACAGGGAGGCAGCAGAAACTCCTTGATTGTGCAGATAATGGGTTCTTGCCTAATTATAAAATGAGATTTCTATGGGACATTGACTTTTTGGCTATGATTGCCTCTGGGTAATCTGGGGGTGATTTATGGGACGCTGCATTTTCTTTTAGAAATAAATACCAAATCATGCTGATGATGTTTTTGCTTCTCCCTCCCCCATTCCCACCCTTTTTTCAGATTTATCACAGTCCCATCACGAAGCAGGAAGAAAGTGAGTCACTTCTGTTGCTGTTCTTTGGGCTCTCACAGCCTCGAGGCCAGGCAGAATTTTCCTTGCAGATACACTCATCCTCAAATCCTGCTGAGTAGCACTGTCCCCGCTCCGTGACAGCAGTGTCACTGCTGTTCTCACACCACAGTGCCTGGCACTGAGCCCAGATGAGAACGAGTTGCGCAGAACTGCAGTGAGCAGTTTTTATTTAGCCAGGAGCAGTGGGATGTGAAGTTCAGTTTGCACCTCCAAACCCCAGGGAAAGATTCTGAGGATATGTCCTTTAACAAAGGTTGTAACAGGGCAATGGAGGTGGCACTGAGTTCCCTGCATCTCCCACCCACCACCGTGTCCTGTGTCCCCCTGTCAGCAGTGGGGTGCACCCTGCAGAGCCTTGGAACCCCTCTGGGGCTCTGTCAGCTGGGTGAAACCTGCATTCTGTCCCAGAGCTCACTTCATCAGCACTGTAGCTAGCTGGGTCTAATGAGCACAGGGGGAGCATTCCCAGAAGCATGAGCACAACCCTGCTGTGTGGCCATGTTCACATCACACGCTGGGAAGAATGTAAATTAGGGTTCCACTGAATAAACATTCTCTATTTGCCATAGATTAAAGCTGGTAAGAATTCCAGGGGTATCATAGCCCTCAGTGTCAAGCACCAGGTGGTTCTGTGCTTATTCCTGGGGCAGGGCTAAGAGATGTCCGAGCTGGATGTTGTTGTTGCTCAGAGCAGACAGAATCAGTATAAACAATCTGCTGAAAATGTAGGGATCCCATAGGATTGCCCAGCTCAGTGGAGGAAGCCCTGTGCTCATTTTCCTCAGAACATCAAGCTGGATTGGTTTTGCTTTTTAATCCTAGTGATGTAGATAAGCAGAAATTACACAGTCCCATGATGAGGAATAACTTTAACTACAGATTTTGCTCTGGAGAGTATTATTTAAGTCTTTATCAGATACAATCCAAATTATTATTATTATTATTATTATTATTATTATTATTATTATTATTATTATTATTATTATTATTATTATTAAATACCTTACTATTAAAGACAGAGAGGGGGTAGGGAGCAGTGCTGCAACTCAAAATAAATTTGAGGAAAAATGGGAGAACATGTGGAACTAATAACTCCTTGTTAGGATGTTCAGAACACTGGTGTTTCCTGAGGGGGTGTGGGTGCAGGTGTGAGCACTCTGTGTGCTGGGGCACTGAGGCTCTGGGTGCTGAGAAGGGCTGGGGCTGGGGGTGGGCTGGGGGCTCCCAGGGTCTCCAGGAGGGCTCAGGCAGCTAACACAGCTTCCTTGTCCCAAACAGTGGAGCTGAACGAGGTGGGCTTCAAGTTTGTTCGGAAGTGCATCAATGCAGTGGAGACCAAAGGTGAGGAGCTCACTCAGCCTGGCCGTGCTTCCCATGACCTTGATCACACTGTGGTTCCTGCAGTACAGGGTTGGCCACTGGCACAGGACTGCAGCTTTCAGCTGAGGAATGTGTGCTCTTCAGTTAAATGCATGTTCTTTGGGAGCAAAAATCCCACCTGCTTTGGAATGTTGTACCAAGGCTGTTGAGGTTGAAGTTCGACCTTTATGCTGTTTTCACTCGTGGTTTTCTCAGTTTTGGCCCTGAGCACACCCACTGCTGGACAGGAGAACAGCTCTGGCAGCAGGGGTGGCCACAGGCTGCTTCAGCCTCAGTCTGTGAAGCAGCAGCAGCAGGTGGAAGGGTGGCAGCTCATCCTCTGGGCTGTCACATAACATCCAGCACCAGTGAACACCACCAGTGTGGGACAGGGGTCTGGATTTATCTCCAGATGTGGGGTTGGGGCTGCTGGGGCTGTGGCAGCCAAGGCCCACTGGAGTGGGGAGCAGTGAGGGCACAAAGACCCTGCTGGCAGAGCTAGGAGAGACAGTGCTTCTGCCTGTCCCTGCACTGGCCAGTGTTTTTAATGCCTTTGTCTTCTGTAGGGGTTTGAGCAAATCCATGGTAAAGAAATGGGGTGTGTGGGCTGGTGTTTCCCACACCCTGGCTGTGCTCACCTGGCTGTGACATGGTGACCACGGTGGTGCTGGTGGCCTTGGCTGCTGGGGTGAGCAGAGCCCCTGCCTGCAGAGCCCAGGGAGTGGGACAGGGTTTGGGATATGGGACAGAACCTGGAGTGGGGGACAGAACCTGGGATATGGGACAGAAGCCAGGATACGGGACAGAACCCGGGATGTGGGACAAGACCCGGGATATGGGACATAACCCGGGATAAGGGACAGAGCCCAGCAGCAGGAGAACGTTTCCACTAGATGGGGCTTTTGGATCGCCAGCAGGAAACCTCGGCTGACACTCTTGGCTTTGTCCTCTCAGGAATCACCACGGAGGGCGTGTACCGGACTGTTGGCAGCAACATCCAGGTGCAGAAGTTACTGAATGCTTTTTTTGGTAAGAATTGATTATTCTGTGCAATGACACTGTCCTGTTCTTGAGTTGTTTGTGATGAACAGAGAGGATTCCACAGTGAGAAATGTCCAGCATGGGTTTTGGTCCCTGTGGCCCCTCTGAGGCTCATCTTCCCCTTCTCTCCTGGGATAACACAGTGAGCTGGACTGGGAGAGTGGCCTTTGCAGGGAGCCCTCCAGCCTGGTGTAAGGTTTGTCTCTGGAAGGATGGGGACACCTCACTGTGTGCAGTGTGTACCATAAGGAGCCGATGTATGTTAAGAAACCTGTGGATCCATTCCTGCTGGGAGCCTTCCTGTGGCTGGATCTGTCTGTCACACAAACTTGGCAACTGGGGAAGTGTTTACAGTCTTAGCAGGTTTAGGGGTTCAGCAGCACTGCTTTGTGCCAGGACAGCCCTTCTGGGCTGGGCCCTGGCTGAGGCCATTGTACCCTCACCTCGTGGTCACCTGTGAGCCTCTCAGGGACCCTCTGGGGTAGATCCCCACCTACCAAGGCCAAACCTTTCTCCCCAGCCCTGCCTGGGGCTGGAGCACAGGGCAGGGATTGAGCTCACCTCCTTCAGGCGTGCCTCGGGCTCAAGCCAGCTCAGACATCTGATATTAATGCAGCATTCAAAGGCTTTGGCTGTTTCCTATTGCTTCTGCTCTGGATGTTGTTTATTAAAACCTTGGTTCGTACTGGTGTCTGGCTATGCCCAGTTCTCACAGAGCCATAACTTCGGGCATCTGCCCAGCTCTGCTGGCCCGTGACTCATTGCTAAGCCTCAGGTTCTATTGCTGCTTGATTCTCACCCTCCCTGTGAGCAGCCCTGTGGTTTTCTCCTCTGAATCCCACCAGTGAGTGCCTTTTTGTTTTGTTTATCTGCATGGGTCTGGGTAACCACTTGCCACCCCACTGCAGATGAAAGCATAATGGAAAGTCCAACACCACAGAAATAATTGGTGCAGCAGGATTTCATCTTTAACCACTCAAAGGAGATAATTTATTTTTTTTTTAGTCTCTAGTCCTATTTATTTTCAAAAACAAGTCCTGCTGTTTATTTCTGTAGTCCAGCTTCCCCCATCCTACAACTACATCCTTCACTTCGTGGCGCCACAGACGTGGTGTGGTTTGTCAGGGGGGGAGGCAGCAGCAAATTGTATTTCCATGCTGCTGGGCCTCCCCTGAGCTCCCTCCTCTCTGTGCAGCAAGAGCGAATGCTTCCAGAACAGCCTTCAGGGGAGTAGCTGCAAGTGAGAGATTTGAGCTGGCATTCAGATTACTTTGGATGTCAGAAAGCTTGTCTTGGACCTGTTGAAATCCGTTGTTTCTGCCAACCTTGGGAAAAAATAAACTATAGAGAATATGCTCTCAGTGACTTCTCAGCCCTGCTTAAATTTTACCTTGTGTTTCCCTCTTTGTCCTCATTAGCACCACTCCCCAGCCTCCAAAACCCTGACACTGGTGCTGTTTTTCTGCTTTTCCTAGCCATGGGAATTAGGAACTCTTTTTGTGTGCTGCTGTGGTTTCATGTGTCTCAAGGGGAATCCCCCAGCCCAAGCAGATTGTTTGTTAGTAACCTCTGAATGAACTTTATTCTAAAACTTTTTCATTCTCCTTCCAGATCCAAAATGCCCTGGGGATGTGGATCTCCAGAGTGGGGACTGGGACATCAAGACTATTACCAGCTCACTGAAGTTCTATCTCAGGTAGCACTGCAGGTCACACCTGCCCCAAGGAAAGGGGACTGGGGCTGACCCAGATGAAAGCTGAAATGAGCTGCCAGATATTCACATCTGGCTGTGGAAAAGGGCAAAGTGACAAAGGCTTTGGGAGGAAGGATGATGAATATGGATGTTGCAGAATCCCTCAATCCCTTGGGGAGGGCTCTTTCACTGTTATTGACTGCAGAAGGAAATGCCACTAGGACTTGCTGGCACTGAGGGATGAGCCAGTTGGTCCAAGATGGTCACAAGTGGGTCACAGTGCCCTGCAGAGCTGAGTTTTCTTTCTGGTTGTTGCAGGAACCTGTCTGAACCCGTCATGACGTACAAGCTCCACAAAGAGCTGGTCCTGGCTGCCAGTAAGTCCCACAGCTTCCCCACTGATGGTCCCTGGCCTGCTCTCCCCAGCCAGGGTCCATCAAAGTCACTTGGCAGAGCTCTGCCAGCCCTGTGGTGTCCCACTGCTTCAGCTGTAGAGAGAGCAGTGCTGTCTTCTCCAAGTGCTTTTCTGTGCAGGGGATGTGGTGCTGGATGTCCCCTTCTCTCCTTTGCTCCTTCCCTCAAACAGGGTCTGTGGTCTCAGGGGGGTCTGGAGAGCCAGAGGATGTCACTCACTTGAAAGCAGCCACAAGAATTGTTTCCCTCTAGTACTGATATATTTATTTTAAAACCTGTGAGGAAATGGGATGTGCTGTTACACCCCAGATAAGTAGGTATTCCCTTTAGGTTATGAAATTTGTCCTGGGATGTTGAAAACAGCCCATGGAAGGCATTTCTCTGCTGTAGCTGTTGGGATTGAGTCACAGTTGGGACTAACAGAGGTCAGCCAAGAAGCTGCTCTGTGACTGTCACCTCGTTGTGGCCACTGCAGATAAGCTGTTACAGCTGTGAGCCAGTGTCCTGTGAGGCAGAGAGCATAATGAGGGTCATCACCCTCAGCATAGGAGTGATGGCATTTGGAAATGTGTGGGATTACAGTATCCCTCATCCCATTGTGCCTCCACAAGTCACAGGGAGACTGGGAGGGATGCCCACTTCTTCTCCATGTGTCCTTCTGGAGAATGAATAACACCCATTTTTCTTGGAAAGGGAAATGTTCCACTTCTTGCTGAAGGTAGTCAAGCCCAGGATTTATTATTTTCAGAGGTGGTTAAGCCCCTGATGGCTGGGTGTGACAGGACATTTATCCTTTCCCTGCCCTCCCTCAGGAACTTGCACCACTGAGCTTCCCAGCCACCCAGACCCCACACTATTCTTTTCACACAGAGTATTTTATTGTTTCCTGATTATTTATTCTTCTAAGGGTGACCTCTTTGGGTCAGGGACTCAGGTTTATTCCCTGTGGGATATTTTTAGGTGCTGTTCAGTGTCAGAGCTCTCTGGGCTCACAGACTCCCAGAGGGAAGCTGTGTGCTGCCAGGTGTATGGAACAAGGGTGTGAAGGGGAGGACCTGCCCATGCCCAGCCTCTTTTGGAGTGTGCCTTTGGGCTCCCTTTCAAGCTCCATTTCTTCCTCTTTCCACTTCATGTTGTTTCTCACAGTATTCATCCTGTTGCTGTGAAATCTCACTTCCCTCTGCTCCCTTTTGCTCCCATGCTGCAGAGGGAACAGCTTCCACAGGTTTCCTTTGGCTTTATATTTCTCTGGTGTATTTAGTTTGAAAGTGTTGGGTACAAATTCTTCTTTGTATTGCTGCTTTCCAGAGTCTGAGAACCTGGATTACAGGCTGGGAGCCATTCATGCACTGGTCTATAAACTGCCTGACAAGAACAGGGAGATGTTAGAACTCCTCATCCAGCACCTTGTCAAGTAAGCAGATGTTTTCCTCTAAAACCAAAGAAAGGGGAATAATGGAATCAGCAGAACAAAGCTTTTTGGGAGGTCAGGTTTGCAAAATTTACCCATTGTAGTCCCCTTGTGAATTTCCATGTGGATTGCACAAAGGGGGTGACTGTCCTTGCTACCCCCTGCATGGAGTGATGCTTCTCTTTCTGGTGGTTCCTTCCATCCTCTTTCAGATATGCACAGAGCAGCAAATGATTTAAAAATAAAAATACTCTCTGAGAGCAGGGGCTGTAAACTGTCACCTCTCAGAAATTTATTGGAAACCACCATAGTGTGCTCCCTAAATTCAGTTCTCTTCCTTGAGAAGGAAAGAAAATTAAAGCCAGAAGTCAGTTGTGGATAAAAAGGATATAGGATTTAAATGATTCCTTTTGTGCATATGTTGTGCAGATGACTTTTGATTGCAGAGTTAAAGAGGAGCTGGGAGTGGGAAGAGATCAAATGAAGATGCTGTCAGCACATTGCTCTCTCCAGCATCTGCCCAAGCCAAATGTGTGTGTCAGACCTAAAGCCATGTTTGTCACTGCTGGAAAACAAATTCTGAAACACAATGAAGAAAATTGAATTACTGATTCTTAGTGTATCCTGGGTTTTGTTTTTGGTTTTTTTTTTTTTTTTTTTTTGTTCTTTTTGTTTTTTTTCCTTGGAATAAGATCTGTTTGGAAAAAACCAAACCAAACCAAACCAAACTCTGTTCCTCCTTCCTCTGCCCCTGCAGCGTGTGTGAGCACAGCCGGGAGAATCTGATGTCACCGTCCAACATGGGGGTGATCTTCGGGCCCACTCTCATGCGGGCACAGGAGGACACCGTGGCAGCCATGATGAACATCAAGTTCCAAAACATCGTGGTCGAGATCCTGATCGAGCACTTTGGGAAGGTACGGGGCAGCCCCGGAGCAGCCCCGGAGCAGCCCCGGCTGCTCTGCCTGCTCCTGCAGACTGTTGCTGTGGCAACACGGCAGCTCCGGCTCCTTCTGGAGCCTCCTTGGGCTGGCTTTATGTAACACTCTGCTCTGAAAGGCTTCAGGAGGAAGCAAAGAGTAGCAGGTGTGTGTTCCTCAATGTTGCTGTTATCTGGTCCCAGAGGAAACAGCAAGTCTGGGCATTTTTGCCTTTTCTTTTTAAACAAGGGGAAAAAAATGTATTGTATGACTGCTCATTACAGGGCTTCACTCTTTCCTTTGCTAGACAGGAGCTAGGCTAGAGGAGAATTGGTTTTAATGGGCACAGTCCAAGATGAGGCACTGCTCAACTGTTAAATCAGTGGAAAAAAAAACTAGAGCAGACAAGTGTTGAATGGTTGATGAAAGTAATTCAGCTGTGGTTGCGTTCAGATGCAGACACAGGGATGGTCTTAGAGATGGAATGGGGAGTCTGAAGGAGATGCTCCCTGGACTGAGGGAGCTGCTGCCTGGGGTGGAGCTTTCAGAGGAGCTGAGGCTGGTGCCCATGTCCCTGGGCCATGCTCTCACACGACTGAGCATCTCATCTGCCCTCCATGGATCTGCTCTGGGTATTCATATTTCAGCCTGAGCATCGCCCATGTGCCCAGCCAGGCTCTGGTTGCTGGGGTGGTGCTGAAGATGCACGTGCAGACAGCAGCTTTGTCATGTGTGCCTTTGGAGAGCAGAATGTTCCACTGTGGCTGTGCTCACACTTGCTCTCAGATACCTGACACTGGCTCAGGGGTGTCGGGTGGCTGGGGGATGACAGGAGCTGGGTGTTAATATTGAAAACTGGAGCAGCCTCTGCATCCAGAGCAGCCGATCCTGAGCAGGGAGCAGATTCCTGTCCTGGGAACAGCCCTGGGTTCCAAGGAGTGAATTGGGTCCTCCAGCTTTTCACAGCAGAGTACACAGTGTCCAAGCCTCTCTTGTGGAGCTGTTCATTCAGGGATGCTGTTTGCTGTGAGGGGCTGGGGCAGCTTCTAGAATACAGGGCAGCATATGGGCAGGGGGAAAGCTCCCTTTGGAAAGGGAAGAGGCAGCCAAAGCTGGAACAGCAAGGTTCTTGCAACAGGGATGTGGAGCCAGAGCAACCAGGTGGGGACCACAGAGGGGTGTGGGATCAGATGAGGGGGTGGGAGTTGGCTGTGATGCCAAGGATTGAAATGGGATGGAAGAGCTCAGACAGGCTTCTGAGTACCCAGAGTAGAAGCTCATGGAAACACCAGCCAATTCCTTTGTAGGTCTCTATGAACACTTGTAATAAGTTCCCACAGAAAAACAGGAACTGGTTTTTGTCTGGGATCTCACATGCTCGCTCCAGAGATGGGGCTCTGTGCTCCCCTCCTTACAGCCTGCAGCACAGTCTGAATCAACACACCCTGCCACCTCTGAGAGCTGGCATGACAGCTTTAATTAAGTCAGATGTCCTTTTGCTTGCTTTTAATTTCTCCAGCAATAAGGTTTAGTTAGTCACATTTATTGGATTGAGTGTATAAGTTCGGTGTTGGAACTGACAGAGTCTTCAGCTCACACATGAGCAAACAGCTCAGATGAGACTTGGAGGAAGAGGGGATGTGGGTTATATGGTACAATCTGAAGACTGAGGACAGAGTAACTATTCATGAAGTGTTTGTGGATAATTGCTGTTTCCACAGCTCATGTTTCAATGCTGTGGTTCAATTAAATAGGTTGATTGTTCTGGAAACACCTTCTTCCCTGTACAGACCTTCTTAAGGTGAGGGTCTGTCAATATCTTTGTACGTTTATGTTATTTAACTTGATTTTTCAATTAGAAGTAAATCAGAGCCTGCACCCACCTCCTGAACACAGTCATTTGTGGTTGGTTTAGCTTGGGTTTCAGGTGTTGAAAGCAGTATTCTTTGGTACCTGTATAAGTGTCCATGGGGAACTTAATGTTTCTTTTAAAAGCAGGATTGGATTCTGCTCAGGATAGAGGAATGAGGTTGATATTTCCAAAAAATTTCCCTCCTACAGGCAATCCTCTGCTGATTTAATAATATACAAGCTGCTTTTAATTCATGTGCTGCTATGTCACAGCAAGAGAGTACTCCAGAACTCCAGACCTTGTGTTTTGGAGCAGGGAATGTGTCTTGCCCCTGCCCAGGGCAGAGCCCAGCAAGCAGTGAGCCAGCACCCGCCCTGTGTCACCAAACCCTGAGTGTGGGGTTTTTTTTCCCAGAGTGGGGGTGTAATCTTCCCTCTCTGGAGATATTCCAGAACTGTCTGGACACAATCCTGGGCCATTTGCTCCTTAGGGAAACCCTGCTTGAGCAGGGAGGATGGACCAGATGAGCCACTGTGGGCCCTTCCAGCCTGAACCATTCTGTGATTCTGTGTTGTTTCTCCTCTCCTCGTGCAGATTGGGCCAGGCTGTTGGGAGCAAAGCCTGATTCTGGCACATGGATTTATCCAAAGCCAGCCAGGCTGGGCCAGAGCAGCCTGACCGTGGGGTGTGGGAGCTGTCTACCACTGCCAGCCCTCCCCAGGCACACACTTGGGACCAAGAAATTTAAACCAGGGACATGTTTTCCTCTCCCATCCCCCATCTTGGTCTCCTAGCCCTGCTCTTTGGCCCGGAGAAGAAGGAAAACATTTTTGGTTTGAATTACCAAAATGGGACATTTAATCAAAGCAGAATGTTACACTTCTTCACGGTAAGATTTTTCTGAGTGATGCAATTAGGCTGTTTTTCCATATTGAAGTGTGGCCCAAGGGTGTGGTGACCCAGCATGCCAGTGGGGCTGGCACAGCTCTCCTCCTCTGGGCTGGAGCCAGGAAGGGTCCAGCACCACATCTCCCAGGACAGGCAGTGCAGCCTCTGGGTTCAGCAGCTCAGGCCACCTCTACACAGTAACTCAGGCTTTAAAGCCTGATAAAACTTCAATTAACATCCCTGGGAAGAGCAGAGGAGCAACTGCTGTGGGCCTTGATGGGGTATTTCAGCTCTTCAGATTTATTTCTTTTTCAGCTCTTAAAAAAGCCCTGACATAAATGAGAACCTCTCAATTAATCCCAGCTAAATAGGTGCCACATTACCAGTGAGAAAAGGAGATAAAACTTCTCAGTAGCGTTGCTTTTATGCCAGTATTTCATCCCAGGTAATTTCCTGGTGCCAAATGTGTCACTGTAAACCAAGAGCTGAAGGGTTTTAGTGTTAGATCTGGAACAATGCAGGGTTGGTTTGGGTGATTCAGGGATTGTATCTCTGTGACAATGGGAATCTTGCTGTTGGTGAGGAGCTGTCAGCTCCAAAGCCTCCCTCATCTGCTCCAGGGTAATTTGCTTCTACAAATTGTCTGTTTGTGATCTTCTTGCTGAGCTGCAGGGACACTATCTGTGGTGGGAATGGTGTCATGGTGGGGACAGTGTCAGTGGTGGGGACAGTGTCAGTGGTGGGAATGGTGCCATGATGGGGACAGTGTCAGTGGTGGGGACAGTGTCAGTGGTGGCCTCTATCACTCTCTGTGCTGGGAGGGCACACCTGCAGCACAAGGTGGGGCAGCAGCCCTTTGTGTTTGGTCACCTGAATGTGTTTCCCTTTACAGATCTACTCTGGCCCCCCAGAAGACACCACAGCCCCCCCAGTGCCCCCACCCAGGGTGGCTGCCCGGCGGCACAAGCCCATCACCATCTCCAAGCGTCCCCTGAGGGAAAGACCTGTGTTCTTCAATGCCTCTGTGGAGGAGAGTGCAGGTCAGTCTGGCTGTTCCCTGATGCCTTACCTGCTTCTCACCCCTCCTGCTTTCTGTTACACCTTTCCAGGAGCAATGGAGGTAACAGCAGCAGGGCTGCACTTTCCAGGTCCTGGACATGGCAGGCAGTGAGGGCTTCTCAGAGAGAAAGGAAAGCCAAAAACGCTCATACATTGATTGCATCGTGTCACAAGTCAGATTTTGTGGGATTTGAGTTTTTCTGCTACCTGCTGCATGCTCCATTAGCTAAACTAAGGCTGGTTCTTGGCACAGGAGAGACCCAGAGGAGAGGTTTTGTGGCATCAGAGGCAAAAACACCTGCATGGAGTGTTGGTGGGATGGTAGCCAGGGAGGGTTGTGCTGCAGGAGGCCCAAGGAGGTCTCAAGCTGGCTCAGCTGCTGGCAGTTCCACATCCAGAGCAAGAACTCCAAAGAACTTTTTCAGGATGCAGTGAAGGTATTTCCTAGACCAAGTTCTACTCTGACATTACCATAACAGCTTCAGGATTTCCTTACAGTCAGCTGGATTAACAGCAAAGGACACATCACCTTAAAATTATATTTCTGCAACCTGATTTGCTCTAGTTGTCACTGCAGGCTGTGCCCTGATTCCACAGTCACCAAAGAGATGGAAAGTCTCTTTCTCCATTAGTTTTCAGAGCTGTGATGATGTTTAGGTGTAAAGTGTACTTTGTGACACTGGCAGAACATGATTGATTCACATTGCTCTTTAAAACTCCCAGACTGCTAATGGAGTTGGGGCTGGCCTTGCATTTCAATGCTTCCTCGACCTGGGAGCAGAAGCATTTGTTCACCTTGGCCTGCCTCGAGGCTGCAGGGAGCAGTGAGGTTCACAGCAGAGCCCCTGCTTGCTCCTGGTTCTGCAGCACAGCAACAGGGCTGGGATGAGTGGCTTTTGGAGGCACACCAAGTGCAGTACACAGCTAACCCCACAGCTCTCTGCTCTCTTGTCTCCACAGCAGAGAGGCTCAGCCAGACCCCCAATGGCGGCGGCGTGGAGGCCCCCAAGCCCCTGCACCGCAGCCGCCTGCCCGCGCCCCGGCCGGGGGGGGACGAGCTGGGGCGTTCCCCTGCCGAGAGCCGGCCCCAGCCCCGTGCTGAGCCCGAGCCGGGCAAGCTGGGCATGGGGAAAGGGCTGCAGGATGGAGGGGCCAAGGCAGCTGGCAGGGCGGCCAACGGCGTGGTGACCAGCCCTACCCTGAGGACTGCCACGCTGCAGGCCAGGAGACCGGCACCCCGACCAGGCATCTGTGGCAGAGAGGGTGAGTGTGTGCCTGGGGCGTGGCCAGAGCCAAGCAAGTGCCCAAGTCAGCCCTCCCTGGGCACGTGGTGGCCTCTACCCTTGAGTCCTCTCAGTGTAGTTCAGCAGGAGGGGCTGGGAGTACAGAACAGCCTAAGGTGTGGGCACGGGTAAAGTCTAGCACTCATTCCTTGTTGACTTGTTTCTTAAAGACTTTGAAGGGTTAAGTGAATAGTAAGGTTGGCTGGATCTTGGGGAAGAAAAGAAGCCGAGGAGAGGACAGGTGGTATCTGTCCAGGATGAAAGCTCAGCTGCAGGAATCACCAGTTTATGCTGTTCCTCTCCCATTCACAGAGCAGCACTGCACAGGGTTTGGTTAAGAACACTTGTGATTCCCAGGAAGTATCAGCTTCACAGTCAGCAACTGCATTGAGTTTGTCCTTGCAGATCCAGATCCAGCCCCTGTTACCAGTGCCAGGAAAGCTTTTCTGGGACAGGTAGTGTGGGAACTTCTTTCCCTGGACTCTGTCCCTCTATTCTGGCTATTGGCCACTGTCAGGGAGAGAGTGTTGAGGCAAAGGGGCAGAACTAAACCCACGAACCTGTTCAATGCCCCTTCATAAATATCTGGCCTCTGCCAGAGCTTCCTGCTCAGTGTTTGTTATCTCCATCCCTGCAGGTGACTGTGATGGTGTCCCTAAGCCACGTTCCCATGGTGATAAGCCTGTGATAACACGTCCCCCTGTGAGACCTCCAGATCCACCGTGCCGGACTCCCATCCCTCCAAAGCTGGAGCAGAGGCCAGATCTGATAGCAGGGACAGCAGAGGAGATGCCCTCATCTGTGTAAGCCAGCAGCCCATGGAGGGTGCTTGGTGCTGGTGGGGACACTCGGGGCCTCAGTGGCTGGAGCCTGTGGATGTTCCCTTGGCACTGGTGCAAGTGCAGGTTTGAATGTCACTTAGAAATCTGAGCAGAGTGCATGGCCAAAGAGGGGAATGGTGCCACAGTGAAGGCAAACAAGAAGCTTTGGAGCTGCTCAAGCACAGCCCAAGGGCTGAGCCTTGCCCCATCCCCTTCCCTGCTGTTCCTGGGTTGGTGGAGCTGAGCCCCTCCCTGTCAGCCTCCAGCAAACCTCTCAAACGAGACACTTTCTGGGACAGGACAAGATCCAGCTTAGATCTTAAGGAAACTGGGTGGAGTTCAGCTTCATCTCATCCTCAGATTTCTTTCAGATTTTAAGAGCGTCAGAAACCCTGCTGGCTTTAGTGGGAATTAACCTAAAGAAAACAAAAGGTGCCATGAGGGTCAGCTCTGTGCCAGAACTGCCTTAATTCCTTCTCTAGGATAATTTAACTTCTCTTTCTTGAGCATGGGCAGGAGCACATAAACACTAAAGGAAAGACCATAAAGGTCGTGGATGCACATAGGATTATAGGCAAGAGCACAGAAATAATGACTGGATGTGGCACTTGGTGTTATGTTTTAGTTGGTGTAGTGGTGTTTGGTCAAAGGTTAGACTCCATGATGTTGGAGATGTTTCCCAGCCTAAATGATTCCATGATGCCATGGTTCCATAAGCAGCCCAGCCAAAGCACTGGCAGGTGGTGTGCAGGTGGAGCAAGCACAGAAGGAGCCCGGCTATGCCTTGGCACAAGAACTGTCAGTTGAAGGTGATCTCTGCAGTGCTGCCAATGCTGCAGCTCATCCCCCTGGCACAGAGCAGATCTCATTAGCAAATTGCCAGGTCGAATCAGGAGAGACTTCTCCTGTTTTCTTTGCAGGGTGGCCTCTAGGACCAAGTTCTTTGAGACGGCGTCCCGAAGAACAGGCAGGTAAGGCTGGCACGGGGAAGGTTCCGTGTGGAGAGCAGCAGCCCTGCAGCACACGGTGCTCCCTCTGAGGCAGAGCCAGCACAGACAGCCCCAGCCCCAGGCCTGCCTTGTCTTGTACTCACAAACAGCAGATGGGGCTCAGCTAAAATGCTGAAACTAAACAAAGAGCACAAAGCATAAAATGTGAGTCCAGATACAGACTTGATAAATTAAATCCACCAAGCGAGAAACATCCCTGTGGATCCCTGTTAGCAGGTGTGTGGATCTGTGGGGTGTAGTGCCCATTGTACTCAGGCTTTGTGGGAAGATCAGGTGGTGGGTGAGGTGGTGAGGGCTGGTTAGGTCCCAGCAGCTGCCAAGAGAGCATGGCTGGTCCAGTCCAGGGGGTGTGCAGACAGGGAGCTGGGGGGTTATGGGGACAGTGTGGGCAGAGCCCTCAGTTCTGAGTGGCAGCAGGTTCCATTTGTGATAATATTTGTCCAAATAAGCCTCAGCTTCCTGCCTTGAAAAGCTGCCAATCTCTGCCCAGGAGAGAGCAGGTTTGTGTGTAAGTCTGAGAACTGCTGCTGCAGGTACTGAGAGAAAACATTTGTGCTATTGCAAAACAGACCCCTCCCTGCACTTACCCAGCCTCGAGGAGCTTGTGGAGCTGAGTTGCAGCTTGCTCCTTGCACTCATTTTTTCTCTATTCTTCTACTTCCTTTTATGCAGTTCTTCATCACCACAAGGCAGGATCCCAAGTGATGAGAGCTGAGGCTAAAGGTATGTGTTTATGACAACAAATTGAATAATAAACTGAAAGCAGACATGTAAGACAAATCACCATTTATGGGGTTTTTGGAGGGAACCAACAAATTATGTGGGATTCCAGTGGTTCTGCCATTACTGGTGGGTTTGCATTGCTGCACAGAACTTGGAGCTTGTTTTCTTCTTCCAGGCTTTGTAAGCACACCTCAGCCCAGCTGGACCCAGGAGACTTTCTGTGCTTGTGACCCAGGAGTCAGAGCTGAGCCTTGCCAGCCCCAGTGCCCTGGAGAGCAGCTATCTTACTGGACGATGATTTCCAAGCCACAAGTGGCCCAAGAAATTAGGAGAGGGAGACCACAATGGAGAGCAGGTCCTGCCCACACATCTGTGTTGAACTGTTCCCTGCCCTCTCACCTCTCCTCCCGCTCCTCCCCTGTGTGTGCCATGCAGGTGATGGCAGCATGGGCAGGACTGGGGGACATGGACCACCTGTGGAAGGGACAGTGGAGCCCCTGTTCACCTGCACACTTTTGGGAAACACACCTTGAAAAGGGTGTTTGGACAGCACAAGGGCTGAGTCCCTCTGTTTGGATGCAAGGGCAAAACAGCTGCAGTCCCCTCTTGCCCTGCTTGCCCTGAGAAGCCCCTTCCTTTGTGCTTGTGTCCCTCACTTGGTGAGTGTCATTGTGTGGGACAGCTGTGCCTGCTAATGCTGCCCATGGTGACAAAAGCTGGGCAGGGATGGAGGAATCACTGTGCTCAGATCTGTGGGATGTCTCCTCATCTCCTCCTGGACATCCCTGGCCTGGGACACTACACTGACAGAGAGGCTTGGCCTGAGCCAGGGCCACAACCTTGCCTGGGATCAGCTCTCAGGCAGCACCCCCGGGTCAGCAGCCTCCAGGGGTGCAGCTGTGGGAGGGGGGCAGCAGGTGCTCCTCCTCTTCCTCCACTGCCTCCTCTTCCATGAGCCACACTCCCACCAGATCCACTTCTCACTGGCCCACCAAGAAGTCTCCATCCTGGGTGATTGTGGTGGCCAGCACAGAGGTGCTGAGGATCTGAAACTCACTGTTTGTGGGTCAAACCCATTGTTTGTTTTCTTCTTAAGAACTGCCCAGTTTGTTGTTTGCTTGTTTATTCATTTCCAGTACAAGATGGCCAGCCTGTCCCTCAGCCATGGCCCTGTGGATGATGCCCATTGGCCCGGGAGGTGTCCCTGGCCAGGACCTCTGTAGCACTAGAAGCTTGTCTGTTACTCCAGCTGCCACCAGGGCCCAGCTCCAGGGCTGTGCATGGCAGAGAGCTACTTCCCTGCTTCTTCCGTCTGCCCAAAGATGACTCCCTCCTTTTGAATGGTTTTCTTTAGGTGCTGAGAGCCTTTGCAAACCAGTGGCCAAACATTCCCACAGCTGCTTCCCAGGTGCTCCATTCCCTGGAGCCTGGTGTCCTGCCTGGTGCAGGTCCTTCCCACCTCCTGGCACTTTGCCTCTGTGTGACCTCGTGTCTCTTATTGCTGAATGGCACACAGCTCATGTGTGTCATGTCCATGGTGCTCTCACTCCCTTGGCTTCAGCAGTGCCCCAGCTGCTCCCTCCTTTAGGCCTGGCACATGAAAGTGGCTTTAAAACCAATCCAGCCCTGTGCTGTGGCAGCTGAGGCTGTGCCACATGCACTGGCAGCCCCTGGGGCTGTGCTGGGCCCCTTCTGCTGCAGCCCTCACCAGGGGCTCAAGGACAAGGCACAGGGGTTCTGATCAGGGATCTCTGAACAGGAATGGAGCTGAAGCTGGAGCCAGCTTCCCTGACCAGCCTGGCAGTGGGGCCACCTGCCTGCAGCACATCACCCCCTGGCCCTGCTGGGGTGTTGGGCCTGTGGCTCCCACACAAAAGGCCAGCATTTCCCTACTGTTTTTCTTGCTTTGGGACACTGTCTGGGGACCCCTTGAGCCTGTCAGTTTGGGAAACTCCTTGGGTTGTGCTGATGCACGTGGCTCTGGAGGTGACATTCTGTGGGAGCAGTGGCTTGTCACATCCTCCTCCTGCTTGTGCCCACTACCCAGCACAGACCCCAGGACAGAGCTGGACTCCATGGGTAGGGAGAATCCAAGGGTGGCTGGGTTTCAGTCTGACAGTATGAGCAGTGGGGAGAGGCAGCTTTTTGCAGACTATTTCATGGTGTCCTTTTAAAGTTCTTTGTCACTTGTATGTCTGTGCTGATTTTTCCTGCACCCGTGGGTGCAGCTGAACACTGGGGACCAGCAGTTGGGCAGTGGGGATGCTGGTTGTGCTGGCAGGGGGCTGTGGGGTCCAATTCCTGCTGCTGTGAGGCCCAATCCCTGCTACTGTGAGCACAGTCCCTGCTGCCAGTGGCCCAGGAGGGACGGCTGGGAATGTGGGATCATCCTTTGCAGCATGGCAGCCCCCAGCATCAGCCCTGGAGCCATTGTGATGTGTACAAGCTTAGGTTACTGCAAGTGTTTATAAAGTTTCTATGAAGTGAAACAACCATGTCGGTGTGTTTTGTTCCTCTTCACCCTGTGCCCAAGCGCTGCCCCCACTGTGCCCCCTCTGCAGGCAGGCCCTGCTGTGGGACCCAGCTCTGTGCCCCAGGGAGGCCACACAGGGCTGTGTCCATGGGATTGGGAGTGCCCTGGGCTCTGCCATAGCCCCACTCTGGGTCTCCAGTCCCCAAGCTGGTTTTCTGCATTTTTCTGACTGGAGAATATGCGCTGTCAAGGCTGAATATTCCTGCGCTGCCGCAGTGCCTGGACAGTATTCTGTGCCATGGGTCACCAAGAATCCACTTTTCCTGTGACTAATGGCTTCTTTCCATCTATCCAGCACTCTTTTCCCCTCCTCACATCTGTTTTCCCCCTCCTTTGACATTGCACACCAATGTTTGCTTTTCAGGCCTCTTGCTTTCCTTTAGCAGCAAACCCTCTCCCAGGAGAGAGCAGCTTCTCTCTCTGGCATGGGAATCTCACAGCCACCTTTGGAGCCTGCATTTCTGGAGAAGCCTGATGGAGGTGACCACTCCAGAGGGTGTTCCTGGGGGTCCAGGGACAGCCAAGCTGCCTCCACAGCCACGAGGGTTCCTAGCTGGAGAAGGGGAGCGTTCCCACCCACACCCCGCTCAGGGCTGCTTGGTGTTTTCAGGATCCTCCTGCAATTATTTTGTGCGGGCCCGGCCCCCGCCCGCAGGCCCTTGGTGCAGCATGGGCCCGGTTTGCCAGGCCAGGTTTGCCGGCTCTGAGAGGTCTGTGCCAGGCCAGGTTTGCTAGGCCAGGTTTGCTAGGCCAAGTTTGACCAGGCCAGGTTTGCCAGGCCAGGTTTGCTAGGCCAGGTTTGCTAAGCCAGGTTGGACCAGGCCAGATTTGCCAGGCCAGGTTTGCCAGCTCCAAGAGGTCTGTGCTAGGCCAGATTCCAGGCCAGGTTTGTTAGGCCAGGTTTGACTAGGCCAGATTTGTCAGGCCAGATTTGCCAGGCCAGATTTGCCAGCTCTAAGAGGTCTGTGCCAGGCCAGGTTTGCCAGCTCTGAGAGGTCTGTGCCAGGCCAGGTTTGCCAGGCCAGGTTTGCCAGCTCCCAGAGCTCTGTGCCGTGCCCTGGTTCCGGAACCAAGCAGCCGGAGCATTCCTGAGGCGGGCATGGACACAATGCACCAGGAGCAGCAGCTGGAGGGTTTTCTGCTTGTTTTTTCTGGCTTCTTGTTTCTCTCAAAAGTTTCCTTGTGGGTCTGTAACTTTTCCAGGGCTGAATGCATTCAAAACAGCCATGTTTGGGGAACAAAACTGTTTGCTTTCCTCACTAGGCCTTGTATTAAGTGATGGTGAACTGGAACAAGCATTGAAGCACTGCCCCAACAATCCTTGTCTGCCAACCCACAGGTGCCTGGCTTGCTTTCTTACAGAAAACATTTGGATTTAATATGAGCAAGAAAATTATTTTCCAGCACAAGTAAAACCTTTCAGGTTTTTATAGAGAGAAGATAACAAAACAATCAGTTCCAAAGCTTGAGCCTGAGCCTCAGTGAGTTCTTCCCAGAGGAAGATTTGAAGAGGCCAAAGACTCTGCAGCAGACACATCTGTGTGATAAATTTAGAATTGAAATATACTTAGTGGAGCACTGACATCTGAAATTTATGTGCTACACAGAGACCCATGAAGGTGCTGGAATCCACCCACGTGGGATTCCTTGGAGGATCAGAGCCATAGTTTTCAGCTCTGTAGTTCTCCCTGACCCATCCCACTGCACCATTACCCATCTGGATGCTCCGAGCTGGGAGCAGCTCCCTGTGCTGGGCGGGTTCCTGGCAGCCCTTAGCAGGTTTCTTGGCCCATACACATGGCTCTAAATCAGGTCAGGCCTCCAAAAAATCCTATGATTGGCTTAAACAATCAGGAGACGCTTTGAACCACTAAAGGCCATAATGTTTTCCATTCTCTGTGTTTTCAGAAGTTTAAGAAGTGCTTTAACAGCCTCTGCCAGTGTCTCTAAGAGCTCCCGCAAGGCAGAACTGTTGCAGTGACTTCTGAAGACTCTTGAAATCCTGTGGGCCATGCCCATGAAGGTTCAGAGAGACAAGTCCCCACAAGCTCCATCCTCCTACAGCTCCATCCTTCCTCATTCTGTGTCCTGCACAACCCAGCTCCCTTCAGTGCCTCCCAGAGGCTCTCCTGGTGGCCACCACACCATGCTGCCACACCATGCCACTGCACCCACCCTGCTCCTATGAGCTGGGACACAGGGCATGTCAGGCAGGCCCTGTTTGCCCTCCCCTTGGCACCCCCCCACTGCTGGTAGAGGGAGGCAGCAACAGTTTTGGGTAAGGAGCAAACCCCAGTGTTGGCTGCTGTCCCTCGTGTCAGGGCACTCGAGTCAGGGTGACCCCACTGAGGTCTGTGGCTGCCACTGGCCCACCCTGGGAGCACAGGCACAGCCCTGACACCATGGCAGGCACACAGGGCTGGCTGCCAGCACTGCAGGGTCACAGTGCTTGCACTCCCAGACCCCCAGGGAGGGGAACTGATGAAAGGGCTTTTTGACAACTCGTCAGTATTTTTGGAAACAGAACTTCTGTTTTAAAAATATCCCACTTTGTTCTCTGAGGACAAGAACAAATAAATGACTTTAAAGCATGAGGCCATTTTAGGGTTTTCATGATCTTTTCATGTTTTTAGTTGATTTCTTCATGATAACTGGACTTTTTCCTGTGAGCTTGGCGTGCTCTTCTGCTGAGGAGCCAAGGCGTCTCTAAGGGCAGCTCTGGAGCCCACTGGCATGTGGCTCACCCCCAGTGCTGGCATGGTGGCTGTCACCCTGCTGCCAGGCCCCACAGCTACAGAAATGGTCAGGGAGGTCAGCAGCTCTCTTGTGACCTGTAGGTCCTGGTGAGCTGTGCAGGGGGGATGCAGGGTATAGGATGTAGGATGCAGGATGTGAACAGAGGTGGCTGGACCATAGCGAGGCAGAAGGAGTTGAGTGAGGTGAATTTGTCCTTCAGCTTCAGTTGTGACCCAGCAGCCCCCACGTGGTGGCCTCACTGTCCTCCCACAGACACTGTTCAAGCCACACGAGTTTGGGGCCATCAGAGACCAAGGTCAGTAAGCCCAGGATGTGCAGCCACTGAGGGACCAAGTCCCTCATCCCATGAGGCACTGGACCAGTGGCTCCTGAATGTCCCTGGCATCCAAGTGGCCATTTGGCAGGTGACACTGGGACTGACATGCTGGCACCCAATCTGCCACACCAGCCCCGAGGAGCTGAGGCCCGCTCAGTGTCCATTACGGGGTGAATTTTGAAAATAACACAATAATTTTTCACTGTGACTCAGAGCAAGGGATGGGATCAGGTTCCTTGTGGATGACAAACCCAGGGGTTTTTATTCTCTTGGCACACTGTTCTTCAGCTCACAGGGCACACTGTGTGGACTGCTGCTGTGCAATTACACACCAGGCATTGCCAGCTATTTGTGGCCCAGCAAGCTTTTTTTTTTTTCCTCCAAGCTCTTTGCTTTGTCTGAGTGAATCAAATCTTAGCCCTGGACAGGATTCACATCTGTGCCTTGAATTAACAAGTGGCTGATAAGCGTCTTCTTTATTACTTGGAGAGCATAGGTCAGTTTTATAAAGACGTTGCAGAAGAATGGATTTACAACTGTTCATAAAGATACCAAAAGCAATTACAAGAGCAGGAGGACACTGGCCTTTATTAGCTCCTTGCTTTGAGAAATACATTAATCAACTGAAATTCAATTTAAAAGACCCAAAGAGGAATATATGAAAGGATTAGCCAATTGATATGTAATTGAATTACGAGTTCAGATGTGATTCATGGTGAAATCTGAGTGTGAAAGAAAGCCTACAATGATCCAATGTACAGCCTCATCTACTGGCCAATGACCCACAGATTCCCAGTGCCTTTGCTTGCTGGCAGCCATCACACCCACAGCGATTTCATGCACAAAATCGACACAAAAGCCAAATGCAGGCAGAGGGTAGAGCTCCAGCAAACCGGATTCTGCATTTATTGGACTCAGAACAACAGCAGATTTTCAGGTTACAAAAAGAACTGAACACCAAGCGTGAGGGGCCATCCTGTGGCATGACTGGGGGCTCACGTGGGCCCCAGGCATGGCTGAAAGAGAAAGGAGAATTTTCATTTACCCCCAGCACGGTTTCTTTAACAGGGTGCCAGGCAAGCCCCTCTCTTTGGTTACGCAAATGATCGTCCTTGAGTCCCACATGGGGACTTGTGAGTTGCAGTTGTCCCAAGGGCATCCTGCACTGCACCCCATTGGCCCCAGCAGCATCTGTCACCACAGTCCAGCCCTACCAAAACACTCTGGGGCTCTCTCTTCCTTATCCAATGCATTCAGTTCCAAAAAAAAAAAAAAAAAACCAACAAAAAAAACCAAACAAACCCCCCCCCCAAAAAAAGAAAAAAAGAAAAAAAAAAAAAGAAAAAATGAAAAACCCCAGAAAAACCAGCTGTGTCAGCAATCCATCTAATTCCTTCTCTGGGATAATTTACCCTCAGGTCATGCTATAATTTGGGCAAAGCACTGCAATTCCAAACTGGGCCAGACCAGGCTGTGTGCTCTGCACCTGCATCATATGGTTTGTGGGGTCTCCAGGGTCACAGCCCCATGGAAATGGGGCCAAGGCGTGCCCAGTATCATGGTCAGCCCTCACCTTGGAGCCAGGCCCCAGGAAAGAACCAGCATTGTACCCCAAATTCTCTCTGCCATTCCAAGGCTCTTTTTTTTCTGGCAGTGCTGTGGCATTGGCTTCTGTCTTTCCCTCAGCTCTGGTGGAAGGAACAATTGCAGACTGGCCTTTGTTACTCCCAGGAACACAGCTGTGGGCTGGGAGGCCCCCCCAGGCAAAAAGGCACCAGCAATGAGCTTTTTGGCTTATTACAAAGAAAGTAAAATATATCAAATAGAGAACTCTTATTATTACAGAGACATGTTAACAAAGAGAAACAGCATAAAATTGCCACAGAACACCAAATATCCGGCACAGAGAGCAGCTTTTATCCACTTGCTAAGGGTTTATGTGGGTGCAGAGATTTACTCTGTGAGTCACAAGCACAGCATCCCTCTGCTGCTGAAGGGAAGGAGCACAGGGAGCAGGCACCAGTGGGCAGGGGAGGCTCTGACCCACCCGAGGGGGCTGGGACCCCTTGCCTGCCCACAGCCACCCCCAGTGGCCACAGCCAGCCCTGGGCCTGCGCACAGGTGGAACTCAGAACAGAGACACTCTCTGTGACCCCAGCATTCTGCCCAAATGTGTGAGGACACTTTGTGCAAGTCAAAGAGGGAAGAAACAAGAGACACTCCATTGTTCCCCAAT
The DNA here is from genome assembly GCF_027887145.1 of Ammospiza caudacuta. Classification (NCBI taxonomy): domain Eukaryota; kingdom Metazoa; phylum Chordata; class Aves; order Passeriformes; family Passerellidae; genus Ammospiza; species Ammospiza caudacuta. Next base: position 14,101,654 of record NC_080606.1, on the reverse strand, counting down.
GCAAACACTCTCCCTGTCTAACCTCAAGAAGACACAGGAAGGCTGGAGAAGGTGATACCAACCCCAGCCTATGCTAGTGTGTGCTCTGTGCATGCCACAAAAAGGGGGACCTTTGCAAACTGGGCAGCACCCAGCCAGAAAAATAATGAAAAGTCTCCATTAAATTGGCATGTTCTGACTCACCTCTTGCAGAGCATCCAGTACCTCAGTGTGCAACCAGAGAGGACTCTTAGAGCACGTCACTAAATAGATATCTTTAGCAATAGAAAATGGGCCATGCCTTTATTTTATACAGAGATAGATAATTTTAGCATACATTATGTTATTGAAACATCCAGGGCAAGAGCTCAGCAAGGGGAGGGACACCACAGGGACTGCAGGGCTGGCTGGTGGTGGGAGGTGACAGGGCAGCAGCTCTCGGGCTGGCTGGGAGACAGGTGACACCTTGGGTACCCTCAGCATTCCCTACAGACCACAGGGACAACCCCATGGCCCAGAGCAAGGAGTGGCACTGTAGGGAGGGTCCTGCCCCAGCTTCACTTCCCTCACTGAGCACTCTGTCCCCTAAGCCAAGCACAAAGGGCCTCTTGGACATTATGGCAGTGGCATGTGGATGCTGCCAGCTCTCCAGACTCAACCACAGCCTCTCCAAGCAGAGAGCTGCTGTCCTGGCTCTTGCTCCTGCTGAGGCAGGGGGTGCTGGCAGGAGCCTGTCAGGCTCAGGTGGGCACAGATTGGTGATACCTGCCCTGGGAATGCTGCATGCCGTTGCACCATTTGATCTATCCCACTGCTTCTGCCATGACACAGGGCTGAAGAAGTGTCCCTCCTGCCCTCACTAAAGACAGCATCCTTTATCCCACACCCTCTGTTATGGAATGGTGCCCATCCATGCACAAACACTGCTCCCAGGGAGATGCCAAGGTCTGTATCCCTTGTCCTCCATCTGCTGCCTTGGGCAGGAGCTGATGGGCTGAGCCGTGACCCAGACTGAACCAGCTCAAAACCCACCACACCTCTGAGATGAGCCAGAGCAGAGTCAGGGAATCCACAGGGGAACATGGAGATGGTTGGTCTCTGCTGTGACACACCCAGGGGGTCCCAATTCCAGGGCTCAGCCCAAGGAGAGCCTCAGGGACAGCTTCTTTGGGACTGTGAACACGGTGAAATTCTCCTTGCTTTATTAAAGCAAAAGTAGACAAGAAAATGCAAAAGAAAACAAAAAGCATAAAGATAAATGGCAGGAGTTGGACTTTGGTATTTCTTAAAGCCTCTTCTTCCCCAGTTCCTGCAGCAGCTCATGAAAATCCACATGGAAACAGCATTAATTCCCCCAGCAAATACACACACAGATGCTGCGAGTCCTGGCTCCCACATTTCCTGGTAATCATATTGTAAAAATCCAACTTTTGAATTAACAAGTTGCAGAAGTTTACTGTGATAGTGAAGAGACAGAGAACATGACCTCAATGCCCCGACTGCCCCTCTGTCCTGGGCTGGGGGTGCTCCCCGTGAGCTCCTGCCTCGCTCAGCACTCACTGTGCTGGGTGACACACACAGGGCACAGGCAGAATCCTTCCCCTGCTCCCCCACTTCTCATTCACATGGTGCTCCCACCAGCAAAGCAGGGTGGGCAAATCCTTGTTGGGTTTGGCCTCTTTTCAGTCTCCCAGCAGATGAACACCCAGCAGGACACTCATTAACCAACCAAACCTTCCCTGACACGAGCCTGTGTGATGCATGAAGCTCTCCCAAATTGCTGTTCCAACTGCTTGGAGCCTGAGCTCATAAGAGGGACTGGGAATCACCACTCTGCTGTGAAGAGCCAGGGAAAATTCCAGAAGACAGGGATGCACCAGCTGGAATTTTTTACTGGTTCATTTGCAAATATCTGAGCTCACACCAGCACTGAAAATGCCAGCAGCCCCCTGGCACGGGGAGCCTCTGAGAGCAGCAACCTGCCAGCCAGAAAGTTCACGTATGGATTCTGTTGCTGCCACATGAGAGGATTTCAGGAGGAGGAGCAGGATCAGAGCCCTGTCTAGCAGAGGAAGGAAAATCATTGCAAAGAAAGATCCTCTCCTTCCATAGGGGCTTTTCCCCCACTCCTTCTTATAATGAAAATCCCATCAAAAGGCTGGAAAGTATCAGGGAAATTGTTTTACTCCAAGAGTGTAAAGGAGCAGCTGCACCATGTTGGCATGTCCTGGAGAGCTGGGCACAGAGTGGGCACAGGGCTCTGGGTGGGCACAGGGTTCTGGGTTTGCTCACTGCCCTGGGAGGGTGCAGAGTTTGTCTGTGCTGGCACAAGAATCTCTCGCAGATGGCTGTGTTGGTAACGCCAGGCCATGTCACAGCCCATGATGGCATGTGTGACCCTGGCCTGTGTGTGTGTGCAGTCACTGACAGCCTGTCTGGGTCTGGGCAGGTGGTTCTGATGAACTCAGGATGTGCAGGAAGATGGGAACTAAAACACCACAGAGCACATAGGCTTGGCTGCTGTGTGTGTGCTGGGGACAGGCTGGGTGTGTGGGGCCCATGGGATGGGGTGTTGGTGGTGTGTAAGGGATGGGGTGTAAGGGATGGTGTGTAAGGGATGGGGTGTAAGGGATGGTGTGTAAGGGATGGTGTGTGGGGTGATGCACATGGCATGGGGTGTGTGGGTGATGTGTAAGGGATGGGGTGTGGGTGGTGTGGCGCATACAGGACCATGTACATGGGACAGTGAGTGCACAGTGGTGTCCTCCTGGGCTGCAATCAGCCACTGCCACCACCAGCAGCTGTGTGTGCTGCTTCCAAGAGCAGGGGGGTCTCTTGGTACTTCCCTTGCAGCCCCCCCAAAGAGTGCTGGTGGCAGCAGCCAGTTCCCACAGCCACCTCTCCATGGACAGGATTCAGAGAGGAGTCCCATGGTCCCACAGGTCCCGTAGACCCTGGCCTTGGTCTTGGCTCCAGAACACTCATCTGCTGGCTTTGGAAAAAAATAGTTGGGACAAAATATTTGGGACAAATGAAGGGAAAGAGCATAGCTGGAATCCCAGGTCTGCAGAGCCATGACAGGAGCAGAGCAGGTGTGGGGGCAGGGGCTGCAGGTGCCCAGGGGAGCCAGGCAGGTGTGAGGTCCGAGGGCATCAGGCACTTTCAGAGGTGGGTTCAGCTTTGTCAGGGAGCAGCAGCTGGCAAGGACAGGAATGTGACTGCTGAGCACCTGGGGGTCTGACCCAGCTGGACAGGCCATAGGAAAAACAACCCAGGTGGAAAACAGGACCCAGCCATCGCTGGGGGATTTCCAAGGTGATCTTCCTTGGCAGGCCTTGTGCTGCAGCCTGTCCTCTCCATCGCTCGTGTCTCGGCAGTGCAGGCCGGTCCCAGGGCCAAGCTGACCACAGCAGATCCCACAGTGGCTGCAGGGCCCATGAACTCCTCAGCCACAAATTTGCCTTGTCCCCCAGCTCTGCTCTGCTTCTCTTCTGCAATGTTTGAACTTATCTGCTTCCCAGCACCACAGTGCAAACAAAACTTCCAGAAGGAGGCAGGCAACATAATCCACACCCAAACGCGGAGCTGCAACCTGCTTTGTGTTGTATTCTTTTTATAAAAATCACCCCAAACCCACCAACCACTGGCACTTCTTCTGCTGTCCCGTGGCCCTGGGCTGCTGGAGTCACAGTGACAAACAGAGAACACTCAGACATGATGCCACTGCCCCCACCAGTCCCCGTCCATCACCGTGAGCAGCTGGTGCCAGGCAGAGGTCAGCGCCAGGGGTTCAGTTCAGAGGTACCTCAGGAAAATTGTAATCTCAGGAATCTCAGCAGGTCTGTCACTGCCTGTCCCCTTGGCCACCGCCACAGAGGGATTCCCCAAGGCACTGCAGGACAGTAGTGCAGAAGTAACAGGCAGGAGATGGCTGGAATGGGGGTGGCAGCACGGGGGTCCCTCTGAAAGATCACTGTGCGTGGAAGTAGATAGGCTTGACTTTTCCAGACAGGATCTTGGGAACCTGCACAGAGATGATCTCGGCCATCATTTCTGGGTAGTCCACACTCACCATGTGTGCCTTGATTAGGAGATCAAATGTAAACTGATGCAGGTCCTTGGCAATCTGGGAAAGGAAGAGAACTGGTTAAACAAGTCCCTGGGCAGTGCTTTTTCTGGGAAGATACATGACAGAGGTCCCACCTACCCCGGGAAAGGGAAACCGGATGAAACTGTCCAGTGCTCTCTCCAATTGCATCTGAACTCCTCCCATGATATGGAGGTTGTTCCAGAGAACGATCATTCTCTCTATGAAAAGTTTCTTTTTTATATTGTTCCTTATGCATTTAGATGGCCATTATGTGTACAGATGGACATTTCCCTGTCCTCTCTTACCGGATGCACAGAGTCCAGGACCTTGGTGAGCTGGTAAAACCTCCGGGAGCAGGAGGTGGGGTTCTTCCTCTTGCAGGCAATGATCCGGTCAAGTTCCTTGATGTAATTCATGCGGAGCTCATCAAAGAGCTTCTGGTTCTTCAGGCCATCCACTGGAACTGGGTGGGAAGGGAAGGAAACAGTGAGAGGAGCCCAGAAAGTGACAACAATAGGAGAGCAGGAGGAAGGGCTGAAGCAGGGGACATCCCCAGCTTCCTCCTGGGAAGTGAAAGTCCAGGCACAGGAAAAGCACCAGATGCCTCAAGGTGCTGGAGCTCTGTGGAGGGAAGGGTGTGGATACTCACTAATACTGAAGAAGAGGAGAGCCTTCATACAGAGAAACTCCTGGGGTGTGATCTGAAGCCACCCAAATTCCTGGGAGAGGTGCCTCATCCTGATGCACTGGCTGTACATCCTGGATTTGTGCATGCGGTACCTGGCAGGGTGAGATGGGCACAGGTGGCACAGAGCCCAACATGCACGTGTGTGACAGGGGGACACTCCCTGACCCAGCAAATCCCCCTGCCTGGCACAGCCTGCTGCCAAGGGCCTGAGCTCTGCCTCATGCAGGAGTGGAGCATTTTCCAGAAGGCCTGTATGTGATCCTCACTGGACACAGATGGCTACAAGGGATTTGCAGCATCTGTCTGAAGAGCGACTGCAATGATTTCCCAAACATTTCTGTCTGTCAGGGATATGAGGTTGAATTGGAGCTCCCAGGCAGGTGAGAATTTGCCTGCTGCTGTGTTTGGTTATTGGGTTCCATCTCCTCAATCTGACTGCCAGCAAACCCTCCCCAGCTCTAAGCTGATGGTACATCAAGAAGAGCCCACCAGGACCTTACAGTACATTTTGTCTCTATCTTTGCTCACCCCAGCTACCCAACAGAGCTGGAATTCAAACCCCATGGCAGAAAGACAGAAATTGAGCAATCCCTCACCCCATACCAGCTTCTGCTGCTGCCCCAGTGGGTGTCAGCCCACAGCAAGGCTGAGGGAGCAGGCAGAAGGACCCAGAGAGGCATCACAGTGGCCTCACTGCTCCTGGAGGTCACCATGGGTGGTGACAGTGGGGAGCAGGATGGGCACAGCCAGGCTGGGCTATGCTGGGCAGCTCAGTTTAACTGCTCTAAGTGTAGCTGGTCACCTGGGCTGACCCAAAGCCCAGCATCAGGCTGTTGTTGTTTCACACTTACTCATTGAACACCAGGTCTGGAGCGAAGTAAAGCATCCTGGAATTGACGTTGGTGAAGGATCTCCACCCCATAGCAAACACCATCAGGCCCATCCAAGAGTATTGGATTATTGACATCTGGTCATCCACATGCAGGTTGCGAAATCCTAATAAACAATGAGGGAGGGATGTTACAAATTACTGTTGGGTTCCTGCAGCTTCCAGGGCTGTTTCCAGGCAGACTCCAGCTCTCCTTCAGTGCTTCTCTTAGGAAAAAGTGGTCAGTCCATAGCCCAGGCTCAGCCAGCTTATGTCTCAGGACATGAGTCATGACATGGAGCTCCCACCTTGACTGGGAATCAAGAATAGACAAGCACAAACCTGCCCCTGGAAGGGAAGAAAGGGAACTTCAGAGACAAATAGGGGAGAAAATTCCACTAGGACTGCACCAATTTAAGTAACTGGATTTTTATGTGATGCTCAGAGACAGCAGGCAGCCCCTAGGCCTCCCACCATGGCTACAGGTGCTCTGGTTTCTGCCCCATACACACTGCATGGATCTCTTGACTGTGGGAATGAGCATGGAAACCTCAGCTACATTGCAAGAGAAACAAAAATAGCAACTAAATTCAAATTACCATTCCCAGATGGCAGCCCAGAGTTAAACCCCAGGCATGCTTTCACCACCTCCAACGCTGTTTTTTTCAACATACTTGTAAATAGGCAAATATAATTGAGTTTCAAGGCAATCATGCATTATTTCAATCAAATATTAAAGCAATTTAACAGCTCCAGTGTATAATTACAACCCATTGAGGCAAGGATCTCTGTGCTTTGGAGAGCTCTTCAAGGCAAACAAGCTGGAGAATGAACCTTGCCCAGATGCCACCCTGGCACAGTCGGTGCTGGCCCCGGGGGCAGCAGGGCAGCAGCTGACACTGCTACACACTGAGGGGTCGGGCATCAGGTGCAGTTCAGGAGAGTAAAACCCTCTGATAAAGGGGTGGTTATGACAGAAAACATTTCCCACAGCACTCTCCCTTTCCATCAGCACTACTGCAGTGGCAGAGCCTCAGCCCTGGATGCCAGGTGGCTTTGGTGGTGTCTCTGTGGATCTTGATGTCTAGTGTAGACAAGCCAAAGAGGAAGCAAGATTTGTCCCTGGTTTTACAAGCCAAGAATAGCAGAAACAGAATGGGCTACTCTGCATTTAAGGGTATGCAGACCAATATCTCATTGGGAGCACCAGTCTAGGGAGCTGCTAAACACCTGACCATAGCTCATCACCAGGGTTTGGCAGAGAGTGGCAAATTTACTGTGCCTCAGTCTCCTCCTCTGGCTGTATCACCCCAGACATACGAGGAGCAGGGTTCCTCCTTTCTCTGGTGTCCCCTGAGGAAAGGGGTCAGAAAGGAGAAGGCAGCAGGACCTGGCCCCATGCCCCAGTCTCCAGGATGCTGGGAGGTGAGCTGGGTGCCCAGACTGAGCTCAGCCCTCTGCAATCCCACTCACCCAGTTCCAGGATGACAAGGTGGAACAGGCAGCATGTCCCCAACCTTGCAGAGACACCTTGCAAATCCGGCTCAATGAACACATCATTCACCAGGATGCTCCATTTACTGCACCTGCTGACCAGCATCTGGAAAATTCCTGCCCCCTATTACCTCTCTGAAGCATCACAAATATATCACACCAGGCCATCACATGGGCAACCTGAGTGACTGCCAGGAAAAGCCCTTTAGGATTCTGCATTGCTCTTTTGCCATGTTGCTATTTACCCTTTTCATCACTTCAGGTGGGTTCTGGGACAGGGCTGATCCTTGTCTAGAGGGCAGTTCTGCAGGGCTGGCAGACACGGCTTGGAAGTGGAGCAAAACCTCCATGGAAAGAGGGGGAGAAGAGCAGGACCCTGAGCCCAGACCAGCTGCAGCCCTGCCATGGGCGCAAGTGCCCTGCGCCCACATGGTATCACTGACCAGGAGCTATGTGAACTCAGAGTATAATTCCAACACATTCCATCACCCCTCAGTTCCTTCTCCCATTATGAGCCCCTCTAGAGTCAAGTCCCACACTGCTACAGGCAGGGGACACACACACTGCCCATGGAGGGGGTCCTCCAGGAGCTGTGTGATGGCACAGGGGCTGCAGACCATCCCCTCTGCCCCTGCCCCCAGCAGTGCAGATGGGCTCTGGAGCTGGGAGAGGATTTGTTTGCTTTCCTTCTCACCTGGCAGAGCCTTTGCCCATTTGACCACGTAGACCAGCTGCCTCTCCCCAAGCTCATTCAGGCTGGTCAGCAGGTTGGAGAAGGAGTCAGGCTGGCTGTTGTCATGGCCAGCACACACCACCCCAGGCTCAATGGCCTCCAGGACGTTGAGGAAGATGGGCTGGCACTCGTAGCCATCAATGCGTGTCATCACCAGCTTGGGAGCTTGCTCCTCTGTTGGGCTGGATGAGCTGGTTCCCTCCATGTCATCCTGGGCCTTCAGGTTACCCAGTTTCTTCAGCTTGCGGGCTGTGGGAAAGATACAGTTTAAGTGACACTTAAAAATATGTTAAAAACATGTCAGGGCTTCTTGGCTCCATCGTTGTAGTTATGAGCAAAGGAAAAGTGATGAGAGCAGCAGCTCCTCCCTCAGTGGGCACTGCCCAAGGAGTGCCCTGGCATTGCAGCTCTCACCTAAGGACAAGACGAGAACACCCTGTGTGACAAAATCCATTTTGTTGTTAATCTGACATGGAAAAGAACCAACATGATTTACATCCTCTGCAATGACTGGTCTGTAAGTCCCACTTAAAAACAGAGAGGAAGATCCAGGGAAGAGAGAGAAGAGGTTTTGACTCAACTCAAACTACTGCTCATATGCAATCAAAAAGAGGAGCAACACAAGATGATAAACTCAGCATACAGTCATGTTCCAGGGAGAAAAAACATTGCACATGGATGGCCGAGTGGGATTGTCCCATCTCAGACCAGGGCAGAAGCAGGATGCATCTGAGATAAACCTCCCTGCAATGCCTGCTGCCCCATAGCAGGCTCTCCCAAACACACTGCACACATATTACACAAAACACATCTCAGAAGCCAGTAGGGAGTTCCAGGGCTGTTTCCCTGGAGTCCCCACCAAGGGGTAAAGGACCCAAGCCAGGTGGTCTCACTCTGCTGTGCACCCTCATGAGCCTCAGGAGCTGGCAGGGGGACCAATGCAGCCGGTGACTTTGCCTGTGCCCGCCATGAAAAGGTGTTTTCCCCACACACCTGGCTCTTAACCCCAGCTGCAGCACTCCAGAGGTGTGATACCAGAGGTCTTGGGGAGTCCATGTTCCCCTCATTGACACCAGCATGACATTGCTCAGCACAGGTGGCCTGTTCCTGCCACCCCTCACTGAATCCAAACCCCAGCTAATTAGAGAACAAAAGCCCATGGCTTCAGCAGGTAATACAACATCAAACCAGTTGTCCTTGGGGTTTTGGCTCCTTCATTATATGATACTTATCTCAAATTTCCTTTCAGCTGTAATTAGAAAAATAAGCAGTAAAACATAAAAATGTCAAGTCAAAGTGCAGCTCTGTAAATTAACTCCAAATGTTGATTTTTTTTTGGTACTCTGTATGATCTGCTGTATGGGCAATGACGACAGGCCTCTCTCTAAAAAGGGAGGAGAAAGGATGAATAAAAATACGGGAAAGAAAGAGGAAAACAGTGCTGCAGCACAGAGTGATGGCCTCTGGCCATCAGCCACTCGTTTGATATGGCCTCTTCTCCCTTGCCTCCAAAGTCACAGCTCTGCCAAAGCCACCACTAACCCACATCCCCAAGTGACACAGCCACAAATCTGTTAAATCCCCCCAGGGATGGTGACTCCACTTGGGCAGCCTGTGACAGAGTTTGGATTTAGAAATAACCACTGCCCCAGGTCATGTGTGTGAGCGAAGCCAAACCCACACGTACAAAACACACATATGGTTTGCTTTAAATGCTTGGGTTTCTTCCCTTAATATTTAATTATCTAGTATGAAAATATCCCAAATGAAGTGAGAAAACAGCAAGTACCTACTGCATTGGCTCTGAAACTGCAGCCACAAACCAGACTTTCCTGTGACAATGGGTGTTAACTGTGCTTTCAGACAGGCCTGGGGTTTGTGCATTCCAGGAGCACTGAAATACTGACATTACCAAGTGGAGAAAACCTTCAGAGGTAAAGACTGGCTCCTACTCAGTCACCTCTGCCAAACCCCTTTGTGGTGGTGGCTCCTACTCAGCAGGTAATATAAACAAAAATTTAAAAACTGGAATTAAAGACATCTGTAGTGGGAGAAACCTTAGGAAATGCGATTAATATTGGGATGTTCCTGCTTGGTTGTCAGCAGGGACAAGAGGCCCAGGGAGCCTCGAGGTACAGCTGCAGCACAGCACTGCCCCAAGCCCTGCAAGCTGCCTGGGGGTCTCTGGGGAACTATTGGATAGATTTGGGAAAAAGCTTAAAGGACACAATTATATATCACAATAAAATATTCAGCAGTGCAAGAACCCGTGGGAGCACACTCAGAGCGATGGCCAAAGTGATGCACATTTCAAACATCTCCCTTACAGGCACTTCTAAAGCTCTGAGGAAGGAGCACTCTGGGCTCCAGCACCAGTTTTCATGATGCCAGGAGTTAGGGAAGTTATGGAGACCTGGAAGAAGCTGCTCTTGCACTGACTACAATGGAAAGATCCTGCAGCACACGTCGAGCTCAGCTGCCAGAGGGACACTGAGGAGATGAACAGGACTTGTTTTATAACCTGCTGCCCTTTGCTGTTTTCATGAGCTTCACACCAGGCTTGCCAAAACCAGAACCTGTCAAGCTATCAACCTTGTCTGGCACAACAATTTCAGTTGATAATAATAAAATTACTGGTTGTGGCAGACACATTTAAGAGATCTGAGTCAATCAGGTCCACATGACTGAAAAGAACTTGAAGGATGTAATAGCAGATAGTGTTGCTGAATTGTTGCAAACTCCCTAGCGATACATCTCAAGGCAATTATTGTGTTGAAAGAACATCAGACAGGTTTGTTTCTTACAAGGGTGGCTTATAGCTACATTCACCCCAAAACCAGACTTAACCATTTCTACTCAACCAGCCCATATGGCAATGTATGGATGGAAAACAGGGATGAGCATTAAGGATGATCACTGAACAGATGGACAGAGGTCAGCACACAAGGGCTGATAGGTGTTGGCAAACTGCAGAAACCATGAAGACACTGAAGAGGACACTGAAGATTTGACAACATGTCTTGGAGCAAGGAGGTAAGGAATGTCACTTGGGTGGCTGTGTAGGAGGCAAAAGGGTTATTGAGTCACAGGTGACAAATACCCACTGTGGGGACAGAAAATCAATAAAATTAGGGGTTTTAATCAAGAAAATCTAGTTGTAATAAAGATCAAATTGCTGTAAGTCAAGACCAGACCGGATGAAAAATCAGGTACAGCCTGATTGTAACACTGATTGCAACTACTGCAATGGCTCTGCAAAAATTGTGTCAAATTCCCCCTGGCTGGAATCAATACCCAATATGTGGTGAGACTCTGCTCTGCCTGAACCTGAATTAGGACTGAATTAAACACACCTATGCCTCAAGCCTGGATTTTCACAAGCTTTTGGCTGTTATTACAGGAGATTTCTAGCCCTACTCTAAACAAAATGAAAGGAATTGCAGATGTTTTGAGTTTTTGCTCCAGCCAAGACCCACAGGGTTGCAGCTCGGCTGGCTGCCAGCTCTGGTTGTGGGTACAGGAGCTTGGAGTGCCCAAAGGAATAGCCCCTGGCACCTCTCATGCTCCCTGAGCTCGGGGCTGGGAGGATCCCTGCAGCTGTGCCTACACCAGGACATTTCCTGGGCTCAGGGCTGGCAGAATCCCTGCAGCTGTGCCCACACCAGGACATTTCCTGGGCTCAGGGCTGGCAGAATCCCTGCAGTTGTGCCCATACCAGGACATTTTCCAGGTTCAAAACTGGCAGAATCCCTGCAGCTCTGCCCATACCAGGATATTTCCCAGGTTCAGGACTGGCAGAATCCCATACCAGGACATTTCCCAGGTTCAAAACTGGCAGAATCCCATACCAGGACTTTTCCCAGGTTCAGGACTGGCAGAATCCCTGCAGCTGTGCCCACACCAGGACATTTTCCAGGTTCAGAGCTGGCAGAATCCCTGCAGCATCTTCCCCAGCAGCAGGCACAGGTGCAGTGGGATGGTGGGCACAGGCCAGCCCACCAGCAGGACCCAACACACTAAAACAGCATTATCACTGTTTTTTTCCTCTTTCTTTTTCCTTTTCCCTCTCTACAGTATCTTTTCCCTCTCTATAGAGAGAAAATCCTGCTTAGTGGATACCAGCTTGCAGGTCACTGTGATCTCAATCAATAATGAAGTGCTTCAACACATTGCCATCCTGTTCCAGAGCAGAGCCTGCAGAAGGCATTCAGTGTGTCACCTCCCCCTTCTCCTCCTTCTTCTCCTCCTCCTCCTCCTCCTCCCCCACGAGAGCACCAGGGATGTACCCCATCAGTGACTGTAATTAGCCACCAGTTAAAAACAACTGGTTGGAGCTTGGGAGTGATTTCAAACGCCCTGCCTCCGCTGTGGGAGAGGTTACTGTGGGCAACCACAAGCTTGCCTGTTTGTAACAATTGCCTTTACACCGACATCCAAACCAAATGTAAAATAGACCAGGCAGAACAGGTCAGGGTGACCCAAAGAGCTGAAGAAAAAAAGAAGGGAGCGGGGTATCCGTATTAGCATTAATTTTGTCAGTGTGTCCTGCAGAAGAGGGTTACACTGATGTATGTCTTCTCCTACTTATGGAAACTTCACAGAAAAAAGCACTTAAAAATAAGCTAAGAAAAGGGAGGGAGGACTGCACTGCCTTTTGGGATCTTTGGGGAGAAATCAAATGAAACCCTCTGCTCCTTGGTGAGTCACAAATCAGAGCCACTTCAGGAGCAAGTCCTTCAAGACAGCGTTGTTGCAGCCCAGCAGCTCTGGAGGCTCAGCCTATCCCAGCAATGGGGTTAGGATTTTACCTAAAATGCTGACACACCCAAGCAGTCTGGGCTGCCTCTGTCCCCCTGTGCTGTGCCTGGCACTGCCAAGGCTCCTCTGTGCAGCCCCTGAAGCCCTCTCAATCCAGAGCTTCCCAGCAGGGGCAGGTCTGTCAGCACCCTTTCCCAGGATATTGTCTTCCTCACAGAATCACAGGAGGATTTGGGTTGGAAGGGACCTTAAAGATCATCCAGTTCCACCCCCTGCCATGGGCAGGGACACCTTCCACTATCCTAGCTTGCTCCAAACCCTGTCCAATTTTCCAAGGCCTTGGAAACTTCCAGGGATGGGGCAGCTACAGCTTCTCTGGGCACCCTGTGCCAGGGCCTCATCACACAGGGAAGAATTTAATCAGATGAACTCAACAAGGAGACACCCAGTGAACAACACCAACTTATAGACTATGAGCAGAAAACCTCAGATTTTGGATATCAGCATCTTGTCAGTTTTCGAGGGCTACAGGTTTGGGAACAGAGACAAATTGTAACAAGGACCCTCACCAGTGACACAGGAGCAGCTTCCATCCTGCAAAAGAAAACACTGAGCTTTTAATTTCACCGAGAAATTGCTCCTTTCTGCCTTGGAATGATCCCATCAAAAGAGGGAAGTGCTCTGCTCTGAGGCTCCAGGAGCCAGAACCAACTCACCCTGCTGTTTAATTTTTTTAGATTCACAAGGTTTGAAATGAGGGAAAAATACGTTTCCTGAAGCACAAACAAAAGCTATTGAAATTCCCCATTTTGCTATTAAACTCTGAAAATGTTTTCTGAGGGTGTATCCATCAGCCTCATTTTCCAGCCATTTGCTGACTGTTCATCCCCCAGGTGACATTAGGGCCCCAGGAGGGGACCTGGCCGTACCTCCGAGCGTCATCCCGGCCTCGTAGCACTTGCGCAGGCGGCACGAGGGGCAGTTTTTCCGCCGGAACTTGTCGATGGTGCAGTCGTTGCGGCTGGCACAGAGGTACTTCTGTTTACCTAAAACGCCAGAGAGACACAGCATGGGTGCTGGGTGCCAGCAGAGAGACAGGCTGGGCTCTTTTGGAATCACCGTGGGCAGCCTGGAGAGTTTGGTTCTTGTTTTTTAAATGTCATTCATCTATCCATGTCATCCATCCATGCAATGCCATCCAATGTCATCCATCCATCCAATGTCATCCTTCCATCCATCCATCCATCCATCCATCCATCCATCCATCCATCCATCCATCCAATGTCATCCAATGTCATCCATCCATCCATCCATCCATCCATCCATCCATCCATCCATCGTCATCCATCCATCCAATGCCATCCAATGTCATCCATCCATCAGCCACTGAATGGCTTTTGGGGGTTTTCTCCCAGACCAAACCCCACAGTTTGAACCTTCTGCCACAATACTCACCTACCAGTCCCCCCAGAACCATGATGCTCAACAGACCTCTTTGGGGCTGAATTATTTTTTGTGCAACCCATTGATACCAGTTGGGTCTGCTGTATCTACAGATATTGGGGTTGGAGAGCTGTTGCTCCACAGGTGAGTCTTATGCCACCCTGGGATATATCTGCAGTCAGCCAGGAGGGAACTGGGACCAGCAACTCCTTATATAGAGGACCCTGTGCAGCTGTGGGTTTTGGGGAAGGGCAGGAAATTCAGGAGTTACTTATGGTGAGAGTCACTCATACCTCAGACTCAGCCTGCACTCGCTCAGAGAGCAGCTCGTGCAGCTCCAGGGCACAGCTTTTTTTCACTGCCCCATTTGCCAGACAAGCCAAGAATCATCACTTTTCTTGTCAAGTTTGAACACATTTACTGGAGCAGGATTTATCTGATGTTCTTCAGGCTGCTCCAAACCAAACTGGACTCAGCGCACAACAGAGAGGTGCAGCTTATAGAACCACAGGCAGCCCACAAGGGAAACCAGCCCATGGCCTTTATTTATCATCCTGCAAGAGGTTACTTTCTGCATTCCTATAGAAATAGCCCTCTGGAGTCATCAGAAGTCTATGAATAAGGTGAGGCTGAATCCAACCCCTAAATGTGCCAGTTTTGAAATGAGATGCACCAATTTTGGTGCAGAGATTTTACAACCCCCACACCTCCCCCATTGCTGCCCTCACTGCCACTGCCTGAGGCTCTCACTGGGGCTCCTGGGTCCCCCCACTCGTGCCTGGCCACAGTTTTGGCAGCACCAGCTGCCACTGTAACCCCCACAGAGCCCCCTGGCAGGGCTCAGCACCCAGCCCACTCCTCCCACAGCATTCAGGGGCTGCACAAACACCTCATGTTTGACCTTCTCAGAACTGTCCTCTTCAAAGTGGATCATCACCCACCCCTGTGCCTCAGCCATCACCTGCATTACTCACCACATCTCACACCTGTTAAATCATTTTTACACTGTCCTCAGAACAGCTCTTCTCACCTTCTCCCTGGCTCATTTCCCATGAGAGGGATACTGAGTCAAGCCTCAATGACACCTAAATCCCTAAGGACCCTAAGGGGAGAAACACCATCCTCCCTTTCAGCAGCTCATTGAGGAGGAGGATGAGTAACAAAGAACTTCAGCTGAAACTGGGTTACTTGGAGTTATTTTTGTGCCAGGGGCACTGAGAGCTGAGGCCACACTCGTTCCACTCAACCTTTTTAGGTACTCACAAACACATGCCCTACTTTCTGGGGAATGAAGAGCTGGAAGGAGATCTGGCTGCCTGAGCCCCCCAAGGGTGCTCCAGGATCAGGCACAGCTGTGTCAGGAGCAGAACCCCACAGCCCCAGGCCCCTGCTCACCCCCAGGATCTGGACAGACCCCAGCACGTGGGCTCATCCCCACCCTGCTCTGTCCCCAGGGGAGGGAGCACAGAGCACAGATGAGGTTTGGTAGTGGAGTCCAAAACTTGCTCCATGAGGCCACTGTGCTGTTTCCCATCTCCCAGCTCCAGAACTGCTGGGCAGGGACATGGAGAAGGAGCCTCTTCCATGAGCCAGGAGTAGGCAGAGGGGCCCAGAGGACAAACTGGGCACGCTGGAGGAGGCTGCAGGATGGCAGTGCCACCCCAGAGAGAGCAGCACAGGCTGTGAGCTGCAGCCACAGCTGTCCCCACAGTCACGGTACAGTGACACTGCTGACATGGCCAGGCCAGCTTCATGGTTCATGGACAGGCTCTTTGGGCCTGTCTCTGTCTCTGGAACTCGCTCTCTGTTGTCTGGGCCTGCACAAGTGAGCCCTGTTTACTTTATGCTGTTCTCCAGGAACAAAAAGAGAACCCAACAGCCACGGCAGGTCATGGTGGTGCTGCTGCTGGGTGTGAGAATGAGCTGAGCTCACCTCACCCTAATTCCTGGGGATGCAGAGATTTCCCCTTAACCACCAGGAGAGGAACCACCAGCTCTAAAAGGCAGGAGAACAGGGAAGGGTGGCTGGAACATGGATGAGTTCCTTCCCTCTGAAGTGGAGGGAAGCTCCTTCCCTTCTCACACACAGAGTCCTGTTTCTAATTTCAGGGTAATTCACTCTCTTCATTCCAGAGCAAGGTGAGTGAGACATTTGCAATCAGCTGCTCTTTATTTAAAGATAAATGTGCTGGTTTATCCTTCTCTAGAGTTTAACACTGAAACTACTTCTTTGTTTTCCTTTTCTCACCTGCAAACAGCAGAGGTGTTTTCTCCTGCCACTCCAAGGCAGAGGCTCTTGCTTTGCAAACCTGTACATACAGGTCCAAACCTCACACCCACTCTGGGGTGTTCCCCAGCAGTCCTGCCCTTTGCAAGGCCCCTCACCCAGCCTGTCCTTCCCCCACAGACCATGCCCAGCTGAGGACAGTGCAGATGTCACCCAGAGAAGCCTCACATCCTCCCGTGCCCCCAGGTCCTGTCTGACATTGCACAGGTGAGGGGGGAACTCACACCCAGCACCCTCTGCCTTCCAGACCAGCACAGACACCCCAAGAGAGCATCTTTGCAGCAGTCCCCACCATGAACACACTGCAGTGCTCATGTCCCCTCTGCTTGGGATGTACCCCCAACCTTGGGCCCCTCCTGGGCCCCCTGACACCAGGCAGAAAGACTCTTCCACCACCTCTGAGCCCTCCCACTCCTCTGGGACCACAGCACACACTGGGAGCCAAGGGGAAGAGCTGCTCTCCAGGTCTGCTTGACTAAAAATAATGATTTATGGAGGTGAGTTGCTCAATCCAGAGGAATCATCTAACTAACAGCCTGTTGCCACACGAGCTGTTGTGCCCAGACTAACTTTCTCCTCCAGACAACAAAGTAATCTCTGCAAACATCTGGAGCAAGATATACGACCATAAATGTGAAAGACCAGTAAATGCCTTTTGGAAGACAGAGATCCTCATACTTCAGGACATAAACTGACTTTTAACAGCTGGGGGATGAGGCCAAGCTTTCTGCGAAAGCAATTCCCCGTGGTCTCATGGAACCATGGAGGCTGCAGAGCTCCCCTGGAAAGCCTCTGCTCCTTGGGGCTGCCACCAGCAGGGCCATGCCCAGAGCTGAGCCTGGGGGTTTGGTGCTGGCACCCTTCCCATGTGATGCTCCTATTAATAACTCAGGAGGGCTCAGCCACAAAGCTCCCAGGAGCCAGCACTGAGCCACTCTGAGGAACTACCTTTGCAAAGTCATTTCCTGAACAGCCCTCTGTATTTACCAGTGAGCATAGGGAAAGCACCCAGAGCTTTCCCTGTGCTCTGGTTGTCCCAGATTTTGCTCTCCCCATGACATTTTAAGGCACATAACACCCAAATAGTCGTGAGAAACCCACCACTGGAGCATCGTGATGCTGCAGCACCACTGAATCTTCTGCAGAGTCAATTTCTTTGCATGCCACATCAGCCTGGAAAGGAGGAGAGAGTTTTATATAACATGGCAAGGATCTTTGCAAAGGTTTACTTTAACTTGGTGTCATCTTGAAATCTGGCAAGAAACTGTTGAGTTGGCCCAGTGACATCTCTCTGGTGTAAGGCTAATCCTCAGCAGGTCAGAACATAGAACACTAATCCATATGGAGAATGATGGAGGCACTCAGAGCAGCCTGCACAGCAGCCTGGCTGGGTGCCTGCTAGGAAAATTGCCAAATACTGTGTTATTTTTTTCATTTAGCTCTCTGATATATTTAAAGACAGCCCCATCAGGAGCACAGCCCAAAGCATCCCAGTCCTACACTGCCAGGAACGCTGTGTGGAGGCAGCTCTGGGCTGGCTAAGGTCACCAGCAGATCCCAGAAACCTCAGAGGGACAAGGAAGGTCTGCTTCTCTCCGGGAATACATGCAGAGACACAATGATCCCCCTCCTGGACAGAATGGGAGAGCAGGAGCCCTGGGCTGCTCACTGACACAGCAGCTGCCTTGTTGGAAGCATTTTTCTGTTTCAGGGACAAGAGTGGCATCACAAAGACTGAACTCCCATGTCTTCAACCCACCCCAGCCATGCTCACCGCACCCAGAGGTGTCCTGCCTCTAAGGAAAAACAACATTTGTGCTGAGCTGGGTGAGGTTTTTGCTCAGCAGATGAGGAGGGGGAGCAGCACCCGGGTGCCAGGGCAGCCACCCAGCCCTCTGGACTCTGGGGCTGTGACTGCCAGGGAGGGCTGGGCTTGGTCTGGTGACCCTGCAGGTCAGGCAGTCCCCACCAGTCTGTGGGCCGTGCTTCAGGGCTGGCCTGGACACAGCCTGGACATCTTGAGAGAGTCTGTGAATCACAAGAGCCAGCAAAACGAGACAGGACAACATTCCTGTCATTTCTGTTAACTCTTCAGCATCTTTCTGGGAAAAGCAGTTGAACCTGAGCTTGTGAAACCCCTCAAATCTGTCAAATATTCCATCAAAGCAGGGGTGACCTGCTCCTGCTCATAAACCCCTCAGTGTGTCCAAAGGGAAGAAGAATCAGTGTCACAACCTATTTTTTTAATCTTTTCCCTTTCTCACCCCATAGAAGCCAGTGCATGTCTATAAAACCTCCTTAAGTATCCCTGCCAGATAAGTTCACTATTATTTCAGAAGACTGTAATAAAAAGGAAATTATGTGCCCAGATATTTCCCTCCCCTCCAAGACGCTGTTTGTGCTGCTCCAGTCACAGCTCTGCTGCTCCCTCCACTAAAGCTGTGCCTTGACCCCAGCCCCAGGAAGGTAACAGGTTTCTTTTCTCATGGGGAAGCATTTTGATCTACTGCTGTAAAGTCTCCAAGGGCGACCTAAGGCTTTCTGAGAGGCATTTTATGGACTTTAAAACATGAGAACGCGCTGAAATATCAGCTTTCAGTAATGCTGCTCAGCTTTAAGAAGGAAGAGATCTGTCTGGAAACTCACCAAAAGTTAGAACAGAAATCACCACCTGCCATCTCTGCATTCAGTACCTATAAAGGAGCACAATTTATTGTCACTTCCCTAAAATAAAGACTCAGCCATGTACCTCAGGGCAGCATAAGATGAAACCTGACAATTTGGCAGCTCTCTGCACACACATATGGCTCCTCAGGAAAGACAGAGGGCTGCTGCCCAATCCCAACATGGCCAAAATTAACATTTAAATTAATGACATAACACCACCAGGAGAGGGAACAACTCAAGGGCACGTGCCTCAGAGCAGCCCAGGCTGCCCCTCTGCCCGTGGGCACCTCTGGTCCCTGTGACCCACCCTGGTGCCAGGCAGCACAGCCCCCACAGACACCCGCAGACACAGGCACTCCAGCAGCACTTCATCTGACTGAGAGCCAAGCCTCCACTTACTATAAATCAACAATAACTTGCTGACTTAAACAAGCATCTGTTATTTACTCTGGCTGCACAAGCCAACCCACTTGGCTTGACACAGAGCTGGTGTGCAGCAGAGACAGATCTGCAAATGATTTACTTGGGAGAAATATGCAAAATTTGTTAACTATTGTTTGACTGCCCTTTTTGGCAACACTGATGTCCCCTGTGGCACAGCCCCTGTTCTTCCCTGGACCAGCACTGACAAGTTGGCTCCTGACACAGAAGAATGAGGGGAACAGGACTCCAGCAAGAGGCGGGATAATGCTAATTGATCTAATTGATGTAGAAGCAGCATTCTGACACCAGCAGGTGAGCACCCCTAGCCTGGGACCTCTGCTCATGCACAGGAGAGGGTGGGCACAGGGGAAGGTCATGGTGAGACAGAAGCTTCATCCTCTTTTAGCTGCCAGCCTACTCCCAAGGACACCACAGCCAGTGACAGCAGCTGCCCACATAAATTATATTAGCAAGAAGGAAAAAATGATGGCTTGTGTTGGTTCATGTCTCCTGACAGCAAGCCTGATGAGTGACCACAGGCACATTACATTGCTGGACAGTTCATCTCCCACACCAGAGGCTCTCACTGCTGCCCAAGAACCACAGCTCTGAAGTGCAGGTAGAAACCAGCCACTGCTGAGGCACAGCCTGAGGAAACAGCTGAGCTGGGAGCTTCTGCTTGGTCATTGCCAGGGAAGGTGGGACAAAGACCTTGCTGTTGAGAGGGAACATTTGGGCTCACACTTATCCCTGGAGAGCCTGACACTATGGAGCTGGACATGAAGGAGGAATTGGTTTCTCATGGGCTGGGGAGAAGCATCACAGACCCCAAGGTCAGAGCAGGGCTCCTGATGGACACGGGGTTGTGCTGTTTTGTGGGCACTCACAGAAGGGATCCTCTGGAAGGGTGCAGGAGAGGAAAAGCCTCCCCTGAAACTGCAGGTGGGCTGATGGGAGCTTAAAGCACTCAGGAAAGTCAAGAAGAGAAGCAGGAACTGACTGCTCCGGGCTCTCACCAGGTCACTAAGATAATCATGGAATCACAGAAACATTTGGGTTGGAAGGGACCTTAAAGACCATCTTGGTCCACACCATGGCAGGGACACCTTGATTGCTCAATGCCACTGGAATGAATTGTATTTTGGCAAACTGGTTTGGCTACTTCTTGAGTGCAATCTGTAAAATGAAATTACAAACATCAGAGAGAAAAATCAATTTATCCTCGATTTTTTTCCCTTCCTGGTTTAAGAAATCTGAGAATGCCACCACAGTGGGGCAGTGACCTTCCCTCTCCTGTCCCCATTACCTTCAGCTGCCCGCTTGAAGAACACTTTGCAGCTCCCACACGTCAGGGCTCCGTAGTGGCACCCAGATGCTTCATCTCCACAGATCAGACAGGTCTTCTGAGGTGGGAAGTAATAATCAATGGGCAGGACATGGTCACGGCCCGGCTCCAACCTGCAGCACAAAGCAGACAGGACAAGAGAAGGGTCAGCAAATGAGCTCAGGGCAAGCTGAGGGGAGCAGGGTCATGGCAGAACTGCAGTGATGGATCAGCCAAGGGGGTGAGCAAAGCAACAACTGAGCCAAGCCTGGCCCTGACCATGCAGAGACCCTGCCCACTGCGTGCAGTGTGTGACAAAGTGTGACAAAGTACAGTGACAGTGACACACGGTGACAGCACAGCCCAGGCACAGAAGGTGACTGAGGCTGGCTGCTGCAGTGCTCATGGAATTTGGGCTTCAGTAATGAAGCTCATGCACCAAACAAGGCAGAGCACGGCACTGCCAGTCACTTAATGCCACACTAACCACCAGCACCTGACTGCCCTTCTCCAACACCTCACCATTCCACACACCCACATTCTGTCTCTCAGCTGGTACTGTCCCCTCCCCAACCTGATCTGATCTGTTTGATCAGATCCTTGGAGAAAATGCTTTTCCAGAGGGCATGGTAGGAGGAGAGGGGCTAATCCAAATGAGGAGCCAACATGTCCAGGCAGTTTGGGAAACACCAGCACGTTGAGTTAATTACCAGAACTCATTTACCTGCAACCACTGAAGGAGGCAATTAGCTTTTTACAGTCTGCAAGTCACTGCAACTTTCTCCATAAAATTTCCCCTTTCATTTTTGGCATTGTTTACTGCTTGCAGGTGAGCTCTGAGAAATCAGGTTACATCAACAGTGAGTGTGACAAAGATGGGACTTCTTGAAAAAACCTTTATACCCAGAAAAGCCCCCCTGTCCTTGCCTGTCCCTCACCTGACAGCTGTGCACATCCCACCTCGGTAACTGGAGCAGCAATTTCATCCTCAGTTCTTATGGTAGAAAAGAGATGAGAAATCACTCAGAAGGTTAACAGGAACAATCAGTGACTGATCTGTAGATGCAGCTCAACCAGCCTTCCCCAACCATCTCCATTTCCAAGGCTTTTCTGGAATTACTGATTAAATGGAGGAGGCACAGTTGGCTGCACCGTGTCTGCCACAGTGAAATCCTGTTGCAACCAACATGTTCCTTTCTTGGCTTACACGGCATCCCACCTGTCCTCCTGGTGCTCCCACATCCCCCCATGTGCTCCAGAGCCCTGGCACTGGGTGAGAGGGGCTGCTGGAGAGCAGACCCTGCTCAGGAATACCAGCAGCACAAAAGCCTGGCTAAAAATGTCATATTTATCCAGTGTGTTTTAGGCTCACACATAACAGGCCTTCCTGCTAATGGCCCAACACCTCTTTTCTGCTCTCTGTGCAGTCAGAAATCCAGCAGTGCTCATTTCCCTGTTTCCATCAGGCTTCCCCTGTGTCTCCCCCACACTCAGCACTGTGTGCCATGAGCAGCAGGTGTCGTGACAACAGACACAGGACTCCCAGAGGACCCTGGGGTGTTTTTGAGGATCAATTATCTGAAACTGCAAAGCAGGTTTGAAACTGAGTGGCTTCTGAAACAGCTTTTAAAGAGCTGCTCATGTATGGAGAGATTTGTGCAAGTACAAAAACACTTTCCAGCAGGTGTGCATTGAGAGTAGCCCATACATGTGTCCCTGCCAGGGATGGGGCTGGGCAGGGCTCCCCACACACCCCTCCATGCTCAGCCACCCTTGTCCCCAGTGCCACCAACAGATGGAGACTGCAGGACACTGGCTGACATGGAAAGTGATTCCTGGCCATGAGATGGGCTCCTCCTGGGGTAAGACTTGGCAGGGTGTGCACAGCCCCACACCCCAAAGGGCAGGAGATGGTATTTAGGCAGCTGGGGAGTGGTTCTGCCACAGACCCTGCAGCACCAACGTGGTTCCCTGCCAGCAGCCACTGCCCAGAGCCAAAGCATCTGCCCAGGAATGCCCTTGACTTCAAAACAACTCCAGTTTGCCTTTTCTTTTTTATTTTTAGAGAGAGAATTGCAAGAAAAACAAAATGTGAAAATGTTCTAGCAACTCAGAAAGAGCTATGCTAATGGTTCCTTTAATGATCCATTTTCCAGTTTCCAAGGGACATTTACAGGGTGTTCTCAAAACGTGCAGGTAATACATAACACGGGCCAATGAGCCAAAGAGGTGCCTGCAGAAGCTGCAGGGCTGGCAGCACTCTGGGCAGAGCCCCAGGTGCCACCTGCCTCAAGGCAGTGCCACAGCCTCTCACCACCACTGAGGGCACAGAAGGGACACGAGAGGTGGCACAGCGGCCACTTCATTGCTGGCAGCTCCAAAACTTTGCTCTGCCTGGAAGTTTGCATTCCGTGGGGCTGTGCTGGCCCTCAGAGCCACAAGAGTGCTCAGGTCAGACCAAAACAACTGCAGGGGGCCCAGAGTTGGCACAAAGTGTGGCAAGTGTCAGCTCCACAGCAGAGCCCAAAGCAGGGTGATAGCGGCCGGGGCAGACACAACTGCGAGCGCGGCGGCAGAGCCAGAGCTGCCCCCAAGGCCAAGGTCGTGGCTGTCACAGAGCAGCTTGGTGGCTTTTGGGGGCAGGGAAAAACAACCTTGCTATCTCTTCTACAGCTCTAAGATGAGTTTTACTCTCGTTTCAGAAGGATTCTGTAAGGAAATGGAGGATTTTCTGAGCTCCCCTCACACACGCAAATATTTCTGGGGAGTAGGAACTATCATGTGATGAAGCATTTGTTTGTCATTAGTTAAATTTCACCAAACAGCCACATTTCACAACATCCCCAGAAAGCCAAGAGAAGGAACTGGTGAAAGAGGAGCCAACCATTCCTCCTGATCCACAAAGGAAGTTTCCATCTCAGCAACAGCTGGCACAGGCTGCTCAAAAGGAGCCATGGCACAACTGCCCTAAGGCAGACCAGGACACAATGATGGCAGCTGCCACACACAGAGCCCCAGAGCAGAGTGCCCTGGTTCCATACTCCCTGAGGAAAGGGGGTTTGCACCTTCATCATGCAAAACCTGCATATCAGCGATGCTCAGGAGGGAGTTGAGACCAGAACTGAGCCAGCACTCACAGGTGACACAAAACCCTACCCAGTCACTTCAAGTATTGTCATTTCTGAGACACTCTGATGTTATCAAGGGGAATCTCTGCCTTTAAAACAGCATTACCTGTGCATGACATTTTCTAATGCAATATTAAATTTAACTGGCTTCCCCTCAGTGCAGCTGTGGTGCTCCTGCCTGGATGGAGTTCTGTGACTCCCACCAAAAGGCCAGACCCATGCTCAGCAAAGGGTGCGACTGCCCACTTTGGGCACATCCTCGTGTCCCCTTGCACTGGCATTTGGCTGCTGGTGGCTCCAGCCAGAGCTGAGCCAAGCCTGCACTCACAGCCTCCACATCACACTCATCCAGATAAAAGGACCTGCACAGAAACTTTAAAGCATTCATCTGTTAAAATGCTTTCAGCCATTTAATCTATAAACATGCAGCTTTGTGCACTGAATTCATGTTCTTTCTGCTAAATAGCCTTGAGTATTTTCCAGTCTGCTCATGCCTTGTTTTCGTGTGCGATGGCAGCAGAGGCACGACAGCATCTGAGAGCAGAGCAGGGTGCAGCCTGAGCCCCAGGCCTGGTAAACACACACAGGAACAGGATCCTCACTAAATTTAAATAATTATTAGCAGATGACAATGGGTTTTCCAAGCATCCCAGCAGGGCGGGCTGGCAGGAGGAGCAGACTTCAGAGAAAGCAAATGTTCTTCCACCAGCAACTCACAGGAGCAGGCTTGGCTCTCCAGCCCTGGCACTGCCTCCAGACCCAAGGGGCACAAATAGCTTCCAAAGACCCAGCTGCACAAATCCCTTCTCAAATCCCCAAATTAAACTCTGGGTTTTTGTTTTCAAACACTCTGTTTCCTTATTTTGACAGTTTGTTTTTCACACAGCGCATCACCGCTGCAGCTGAAGCCCCACCACTCCCAGCCCTTTTCTCTCCTCTGCTCCTCTGTGGTGCATGAAGGTTCCTCCAGGCCTGGAGCTGCATGGACCCAGCAACTGCTTGTCCCTGCACTCAGGGGACAGCCCCAGCCTCCCCCTGACTGGCTGAGCCTGCTGGGGAGTCCCATCCCCTCATTTAATGGCCCTCCTGGGCTCCCACCTTCCAACCTCCCACAAGGAAGAAGCAGAAAATGAGCTTGCAAAGGTGAAAGGTGGCAGGTTTGCTCCACCTGGAATGCAAAACCTGGGAGAAGCCACCCTTCAGCCCTTGCACCTCACCAGTGGCCACAGCAGAGACTGCTGCCCACCTTTGGTGCAGCTCACACCAAAACTTCTGCCTCAGAGCCTGATGCCCATCCAGAGGCTCAGGGAGCAGCTTAAATAAATCAGCTCAGAGAAGATGGAACACTTGATGCCCAGACAGAGCAGGTAGCTATGAAAAGAGATGGCACAAGGTCATTGCAAGGTCCCTTCAGATGGGAGCTCACCTGATTATGAAGCAAAAAGGGGACAAAATAGCAAACAAGGAGCAACAAGGCTGCAGGCAGGCTGCAGCCCTGAGGAGCACTCCCGAGGTCATCAGAGCCCTACACTGTGTCCTCCTGGTGACTGCAGAGTCACCTGGAGTCACCAAGGACAGGACCTTGGCATCCTTGTTGCACAGAGAACCCTACTTATTTTCCAAGGAAACACTCTGTCCTCACTGATATTTATGCAGTTAGTTTAAGCCACACCATAATCTTCCATTTTTCAAATCCATCTCCTCTGCTCACGAAAAGAAAATGTGCCTGTAAAGAAAATCACAAATAATGAGACAGTTGATACATATATTTCATGCTCCAAGAGACACTGCTATCATGCCAGATGCAGGTACAGGCTTACAGCTCCCAGGAAAGCATCCAGGGTACAGACTTGTGGTGCCACATTCCAACATCTTCACCTGCAGGAGAATTTTCACCTTTCCCTCTTCCAAAATCAAATGCAGTGATGCTTACAAAATGCTCTGGGAGAGGGGTTGCAAGTTCTCAGTGCCTTTTCTCACAGCTGGTGTGCCAGGCAGATCTCCAGAGGAACAGAACACGGTACCAGTGTCCAGCCATGGGGCACAGCACCCCAAGGGAACTGGCCCCCAAGGCCACCATGGTCCCCCAGCACCCCCAGCTAACCACAGCATCTGCTAAAGGGCCACCAAGAGAAACTCCAGGCAGAAGGATTCCAATCTCACAGAACTCTAAATGAATTTGGAATTTAATTTGGCAACAAGGATCAACTTGTGCTGATGGCCAGAGGTCAGTGTTTGGCTCCCAGTTGGGCTGCTGAGGGATGCCAGGACTCATTCCCAGACTCAGATATTTAAAACACAAAATATTTTCCCCTCTTCCTTTGGCAGTGGAATTATTGCTAAGGAAACCAATGCTGCAAATTCTGCATTTTTATTTCTCCACTGTAGGAAGCACAAGGCAAAACCAGTCAGCAAGAAGGGCGGGACCCGGCATGGAAACATGAGGAGACCGCAGATACCACAGATTTGGCACCCAGCTGGGGAGGCACACGGCTGGAGCCAGCACCCTCCCCCGGGCACAGCACGGGGCCCTGGCATGGACGGGCATGGCAGCCATCAGCAGAGCCCCCGTCTCGGGGAGCAGCCCCCTGCACCCCTCCTGCAGCGGGGGTCACAGCAGCAGCACTGCAGCGCTGGCCCCACCGCTCACCAGCAGCACTGCGTTATTTTTAGGCACGTTTCTATCAAGACCAAATCTTTGCAGAGACACAACTGCAGGGGCATAAAAATCCTTTGCCTTATTATGTCTAGGAGTGGATAGAAGCGCTATCTGCAGAACTTCCCTTCAGCTCTGCTGGCAAAGCAGAGTTTCTAGAGGAGGCTTCACGACTTGTGCAACACTATCATCTTCCCGCCGTGTCCTCCAAGCGGATCGTGGTGTGACTCATCCCCGACATAAACACACTAATTATAAATGAAGGTTTCACATATTTAGTGCCAGGTCTCCCTGCAACTCTTAGCCCCAGTCTCAGCAGAACAGGCAACAGAGAAGCAAATTCCCCAGCAACTCACAGCCATTGGCTGACACCCACCAATCCCTCCTGGTCCCAGCCTGGCCTTCGTGGCATGCTCGCTGCTCACAGCTGCCCACATCTGCCAGGTGCACACGGATTGGGGCAGGAGCAGGACAGGACTGGGACAGGAGCAGGGCTTGGATGGTGGGGATGGATGGATGGATGGATGGATGGATGGATGGATGGCTATACCAGCACCAACTGCAGCAGCACATACCTACTACAACCCACAGTATCCAGACAGGCATAGGCTGGGAAACAGTGCTTTAATGCCAGTTTGCACT
This sequence comes from Ammospiza caudacuta, assembly GCF_027887145.1. NCBI lineage: Eukaryota > Metazoa > Chordata > Aves > Passeriformes > Passerellidae > Ammospiza > Ammospiza caudacuta. Next base: position 14,074,474 of record NC_080606.1, on the reverse strand, counting down.
TTTAGTGACATATGGCAGGGACAGCCACACCTGCTGTTCTGGAGGCTGAGAGCATTCCCAGGAAAACACGGATAGCAGAGACCTGCACCCGGCTGCCTCCAGGGACCTGTGGGCATGGGTGGTCCTGCTGCTTTCACAGAGCCATGCTGGAGTTTTGACTGGCCCTGCTGGACAGCCATGTCCAGAGAAAGCCATGGCACACCAGGGACCAAAGCCCTGCCCACTACCCTTTGCCCGTGCTCTTCCAAGAAGGCAAGGAATTAAAGCAGCCAAGAACGATTTCCTTTCAAGCCTGCCTGCAAACCAAAACACAGATGCCACATCTAATTTTAGGCCTCCCAGCCTTGAGAGTGTTCTCCCGAGTCTGTGTGAGTGAGCAGTGAGATATCATCTCAGGACACACCGCAGCCGCAGTGGCTGCGCACCCGCCTTGACCCCAGCTCTGCACAGGGGGGCAAGGGCAGAGCAGGAGGGCACAGCATGGCCAGGAGTTAACAGATGCCCACAGGGGATCCTGCAGGACACACTGAGCCCCCTCCACCAACTCGAGGGCAGAGGGACTGGCCAGCCACCCTGCTAACCCCAGGCTGCCACTTTCCTCCTGCTGGACATGACAACTGCTTCAGCTCAGGCCATAATCCAAGGTTTTAAGCACCCACATGGCAAAAGGGAAGGAGAACTGAACAAGAAGAGGACAGCTGTCCCCTGGAACCCTAGCTCCCATCTCAGCTCAGCTCTGCCCAGCCCTCAGCACAGCCCCAGTGGGATTTCTGTCCTGCAGGCTTCCCAGCACTGTGCTCTGCTCCCTTTTCAAACCACCCCCAACACAGCCTAGAATCAAGGACCCAGCTCTTGGCACAGGCTGTGCTGTAAACAAGGAAGGGGAAAAGTCCCTGTCCTGCTATTGTTTTCCTAACCATTTAAAGATGCTCCAGAGGACTGGGGAGCAGAATGGGAAGTAATAGATTTCTTTGTAAGGGGAAGATCCTATTATCAGGGAAAAGACTTTTTAACCACAGGGAACACGTGAAAACAAAGCCAATTACGGAGAGCCAGAAAAACGAAATCCATGTGAACAGGCTAAGTTCATCAGGACGATGTCACATGTTCTGGAGCACAGGAGCATGCACAGGGACAATGCCCAGCGCCAGCCCACGGGGATTACAGTCCCCACTGGACCCATGGCTCCAGACACGTGTGCCCCAGCCCTGCCCTGCTCACACAGCACTGCCAGGCAGCAGCAGAGGGAGTGGGGCTGAGCTGGTTCTCAGGGTCTGAGCAGGGAGAAGCAGCAATGCCAATCCCACACCAAGCCCTGTGCCGCCTGCAGAGGCTGCCAGAGCTCCAGGCACCTCTCCTTCATGCGGGCAGCCCATGGCACAGCGCCTGCCCTCCAGGGACATGGGTGCAGAGGGGTGGGGATGCTCCTCACAGCACTGAGAACACACACAGAATCTGTGTGTGGTGTTCATGGGAAGATGATGAACATCCACATTGTGCACAGGCACACACACGATTCAATAGAAGCAGTAAATCACCCCGGCTCTCTTTGCAGGGGGATTTCATTTTCCAGTTGACGCACCCCATTGCTTCCCAGATGAAAGATATCAAGCCAATCAGCACAAGAATTCCTGCTCTGTATTTCTCTTTCAAGAGGAAAGTGGAGCTGCTGAGATATCCCGTCCCAGCCCTCCCAGGAGCAGTCGGGAGATGTGCGGGATCAGGCGAGGGGGAGGAGGCAGAGCCTTCACCAGGAAATTTGTGATACAGAAACTTGTGCCTGGGCTCTGTTCTCAGCACACAGGCCAAGGTCAAAGCGGTTTTTTTTTCTGCCATTTCTAACCGGCAAAGAAGCAAACACAGCTAAAATCTGTAAGAGCAGCCAAAATGCTGTGGGCTGGCAAAAACAGCAGAGACAGAAGTGTCGTGTCATTTCGGAAGAGACAAGGAGCCCCCTCCATCCACCCCCAGGCACAGAGAGCACAAGGGGGAGGAAGCAAACCCCAGGGTTTTCCCACCTCATCCCAGGGACTGAACACATCCTCTGTAAAATGTATTCTGGAGATCTGCAGCCTCCTCTCTGGCATTTGTAGGGATTGTTCCTGCTGGCAGCAATTCCAGAAGCAGTCAGTGGGATGGGGGTCTGCAAGGTGAAGACGCTGCTGTAACACAGAAGGATTTGCCCCGAGGTTTTTCCCAAACCTCGCCAGCCCATGTCTAGTCCCTGCTGGAGTATATTGGTGCAGAGGCAGAGGTAACCCACAGAATGCACCGCCCATCTTAAGGTGACAATGCCAGGCAGGACATGGCTCGGAGCAACATGGTCTAGGGGAGATGTCCCTGCCACAGAGAGGGTGCAATGAAATGGGCGCTAATGCCCCTTCCAAAAAAACCTTCCCTGAGTCTATGACCAGACTCCCCAGGATTGGGCAGCACCCAGGACATCCCCCCAGCAGTGCCTGTCACAGACACCTGGCTACAGGTGACATGAAAGGTAAATCCTCATGACTGCTGCCATGCCCAGCGCATGAGGGGTGGCTGGAGCTCTGCACAGAGCTCTCAAACAGCTCTCCTGCTTTGCACAGCCCAAGCAGGGCTCTGCCAGCCCAGGCACACACCAAATGTGTCCCAGGAGCACCCAGATCTCAGGGCAGACACACCAAATGGTAAATGTGGCTGTGCCCAGCTGCTTGCCCTGGCTAAGGCTGCTCACAGCACTCCCTCCCAGGCCCTGTCATTGTCCCAGCACTGGTGGTTCTGCACTGACTCTCCCATCCTGAGCTAAGCCATCTCTTTTGCCCCTAGAGCTGTTTGGGAAGTGGCAGCTGCCTTGCCTGTCATGAGGTGCTCAGCCTGGTCCCTCCAGCCCCCAGCCAGGCACCACGACAGACCGGCCCCCTCAGCAGAAACAGGGGCTTGGCCCAGAAATCATTATTTACTTATTAGGATGGGCTCTGTTCTCCTTTGGATGGCACAGAGAAGGCACCAGGACACCTGTGGAAAGCACGGGTGTAATCCAGCCCTGTGGACACCCGAGCTGCCTGGGGCCGGGCGGCCTGGGAAAAGGGCAGAAGCTATAAATACCTGGGGAACTGGCATATACTTTTCAGATTATTTCTATTACTGCAAATCACTTAATCTGAGGTCCATGTCCCTAGAGACCAATCCCACCACTCCTGAGGACGTGTCAGCACCTGACTTCTCTGTCACTATTGGCAGCGGCGGCCCCGGGCAGGGGGTGCTGGGGAGCTCCAAGCCAGGGTGCAGCAGGTGACCTTGCTCTCCCTGGCCTCTGTTCAGGCTCAGCAGGGAGCAAAGCAGCACCCTGAGAGCAGCTGAGCCAAGCTGACCCCAGGCAAACCGAGCCTGCCCCGTTCTGCACAGGTCCCCGGGGAGCGATGCCGGGCGCGATGCCGCACTCCCGTAACCCTGCTCCTGCAAACACTGTCCCGGGGCTGTGCAGGGACACCGGGGCCACAGGAGGTGAGCGGGCCCATGCAGGGGTGCAAGGTCCAGCAGGCTGGTCCCCAGGAACCGGCACAAAGCCAGCACTGACCCCAGCACTGAGCCAGGGCTGCGGCACTCATGCACCTGGGGCTGCTGTCAGACCTCAGCCCGCAGAAAAGGGACAATTCCCATTTCCACAGCTGCCTGGAGGCTGAAAGAATCGCTGCTCCTGAGCGCTTCAGCAGTGAAGTCCTACTGCTGGCAGTGTTTTTATTACTGTTAGAGGATAATTTGAATCTCACCTGAAAACGCTGGCGAGAAGGAACAGGGTTGCAATGGCTGGATTTAAAGCAGAACAAAGCACAGGCACTGCCCACTGCAGGTACCTGGCCACAGTGAGCTGGACTCCCCCCACCAGCAGGTCTCCCCAGAGAGGCTCATGCCTCCCCCTGTCCCTCACCCAGAGCAGGCAGAGGATTAAGGGTGGTTGGAGGTGGATGAGCAGCACAGGCAGATCAGGGAAGGCAGGCAGCACTGGAAGAGCGAGAGAATATGGATGGAGAACCTCCGTCACAAGTCTTTGCCATGACAACTGGGCCAGTTCCTTTTCATTTCAATGAGCTCCCTCATAGCACTGTTAACAAACAGGGCTGGCTCTGGTCCCCACAGTGTGCAGACACGCTCCATACCAGGGCCACCAGCCACTGCCAGGGCCACCACCGGGCACGCCTGCACGGCCACCCACCAAGGGCTGATGTGACCAAATCTGCCTCCTAATTGTTTACCAGGCATTTACAAATGCTCTGCTACAATAGGAGATGAGACATATGCCTCCTGTGCATGCTGGATCTCTGGAGGAAAAGAAAGAGCTGGAAAGGATCCAGTACCCCCACAGGAAGTGTTGCCATTGCTGTTTTCCTATGATCATGGTGCAGAGCTGGGCTCATCCAAGGTGAGAGCAGATCAATCTGATCAATACCCATGTTTGACCCAATGATGACCCCAGCAGGAGGTACCTGTGCCCCCTGTGCCACGTCACTACATGCACGTGGTGGCACAAAGCTGCCCTACCCAGCTGGCCCAGGCTGTCCATGATGGCTTTGTGGCACTTGCTTTGCACCAGTCTGATGTGCAGACGTGCCTTTTGCAGAAAATCTTCCAAAAATAAAATTATCTTGCACAAAGTAATGAGGCTGAGGAGCTGTGCAAGGAGGAATCTTCATTTTTCCTGTATATTTTCAATGTTCCAGAGCCGTCCACAGCTGCACAGATCTCTGGGATTTACCAGGGCAGCTTTCAGAAACAAATAGTTTTTACTAGAAGTCATAGAAAGTCTCCCACTGAATAGTTTTCTTTCAGTAAACACTCATTTGATAAATTTTAAATGTTCACAGGACAATAAAATAAATACAATTTCTTTCTTTTGTAATTTTAGTCCACAATCACTAGCAGAAAGTATCCACTGCAAACACCAACCCAGCAGGCTCCAGGGAGTGCTCCGAGTCTAGACAGCAACTGGCAATGGAGATCAGGCAAACTGGGACAGCCACCTTCAAACAGCAATTTATAAAATATGAATGAAGGTCCGTGCCAAGAGTGGAATTCATGGGAATGACAGAAAAACACAAAGAACTGAGCAACTGCTCTCTACTACAAATTGTTCTTAACCCCGTGTAATGAAATTTTCATCACACCAAAACACGACTACGAGATTCCCAATATTTTGGGGAATTCTGTGATTTCTTCCTGCAATGCATGGCAGTGATTCCAGCTTTCCTCCCATGCAGAGACTGAGTTCTGATCTGCTCCAGTTTCCCCTGAGCCCGTTCCTCCCCCTGCCCATGGGCAATGTGCGCCCGTGGGGACCCGGAGGTGACGCCTGGCATGGACACAGAGCGGGCTCTTGTCTCTTCTCTGCTGGAGCCAGCGCGGCCTTGGAGGGTCCTGCTGCAGGGGGAGGGAGCTGGCATCGCCCCTGGGACACCGCTCACATCGCCTGCCTCGCTACACTGTTTCTGCTCTCATTCTTCCCGGGACTGTCCCACACCTTCCTCGCTCTGAGAAACCGCACAGAGGCAGCGACTTTCAGGAACTGTGGGCTCCGTGCCTCGGGACAGGATTCCAACTCCAGCACCCGCTGATGCCCAGCCCCTGGGGCTGGTATGGTACCTGTGCCCATGGCAGGGATCCTGTTCTGGGGGAAAAACCCATCTCTGCACAGGGAATCCTGACTCCTGTCCCCTGGGCTGCAAAACACACTCTCCGGTTCCAAATCATTCTCCTGTTCCAAATCTCTCTCCTGTCCGTATTTTGACACGCTCTTCTGTCTTCAGAAGCAGCACCAAAGCACTTCCCATTGTGAACTGGCTCTCAGTTAACTGGAATGAAGTTCTCCCATGAGGAAAACCAATGTTAATGCCAGACTGGCTGCAGGGAGTGGTGCTCATCTGTTCAGTGGATAAACACCTGTGCAATAGGGAATCTGTAAACAACCGGAAGAATGTAAAAGCTGCATAAGCAGGAGAAGAGCTGCCATGAGCAGATCCTGTGCAGCTGCCAGCTCCAAATCCTCCAGAAAAGACACAAAATACCTGTGTGACTCCGACCCAGCAACACTCTGAAAGCTTTTTGTGGATTGTTTCTTTGGCAAAATTTTCTGATTTGCAGCTGCTGCTTCCAATACCAAGTGCCACATAAAGCCTGTGCTTCCACTGCAACCAGCACTTGAGAGGAGCCAGGGTGGAATACTCACTGCCAATACCAAGCGCAAGACTGTGGAAGCTGCTTCCACAGGGTGTAAGAGCTCAAAAGCCCAAGATATTTAGAAAATATGATGGGAAAGCCTAGAGGAGGATGGGGCAAAGCCTGCCTTTGAGCAGTGAAGAGACAAAGAGATGCTGTGTACCCTCAGAGCAGCTGGTGGGTCCCACAGGGACATTCACCCTACATGTGTGCCCTCCACACCCAGCCCCTGAGAGCTGATCCATCTCCCCTTCCCAGCAGTAAGGGAGAGCTGGAGCACAGGAGAGCAGGGAAGAGAGGGAGGGACGGACAGAGGAGGGAGGGGAAAACAAGGAGACCATTTTATGAGATTTGATATTTGTTCAGAAGTGAGAAAAAGGAGACACCAGTGCTGTGCTCCAGGTCAGTGCCCAGTCCTTGGCTGCTCCCCCAGTCCTGAGGGGTTCTCCTTGCTAAGCACAGCTCCAACATCCCTGCAGCTCCAGTTACCCAGCCCCAGAGTATCACCTACTTCACAACCTCAGCTCCAGCCATGACAGACACGCACCCTGCACAGCCTGCTATCATGCCAGCTCACATTCACCCAGCCCTGAGTTCTCTATTCCAGCTCCAGCTGGATTATCATAGTTGTCCTGTGAGCAAGGAAAGGGTGAGAGGTGCTGAGGAAGAAATTTGTTTATCTTTTCTCTTCTCCATTTATCAGGAACTGAAGCAAGCTTTAGCACACCCCCGACTCCCCTGGCCGCCAGAGGCTCCCTGTCCATGTGTCCATAGGGGCCAAAAGGACCAGCTGCCCACATGATGTTCTGCCATGCTCCCCTTGTCTTCAAAGAAATATTTGCATCCTCTGGCCAATTGCCAGAGCAGAGAGGTCACACTGACAACAGCAGACAGGAGGGTCAGCCCCTTCCCAAGGGCTTTGGAGTTCTGCCAGTGCAGCACTGGGGGTCCCCATCCCCCTCTGGGATGCCAGAGCAGCTGCTGCCGGGCACAGACTGGGAGTGAGAGCAGCCCTGAGCACGACCTCCTGCCTCATTCCATCTCTCAGTGCAACAGCTGCCCTTCACTCCCTCCTCTCTTTGCCAGTCTTATCTCCTCCCTCCATAGGAAGGAATTACTGCAGGTTTTATCTGTAAGCCTATCACAATTACAGAGCAGAAACGATTACAGAGCCATGGAGCCAGGTGATGAATGAACACGTGGCACTGGCCCAAGCTGACCACAGCCAGACTAGGGAAGGGAACCAAAGGCAGATGTAAGCAGCAAACACCAGGATTCCAACCAGTATCAGCACCAGGTAACAGCAGTGATAGCAAATGCCACTTAAAAACGTCTGAAGCTACGTGGACAGCAGATTTTCCTGAGCCAAAAGCCCCTTAAATCCTTTTCTCCCCTTTGATTCCATTGCTTCAGTAACAGCTCCTTCTCTGATTCCATTTCATCTAAACCAGAGGCCACCCCCTCCAATCCACCACTGTAATTTGTCTTCTGATGGCAGAGCCTTCTGACAATGCTCCATCTTGCTCCTGAAACAGGTTATTTTGTCACCTCAAATACTACTGGTAGTAATGATGCAACAACCACAGCAAAAAGATAAACAGCTCCAAGTCCAGAGTAACAAAACATCCAATTAATTTGCTAATTACATGCAAGCCTGGCTGGTGCAGTCAGGGACACTCTACCAAAAGCTTTAAATTAAACCCAATTGTGTTAATAACCACATTGTGGTTATTAATTGTGTTTCTGAGATGTGCCAGCACCTCCTAACCCTGACACTCCCTCAAATATTAAAAACTGCTCATGCTTTAGTGTCGTATGAAGGATGTTTAACTCAAAAAATACCTACCCATACCTGGTCCCAACTGCAGCAGGGCAGAACTGGGGCTTGGGAGAACTCCATCCGTGAGGGAAGAGCCACGATCCTGCTGGCAGACAGCAGGACCATCCAGAGAGGAAAGAAAGTAGGAGCAGCACACCTTGAAATGCTCTTTATTCTCCAAAGCAAGGGGGCCTGGGTGTGCTCTGCTCCCAGCAGCACCTCGAGGGACAAGGCTCTGAGGTGCCCATTGCCCCAGAAGTGCCCTCACTGTCCCCACAGAACACTGAGGCTGCATCCTCTGAGGGTTCAAGGGGAAAGCTTCATGTGCAAGGTCAAGTAGGGCAGGAGAGCAGACCTTGCACCAGACAGCACAGGGGTGCAGGTCCAAAGGCCAGTCATCCTTCCATCAGGGAATTTTACTACACAGCCTCTCAGCTCCCACAAACCTTCCTTCCCCCAGGCGCAGCTGCCTGGGATGCTGGTACACGATCCCCGCTCCAGAGCAGCAGAGGCTGTTCCTGTGCTGGCACCCACAGAGCCAGGAGAAAATGCAAATCTGTAGGAATGGGCCAGCAGCACGCTGCAAAGCTAATGGAGACTTTGCTAGGATAAAATGTAAACCTGGCAGCGATTAACACACACGGCTTGAGCCAGACCACGCCGAGCGTTCCGCTTTCCTTACGGTGTTTGGAAATTACATCTGAGCACAGAGAGACAATGTCCCTCCATTACACCTTTGCAGCAGCAGGGCAGTGCTGTACAAGCCTTGGAGTTCAAAGGACAAGACACTGGTGCTGTAAAGGTTGCTGTGCCAGCTCCAACCCTGCTGATCCCACAGAAGTCTGCTAGGGCAAGCAGGCACAGCACACCCAAGAGAGCTGCAAGGAAGAGGAGTGCACAGCACTTCCCACAGGAATGAGGGAGATGTTGCTTATCTCTAAGGCAAGACCCGGGCAGAATGTACCTGCTGCTGCCTGGTCCAGCCTCCAAGGCTGCCTGCAGACCTCCATGGGAGCCACACCTGCTCTCCTCAGTGTGACATTCCCAGCTGTGCAGGACCACACAGCACAGCTCCGCAGGCAGAGCGGCCGCACGGAGCAAACCTGCGCCGCCAGCACCAGCACCCCAATGCTGAACTTCCCAACTGGATTCCTCCCTGCCTCCTCTGCACTGATTCCAGCAGAGATTTATCCAGACTCCAGAGACACACCCAGAGCTCACACAGCTCCTGCCACGTACGAAGCTCACAGCTGGATGATGCTCACAGCTGCACTCTTTCTGACCTGTCATTACTTTTATTCTTTTTTCTTTTGCCAAGCCCTTGACATCTCTGTACAATCCCCCAGTAAATCACTGTGTGGATGGAAATTGCCCCGGTACCCAAATGAAGCTCCAGGCATTTAAAACAGAAACAAGGCCAGAGGCAGTGCACTTGCCTGGTGCTAATTTAGAGGTAAAATCTAATTGTTCATTTCAGCCTTTGCTCCCAGCATCCCAAGCATCACAGGGTGAGTGTGTGGATGCAGGACTCCCACGATGCAAACCCCAGCTGAGGCCTCACATATTCCTGGATGGGGCTGCCTCTGAGCCAGCAGAAAATCCCTTGGGCAGCCCTTTCTCCCTCCCATTTCCATCAACTTGGCCACATTCTGTTGTGCTGACAGGTGAGAATGCAGGTGCACACTGCTTTAAACGCTGTACAGGTATTTTACAGAGGTGGCTCATGTACTTTTTTTCAAGTTAATCCACCAAGAAAAATTATTCTTGATTGAATCCTACTTCTCAAAAAAAAATAAAAAATCTCCCCTCCTCTGATTCATTCCCAAAACCTGTTCTAGCTCTATTTTAAAACACATTTTCTACCTGTACTTAAAACAGCCCTGAAGCGCAGGTGATGTTTCTCTGCCACTACATTCGGGGTTTCCTGCTCTGCACAGCGCAGGCAGCTCTCGGCGGGACAAGTTGCTGGGAGGATTTTAACTCGATGTCAACATCCGTCCGTGCTTCGGGGCTCAGCGTCCCGATCTCGCCCGCTCCCAGCGGCCAGGAGCAGCGGGATAACAGATGCGTGAGGAAACGAGATAAACGCAACGACCTCACAGGACGGCGGGGACACCAGGCGCGCACCGCGGTGCTCCTGGCACGACCTCACCTCGCCAGCCCCAAATGAGAGCATCGCGGCAAAAGGGAAGATTCGGCAGCGGAGACCAAAGCGGGAACAGCCAGGACACAGCGGGTATGACCCGCGGTGAGCGCGGCGGGGTGCAGAGGGCGGATGAGGGATGCGGGCACGGGATGCCGGTACCGGCGGGCTGCAGGATGCCGGCGGGAAGCACGGCGCAGGGAGCGCTTGCCGGCGGGCTGCGGGACGCGGGTACTCACCGGAGGTCGCCGTAAGCGCCGGCGTAGCCCTCGACCCAGGGCTCCACCTCGCTCTTGATGCCGGGGGCGGGCGCGGCGAAAGGCGCCCGGCCCGGTGGGTACCAGGCATCGGCAGGGCAGTCGGCGGGCCCGGCGGGCGGCTCGGGGCACGGCCCGTAGAGCTGCCCCTCCTCGGCGAAGAAGGTGGGCCAGGGGGGCGCGGGGCCCGGCGGGACCAGCTCGGCCCCGAAGCGGCACGGGCCGCCCCAGCCGCCGCCCGGGGCCGGCCCCGCCGCGCTCTCCAGCTTGACGCGGCCGAAGCCGCGGGGCAGCCCCGGCCCGGCGGGCGGCTCTGCGGCCAGGGCGGCCTCGAAGACGGGCGAGGGGTTGCGGGCAGGCGGGCGGGGGGCGCGGGGCGGCCCGGCGGGCACGGCGAACATGCAGTCCTCGCGGGGCAGCTGCTCGGCCGGGGTCTCCAGCGCCTCCAGCGCCAGCCCCATGGAGGCGGACACGGCGCGGCACAGCTGCCGGGCGCTGTCGCCCAGCGGATCTTCCTTGTCCGCCGGCTCGGTCTCGGGCGGCGGCAGCATCGGAATCGCACCCGCCTCGCCCAGCAGCTCCCTCAGCTCTCCGGTGCAAGGGAAGGACGAGCCCATGGCGGGGCCGGCGGGCGGCAGCGCCTTACCGGGGACGCGGGGCTCGGGGGCCGGCAGGCAGCCCGGCGGGGGCGGCAGGCAGGCGGGGGAGTCCGGCGGCGCTCGGGGGCTCGGCGGGCAGGGCGCGCTCGGCGGAGGTTGCCCGGCGCCGCCCGGTTCCTCTCGCGGCGGCTGGAAAGCGTCGCAGACGCTCTGGAAGAAGCTCTGAAAAGCCCCGCGGAAGGTCCTGCCCGCCGGTCGCGGGTAGACGCGACCGACCCCCAGCTGCACCTCCATGCTCGCCGAGCGCGGGGCAGCGATCGCTGCGGCGGCGGCGGCGGAGCGAGGCGAGGGCGGAGAGCCTTGGCAGCGCTCCCGGCCCGACCCCCGCGGGCCGCCTACCCGCGGCGCTGCTCCGCGGCGCCCATGGCAGTGCCCGCCGGGCTCGCAGCTCGGTGCGCGCAACAGGCAGGGAAAGTTGTCGGCGGGGGCGCGGGCAGGTGCGGCGGCGGAGCGAGGGGCGGGCGGGGGCGGCCGCGGGGAGGGAGGCGCGGCGGGGAGACCGCCCCGCTCCGGGCTCCGCCGCGATTAACTCTGTGGCGGTCGCGGCGGCAGCGGCTCCCGGCCGGCCCCGGGCTCGGGGCGGCCCCGGCGGCGGCCCCGGAGCCGCAGCCCCGCCGCAGTGTCCGGGCTCGGCTCCTCGGAGCTGGATGAGCGTACCCGGCCCGGCCCGCTGGGGACATCGCCCGGCACCGCGGCCCCCGGGGCAGCGCCCGCCCGGCCCCGCGCCCCGGCTGGGCGGGACGGGGCGGGGATGGGGGCGGCGGCCGCCCGGGTTCCCAGCTGGGCTGCCGATGGAGCGGGTGCGTGCGGGAAACCCGCCCCGGGCCGGCTCCGCTGCTCCCCCGCTCTCCCCACGGCTGACAGCTGGCGCAGCTGGGCGGACTTGGTCAGAAAAATGCTCCTTTTGGCGCTGGCGTGTCGGCGCTCACAGCTCCCCACCCTCGGCTGGGCCCGAGGAGATCCCCGCAGCTCTTGGTGCGGTTCCTGCCTGAGGACCTTCCTGCCGCCCGCTTCCACCCCCCAGCGCCCCGCGTCGTGCCACAGCCCCCGCCTGGCACAGCACGAACCATCCCGGGGGCATCCCCGCCAGGGTCACGCACTGGGATGAATAACACCTCGCTGGCAGAGAGAATTAGTGCGGGACCTACCGTAAACAAGGCTTGAGCTCCCCTTGCTGGTCCTGGAATAGCAATCCTAAAGCAACTTCTGGGAGGCACCATCCCTAGGAAACCTGGGAATGGAATCATTTTCATTCGAGGGAGCTTAAAACAAGCCCCTTACTTTGAGCCCCTTTGAAGACAAAGGGAAAAAAGTCATAAATAAGCGGAGCCCGTGGGGAAAACAGAGAGACATATCCCATCTTTTAAAAGCCTTTTTACAAGCTGTGGAAGATAAAAATAAAAATCGAAGTCCAGCCAAGCAAAATTTGGCAGTGTGCTCCATCCTGCCTGCGGGATGGGAGCAGCTGGGGGAGGGAGAGGAGGGATGTGCGCCGTGGGGAGGGGGTCACTGCCGGTGCCTCTGCAGCCCAGCACTGCTGAGGGCAGGGACTGCCACCCCCGGGGCTGTGGGGAGCCCAGGACTGTGCCCTGCTCCCCCTGGCCACCAGCGAGGAAGAGCATTTGCAGAGAAACCTCATCAGCCCTCGCGTGCGAGCTCTGCTGCCAAGTCCCACAGCCCCAAAGTGCTGAAGGCAGCTCAGCTGACACCCGAGATGGTAAAAACCAAGGGAGATGCTGTAAGAGATCTGCTGCCCAGTGGATGTGGGCTCCAGTGAGTTTGTTGTTCCAGCCTCTCGGAGCTGACAGGCTCCTGGAGTGAAATACAGAGAGAGACTGTGGAGAACATCTAGGGGAGGATTCTCACTGTCAGCCTCAAGAACTGTATCGAGAAGGGCTGAGGGCTGGGGCTGCAGTGTGGGATCACTGCAGGAACAGGGGCCTCTATGCCTCAAATGAGACATGGGCTGAGATCAGAGAGCTTTGCTTGACCCCACTGTTCCCACGAGGAGGAAACATCCTCAGCTTGTACACCCTGGAACACCACAACCTGCAAAGACCTCAGCACAGCTCAGAATTCTGATGTTCAAACAACCATCCTGTCTGGGATGGGACCTGTTGGGGCCGCAGCTCCTGGCTCTGGAGCTTTGGCTGTGGTGCTGTTTGTGTTGCCTTGCCCTTTCCCCTCTCTGCAGCATCCACAGGGCCCTGCATTTTCCCCTGTCTGAGTGTTGCTGTGGGGATTTTGGAATGTTGATCCCTGCAGAGGTGCAGAAAGCGAGACTGCAAAATGGTTTGTGTACTTCAGCCTGCACAGCCAACACTTCAGTTCTGACTGATGATCTGTGGCAAAGATGTTTTTAATTTATTTCTTGAACAGGCATCTTCCAGGGGTTTTATTTTTTTAACTTGGTCCTCACGTTTCATTTAAAATTGATGAAATGTTAGTGGATTTTCTGGCTGTATATGTGCACAACTGCATATGTTAGGCTTAAAGGATCTGTGAATTTTAATCTTTATACTTGGTTGCCGAAGTCATCACACAGTGTTCTAGAGATGTCCTTTTCTCAGCTTGAATTTGATATAGATTTCAATTATACTTTCCCATTCCCCCAGCAACACATATTCAGGTAATTTGTATCTGTAAATGTGATTTTGTGTTATTGTGAAATGTGAAAATGTGTTATTAAAGTGTGAATTTAACATCCCATCCAGGTAATAAGACTTTCTGCACAGGCTGAGATTTGAGCTGTGTATGTCAACAACAATTTGGTCTTTCAGTTCAAAGTCCATTTAAATGCAGAAGGAGTTAAAAGAATTGAAGATGGTGGACTCGAGTGTGTCATAGAGCAGGCACTCTGCCTGGCCTCATAGAAAGCAGAGTGAGCTCCAGCTTGGGCAGGGGGAGGTGCTGAGGAAACCCAATCCAGCAAAACACTTTGACACATCTTCGTCTTGAAGTGTATAAATAGTCCCAATGAAATCTAGGAAATACTCCTGTGCTTAAGGTTAAGGATTCCCTTAAGTGCTTTGCTGGATCAGTACCAAGGTGATTATTTACAAAGCGCTGTCAAAAACATTGGACACCGAGAAAAAAATTTTTCTGATAAAATCCTTTGGCTCAGAATGTCCTGTGTGACTGCTCAGAACTGCAGCAAACAACATTTTTCAGAGATAGGGGCCATTCCATAAAAAATTTCCCTCCAGACCCAAGAGTAACAGGTGGTCCTTTGTTTTGCTGCCTGAAAAAACATTTAAAACCAGGTGATTCTCTAAGAACTCAAATCTACAGCCACAGAAAGCTCAAATGTTATCAGGACAGTTCCACAGAACTCGCCAGGAACAGAATCAATCATTTTTCACCATTAATCTTTGGTAAAATGAGACCAGTAACACAGACTCTGACAGTTTTGCTTCCATTCCTTGAAGCCAGTTGCAGGCATAACCCATTAGCTATCACTTACTGAATTACTCTGATTACACTCCTCCTTCTGTACCCTCCCAGCTGTGAGCAGATGTCAACAGCTGGGAACCTGTCTCTGAACCTGCCCTGCCAACATCCCCGAGATGGTGAACTCATGGAGTTTTTTCCAGCTGCATAAAAAAGGAGGAATTGCTTCTGTGGAGCATTGAAAATGATGGCAGAGATTCAGAAAGGATCTCAAGCACAAGGGTTATATCCCACTCTCACCAAGGCAGAGGCAGCTGGATGAACCAGAGGCACTCTGAGCCTCAGTGGTGCCTGTGCAGGTCGGGATGTGCCTCTGCTCTCATTAATTGCCTCTCAGCAAGGAAGGCATGGTGATTTAGGGGAAAGCAGCACAAACAGGTGAGAGAGACTGCTTTGTGCTCCTCTGGATGCTGTGGTCAGGCTGGGAGCCCATTAGGGCTGCAGGAGCAGCCAGCCCAGCCTTCCACCACCCACACCTGTGGACAGCAACCAGGCAGGAGCCTGTAAAACACCAGGCTCATTAATGCTGCCTCCCACAGCTTTCCTCATTATTCTGTGCACTCTATTATTCTTAAGCTGCTTAGAGCTATACAATACAATTTTCTTAAGATTTAAAATATTTTAGCCATTTGTGTCAATCCTGGACTGCTGACTGCCTTGTCTCATCAGACAGGTATGTGAGTTCCCATGGGTGGGTTAAGTCTCTTTAAAATTTGCCCTTGCATGAAGGTGCAGACAATGTTTTCACTTTCATCCATTTTAATTCTGAACATTAATAATATCTCACATCTCTCATAGCTTCCACCTTTCTCATTTAGGGCACAGGTTGCTTAACTCTTCCCTGCACCTCTCGTCAGTGGCCAACACTGATGCTGCTTTTACCCAACAAAGCCCAAAGCTCAGGTGCCCCTGGAGCAGGAATCATCTGTCCCTCACAGTGAGTTTTGATCAATCATTTGGGACAGATCAGACAGGGGATCCTGCTGAGCTGCGCTCATGTCACCCTGCAAGCCTTCTCTCAGCAAGGGAGGATGGATTGAGCATTGTCACCTCTCAAAATGCAGGAGAAGAGTTTGACAGAGCCCTGGCTCCCAGCAGGACTCCCTGGCTGGACCCTGTCCAGCAGCATCAAAGGGAGACAGACCTGTAAAAAGCCTCTCAAATGCCTTTGTTTGCATCTTGGAACAAATCCTGCCTTAAATACAGGGCTAAGCAATGTCTTAAGTAATACTTCTGGAACAGTTACAGTCACCTGAAGTGTTTTTCTTCTCTTTGCCCAAATTCATCCCTGTCACCTCCACAGAATCTCTAGCATGTTTTCCTTCTCTGACAGCTCGGAGGCTGATTTTCAGAACAGCCTGTTCATGCACCTTAGTGAGCTGACTGAAGTGCTTGGTCCAGTTGATCAATCCTTGCAGTGCTGAGAACAACACAAATCTTCACTCCTAATGAAACACACATTTGAACCCTTTCCCATGTCTTACACAATTGCCTTTTGGGCAGAGTTTGGAGTTCCTCAGGAGCCAGGGAGGTGATACACAAGTTTGTCATGAGTTCCAGTATGATATTTGGTCCAAGGCAACAACAGTGGCAGATCCATTTTCCCAGCCTGAGCTGGGAGAAGCCTGGGATAAGCCCACTCCCACTGCCTGGCAGGAATGCCCACCTAAAGTGAGATGCCAGAGGCTGATGAATGTTCAGTGGCTTCATTGGAACCTGTGGGCACTTTGGGCTGCCCTCAGCAGGTCAGGATTCATCCAAGCTTCAGTGAGGAGCTGTGTTTGGTTATTGCTGACTGTTTGAATACTCTGAGGATTTCAAGAAGTGTCAGAATGTTTTCCTTTATCTACAGTTCCTAATGCTGCTGTGCTCAGCAGGCACAGCCCTTCCCCAGCATACCTCAGAGGTCACTGCACACTCCAATTTCCAACACTGCTGTTTAAACACATCTAAAGAATATCAGAGAGGAAAGGTGTGTGCCAGGGCTCAGCTGAGAGGGCCTGAGAGGATGAGGTTGTGTTGATCAAATGTAAGAGCTGCTGTGGGAAGAAAATTGCCCATTGGAAACTTCAATAAAACAACACACCTCTTTCATGTTGCTACAGCACAGCTCACAAAAACTCTGATGCAATGTCCTAGAGGGGAAAGACTGCATAATTTACTTCATAGGCATGTTTTTGCTGCTACTTGGATTCTGAGGTGTCCATTCTTTCATCAGGAAAACCTCCCGTGCCTTTTTAACTCATTCCTCTTGTACCTTGACTTCCGTCTGCATTCTCCCCATCTGCTGACTCTGAGCTCCATGCCTCCCTCCACTGAGCATGGAGCTCTTCCTGCATGGGCTGGTGTGACAAGAATTTTTTATTGCCTTTAGAGCCAGGCAAGCTTCTGAAAGGGAGAGTTTCCATGTTCTCCTCTGTATGTGGATCCTTTCCTGCACAGCACACACTCTGGGGCACTCACTGGGAGGCAGGTGCTGAGATGCTGCCACTGCATTCCCCACTGGAGACTGCACAGCACCCCAGGATAACAGGCAAGGTGGATCAGGGGTGTCCTTGGGCTCACCCCTGGACAGGTAAATCCAGGCCTGGCTGCTGTTCACTGCTTCTTGCACTTTCTGAAGCATTTCCCTGCCCCTCTGGTACAAGGAGGAAGTGTGCTTGGTAGTAAATTAAAGGAGAAAACTAGAATAGTGCATCCCCAAGGGAACCAGTAGAGATGAAAAGTATTCATCACAGCATGCCTCTCTTAGATGACCTCGAAAAAAAGTCATAAATATGGGTAGTGTAGTGTCTCCAAAGTGCCTCCAGTGAATCAAAACAAATAAACCTTTAAGCACAGGAGTCTGAAGTCACCAGGACAGCTGCAGCACAGAGGTGAGAATAATTTACAGAGAACCCAGAGAGGCCAAATGGGTTTGTGTTCCCCACGTGTTCTCCTGCAGCACAAAAGTAACCTGCTGGTGGAACAGGTTCTCAGTGATTTATCTTCTGCTGCCTTTCAATTAGTATTGAAAATTTTTGACTTATAGTGCAAAAACCTGTTAGTGACATCATTCTAGGGCAGTAAATCTTGGCCTGAGGAGGCCAAAGAGGCTCCCAGCCCTCTGCACCTTGGGCAGAGGTTTAATTTCTGTAATGCTGCTGCTGTGGGCAGTGACATGGGGTGTTCATTCCTTTGGCTTCACCTTTGCTGCTCCAATTCCAGCCCCAGCAGCACACACAGAAGGGTGTGCACACACAGACACCTCAGCCTGGTCCCAAACTGGGAACAGAGGTCACACCAGTGCTTGCAGCCCTTCTCTGACACTTCAGGGCACTGGCCAGAGACCAGACATGCTATCAAACTGAGTGTTGGTCTGGGCCTTGCTCAACCAATAACTGACATTTACTATCTTTAAAAATTTTAATTTGTATCTGGAACCATATTGCCCAAAGCCTCCTTTGTAGAGCTCATTATTGTTTTCCGTGTGATGCTTTCTGGGTACTTCCATAAACTGTTGTTGCATGTTTCCTTGGGAAGTCTCCGTGGTTGTAAATCATCAGCAGATGTCTCATCAAGAAACTGGCAGCTTTACTAACAGAAAAATAAGGGAGAACATTTTTCTGGTTGTTACGTATCTCCCTGTTAATCACAGAGGTCTGCAGTTCCTGTGCAGATTTGTGTTTTGTTGTTTAGCCTTGCCCCCAAGGAATCCATCCCCCTGATATCCAGCCCTATTTTGAAACAGACACTAGAAATGCCATTTCTGTGCTGTCAGGTTTTGCAATCCTGGTGTCCATCCTGCCCAGAGAGCCCAGCTCATTACCAGGTCACTGACTGCCCCCACTGTGACCCCCGGGCACTTTGCTGCCCCTCTCCCTGCAGATGCAGAGCTGCTGGCTCCTTCCTGCCTGAGGGAGGCCGCAGGGATGGCTGCATGTGCCTCTGCAGCTGGAAACCAAGCACCACAGTTCATTCCTGGTCTCCTCTCCTGAGCCTGAGACCACATCAGCCACAGCTGGCAGGAAGAGAAGGGGAGTTAAGCCGCACCTCAATCAGTTCCTGCACAACTTTACTTTGCTTGTTTTGATTAATGTCATTTATTTTCTTTTATTTCTTTTTTTTTTTTTTAATTCCATTTAGACACAGTTGTAACCCTGCACAAACAGCATCAGGTTCTAACCTGGAGCCAGCCCAAAGCATCAACTTTCTGGGCTTGCTGGCACCCAACAGGCATCTGCCACTGAGAATATAAACCACTGTTGGATGGTGTTCCTTGCTGCAGCACAGCCCAGGTGGATTACAGAGCTGGCCCAGCACATCCACACACACACAGCGTTTCCCTCAGGCTGGCACATTCTGTGGTCCCTTAAGGACACGCTCTGCAGTGCCCATCACTTCTGCAAAGGCAGGAGGCTTCTGGCCGTGATAAAATGTGAACTGTCTCCCTGGATTTAGAAAGGGGAGGAGGATTTCTCTCCTGTCTGTTGGGGAATGAGCTCTGTGTTTGTAAATCTGCAGCAAAACCTGGGGAAAGCATCTGAGTTAGAGAGAACACAGCCTGAAAGGGAAATGGCATTCCCTCACGTCGCAGTCTCTGTGAGGTGTCTGCCAACCTTGTTTATTCTGTTTTCTGGCAAGCCAAGAGTTTCAACCAATTATTTAGTGTTTCATTCCTCTTTACCAGTGCTGCTCACACCAGCTCATATCAGCTCATCCTTTCTGTGCTATTAGACAAAGTCTTGTTTGGTGTTAGCAAAACAAAGGCAAACAAAGCTTTCAGCAGTCTGTTTCAAATCCGCTGCCACTGCTCGGGTCCTGCCTCACAACAGATCTTTGAGCACCTTAAATCTGTTCTGTCTGCTGAACAGGACCTGAGCTGAGCTGCTTTTCACCTGGAAAACTACCACAGCAACAACAACAACCACTCACCCAAAATGTTTTTAGCATTTTCAGCCCAAGAAAAACAAGTTTAGAAGAAATGCAAAATGTGCATGTCCCAAAGACCACTGTACAGCCAGGAAATAATTTCTCCATTAATATTTATGAATTTACCACAGGGCAAGGGAAAGGCAAAGGCCGTACAATTTTTGGCAGCTAAAGAACAGTGAGTTAGACCAGCAGAGGAGAGGATTCTCTGCCTCTTTCTTTTTGTGGCAATTGATCCTCCCTTTCCCTTTTTGATCTTCCTACGACTCTGCAGTAGGACAGCAACCCCTCGATATCTCTGTGGTTTTTTTAAGCCCAGTGAGTTCTGCAGAGCTCTCCTGGTGCCAGCAGCCCAGCTGCTGTCCCTGTCTCACACGTGGCAGGTGCCTTTGTCCCCAGCCACAGAAATGCATCATCTCTGCTGTGTCCAGTGGGGCTTGGAAGATCCTCCAGTCCTGGGACTGAGTTGTCATAGGACAACAATGCAATGAGAAAACGGATTTGAACAAACAAGAATGGGTCTGGTTTATGTATAAATAATTCTGTTAGACCTGGAACACAAACACATTGAGCATTGGGGTCAGTAAGCCACGAGACAAACAGCAAGGAAATGTGAATTGGCTGTTTCACACCCCAGGGTAACCAGAAAGGCCACAGAGGCCAGGGAGGGGATCTGAAAATGGGATTTCTGCATGTCCTTAAGCATCCACAATCTTTTGGGCCCTGATGTTAATGTAGAATCCAAGCTATTTGCAGTTTTTGGTGGAATCTAACAAGGCATGAGGAATTCCAGAAGAATCAGAGACCTGATTCAAAGAAGGAGAGAACACACTGTGTTGCAATGCTGCAGAGAAGGTTGGAGTCTTATTCATAATCTTCTTGGAAAAAATATTTAAGAACTCAGAAAAACAGTAACGTGGAAGGAATCTGTTTTTACCAGTGCAAGAGCAAATATTTAAAGTTCTATTGAAAAGCCCCAGAGTGTCTCAGAGGCGTGGAGTGGGCCAATTGATTGTATTTCCAGTTTGTCATTTTCTCTGCAGAGAAAGGGTCTTTTCAACAGATTATCTGCTCTGGTTCCAGCCCTCCGTGATTTCAGTGCTGCCCTTTGGGTAGCTGGGCTGTGCTGCCCTGTGCTGCCTAATCTGCCTGTCCATCTGCAAGAGGGTGCCAGGTCCTGCCTTGTGTTTACTGAGTGATTGCTGCCTTCATTGTGTTGACTAATTTGGCAAAGTGAAATACAGTTCCTTATCCAGCTCTATCTCCTTCTCAGCTGTGAAAGAAGGGTTTGCATGCAATCAGTCTCATGGAATGCTTCCAGTCACTTTAAGGGTGGGACCTTACTGCTTTTGGAAGAAATTGTAAATTTTGAGGGGAAAATGGAGGGCCAGCAGCTGCAGGCTGCAATATAATGGTAAATAAAGTAAAAAGAAGTTGAGGAAAGAGTCACCTTTCATGTCAACCCTCCCTTTCCTTAGGATGGTTAGTGGGCTGCTATGTTGGAAAAGCTGTTTTTCAAGGAGAAAGAAAACTCCTTTTCCTCTGTGTAAGGCTACTGGCATGAAAGAGAGAATTCCCTCTGTGAATCTGAACCTCTGAGTGGGCCAGCCCTTCTCCCTCTGTGCACATCCCTTCCCCATGCCTCAGCTTTGTTCTGTGCTGCTTTATATATTTGTTTATTCTTTTACTCCTCCAATCACTTCTGCTGCTGCTGCTGCTGCTGGAACTGGAGGGCATCCATGGCTTTCCTTGTTTATCCATTTCCATTTCCCACATGTGGGAGCAGCTCACAGCCCATGTGCACCCATAGTGAGGAAATAAGGTGAGATATATTTTTGCAGATTGTGTTCAATAAAAACACCCCCAAACACATTTGTTGAGTCTGTTGGGTTCCCTGAAAGAGAGGGTTTGAAAAGCCACATTTGAGCTGATCTCACAGGAAGGAAGTATTGGGAATGGTAAAGGGGAATATTAAGGTTAATGATAATTAGGAGTTGGGTATAAAGCAAGAATGGTGCTCTTAGGGCACTCAGGTAAGGAGAAGGTCCCAGGTAAACCAGTTTGGTCTCTGATTCCTCCCAGGGTTTTGCCATCATTCCAACTCACCTGTGAGAGGTGCAGGGTGTGCTGGACCCTCCTGTGCTGCTGCAGAGACCCAGCACAGCTCTTGGTCAGGACTCTCAGCATGGTCCCAGGCAGGTCTGTGCCTCTGCACAACCTTCAGGCCACTGCAGGCACTGATGGAGCAGAGGAATCTGAGTGTGATGTGCATGGGAAAGGGAAAGGACAGGACTCTTCTGCTTCCTCCCCCCTCTGATCCCCATCAGGATTAGGAACTGATAGGATCTGGGCAACCCCTTGTTTCAGAAGAATTCCAGGAAGGGGTAGCATAAACCAGATGAGGAGTTCCTCATTCTGTATGTGACTCTGTGGCTCCAGTATCTATCCTGTGCCACTGTGTATGAGGCTACATTCATTCTCCAGTTTGTTTTCTCCTCACCCAAACATCCATTCACTGGCTGCTTCCGAGGACCACTGCATTGACGTCAGTCTTATTTTCATCCTTCACTCCTCCCTGAGGCATCATCCAGGTCATTCCCTACTGCTCAGTTTCAGTGCAGATTCCAGGATTGGGCAGTGGCTGCCCAGTGTCCTTGAGAGTCCATTTGGCAATTGCCTGTCACCCTCAGGAATTCTCACTCTCTGCAGTGGAAGTGAGTCAAGGCTGTCACTCCTCGACAGCCTCATGGCCTAAGACATTTGGTATTTCATTGGTTTTCTGCTCCATTCCCATTCCTTTCCTGTATCTGAACCATTCCTGTTGCTCCCACTGAATTTGTAACAAATATTTTAAAGCATTCTCGGTTTATCTGTGGCCATTTGTAAATGTTATCAGCTGTGTGTCCCGGCACATTTCACATGCAGAGCACTAGGAAATACACCCTAATTCACCTGCCAAACCTCCTTGTAAGGTGGCTGAGCTTTCTGATCCTCCATCTCTCCCTGCTGAAGTTCTCTGGTTTCTCCAAACTCATGGAGCAGCCAGTGCCAGAACAGAGGTTAAACCCAGAAATCCTCAGCTCCTGTTGCTGGATCTGACCTTGCTGCTCCCACGGAAACCTCCCCATTCAGTTTGCAACTGGCACATTGCACATTGCAATCCACAATCCCTGCCCACATCACTGCCAGGAGATTTAACCCCTTCCTGCCCCCACCACAGGAAAGGCTGCAGGTGTATGCAGGGATGGGGACAGACACATCCTCCTGCCTGAGAACAACCCAGGGAGTTTCCCCCAAAAGCTTAGCGTGAGATCCATGTTCAGTTTTACATGCCCTGGACTGGGCATCTCCTTTTTGCACTAAAAGTCACAGTAATTACTCTCCCTGTAAACAGAGAGTTTAATATGCTGTGGGGAATTCACTTAACTGAAGCCATGGCAGATTTATAGTTATTAAATGGAATGCCAGGAGGTTGTTAGCACTTTGGGAATCCTGCTTTGTTATTTCATAATCACATATTTATGGTTCCCACAGCACATTGTTTTTGTCTTGCTGCTCATTTATGGCAGGTCTATTAAAGTGCCACAGGTCCTGGGCTGTAACTCTCTCCAGCACTGCTGTGATTGCACTTTCATTCTTCTGGGGCTGCTTTGGTGGAGATCAATACCAGAACCCTGGAGAATATAGAGGGAGCACGTTCTGCCTTATGAAGCAGGCACAAAATGAAGCCTGGGAATGACCTATCATCCCAGGAACACACTCCTCACAAGAAGGATTTGTTACCTGCAAGCCCAGGTTTGGCTCTTGGAGTGAGTGTGGATAACTGAGCCCACAGCCTGGGTGTGCTGCTGGGCCCTGAGGGGAGGGAGCAGCCCCTCACACCAAAACTTCACAGGCTCTCCTGCCCAGCCCTGCCAGCACGTGCCCACACCCATCCCTCTGCCTTCTCCAGGCCTTTGTGGGTTTTTCAATAAATTTGAAAGCCTCAGTTCTCATTTTTTCTGCTGTTAATTCATCTCTCACTGCTTTGCTCGGCTCTTCTCCTCCCTCTCCATTTCCATCAAGGCCTGGGGTGTTTGTGAAGCTTTGCCTGAACACTCAACCCCATGACATTTGTCACATTTATGGAGGAGAAGAGCAACAACAGTGCTACTCCAAAGTTAGAAAATCGGGTGAATTTCAGCAAGAATTGTTTCACAGAAAGGGCTGTGAATTACTGGAAAGGGCTTTCCCTGGGAGATGGTGGAGTTCCCATCCCTGGAGATGTCCAAGGAGTGCCTGAATGTGGCACTCAGTGCTCTGGGCTGGTGACAAGGTGGGGATTGGGCACAGGTTGAATTGGATGATCTTGGAGGTCTTTTCCAGCCTTGGTGATTCTGTGATTGTGTGAAATGAGATGCATTTGTAAAGAGCTGCTATTTTAAGGGGACTTAGAGAGGGAGTCTTATCACAGATGCAATTCTAGTTCTGGAATTCTCTCAAATTCAGGCCACCAATGTGCAACTGCCCATCAGTGAGGACAGTGTTTAGGGCAGAGCTTGAGTCCGCTACACCACAAAGAATTCATCCTCCCAACAGAGTTTTTTCCTTCACTTTTTCTTTTGTACTGAACAATTCAGATAATGCACTGAAAATCCTTGTCTAAATATCAAATTATTTAGTTGACTCATTCTCACTCAGGGAATAACCTGGAGAGTGCTCTTTTGTTTTCTTCCATCATACCTCTGCCTCTTCTTTAGAAAAACATAAATTTTAAGTTAATGAATAATTTAGAGTGCTACAGCTTTTCAGTCAAGTTTTAAAAGCACATACCAAAATAAACCCAAAGTTTCTACTTTGTACCCAAAACAGTAAAAAAAAAAAAAAAAAAAAAAAAAAAAAAAAGAAAAAAGCAGGGCATGAGGGTTTTAATTCAGCAGCCAAATCACTGGCTGCATGTTCCCAAGGACAAACAGGCATCACTGAGCCTGTAGGAGCTGTGGGAGCAGCTCCCAGGGACCCCCGAGCTCAGGGAATCTGTGGCAATAAAAGATCATAACTCTGGCAAAGTAAAATGCCAGAAGGCATATAATGAAACTTGGGAGGCATTTGGATCATTTAAAAATTGGAGAAATAGCCAAAGTAGCAGAAAATAGAGCAAGGAGGAGTCTGAGGTTTATTCAATTGTTACTGAAGAGAATTCCTGAACGGCAGCAGAACCAGGGCCAGCATCCTGGGCCCTGTGAACTCAGCTGTGCTCCTGTCCTTGAGACTATCAACAGGGTTTGTTTTCTCTCCAAGTCTTGCATCCATTTCTAGGAAAAGAAGTCAGCAGGAACAGTGGGAGCTGTTCCCTTTTACGTATAACCAGCAAGGTTTGTACCTAAGCTCTGCTGTGGTCCTCTCTTCCAGGCCTGATGCCCCCAGGTTGGGAAATAATTAAAGGATATTAGTCATAAGGCCAGAAATGGTGGAATGAGGCAAGTGCCATCAGTGTCCTGCCCAGAGCACACACTCTCACTGGGGTGAGGTGTCAGTCAGCAGAGCCAGCACCACTGGCAGCCCCTCAGACATTGACACAGATGCTGTTTGAATTTCAGTTCTGCAGTGCCTGGTCTGGGTCAGTTTTTCCCAGAGCCAAACTCACACATTTTCAAGGGAACTTTCAGTTCAAATGAGGATTCCTCCTGGTCAGAAGGGAGCTGAGAGAGGTGGAACTTTCCCCTGGTTAGACTGCAGGGTCTGCATGGAGCATCTGCTGCTGCCTGCCCGTATTTTGGCTGGGCTGGAGGGGTGACCCTGGTGGACAGACAGAGGCAGAGCAGGGGGGGCTCAGCCTCCCCAGCGCTGCTGCAGCAGCAATTCTCATTCCTCACAGCCTGTGGTGGGTGGCTTTGGCTCTTGTGGCCGGCATCCAGCAGACAGCAAGGATATCAGCTCTTGTTATTCCAGCTCGTTTCCATGTCTGCCTTCTGGCTCCTCTGTGGTGTGAATGCACAAACTGCTCTGTGTGAGTGTAAAACACAACATTCAGACACTTACAAAAAGGTTTAAAACTATTTTCTTTTTTGGTGCTTAAAAAATTAGCAGATGTAACTGAAATTCTGCTCAAGGACACAAGTGAATGGAGGAAGCAGTGAGTGTTGTGTTTGTATGGAGGGAGGGTAACAAATAACAGAGTGGTTAGCAATTATCTGATTCCATTTTCAAAAGTTTTAGGTTTTATCCACTCTGGAAGGTTCTCTGTGAGACCTGGATATTCTAAAGAGACTTTTCTGTGCAGCAAATCAGCATTACCAGTGCTGCCCACTGTACCTGTCCCTCACCGTGTTTTGATTGGGATTTTTTCTGTCTGACACCACCAGATGGGAAGTTTTTCATAGGTGTTTCTAGCATCAAGCAAAGCATTTCCTACTGATGCTGGTCAGCTCTGGGCTTTCATTAGACCAGCTTGGCTTCATCCCAGCCCTCCTGCTGTTTGAACTCAATCCATCTGCATGGAATTTGCTGGGCTGAACTGCTAACAAATTTATTAGGGACCATTTTTTGTACAGCTATCACCAAATGTAGTTCTAGATTTAGAAGAGCATTTCTGAGGTCCAGCAATCACAGAGTGTTTGGAAACAGGGCACACACACTGAAGTCAGTGTTGTTAGAACACAGAATCACAAAATCATGGAATTATCCAGGCTGGAAAAGATCTTTATTAATTTATTATCACAAAGCCCAACCATAAACCATCTTCTCCAGTAAATCCTGTCCTCAGGTGCCACATCCACAGGGATGAGTCAGGATGCTGAATGCAAACTTCATCTTTCAGCAGAGTCTATGCTATGGGATAAAATATAAATGTGAATGTTCCAATTGTTTAGACATTCAAATATTTCAAGTTTTCGAACAGGTCCACGGGTTCACACAGGTTCACTGAGTGAGGTCAGCTCTGAAGCAGAATAAGAGATAAAGAGGCACTGAGTCATATCCCAAAGTGTAGTCA
The DNA here is from genome assembly GCF_027887145.1 of Ammospiza caudacuta. Taxonomy (NCBI): domain Eukaryota; kingdom Metazoa; phylum Chordata; class Aves; order Passeriformes; family Passerellidae; genus Ammospiza; species Ammospiza caudacuta. Next base: position 14,048,073 of record NC_080606.1, on the reverse strand, counting down.
GCCCTCAGTAAATAACCACCCAGTATGTCACATGCCTCAATTTAGGAGCATTTAAAAGCAAAAAATCCTGTGCATAATCAGTCCAACCACTAAGTCACAGCAAAGCTAATGGTAAAAACAGCTCTTGTACTTTGACTTTTGCATGCAGCTGAGAAAATTGTCTATTTCAGGGGAGTCCCAGCCCTGTGACATGTTGTGATGGTACAACCGTAACTTTGCCCCTCAGTGATGTGTGCACTCATGTTTATGGATTGCCTGGGATGGATTTGTGTCTCATCAACCACATCAGCACAGCAGGAAGGCTGATTCTGCAGGGATATTTGCAAATTCCACCCCAGGAAAGGTGCAAGGGTGCAGACATTTCACCAGGGAGGCAGGAAGTGGTGATGCTGCAATTCTACCCCATGATTCAGATCCTGCTCCAGAGTTAGGAATTACTTATCTACTGCAAAATATCTCTCTTGAGCACATAAAAATCTGGAAAAGGCAGCATCATCAGCAACATTAGTTGGCCGGTTAAATCCTTTTCTGACCAAATCCATCTCTTCTGTCTGAGGCTGCCATTTCCCACCTCCCTGAAAGATTTGGTGAACCACAGAGGTCTGTCACAGCACCCAAACAACAGCAATGTCTGATTTTATCTGGTTGAAAGCCCATGAAATCCACTTTACTCTAAGTAGATGTTGACCTCTTTTACAATAACTGGTATTTTTAAACATCCATATTTGTCAACACCTTTCTGAACTGATGAAATATTCATCCAAATCCCTCTGCATGGGGAAATGAACTTGATACTTGTGCTCAGACCCTTCTCCTACCCTGGCTCATCAGCTTGCACAGCCCACATAGAGGGGCAGGATCAAAATTTAAATTCTATTTCCAGTTAAAATAAATACATGTTCTGTTATGCACACTTTGGTTCATATCTCAGCTCCTTGTGTTAGGCTTGACACCCAGCATGAAAATGTTACCAATATGTACAGAATTTGCTTATATTAAACCCAGGTCAATATATTATGCCTGATTAATATAAATTTAGAAAATGCTGTTAGTTTGACAGAAGGCAGAGCTCTGTTCCGGGCTTTGTCACTGGCCTGGGAAAATCTGCTTTCTGCTGCTCTGTAATCTCCAGTTCATGACCTTTGCTGTGCTTGGGTGCCAGCCCTTGTGGATAAATGCTGCCTGCAGGTACAGTGCTGGGGGGCTGACCTGGCTGAGGCTCTCCTCGAGCACCGACACACTGCTCAGCGCCACCCCACCTGTGCTGCAGCCTCCCGTGTTCTGGTGCATGGTGAAGGGAGGAAAAACCCTACCCACAGTTTCTTTGCAATGCTCAGGGAAGGAGTGACTTGGGATTTCTAAGATAGCACTGCCCTATCTTGGTAGTGGGGATTGTCCCCAGTGGTTGACATGCTTACATTAAAGCAGAAAAATCCTTCTTGTCTGCCACAGCACTGAATTATTCAGCAGTTCCTGTTTTCCTTGTAAAAAGCTGAGAGAAGACGCGAAACAAGGCAGGAATATCAAAGGTCCTTTCCCCTGAACACCCCACGCGGGGTGCAGCAGTTGTTTTATGATCCCTCCATTCCCACAAGAGAATTCAGAAAGCAGAAACCTTGTCTAAATAAAGACAGCCTTGGCAAGGCACACAGCTCCAGCCAGAGATTTCTGTCAAGGCAGCGCGGTCACCGCAAGGCCACGGGGCAGGAACGGCGAGCGGAGGAACAGGAGAGACACCGCTGTGGAAACAAACAAGAGAAGGAGCTGATGGTGAGAGAGGCGTGTGTGCGCAGGGGCTGCCCAAGGGAGCACTCCAGGAATGGTCATTTCCTGGCAGAGCAGGGTTCCCAGCCTTTGCACCCCAGCAGCAAAGCAGCACAAGTGCTTGCAAGCACACTGCGCACATCACAGAGCTCAGGATGCCTCATGTGTGTGCTAACCCTAGTCCTACCTCTATGTTAATTTATTATGGCGTCTGAATTTCCCTTGGAAAGGTGGTAATCCTTCAGGAACTCAGAAGGAGTGGGATTGCAGTTAACCCTAGCCCTTCCTGTATGTTAATTTATTATGGAGTCTGAATTTCCCTTGGAAAGGTGGTATTCCTTCAGGAATTCGGAAGGAGTGGGATTGCAGTTAACCCTAGCCCTACCTCTGTGTTAATTTATTCTAGGGTCTGAATTTCCCTTGGAAAGGTGGTATTCCTTCAGGAACTCAGAAGAAGTGGGATTTCAGCTTCGTGGAGCTCAGGAAGAACAGAGAGTGAGCACAGACAGGGATTTGCTGCAGGGGTGGTTTGGTTCAGCAGCAGCTTCTCACAATGTGAGTTCTGCCAGTGATAATAGACCAGGCACATGAGCCTTCTCCAAGATCAGCCAGGTGGCTGCACACAGACCTGAGACTAATTTACTTTAAATCAGGACCTTGGAAAGTAGAACCCCATGCAGAAATGTGCCTGCTGTTTAATACAGACTCTATTTAATACAGTAAATATAGCCTTACATCAACTGTAACTGCCATTCAATCAGTGTGGAACTCACGATATTTGGGATGAAAATGAGATTGGCAGGAAATGTTCTGAGATAGCCTCAGCAGAAACAGAAATAAAAGAGTGAAGAGCTGAGCAGGTCCTTTCATACTTTGGCAGGAGCTGACAGGAGTGGGTGCCAGGAGTAGGCAGAAAAGTTTATCAGATATTTGGATGTTCATTCCTCTCCAGACACATGGTTTCTCCTACCTACATCAAGGGAACAGAGGTGTGAGATGGTCCCAGCCGACCCCAGCAGCCCCTGCAGGAGACAGAACCCTGTGAGAGCTCCTGTCCTGTCTCACATGCTACACAAAAATGTGATTATGGATTTTTTTTTCTTCTTCCTCTGTTGTCTTTTTGCTGAAGAAATTAAGTTAATGCATCTTTAAGGCCACGTTCCTTTGCAACTGTTGTATTTTGCAAAATCCTCTTGACTCTGGAGCATTTCTAAAGCTCTCTGCTGTCCTGCAGTTTTGCTGATCTCAGAGCTGGTGACACACTCATGAATTCTTGTAGAAGCCACTTGTGACAAACCAACAATACAGTGCGGATCAAACAGGCCCTCTACTCCCTCCACCATCATTACTTCTGTGTCACATGGATTCTCTGAAGACAAAACCCTCAGGTTTCTGACCTCAGATGCCTGACCCAGCATTGGAATTAAAATGCTGACCATAAAAGCAAGGTAGCAAGGTCATGTACTGCATGCTGTCCTTCAGGAGTCAGAACACAGTTCCCCAGGCTCCTGTGAGGTACATGCAATTACAGAGGCAAACAGGAGCCCTTTCTGCTCAGACAGGGTTTGTGGCTGTTGTCCTTAAGTCAAAAATACCAGTGTGGTCAGGAAGATGACATATAATCTACTTTTTTACTGAATTCCCACTTAAACTTCTGAAAGGAACAGCAGAAAATATCCATCCCAAGGCCAGGAATGCAGACAAATAAATAAATAAATATGCAAATACTGTAATTTGTCTGGGTTGTAGTCACTGCAAAATGGACACAAAATTCAACAGGGTGAGTAAAACTTTACAGTTTGGTTGTTATTTTGGAGCACTGACAACTGATATCATCTTGCAAAGAAAAGTGATTCATCCAAGTGCTTAGAGGATGGGAGCCCTGGACAGGTTCTGAGGCTGATGACCAACATAAACACGCTGTAAATTCAGGAGGTAATAGTGCAAATCAAAGAAAAAGAGGGAGAGAAAGGAAAACATATGGCCAGAGTCAGAGAGGTAGATAAAAGTTTGAGCAGTGAAAACAAATCCAGAAACTCAGGCAGGGAAATACTTGCTCCTGCCTGAACACATGCAGCAAATCCTGCTGAGGAGATTGTGTGGGACATCATTCACAGGGCCTCAAATGGAAACTGAGCTCAGGCTCCTCTGAACTGGTGGAATCTGCAAAGCCTCATCCATAGTGAGGACCAAGCAGGCCCTTGACTTGAACTCTGGAGGAGTCCAATTACAGATTCTGTGCCTCTGACCCTCCCCAACGAACACCTCCTCCAGGCTGCTCTGCAGCAGCTCCACTGTCTGGTGATGGCTCACACAGCTCAGGGATTGCACACAGATTTTAAAATGTGAACTGCAGGATTTTGTTAAAGAGCTGGACCAACACTGAGGTGTGAAAGAGGTTGTGAAGCAGTGCAGGGACAGGAGTGGTGCCCCCTAGAGCTGGCAGTGGCTGGAACTGAGTGCAGGTGGCTTCAAGGCTTCACCTCTGCCAGATTATTGAAACCATTTTATTGATTGCATGTTACGTGGTGAGCTGTGACTTCCCTGCAGAGGAGTTTGCACATCAACATAATTTATTTTTGGCCTTGACAGCTCCTAACTTCTGTGGTGAGTGAGAGCACTTGTCAAAACCCACTCAGATGTAGGTAAAGATATCACTCTTAATGGCTGAACATATCCAGCACTGGTAACTAATCTCAGTTATCTTTGAGATCTCATGACAAAAATAATGTTGTGTGAGAGAATAGTATTGCCACAGACCTCCACAGCCCAGGGCAGGTTGTGCACACTGACACAGGTTCCTCTGTGCAAAACGACACAGCACCGAGAGCTGGGTCTTCTCAGGGAAGAAGTTACTGAGGAAATTGGAGTGGACTGAGGTAAAATACTGATCCTGCACAGTGAGGATGTGCCTTGTGCATCACACACCTCCAGTTTGTGTCCCTTGCCTTTCAGGAGTGGCACTGGGGACTGTCTCCAACCAGACCATGCCCAGCACTCGCTGCAAACCAGGAGGCTGGGGCTGCTGGCACCAGAAGCAAGAGACTTGCTGCATTCCTTCCCATGCTGTCCCAGCCCTGGCTCCCCAGGCAGCACAGTGAAACCTCCCAGAGATGCTGAAAGGAAGGAACCAGGCTGGATCTGCAAACCCAGCCTGGACACGGAGGTAAAGAAGGGTTGAATGCACCACAGGGATATACAAACAGCCAAACCACAGGTGGGCAGAGGGGCAGCAGAGGTTGGAATTTGGGAGAGAACTGATGCTGGCAGAAGATAAGAAGGTATCGGAGTAGTGAGTTCAGCCTGGAGTAAGTTTTTCTTGGGAAGAACTGTCTGTGTTTGCCAGCACAGTGTGTATTGACGGTGTGCAGCTGTGGACAAAGCTGAGTGTGGATTTACCTCCTGTCTGAGCAGAAATCATGGGCTGGGAAAGCGCTTGTTCTGGCAAGCAAGGGTAGAGAGCTTACATTGGAGAGCTGGGTGACACAGGCACAAATACAACCCAGAACCCATGGTTAATTGTTGGTGAAGATTTACCCTTTGTCCTTATTAACTTGCCTTTAAACAGACATGATAAATGCTGTTCATTACTCAAATGTATTCTGAAGGAGTCTAAACTTCCCCAGCTCACCCTTTAATCATCCTCTGGCTTACACATTTGTCTTTCCTTCCAAGATGCTGGTAATAAATAAATGCTGTTTAAATGGTCACAGTGCTGTGGCAAGCCTGCAAGCCCATGCATCTTGTTGGTGTTTTTTAACTGCCTCTATATTTCTTAATTCAAAGACTTGAGGAGTTCAGTACTTGTTTCTTGCCTTGAGATGTCTGGTGAAATGTCTGCTGACATCTTGTCTCGAGTGTTAGTGCCAGTGGCAGGTGAATAAGCAAAATGAGAGAGCAGCTGCCTGGAGCCTGGGCCACAGCACTGGGATAAGGAAGAATTGCTGCTAATTTTTCTCCTTCTTGTCCCCCATGACTGGACACAAAGAGAAGGTTGACTGATGTACATTTATACCTAAGTAAAAGCTTTTTTACTCTAAGGATGATCAAACACTGCAGCAACTTGACATAAGAGGCTGTGGAGGCTCCATCCTTGGAGATATTATGGCCTTTATAATATAAAGAGAATCAGCAAGACTGAATATTCTCCCTGCTGCAAAGCAAGAAACAGTGCTGGCATCAAAACCATCTCAGTGCTGGAGTGAAAGAGGAGCTGCTGTCTCAGCAGCAACAGGAGATAACAACACCCATCTATCTCCAAGATTTTTGCCAGTTTGGAAAACTGGAGGCTGGAAACGTGGCCAGAATCATCTAGGATAATCTCAGGCAAAGTACAGAACAAATTAATTAATAACCTCTTTTTGGAAGCTGTGGGGTGATGGGTCTGTGGCTGATTAATTGTGGTGGTGTGTTCCCCAGGACTGATCATGTCAGCTGTGCTGCTTTCCATGGAGGGAGTTCAATCACTGACTTGGGAAAGTGTTGGTGAAGTTCTATGATGAAGGGAAATTTGAGCTTTTAAGATATTTGGATCATTAAGAAAGAGTTATTATGTGCAGCATTGATTCATCAACTTGTGCTTTTAAGTTAATGAGCTCTGTTTGGCACTTGCAATCTCTCCTTTTTCTGGACTGCAAGCAGTAATCAATCAAACCCCAGCTCTGAAGTGACTGGAGAGGCCCCAACAGCAAACTGTGCCCTTGGCAGGGATCTGGATCTTCACTGGAACCTGCAAAGAGCTCTGGCTGCCTGGAGAGCCTCCCCATCTTACACACTGCTGAATCACCAGCCTGGGGTTGTTCTGGGACAGGCAAGCAGAGTGGAGAGAACTTTACCTGTCACAGAGCTGTCAGGCACTGAAGAGAAAGGAATTCCTTTGTTGGGACTTTTCTGGCAAAAACTCAAGGTGCTCGCCACATATTGTACAAGTCTTCACATGAATTGCAAATCCAAAAGCCAGTATATATTCTATTTATTTTCCAAGCACTCATCAGAGTTAAAAGTTTCCATGCAGTTTCTCCACAGTCTCCTTGGTCAAGCTGTAAATCAGGGATAAAAGTTGCTCAGTGACTCCTAGACAAGTGAATGGAAGCATCACAGCTATTCCACATGACTGCAGCTCTCCAGGCCCTGGAGCTGAGTTCCTGTGGTCTGTCCCTACCTGGCAGAATGTTTCCATGAGCACTCAAAGCTGCACTCAGACATCATTTATCTATCAAGACAGAAAATATTTTATTTTTTGAAAGAAAAATACCAGAACTAGCACCACCCCAAGGTCTCATAGGGGAACTTGCTGGAATTCCTTATGGATGGAAAGAAGCTTCAATAACTAACATTTGTTGATTTCTTCTTGAGGCTGGGAAAAGAGAATATTAAATGGAGGAAAACATTAGTTTGACTGAAAACAAAAGCAAAACTTGTTCTAAAGCCAGGACTGAGCTGGAATTTTTTTCTAGTGTTTGCAAAGGATAATAAAATTAAGCACCAGGAAAATATCACATCTCACAACGATGAATGTGATTACATCAGACTTTCTAAATGCAGCTTGATGAATATGTGCAATAAATACAGAAATAAACACGGGGAAAATGTCAGAAGTCATTTGACTTTAGGTAGTACAACTCTGAAAACCATTTGTATTGTGCATCAACTCTTCTGCAGGGTTTTTCCAACCAAAATACAAAGCACTTCACAAACTTGGATCAGCTCCTCATGCTTTGAATGATTTGGGGAAATATTTCCTTTTGAATGTGGGAGATAATTGAGCCTTGGAAATGAGCAGAGGTGAAGGAGTGATCTAGTGGCACAGGGAGGGAAAGCCTCCTCTCCTTCCCTCTCAGCATGAAGGTGCTTTGGTATCAAACAGCAGCACAGCAGCCAGGAGCCAGTGCTTGGATCTGCTGCAGGCACCAACAGCCACTGACCAACCTGATAAATCGGTTTTTCCTTAGTAAAAAGGCAAAGTTTTAGTAATAAAATTAGCATTAATAAAATGCTTTATTCAGTTCAGCCCCATTGCTTAGCAAAGACACACAGCACAGGTGTGAGAACCTGTGAATGTGGATTTCAGATGGGTCACTGGCACGTTTTAGGGCGCTGTGAACACTCTGCCTCCTGTGGAAGGGATGCTGGCTCTTCTCCCCAGAGCAGTGAAGGCTGGAATCCTCAATTCAGAAAGGAATTCCTGGGAGCATCCCCAGTTTGACTCCCCTGGGCTCCTGCAAACATTCCTCATTCTCAGGGAAGGACACAGAAATCACGCACACAATTAGAGCTTGTGCTGAATTCACTCTGTCTTAACCCCTGTCATGGCTGAGGAAGTGCTTTCTAACACATTTTCCACAGGATAATTTTTTTAACAACTCTATGGCATTATTTAATTTGATTTTATTCTGCTAATAAACCACAAAACATCATCAGAGACCCTCCTGATGCTACTCATAGCTGACCTCCTTTCTGTGGGATTTCTGTGGGATTGATGTGGATGCAAATATCCATCCACATCACCCCAAAACATCATGGCCTGCTGCTCTTGACTGCAACACCTGTCCCAGGCTACCTGCCTTCTGCTGCTTTTGGCTCTGTCTTCCCTCCCTGTGGATCCCTGCAGCTGTTCTGGAGCAATTTTAGTTATCAAGAGACAGCTCAAGTTCCAAGAACACAAAGTAAATAAACCATTAATGGTGCCTGTACCAAATTAAAACCCCTCTAATCTTTGTACTTCTATCTTTATTTATTCTACTAATTTCATGGCTGGAACAAGTCTAAATATAAACAAAACGTTCTCCACTATCCATCCACACAGCCAGAGTCCTGGCTCCAAGGAAATGTGCTGACACAGTTAAAGGAAACCCACAGTAGCAAAATCCAGCAGTTTTCACCCTTTCCTAAATGACCACTCAAATGCTGTGAACTGGGATGAACTCAGGAATCATCACCCCATTAAATGACATAGAAAATGTTCATTATTCTCTGATGAATCTTCCCTCTTCTGAGGGCTTCTCCAGAGCCTCTCTCAGGCAAGAACACAGGCAATCAGATCTGAGATTCCTGTGCACTGAAATTACCCAGTGGATGGAAGATAATTTTCTTCTCTTCTAGACAAGACTGTCAAGATGGAATATCTAGAAACTCTTCATAGCAATGTGTTTTTAAGACAGTGGAGTTATCTCTTATTGAAAGTGATTAAAAAATCCATGCAGCAGTCTTTCAGAAGTGAACACCACAATGTTGTGTATGCACAGGCAGATGGAGGAATGGATGATTTCACGGATTCTTTTCATTTCCAAATGCTGTAACTCTGCTGCTTTCCTTTCCCCTGTCCAACATCAGCCATCCCACACTCTGAACACAACCACAGAGGAAATGCATCAAGGCAGGAGTTCTTAAGAGTCACTAAAAAATGAGTTCTAAAAATGGATAAATGTTTGCAGTGATCTAGACAGTAAAACACTGTAAAATACTTTTTTTTCTACTTGTACCAAACAGTTTTTGAGAATGACTAATACACAATTTCCACTGGCTCCAAAACATGCAGGTACAAATTATTGCTTGAGAGAAGGGAAACATCTGTTCTTCCCCAGCCTGTTGCCTTAAGACTGTGAGGTTTGAAATCCTCCATTTCTAAATGTTAATGACCCATGTGTGGGGTTGCTTGACCAACCATGCATGGCCACAGAGAGGAGAGTTTCTGTTGAGAAGTTTCTTTCTTCTAACACAGCATGAGGAAATTTCAGTCACCTGGGTCATCATGGCCCTCTGAGGCTCCTCAGAGTCATCAAATTCAGTCTCCTTAGCAAACAGTGAAACACAAGGTAAATGTCATTAAAATGGTGGGGCTTGTGCAAAAAGCATTGTGGGAAGGAATATTTCACCATCCTGCCATTATAATTTTCTGTGTCTATGATACTGTAAGCTGCTTCCACACTGCCTAATTAACACAGTCATTAATATCCTGTTACAGGAACCAGAATGTGTTGGGAGTGTTCCATGGGGTTTTGCTGACTGGCTTTATTTATTCACACAGCTATGGTGAATTCATTATCACATTCCCTGGATGTGCCCCATCATGGTGGTGAAAATCTGTGGTAAGAGCATGGTCTTTGACTAAACAAGCAGCTTTTGGCATCTTGCCTCTCCCACATCCCTCCTGTATCCTCCAAGGCTAAGGGAGGCCACTGCCAGGCTCTGGTTTGATCCCTGAAACACAGTCCATGGCAATTTTGCCCAGTAACACCTGCACTGAATGATATTAGCATGCAGGCTGCCTTGCTGTGCAAATAAACTCCCTTTAAATTTGACAACTGCTCATGGAAGTAGAAATCTTTCATAAAATCTTCCAGGCCTAATTAACTGATCTGAAGTGCTGTAAAAGTTACAGCCTTTCTCTGGAGAGCCCATTGCATTGGCTGCCCACCCCACCTTTAAAATCCTGTGTTTTGTTCCTTGATTGCAGTTTTGGGACTGGAGGCTTCAGCCCTGGCATTTCATTATGCCTCCACTGGGCACCAGGGATGGAACAGGCTGTTCTCCCAGGATTGTCTCCAGCAATGCAGCTCCGAGAGAGGAGTTTTGGTTGCTTGAAGCCAAGCTGCAGCTGGGTATCCGACCCCCTTTGACTGGTCAGAAGAATTCAGCAGTCCCTCATTGTCACCTCCTTGTGCCATTGCATAAATGTTTACCTTGTACAGCTGCAAAGACTAGCAAGAGTTGTGTGGGGGAAAGGAATATCTGGAATATGTGGCAGGGAAATGATGGTTCCTGCTCTCAGAGAGCCTTGTGACCCTCTGAGCCTGTCAGGAGACAGAGCCCTCTGACATTCTGCCTTTAGCCTCTGAGTGTAATGCAGGAGATATCACAAACCATCAGGAACAGCTCTTTGCAATTTCCACCACCAGCTCACATAAGCCCAGTAAAAACCATCACAGAAAAGGACTGGGTTGCTTTCTCCCCTCCTTTCTATTCCTGCTGGAAGAGGCACAGGGCACCTTTCTGAGCAAAGGGGTTTCTTTCTGTCAGCCCTCAAGCCACTGAGTTTAAAGCTGACTCAGACACCTCTGGCCCATGTGGAGCCTGTATTTTGGGTACAGCTCTGTTGTCTGACCCCTCTGACATCCTAAGAGTCTTTCTCAACACCTGCTCCAGTTTGAATTTTAGTTCCTAAATCTACTTTGAAGATAAAAATGTTGAATCCATGGCCTGAGACAGAGCTGTGACACCATTTAATGCCATTTCTAATCTTGCTTCTTATACAAGTCAGTATTCCTTAACACCCACTAAGAAATTCTCATATGGGACATACAAAAGTCAAACCTCCCAGTTACAAGAAAGAGCCACTGTGGGCAAAATCCCCCAAAGCAGAACCCAGATAAGGCATCTCCCTTTTCCTCCTTGGCTTCTAGGGCTGCAAAGTTATCAGTTGCCATCAGACCTCGCCAAACAAACCCATCCAGTCAGAGCCTGTCACATTGCTTTCTGCTGAGACCACAGGGGCAAGCAAAACCTTTGATCAACTAACCACTGCAAACTTTAATTTATTTTTAATTTCCTTTTTACGTAGCAGACACGGCTTGCAACAAAAGGTCATTTGAAAAAAGGGATTTGGCCAGTGCACAGAGCAGCAATGTTTTCCACAGCACACACAGCTCAGCTGTGTCAGGGCTAGGAGGGCCTGTCCCAGGGCTACCAGGGGATTTATAGTCATTATTGTCATCCAGACTTTTGGCTACTCTGATTTTTTATTCAGCTTTTGGAATGGGATGGGTTGACACGGAATAAACCTCTGCCTGGGAAGTCTGGTAGATGCCTTTGAGATGTTTTCTTGGTGCCTGTTTCACTGGCCACACAACTACAGAGTTCGTTCTGTCCCATTTCTTACATAACTGGTAAATTTTCAATTTCAAATCCATGAATAACCAAGTGATACAAATTCCTAGGGACAGTGGAAGGCAACACAGAGCTGGTGCAGCTGTGATTGCAGACAGGTCTGGCACAGGTTTCTATCCAAGCCAGTACCACAGCACCTGGATTAACCCCATGGCCTGACAGAAGAACAGAGTTTCTTTTCCTCATTTCTTTTCTTTTTTTTTTTTTTTTTTTTTTGTTCTTCCACATTTTAACAGTGTTTTGTTATGCACCTCCATTCTTGTGCTGCTGATCTGCCTCACTGGCTTCTTTGAAGGGAAACAAGGACGTGACTTTCCCTGTCCTGGTCAGCAAACCCAAGGGATCAGAGATTAGGGTGAGCCGTCCCTGGGTGTGCACATCCCTCAGTGCTGCAATGAGGCAAAACCAGCTGGTTATTCCCCAAAAGCAGCTCCCATCTGTTGAGAATGAATATTCCATCATCATCATCATCAGGAAGAAACCTGTACAGGTCCAGCCAGTCTGCACTGACTGCATCACACAAGTTAATTAGGGTGACCCTAAGAAATTAGTAACAAGGAAAATCACAGAAAATGCTCTGCCAGCACTGCTGCACAGAGGGAGTGGGATTTAGGATGGATCAGGATTTCAAAGGAGATGAAAACTCTGACAAGAAAATGAATAATTTGCCAGCAATAGCAGATAAAGGAAAAATCCTGCAAGATTTTGGGGTTTCATAGAAATATCGATGGTATCCTATTTCTGTTGGGTCTGGAACATCTTACACACGAGATCCTTGATGACTTCATTGGAAATTCCTCAGGCTCCATTCTCATGGAGTTTGTAAACGATGGAAACTCACCCTTGGCAGCATTTGCTGCACCACAGTGGTTTGAAGGGTGAGTTCACACTCTTTGGTTTGAAGGGTGAGTTCACACTCTTTGCTGAGCCTCCTGCAGCACACCAAGAGCACAGGGCACAGGACTGCACTCCTGGGAGACAAACAACAGCTTCACAGGAACCAGAGGGACCCCAGAGAACAGGTAATCATCTTTTTACCACGAACCAAGTCTAATCAAAACCAAGTACTCCTGACCTGCTCTTAAAGACCTTCAGGAACAGACCTCACCATGTCCCCAGACAATCCATTCCAAGGCTTTCATTGTCCTTTGCCAATATTTCTTTTTGTTTTATGCCTCCCTATAATCATTCTCACTGCAGTTTACACACATTATTTCTTGTCTTCTTGAGCCTACCCAGTATGAGCTCACAGAACAGATTATTCCCTCCTGTGCAACAGCATGGCCTGGGTTTGCCACAGTTCTCTGTAGGTTATGGAGACAAGTTAAAGGATGTCTGATGATTTCTGTTACTCTGCCTGCAGGCTCTCCAGCCAGTTTGTGTTCCCCTTGAAGAGCAGCCCCTCTAAGCAATGGGATTTGAGGCTTTACCCAAATTTAGTTGAGTTATCAGGACATCACTCTGGCAAGACTCTCCATGCTGGGTTACAGAGGCAAACAGAATACAGTGATGTGTGCAAGATGAAAATCATCAGCAAGGGGCTTGAGCCACCCAGTGACTTTTTGGTGGACTAAAATGTGATGGAGCTCTCATTCATCTCATCCAGGTATGTGCTAGGACCAAACTCTTTAGCTCTTTTGAATGTGAAATGGAATTTACAGCCTAATTCCTTTTGGCAAGTAAAAAGACCTGAAACTCTCTAGGAATCAGCAAATGAACTCCTGAATTTAATTGCATGACTACTCCATGCCATTTTTCACATGATGAAACAAATATATCGTGATTGCATTGTCCTAAACCAAAATAATGTCCTTTTTCTCTCATGCCTGTTTTTTTTAATCTGAATTGATACTTGGCTTGGGATGAAGTGCTGCTCATATTGAACAGACAAAAATTGTCAGGAAGTTCAAAGACTTATTTGAAATTCATGTTACTGAACTATCAAGAGTCTGTTGGGAAAATTTTCCCTTAGGATGTTATTGGGATCTCAGTTTCCAAGAAGACTTCCAGACTTGTTTGGTTTCAGCCAAGCTAATAATCTCCCTCTGTGGCATTTGGTTCTTTTCCTTCTATTCCTTATCAGGAATTTTAAGATACATGTGAGAATAGAGAAAGCAGAAAGTGACTAAATATAGTCAGCAGCAGGCTGGACATCTCCAAAATCTTCAGCAAAGAGCTCATTTTGACTGGAGGATAATTTTCTGGTTGGGGACTTGTCTTTGGTCAGTGGCTGACTCAGGAAATCTGCAGGAAAAAATCAACCCCCCCCCCCCCCCCAAAAAAAAAAAGCAACAAAAAAACCCAAACAAAAGCAACAACAACAACAAAAAAGCAAGCAAAGAAACAAACAAACAAAAAAATTTTAAAAAGAAAAAAAAAAACAACAAAACACTGTTCTGTTCTTTTATTTGGGATTTAACTCAAAGATAAACTGAAACAGAGGATAAACTGAAACAGAGGCATGTTCCTTTAGCCCAACCAATGGGTGAATTTTCTTTGGGGAAGGTTAAAAGCAAAATAATAAGGAAAATGGAAAAAAAAGAGGTCACAGAATGCGGCCAGTTCCCACCCCTGCTCTCTTACTTGCTGAACTACAATGGACACTTTTGAGCATCTGCTTAAAAAAGAGATGGAAAAATAAATTTTTAAAAAACCACAACAATTTCCACTGTTGGGAATGCTTTTAGCAACCCTTCAGTGGTCCTAATTTTAGACCATTTTTCAGTTAAATTTAGCAATTTCTAAAGTTTAATTACAGAGTTATTTTTATTTTTATTGCTATCGTTCAGCCTGATAGCAAATAATGTCTTTGAGATTTCATTTTGGGTGTACACTGGAGCATCTTTCTGGGAATGCTGCCCTTGATTTGAACATCCTTCCAAGGGAGATGTGCACAAAAAAAATCCACATCCAGCAGTCACATAAGCAGTGTGTGCCTAATTAGTATGGCTAAAGCTAAAGATCAGAAATGTTGCAGATGAACATTATGGCTACACACTGTCTCATCTTTTCCTTTTGGGAGCAATGAAGGAGGCATTTAGCAAAAGCCCTTGCATAGGTAATGTTGCCATCTTGCTTTCCTTCTGAGCTGGCAACTGTCTGCAATTTATGCATGAAATATGGAGCATAAATCCTGCTCCACCGAGGGGAAATATGGTGGGGTAGAATTCAAAAAAGAACTGGGGACTAAAGGGCCATTAAGTTTTTTATTAGCACTGCCTCACAAATATTCCAGCAGGCTGATGGACTTCTCTCACCACAAACTCTCAGTGCAGGCTCTAGGGCTGCCCAAGGGGATAGAGCAGGATGCCAATATTTGGAAAGACTAGAGAAAATTAGACAGAGATGAAGGAAAAAAGAGTTAACCCTTAGGACTGTTTGTTCCACTCTCAACAAACTGAGGCATCTCAGAGGAGGGCACAGACCTGACTTCAAACTGTCATGAAGGACTTGAGAATTAGTGAGGATCTGGCACAGGAGAAGTTCTGGTCACTTTGCTTTCTGTTTCCATGAGCATTTCACACAGATCACACAGGGTTAACACAAAACATGGAGTGATCACCTGAACTTGGCTCAGCTTCCCAGTCTCTCACCCTGCTATTCCCACAGCTCTCACATCCCCACACCTGAGTGCAGGCCAGCAAACCTTTACAGTGGTTAAATGAGTCCCAGTGTGCCTGAGCTGGGCTGAAGGGGGAGGCTGGGCTGAACTTGTCTAGCCCTTCTTGTCTCAAAATACCCTGCAAAAGTGCTTAAAATATCTTCAGTTCTCCTTGAATTAAATCCTTCTTCATTTTTTTCTTCCTTTTGTTGTTTTTCCTACCTTTGCCATTTCTGCAACAAAGCAAAGAGTAGCAGAACCCTCCAGACTTCTTTGCTTCTCCTTTTTGAGACGCTTCTCACAAAGCCACATCCCTGATCCCATTTCCTGCGTTCCCTTCACCGTGGAAGTGCTGTGCTTTCATTATTGAGACATCACATTTTCCTGCTTTAAATCCTCTGCAACTCTGTGAAAATTGAAGTGACAATCAAAGCTAGACACTACTTGAGGAAATGATGGTTTGTTTTGTGGTGCCATCAGCAGGTCATGGCTTTGGGGACTCAAAGTCCCACAGGATGATTTCATAACCCACCACAGCATCTTTGTCACCAGTGTCTCCCTGCCCAGCCTGGGCTGGAACAATTCCTTACCTTCTGTTCAATCCACACACCCTCATCCTTCCCAGCTCCTTAGGCTGTCTTATATTCCCCCATCATTTTTTCACTGCACAGAGGACTTTCTAAAACAAAGAGGCCAGGATGCCTTTTCCATGGCACAAGCATGTGCCTGTCACTTTGCACATTCAATCCCCCACACTTCCACACTCTCCTCAGGGTGATCAGGAATTCACACCATCCTCTGGGTTTCCTTTAATTTCCTTTCTTTGGCGCCCTTCCCAGGGGCTGAGGGTTCCTCCAGGCTCCATCCTGCCCCTGTGAGATGCCTGAGCACAGTGGATGCTGCAGGGTCCCCTGGTGCCTGGTCCTGCTCGTGTCCTGGCAGCCTCTGAGCAGAGCAGCCCAGGCTTGGTTTGGCTCGCCTGTGCTCCAAAACCTCCTCTCTTGCCTTAGGCAGGGTTTAATTGACCACTTGGAGGATTCAGGAGTTAGGGAGGATTGGCACAGGGCTGTCACCTCTGCTCCTTGCAGAACTCCAGTGGTGGGGTTGAGCCACTTCCAGAGGAGGCAGCAAATCCAGCAGCCCCTGCTCCACTCCAGCTCCAAGAGCTTCAGGCTTTTCCCATCCCTACTGCAGGTTCTGAAAGGAAGCAGCCAGCCCCAGGCATAAATCCACAGTGACTTCTGAGCCACTGGCAGGCTGTTGGTTTAATCTGTACAGGTTCAGGTGTATGAGATCCTTATGAATGCTTTAGCCACCAAAAAATGTAATTTTGTATTCCAAGTCCCTGATTGCCTTGGCGTGTGCTGGACTGTGATTAGAACTTTGAGAAGGAAACCAGTAGCAAGTCCTGATGATTCCAGCTCCTCAGATCTGGTTCTTCTCTTTCCCCACGTCCATAACACAACTCTCTGCTACCCTCTGTTACCTTCTGCTCTTCTGCCACTGACAGATGCTGTCCTCTTGGGTTTTAATCTCTACTGGGTTTACATCTGAGCTTTATTTTGTCCTGAATTCTGCTCCAAAGTCAGGATATCTATTATCTATGACTCATGGATGTGCATGTTCCAACATGTAACTCAGCTACAGGGCAAGGTAAAGATCCTTTTTGGGAAAATGAATCCTTTTCTTGCTGCATGGTTCTCCAGGTGTGTAACTGTGTTGGGTGTCTCCCACTGAACAATGAACCTCTTTCATGCAGAATGGTAGAAATTACAATATAAAGTCTGGAAAAGGAGGCATGTGACCAAACAATAGTAATGATGGTTAATGAACACCCATGAGGTGCTGGGAACCAAAGATCCTGCTCAGGCCAACTGGAGGTGCTGCCTGACCAACCAAAGGCACCTCTGAACTCTCCTGTGACAGCAGCAGGAGGTTGCCCGAGGTGAAATGTTGCTTTACAAGAACTAAACAAGAAATAACTGTGCCAAACCCAGACGTTTTCCTAAGAAATTCCCTGCCAGTGCTCGTGGGGCACTGCGGTTTTATCTGAGTTCATGGAAGAAGGCAGCTGGAAAGCCTCAAAACTCGCTGGAGGAGAGAACAAAAAGGGCTTCAGGGCACAGAACTGGCTAGGAAAGTGTCTTTGAAAGCTGCCAGCATGGAAACTGCTAGCTATTGCTGACCTTTCCATGTTTACAGAAGCAAAACTTTCAACACCTGTAACTGGGAGGGAATGAGCCGGAGAAAGATCTGACTCACATCGTCATTTTCACCTCCTAAGAGAAACAATTCTCTAAGGCTTCAAGCACTCACCATGCAAGCCACAAGGCAGTGTCCCTGGAGAACGAGCTGTCTCTGAGCTCTGCCACCCCATTTCATTCCTGGTGTTCATTCCACATCCCTCTCCAGCATCCCGACATCGCGCTCTGGCTGTTCACTGCTGCTGCTCCAGCCCTTGCCTCCCTCACTGCTCCTGCCAGGCTGGCAGCAGCCAGGACAGATCCTGCCTGACCTCACCCTGCAGCTCTGCTCTCCATCAGGGGCTTCATGAGGTCTCTGTCACCTCTCACTGGCCCCACTGGCAGTGCAGGGCTTGGGCAGAGCAGGTTCCTGGCAGATCCTTCTCGCTGAGCTGAGTGATGCTGCCCAGGCTCAGAGGGAACAGGAGCTGGGCAGAGCAGCACCTGGGGCCAGGCTCCCTCGCTTGGGATGCAGGTGAGAAAGGGATGCCGGTGATGCAGGCACTGCTGGGATGTGTAAGAGCCTGAATGAGAGATGCTGGACTCCAGACAGCTCTTCAAAATGCACTTTATTACATCCAAGAGGTTACAGCAGTCCAGGGTCGTAGCTGACAGAGCCTGTGCCTACAGCTGTCAGCTCCAGCTGCAGGCAGGCCTGGAGACCCTTAGTTTAGGCTACCAATGCATTATATACTTTTCTTTTGGTTACAATGCATTATATGCTTTTCTTTTGGTTACAAATGCATTATACGCTTTTCTTTTGGTTACATTGCAACATATACTTTTCTTTGCTGAGCATCTTCATACAGTAGAACCAATCTACACCTTAACTTTCATCTATAGCCTGTCATAACTACTATAATTACCATATTCATGTTACTATTCTCCAATCACAAAGAGTTAGTACATTACAGCTTAAGCTAGAAGTTGTTTTTCAGTTTTCTTGCAGTGGGAAATTCTGAGACCTTTTTTCTGCTTGCCACATCCACAGGCTTGTTTGCCTGTGCTCTCCTTCTGCTTGGTAAAAACATCTTCTTGTTTGGGGTGGGTTTATCCTCTGCTCTAAGTCATAAAAACCCCTTTTAACTAACACACCCTTTGCCTCTTTGATTATCCAGTAAAACTGGCTCAGCAATTCCTTTCTTCTATATCCAAACTTGCTTCCATCTCTATTCATTATTCAGATTCTGCATTCAAAAATCTTTCTGCTAAGCACACATATTTGTGAGACTTTCTTGTCAAACTTTCACCTTTCCCAACAGGGATGTTCTTGCAGGGAGAATAAAGAGTGAAGCTGTTGCCCAGCCTGTCAGGGTCCTCAGGGAGACACTGAAATGCTGGAAGACAGGACAGATATAATAATATCTCATTATTCAGATTTCTGAAAAAAGCTCAGTGGAGAAAAAGCAATTCAGTGTTGTTGAGCTTTTGGATTGGTTTTTGGTTATCCTGAGTAACCTGAGGATATTTAAATTTCTGCTTTCCCAAAAACAAACCAATGAGGCTGAGGCTGGGATGTGGTCATCTGGCACCCGTGGCTGACACTCAGATCTGCACATTGCATAATTAGTGATAAAATTCCACGTGTTGGCAATGCCAGTGACAATCCAGCTGTAGCACAAGTCCTGTGAAATTGCCCCCATGTGCTTCTACTGTTTCTTGAAGGAACTCAGTATTTGATTTTCCTGCCAAATATTTAACCAATTCCTTTCTCTGAACAAGGAAATTTGGGACACGGGTTAAGGAGAAAGCTCATTGGAAATAACCCTGGGGGATTTTTATTAATATCTCACTGCTACCAGAGTGTGGGTTTGGGTTCTTTTCCTTTCTTTAAAGTTTATTTTATACCAAGTTTATAACTGCAACTGCATTGTTTTTTCTGCCTATAAAATACCAAAAAAACAGAACTAAAATCTGTGAAATGGCAATAATGTACTTTTATTTTTTCAATCTGAGGTAGATTTATTTATCTCTATTAATGCTAGATAGGCATATTTTAGAGATTCATGTAAAGCCAGGCACAACAGGGAGAAATATAGCCATGGTATTGTTTTGTTAGTGCAGTTTTAATGAGCAAATGGAAAAGAACAATCCTTTTCATGCTCTTCTGCAAGAGCAATTCCATGATTATTGATTGTTACTAGAAATAACTGTCTAATATTGAAATAGCTGTTTGAGGCACAGGATGCACAATGTTCATGCTGCTTAAGCTTTTTATTTCAAAGTGTTATCAGTACTCATAAATCAGAGTTTCAACTGATTTCCTTCCATAAGATGAGATTTAATTACAAGATTCAATTATTTCTATACTCAAGATTGATTTCTGGAGAAAGAAGTGATAGAGAAGAGGGAACAGAAGGGTGACGCAGAACCAATCACAGTTACACATGTACTCCCAGGCCTACAAGCCAAGACATTCCCATTTCATCACTCGCAGAAATAAATTATCTCAGCAGTGTGAACGTTGCTAATTTTTTTCCTGGGTATTTAAACGATATTTAAATTTTATCTCATTATCCAATCCTGTGGTGTTCTCATATAGGGCTCAAATCTGACTTGCCCCAGCTGTTGGGGTCATGGTCCCAGTTCCCCAAAGTACAGATGGGGAGGGAATGGGACAGAGCTGGGAACTGCAGCAGTGCCAAAGCTGCAAGAGGAATGTCTCATTTTCCCTCACAGCCTCACAGCATGCCCAGACAGGCTCTTTTGAATTAAATGCACATAGATAGGTGTGGGAAACCTCTCCACAGATATTTTTAATGGTTTTTTCTTCATCATGCACTGCCTAGGTTAACCCTTATGGTACATAGCAGCTGTCCTTAAGAAGAACAATTTTCTCAGGAAGGCTTTCTAGACAAGCCCCTTCTCTGCCCCAGTGCTGTGTTGTGGAGCAGCTCTGTGTTCTGAGGCTGAGGCAGCCCCGCTGAAGGCGGAGGAGAGGCAGAGGCAGGGACACCCAGCCCTGCAGCTGTGCCAGTGCCATGGGTGATGCCACTTTCCCTCTCCTTGGGAACACGGCCTCTCCCTCCCGCTGTCGGCTCAGCACAGCTCTCAGCCCAAGTCAGCTGTGCCTTTGTGACCCTGGAGTGCTCAGAGCCCCGGGGTGGGCAGGGCTGGGATCCCAGCTCCAGGGCAGTCACGGGGGCAGGGGCACAACCTCAGAGCCTTTGATCAGTGTGGCTGGCAGGAGCCCTGGCACAGGCTGTGCATGGCATCCTGTGCTCAGTCTGCTGTCAGCTCTGAGTGTGACATTCCCCGAACACCTACGAGTCACCCTCCAGCTTTGATCATCTCAGTTTGTTGGGAAACAGAGATTGTGTGATACCACTGGGCTGAGCTTCTTGGAATCCTGCAGTTAAATCTGCAGGCAAAGGTAATGCACAAGGTCTGGCCCACAGAAAGTATTTTCTGTAGGATAATAACCACCTTTCATTCTTTTACTGCTCTCAGGAAAACACACACTCGGTTTGGTGTGCATCCTGAACAAAACAAGGAGAACCTTCTCACAGTGCCCCTTTGCCCTCCTCTGCTCTGGGAGACACTCACTGCTGTGCCTGCAGCTGCGGGGAAGCTGGCAGTGTCAGTGCTGCCATTTAGGGATGTTCCCCATTCCACTGGGACAGAGGAGCACCACAAAAAACACAGAAATTATTTTGTAATGGACCTGAATTACTGCACCTGTGTTTCCCTGGGTCAGCTGCCAGGGTGCAGCTCTGGTGCACAAGTTTTGGCAATGTTTGGTGACAAGGAATGGCAGTGCCATGCCCAGCCTGCTCCAGGAATGCCCGTGCTGCTGGAAGCACAGTCACAGTAATTAACACATTTGCACCTGCTGCTGGCTGTGACAGGCTCAGCACTGTGGGAACCTTCTGTTCACCACAGGCAGCTCTGCAGCACCTCCTCATCCTCAGTGAATCATCCCTTCAGTGAGGCAGTTATTTGCATGTTGCCTGACTCTTTGCACAGGGAAAAATGCCACAGAAGCATGGAAGGGTTTGGTTTGGAAGGAGCCTGCAGGATCATTTCATTCCACCCCTCTGGCACAGCAGGGGCAGCTTCCACCAGCCCTGGCTGCTCCAAGCCCCATCCAGCCTGACCCAGGACACTTGGAGCCCAGTCCTGTCACTGCCCTGGCACAGTTCTGTGCCAAACACCCATCCTGGCTCTTGGCTGGTGAGAACACATGTCCCACAGGGTGTGGGCTGGGAGGGTCTGTGATTTGCTTTACTCTGTCTGTGCACACACACACACACACACACACACACACACACACACACACAGATGGAGTTTCAGGGGGAGCCAGTTCTGGGGTTTTACTGGCACCAGGTGTCTCCTCTGTTGCGGTGTTTGCTTTGCAGATTTGTGCCATCCCCACATCCCTGCCTTGGTCAGTGACTGCCACAGGAGCTGTCAGTGCAGGTGTTCATTCATCCTGTGATGGGATGAGTGAAAATCCCTGCTACCTGTCCCTCCCTGGGCATGTCCCTTCACAGGCCCTGCTGGGCTGTTTGGATGCACCCCCTTCAAAAGGAGCCTCCAGGAGCCCCTTCCAGAGGAGGGGAGGGGGCTGTGTGAGCACTCTGCTCCCAGTTGGGTCACAGATACATACATTCCTTGCAATGTTTGTAACTTGTATTTCTCATTGGGCCAGACATACTGAGGAGAGAAAAAAAAAAATTATTTAACTATCACAGTTTGTTGAAGTTCCAGTTAAGCTTGAAGTTAGGCAAAAAGGAAAACAGAGCTAGGGAATACAATCATTTTTCATCAGTGACTCGAGATAAAAGATTCAGTGAGAAGCACCCTCTGAAATGCTAAACTGATGATGAGTTCTGGAGACACAGATCTCTGTTCTGAAAGGACCTAATACCACATAAAAGATATTTTTCAAGAAGCAGTGCTTTAAACATTTACTGCTCAGAGACAAGACTCTCAATGAGTACATTTATGCAAAATATAAACCACAATATTAACCTTTACTGAGGAGCAGATAAACATGCTGTGCATTGCTTGGAAGGCACTAGAAATGTCATTTCAAGCATCCTGATTTTCTTCTGCCTCCTCTTTTTTATCATAGAGTAGGAATAGCATGCAGGATCACTGCAGGTTGTGCAGGACTGCAGCTTGCACGTGCTGCCTATGGTACAGAGGCACTCAGCTCCCATGGCTTGGCAAGGAGAGCCCCAGCTCTGAACAAGCTCAGGACACTCAGAATTCTGCTGCTCTCACCATCCACGCAGAAATGTGGGCATCAGGGTGCTGGAGCCTGGGCAGTGGGCTCACACTTCTCCTTGTGCCAGGCTCAGGAGCAGCTCCACTCCATCCTGCAGCATTCTCCTGCAGCACCTGCCTGCACCAGCCTGCCCTCCTGCTTCAAGCCAGGCTGGCATCTGTACCAGGGGAGAATTGGCAGCTGAGTGCTGTTGTGAGGAAGCTGATGGCATTTTCTGGATGCCAAGGGGTTTATCAGTTTCTTTAGTTACTGAGTAAGACACACCCAATCCAGTGAGAGCCCAAGTTCCACATCCTCTCTTAGAAAAGGCCAGCAGCATGCCTCAGTGCCCTGGCCCACAGGAATCAGCCTTTGCTTTACCCACACAATGAGAGCCTTTGTTCCATGGGAAGAAGGCACCTGACTGAGGCAGGTGACACCCATTTGATTCTGGGACCTGGGGAGGTGAAAGCTCCCTGACACTTTGTGATGCAGAGCCTGCAGAGGAATGGTCCCCTCCAAGACACCCTGCTCCGGCTGGCTGGGCTGGTTGCTAATGTTGTTATCACTCTGCTATCAGTGGTGCCATCAGCCCCTCTCCATGCTTGGTGAGTTTCCCTTTGTTGTCATCCAGGCCACAAGGTGATCCCTCAGCTGTGGTCCCCACGATGAGCTCCACTGAAGCCAGACTTTGTTTGCTTCCCTGGGATTTCACAGGTGCAGCCAGTCATGGACTCCAGGCACGTGTTCCTCTGAAGGGACAAAAACAAAATTCCTCATCAATCTAGAAATGTTCATGTGAAGCATTTTCTGTGAAAAATCAGCCAAGCCAGTGAGGGAACAGGGAGGAAGAGCACAGTTCTGCTGGGGAGAGGCTCAGGGGGCTGGGGGTGCTCAGCCTGGAGAAAAGGAGGCTCAGGAGCTCCCTGGCAGGAGGCTGTGCCCAGGTGGGGTCAGGCTCTTTTCCCAAGTAACAGGAAAAGGGAAAACAACCTCAAATCACACCAGGGAAAGTTTAGGTTGGATATTGGGAACATTTCTTCCCAGCAAGGACTGTCCAGCCCTGGCACAGCTTCCCAGGGCAGTGCTGGAGTCCCCATCCCTGGAGGGATTTAACAGGCTCATGGATGTGGCACCTGGGGACATGGGACAGTGGTGGCCTTGTCAGCTGGACTCTGTGATCTCAGGGTGCTGCTCCAGCCTCAGTGCTGTTGTGATTCTGTGTCTAAGGAGGAAGTGGAAAAGAGGAAAAAGGGACAGAAACTCGTGTGCAAGTTTGCTGGCTCAGTCCACCAGGAGTGCACTCTGTGCCAGCCATTCACATGAACGTGCTGAGATAGGATTAGCTTTGACTTCTCTGATACTTATCTGCATAATTTGTTCTATGTTTTCACTTATCTCCTCTTCAATAAGGAAACATGCCAATAACAGAATGCGTGGGTCAAGTTCTATTTATCAATTTAATTTGTTTTGGCTACAAGGTGCAGATTAGAACATGCAAGTGAGAGGGAAATAGGCTGAATATGAAGGCAGGTGATCTGAATGCGCAGCCAGAAACCTGTCCTGGACCATCCACTGCAAACCCCCTGCTTGGGTCAGTAATACTTTCCTGTAAAAGGGAACTGGTGTAGTCAGGTTCAAACTTGCCTCTGGTGAGCCAAAAGGATCTGCTCATTAAATATAAACATGTACCTCAGACTCCCCATTCGGGATTATCCTAAACAAGATTGATTTGCTTTTTAATTGGCTAGTAAATGCAGCTGAAAATAATTTTTCTTTTTGTAACTGCTGGTGTTGTACAGCTGTGGCATGGCCAGTGTTTTGGGAAGAGGATTTAAGGGAAGGTGCTTTCTGCTCAGCTGAAGAACAGAAATTCAAAGGGGAAGCATTCACTGGCGTTCGCCACATCTTGCCCCTGAGGGGAAAGGACAGTGTGTGTTGGACACCTCCATGGGTGTCAGAGTAAGGGACTTGTACAGAGAGAGCAGTTCATCCTGCAGGCAATCCAGGTACACCCTCCCTCTGAGCAAAGAGATTTTTCCTACAAGAAAATCAGTAGTGGAAAGGTAATGTAAGAAAGAGTGATATTTAATGTGATGTGAGAGAGATCATAATTCATGGCAGATGATGGTGACAGCTGGGGAATCACAGTGTCAAACTCCACAGAGTGATGGAGAGGAGTTACAGGTTGTACACACAGGGAATTGCTCCTTTCCTATGAATAAAACATCCTTTGCTTTCACACATTCTTGCTGCTGTGGCAGGCAGGACAGGGCAAAGGATAGAGTATATTTTCACTAAAGGCCTTCTAGGAAGGAAATCTTGTTTTGTTGGGTTTCTTATTTTGCAGAAGTACCTTATTTTTAAATCCAACCCTCCCTGCTCTCAGCAGAAGGCAGCTGGAACTGAACCCTCACACAACCTAGGGTAACACTGTGTGTGTGCACTGGGGTCGTGGTTAGGCTTGATGACCTTAAAGGTCTTCTCCAGCCTAAATAGTTCTGTGATTCAGTGGAAATCCAAACTAGCTAGGGTAGCAGCTGGGACAGACCAGAAAGGACTGTTTGCTTTTCCTTGACTCAAAATGCAGACTGTGGTACCTGGGAATGCTCTCCTTGGACAGGAGCCTGATCAGGGCTGGCTTCTCTTGCCGTGGGGTTTTACAGAGAGGGCTCAGGAGTGTCCATTGCCAGAGCAGGATCACACAGGGATTCGCTGCTGGAACCCACTCAGTGCCCAGGCTCAAACCAAGCTGGGAAATCTGGAGTTGAAGCTGAGCCAGACCCAAGGGACATTCACCCTGCTGGCTCCTGGCATCCCAGCCCACCTCACCCCTACTGCCAGCAGTGACAGCACGAGGGATCTCTCCCCAGAGCAGAGGGGGTCACCCATCAGCAGAGCAGTTCTGTGTTTATTACCTGCTTCTACCTTCCAGGAGCCAGGAATGTTGCAAGTGAGCGAGCAGCTACAAAAGAACCATCTGATTTTTATGACCTCAAGTCATAAATCTGTGATAGTTTGTTTTCACTGTGGCTTTATTTGCTACTTGCCTCAAAAAAAGATCAAGAGAGTCAAGGGCAGAGCAGGCTGTAAGGAATGAGGTGATGGCTTTGTCCCCTGTCTCCTCCTGCACCAGCAGGGCCCAGTGTGGCACAAGGAGAAGTGGACAGTCCTACTCTCCAGCCTGAGGAACAAACCAGGCACGAGGGGTCTGTGGGCTCATCAGACACTCCTCACACTGCTCACACTGCTCACACTGCTCATCAGACACTCCTCACACTGCTCACACTGCCCACAGGGCTCTGCTGAGCTGGGCCTCACAATTCTCCCTGTTCTGGGGAGTCTTTGGACTTGTGCTCACCCATGGACATACCTCACCCTCTGGAGAAAACAGATTTGGTAAAGCTGAGGAGAGCAAAGCAAGAAAACTTCTGTCCAAAGTGTTCAGATCAAAGTCAGACAATGAAGATGCTGGAGGCAGAAAGGAAGAAAAAAAATCTGATTTGCTTTTGTCTTCCAGAAGAAAATGAGCCTAGGAAGAAACACACCAAAGAGTGGCATTGCCTGGATTTCTGAGCAACTTTCCTGGGCACTCCAAGAGCTGGGCAGAGAAATATTTGAAGCTGTGAGTGCACTGGGTCCTTCAAAGCAGACTGACACAATGACAGCTTTCTCCACAGTGTGCAGCATGAGGAATGACGGCCTGGGCCCCTCTTTAAGCAGTTTCTGCCTCTGCAGCCCCACATCCCAGGCTGGCAGTGCTGGAGCTGCCTGCCCTGTGCCCGTGATCACCGTGCTGTGAAAATGACCTGGAACAGTTCATGGACATGGCTGCTCCTTTATAACATGGCAGAAAAAGTCATTGTCACTGCCAAGGAAAGACAAAAGGCCACCAAACAATAACCCAGCTGTAAATGAAGGGTATAAATATGGAGATAGGTGGGAGGTAACTACAGGATTCCTCTCACACCAGGGTGGAAAGTGTCCTTCAGGTCAAGATGCTGTGTGTGCCATGAGCAGCTTTTTCTGATCAGAAATTTGTCAGTGGGGAAAAAAATAAAATTTGCTTTTCTTACTTTCCATATGTCAACATTAGGTTGCAAGGTCAGAGCTCAGCTTTGGGTGGAAAACAGGGATAAGTGATGCCTGTGGCCCCTGGACACCCAGTGTCTCATACAGAAGGAGCTCCTGCAAGGATTTGAAAGTAAGTTTGAAAAATCAATTCAAAAATATGATTGATTGCACAGAATGAAGCTGTGGGGACAAGTGAGAGCAAAAGATTGCACAAAGATCATGGTGCATTGAAAAATCACCCTGATCGCAGCTGCCTTCATGCTGTGGCTGCCCTCCTGAAACAGATCTCTGCAAGATTCATTGGGCAAAGGCTGAAATATTATTTAGTTGTGCAATAATGCCATAGCTGTGCCACAGCCATAGCTGCTGCCAGGTGGGTGAGAACAGTTGATTTGCATTAAATCCTGAGGACATACTTCACGCAGCAGTTTGCTCCCGCATTGCTGGGTTTCAGCCCAATTCCTGATCCCAGGTGCAGGTCTGGCAGAGGATGTACACACACATTTAGGGCTGGATTCATTTTGGATGGATTGTGTGTGTGCTGACCACATCTCAGGAGCTGCATCTGTCCTCAGAGTCAGATGGACTCAGTGGCAGTGAGAGGAAAGGAAAGGAAAGGAAAGGAAAGGAAAGGAAAGGAAAGGAAAGGAAAGGAAAGGAAAGGAAAGGAAAGGAAAGGAAAGGAAAGGAAAGGAAAGGAAAGGAAAGGAAAGGAAAGGAAAGGAAAGGAAAGGAAAGGAAAGGGAAAAGGAAAAGGAGAGGACGAGTGAAACTGGGTGCAACAGCAGAAGGAGAGGAAAGGACAAGGCACAACTGGATCTGTGACCTTCGTACGCGAAGCTCGGGGAGCTGCTGATGCTCCTGGGCTCGGGCAGGCTCCCGGCGATCTCCCAGTGCCCTCTGCTGACACCAGACCGGAGCAGCCTCTGCAGAGCCCGAGCGGTATCAGCCGAGTTGCTCAACAGAGATCCCGAGCTCTTCATTCCTCTGGCAGCACAAAACCACAACAATTCCCCTCTGGGAAAACGCTGGAGCGGCGCTGGCCCGTCCCTTCCCGCACTCCTGCGGGGATGCCCCGTGTCCTGCCCGTGCCTGCCCGCCCACGGAAACACCCGGGATTCAGCCTGCAGGATGCTGTGGAAAAGCACTCGGGGGAGACTGATTTCTGCACCACACCGTGTGTTAGGGGATGATCCTCCTGTGCCATGGAGGGTGTTTCTGTGTCCGTGTGTCCACGCGTCCGTGTGCCCGTATGTCCGTGCTCACAATCTGCTTCGCCTCCCCAGCTGATTCCTGCCTGGTCTCGGTGCCCTCTAGTGTTGTGAATGCTCCAGTGTGTAAAAAAAACCCTGTAAAACCGGTCTCTACTTCAGAATTCCTGGTTTTGCTAACTCTCAATGCACTAATTCCGTTAATTATGCAGCACAGTTACAACTGAACGGAGACAACGTGACCCTGAGCGTATCGGATGATCACAGCACCAGACACCTGAGAACGCGGTTCTGTAAACTGAGGCTCACATCTCCAGGGCCTCAGCCTGCAAAGCACACCCAAACCTGCAGGCTGTGCAGCACTCACCTGACACAGCCATCCCTGCATCTGGGAATAGCAGCTCTCCCAGATGTTCTCCTGGCTTGGCTGCCAGGGGCTGATTGAGCTGGGAAATAATCCACATCAGAACATCCAGCCCAGCAGACAGGAACCGGGATTGGGCAGGACTCCCTGGTTTGGTCTCAGACACAGAGCTGATGGGATTAGGCTGGTTGGAGCAGTGTGGCTGCACAGGACCTCAGTGAGGACCACCACTAACCAACCACTCACTAACCACCACAAACTACCACTAACGAACCACAAAACACCTAACTACCACTGACCAACCACTAACCACAAACCACCACAAACTATCACTAACTACCACTAACCAACCACAAACCACTAACTACCACTAACCAACCACTAAGCACCACAAACTACCACTAACCAAACACAAACCACCACAAACTATCACTAACCACCACTAAACAACTAGAAACCACCACTAACCAACCACAAACTGTTACTAGCTACCAATGACAAACCACCACAAACTATCACTAACTACCACAAACCACAACTCACCAACCACTAACCACCACTAACTAACCACAAACCACTGCAAACTACCACTAACCAACCACTAACCACCACTAACTAACCACAAACCACCACAAACTATCACTATCACTAACCAACCACAAACCACCAC
The DNA here is from genome assembly GCF_027887145.1 of Ammospiza caudacuta. Classification (NCBI taxonomy): domain Eukaryota; kingdom Metazoa; phylum Chordata; class Aves; order Passeriformes; family Passerellidae; genus Ammospiza; species Ammospiza caudacuta. The sequence continues at coordinate 14,019,049 of NC_080606.1, read as the reverse complement.
AAAACACCACTAACCACCACTAACTATCACTAACCACCACTAACCAACCAATAACCACCACAAACTACCACTAAGCCCCCACAAACCACTGCAAACTATCACTAACTATCACAAACTACCACTAGCCACCACAAATCACCAGAAACTATCACTAACCAACCACTAACCACCACTAACCAAACACAAACCACCACAAAACACCACTAACCACCACTAACTATCACTAACCACCACTAACCAACCAATAACCACCACAAACTACCACTAAGCCCCCACAAACCACTGCAAACTATCACTAACTATCACAAACTACCACTAGCCACCACAAATCACCAGAAACTATCACTAACCAACCACTAACCACCACTAACCAACCACAAACCACCACTAACCACCACTAACTATCGCTAACCACCACTAACCAACCAATAACCACCACAAACTACCTCTAAGCCCCCACAAACCACTGCAAACTATCACTAACTGTCACAAACTACCACTAGCCACCACAAACCACCAGAAACTATCACTAACCAACCACAAACCACCACTACCTAACCACAAATCACCACAAACCACCACTAACTAGCCTCAAACCGCCGCAGCCCCGCAGCCAGGCACCAGCAGCCCGCTCCGGGCACTCTGCCCGTGCCCACCCCGAGCCGGCCGATCCTTCCCTGCTGCCGTGGGTTCCCCCAGAGCCCATCCCGCGGTGACCCCTCCCGCTCCGTGACAGCCCCCGCGGGTGTTCCTGTGCCCCACGGACCCCCCCCGTGCCGCGGGTGATGCAATGGGGCGATTGCATCAGGCGGGGCCCCGCGGAGCCGCCCGCCCTCCCGTGCGAGTGCTGAAATCATCCAAAAATCATCCAAAAATCATCCAAAAATCATCCAAAAATCATCCAAAAATCATCCAAAAATCATCCAAAACTCATCCCCGCCGCCCCGAGCGGCTCCTCCGAGCTTCCCTCGCTGCGACCGGCTGGAACACCGGGTGAGAAATGCCACCAGATAAGGGGGGACAGGGAGAGGGAGTGCAGGTCCCACTGCGGGGGCTCAGCCTGGAGAAAAGGAGGCTCGGGGGGGACCTTGTGGCTCTGCACAGCTCCTGACAGGAGGGGACAGCCGAGGGTTTGGGCTCTGCTCCCAGGGAACAGCAACAGGGTGAGAGGAAACAGCCCCAAGTTGCACCAGGCGAGGTTCAGGTTGGATATGAAGGAAAACTTCACCAAAAAAGTGGCCAGGCACACGTTGTTCAAGGCACTGGTGCGATGAATCACCTTCCCTGGAGGTGTTCAAAAGGTGAGGGGCGGCACCTGGGGGCTTTGTTTAGTGCTGAACACGCTGCATGCTGGGGTAACTTTTGGATTCGGTGTTCTTAAAGGCCTTTTCCAACCATGATAATTTTGTGAAGTTGACTGCTCAACGGAGTTTTATTAAATCCTTTCAGTTATTTCATTAAATCCTTTCAGTTATTCCTACTTGACAGTCTGAAGCTGCTCCACAGTGACAGTGGGCAGATGAGGAGAGCTCTCAAAAGGCATTGCCTGGAATGACATTGCCTGAGGTTTGAAAAAAGGAAAGAGAGAGAAATGGGGACCACTCCCCAAAAGAACAGGTTTGAACTCAAATACGGTTCAGGTATTCATGCTGCCACAGCAACCAGGGCACAGAAATGAGCAGCACTGAGCGCCCATCCTGCCCCTCCCGGAGGCTGGGAAGGCAGCGGGAAGGCAGCAGGGTCCTGTCCTGGGTCTGGGTCAGGACTGAGGGGCAGCAGTTCGGGGACAGCGCACTGAATGGGGAGCACCAAGGGCTGTCACTGGGTGATTTGCCTGCCCCTGCACAAGGAGGTTCAGTTCCACACACCAGTTTGGTTCACACTGTGGTGGAGTCGGTCATTGCACGGCACTCCTGGGATAACTCTGCGGCTCCCCAGAGCCACCCAGAGACCGCGGGTGAGTCACGGCAAGTGCTGGGGGACGCGAATGCTGATCCTGGGAGAGCCCTCTGCCCTGGGGCTGGCCGTGCCCGGTGTGTGCTGCCCACACAAACCATACACACACTCTGCCCACCCTACACAGGGTACACACACTGCGTGGCACTCGGAACCCGGGAGTTTATTCATTCCTGGTGTTCCCCCGCGGCCGGCTCGGGGCTCATTCAGCCTCCAGCCCGCACCTGAGGCGCGGGACAACCCCGGGTATTCAGGAACAATGTCCCGCAAGCCCGGCGGTCTCTAGTGTCACACCCCGGCCGGTGACAGCAGGACACGCCGGCGCTGCTGTGCCCAGACTCCCCCCGTGCCGGTGCCGGTGCCGCTCCCCGGCCGCCCCCGCCGGCGCCGCTCCCGGCATGGCCCCGCCCCGGCGGCGCCGCCGCCAATGGAACTGCGGGGCGGGGCGGGGGCACTCCCGGTGCCCGGGACGGTACGGGCTCCGACCCGCTCCGCTCCACGCGGGGCCGCCGAGTTGCTGCCGGTGCGGTGCCGGTCCGGCTCCGGGTCCGCGCCCGCGCCGTCTCTCCTGGTCCCGCCGCCCCGCCGGTCCCGGTCCGTGCCGTGCTGTGCTGCTAGCACCGAGACAGGTAACCCGCGGGGGATCGCGCACCTGCCCGCCCGCTCGGCGGTCCGGACCGTCCCCGGTGTCGGTGTCAGCGCCGGGCGGGGGCGGTTGCGGGTCGGTGGGACCGGCGGGACCTGCGGCGGGTTCCGCTCCCGGCGGGGCAGCGGCAGCGGTACACGTGGGCTGCAGCCGGTTCCGTGCTCACCGCTGAACGCCGGCGGTACCGGGCCGGGCGGTACCGGCGGGTGCGCGCAGCGGGAGATGCGGAGCCCGGCGCCGGGTCCCGGGGGATGCGGGGCGGGCGATGCGGGGCGGCCGTGCCGCGGCGGAGCCCCTGGCCGGGACGTGCCCGGGCAAATCCCGGCGCGCTGCCGCCAAACCCGAGCGGGCGGCGGGGGGCGCCGGCGGGGTCTGGCCGGGCTGCGGGGGCGGTGGGCGAGCCGGGCTGAGCCGGGCCGGGCCGCGCCCACCGCCGGCACCAGCGTGGGCGCAGCGCGCTGCCCCCGCCGCCGTCCCGTCCCGTCTCGCCTCGGTTGGTTTTCCAGACAGGAGCAGCTGCCAGACACGGGGGTCGGGAGGTTTAGGTCGTGTATTAGGCACAAGTTTTTCCCCAAAGAAATTTCATGTCCCGCCACAGGGAGGGGTGAAGTCATCGTTTGGGGAGATCGCATGGACGCGGGGATGTGGCACTTGGGGACGTGGGTTAGTGCTGGGGGCACAGTTGGACTCAGTGGTCTCCGAGAGCTCTTATGGCTACAGTGGTTTTCTGATTATTGCCGAAAGATAGTGAAAGTTACTAAGAATTACATGAGGAGCAAAAACCAGATGGAAATCCAAAGTTTTATGCAAATTGATAGGAGCTTGGAGGTGTTAGTTGAGATACCTGGTAAGGCAGCGTGTAGGTTCCCAAGGTGGGCAGCCCTAACTTGGCAGAAATCACTGGGAAGTGGGCATTGTGCCCTGGGGACTCCTGCTGTGCGCTAAAGAGGGGTGAGAGCAGCCCGGAGCACTTCCTCCCCACCCCAGGCATGGTGCTTTCACTTAAAGCAAACACAGGTCCCCAGCCACTCCAGACAAAACTATTAGTGGGCAGTTGAGTGTGTGTAGAATCTCCAGTTTGGGAAACCTGCTGATTTCCCGGCCACGTGGAAAGCCTCAAATTCCACTTTTTTTTCTTCTGTGAGACACCCTTTTCCCAGAGGAGTCCCACTGCTGTAAAGGCTCTCCCAGCGCTGTTTTTATCACAAGGAGATGAGGAGACCCCGTCTGGACCAGAGTGAGGGAATGGCTGAGCAGGAGACTGGAGCTGACTGTGGCCAGCCGTGAGGCATGCACTCATATTTTCCAGAGAGCATTTTTCCCCCCTGCTTTTCACTTGCCGCTCTTATTTAGGATTTCAGCTCTTTGTTCTTAGGTTCCAGTGTGTACAAGTGTCTCATCCCGAGGCATGGTGCTGCCTGACTGTGCCAGTCAGTCCTGCAGCAGAGCAGAAATCTCCTGTAATGTGTGTTCTGGCTCACGTGGTGATGTGGAAGAGCCACTGCTGGGTGGGTGTCTGAGCCCCTGAGGTGGGTCTGGGCACCTGCTGTCCCAGACAAGCAGAACCCCATGGCTGGAGGGGACAGGATCCGTGGCTGAGATGGGAAGCAGCCCCACCCCATCTCCTCCTGTCCTGCCTGCATCCCTGCCAGCCCCCCTGCCCCAGCCCCTGCTGGGCACATGGGGAGAATCAGCAGCACTGAAGCTTTCACTGGTTGCTTTCATTTTGTACCTTCTCATTTATTATTTTCCTCACCCTTGTTTTCCTCCCATAATCCTTTAGCTGCACACAAAAGAAATAGATTGGATTCCAATACAGTCTAATTTTTTTTTTTAAATTACACTTTCACAGAGAAAAGACAATGGCTGAGCTGTGGTGCTGTCACAGGGTGGATGAACTGCAGCTCATGCTGTGTCTCTGCTGGAACCATTTCATCTCATGCAGTGAAACTCATTCAGCAGCTCATGGCTTTGGTATCTTAAGGGCTGATGCAGTGGGGAGCCCATTCTGCTCTCCTGCTCAGGCAGGATGTCTCTTTAAGGCAATAAAAGAGTTCTTTAACAAATTAGAGATGTTTTCAAGCTGGATCTCGTACATTTGGGACTGATGGCAGGAGGTTCTTCTTCCCCTCAACCTCTGAGTACATCGATACTGTGCCCCATGAATACTCATTGTTACTGTGTCACCTTTATATTCTCCTGTGATAGATAAAATGTGCAGCCCTGGAAGTGTCAGGGAGACTCTATGTGGCTCCCAAAGAGGTGGGAATTGTTAGTTTTGGCTTTTCCTTGGCTTTTCCAGTTGTTTCAGTCAAACATTAGGTGATCTATGGTTGCTGCCATACCAGAGCAGCACCAGGTGGTTTAGATGTGTCCTCCATGTACAAATCAAATGCCTTGGGTCTGGTGGTATTGAAATAAGAATTACAAAGATCCCCCAGCTTTGAATTTCATGCCTGATACTCAACCAAGTGTTGGTGCCCTGTACTGTCACACTTGAGCAGCAGCAGAGCTGCCCTGTGCCCAGTATCCTGCTAGCACGCTGGGTATGGCTGTCTGCCCCATCTTGAGTGATTCCATCATCCTGGCAGAGCTCCTTGTGCTTGGAGCAGCCCTGACACAGGATTCCTTTGGCCTGTGTAACTTTCTGTATTTGGCAAACTGCTTTAAACCGGGTTCTTGTGGGGAGGGGGCTTTGAGGCCATTGTCTCAGCTGCAGGCCCTTTGAAAGGCTGGAAAATTCTGTAAATATATGAGGAAAAGTGGCAAAGCTGTGTTCACAGGACAGTTTCACCAAAAACCCTGATGGTTTGGGTTTGGGTTTTTTTGGTTTGGTTTTTTTTTTTTTTTTTTTTTTTGTTTTGGTTTTTGTTTGTTTGTTTTGTTGATTTTTTTTCTACTAGTGCTCTTTTCCTTGCATTACAGCACTTTAGAGGGCAGGTAAAAATCAGCCCCTTGCTCTCCCTATTCTGGTGTCTGGGTTCCTTTCCTGTTGCCTGCAATCCTGTTTCATTCATCTTGTGCTGTTATTAGGAGCAAAAGCCTGACCCAACTCCAGTCCTGTGGCATGCTGGGCTCCTGGATCAGCTGGGTGGCACCTGCCCAGTGTGCCAGCCCCCAGAGGAGCTGTGTGTCATTCATCTGGGACCTGCTTCCCTGCTTTTTATTTTCCCCCCTGCACTCAACCTGTAGCTGAACCCTGACACCCAGTCCTGTGCTTGAGACAGAGACACTGGGATCACCACCTTCTGAGATGGTGACAAATCTTCTTTTATTCAGTGGTGTCAGGACCTTTATGCCAGTTACAAGCTGTGCCCGTGCCCCTCCCGAGTCCCTTGAGCCCCTGCTGGCCTGTCCCCATGGGCTTGGCTGCTGATCCTGCATCAGCCCATGTGCTGTGAGCAGGAGGGAGTGTGACTCATGCTCTGTGCTCGTCTGGGCAGACCTCATCTCCCATGAATCTCGGCCCTCCAGAGCCGGGGGAGCCCAGCCAAGTGTCCTCTTCCAAAAGGCACCGGCAAGGGAGTGGTGGGATTAGGCAGAAAAAGCCTGCAGAGGAATGCTGCTGTGGGAGGGGAAGGAGCTGTGGCAGGAGGTGTGGGGGCTCTGTAGATGATCCCCCCTCTGCTGCAAGAGCCAGACATCTGGCCAAGCTTCCCTCCCAGAGGACAGCTCTGGTTCTCCAGGCAGTCCAGGCTGGTGTCCTCCAAAATGTGTTCACTATTCCTGATGGGTGTTGAGAACTTGCTCCCAAGGCAGGTTGAACAGTTTCTCTCCTGACTTTCTGCACGAGGTAATAGGAAAAGCAAAGTGGAGATTGGTATAGTGAAAATGGATTTTATTCCCTGTCTGTCGTCATGGGAAGCACCCATCTAGAATCTGCAGAAATAATCAGGCAGCCCCAAAACTCCACATAAATATTGCTCAGATTTGCAGCGTCAGTCTGAACTGCTTGCTCTGATTGAGATGCTGGTCCTGGGCTGGTTCTGGTGTTACCTTCTGCTGAGCTATTCATGCACCTGGGGAAGGCTCTGGAGGTGTTTCAGAGGGAGGTGGGAGCTTGTTCTGTTTGCTGTGAGTGACACCATGCAGAGATGAAATGTGCATGGAGCAAGAGCCTGAGAGATTGCACAGCTCCAGGCTTTTTTTTTTTTTGCTGAGCCTTTGCTGGGGCCAGGCTCTCTCCTGATTGTCTCTGGTACCCAGAGCCACAGCTGGGGCTGGCAGAATGCACTGGTGACCCGAGAAGTTCGTGGTCACACTTCAATGCTGTGACTGAAATTTCATTTGCTGCATTGTGAGGCTGTGAAATGGCAGCAGAATGGGGCAGCCCATGACCAGCCTGGGGCTGATGGAGCCATGTGGAAGGAGCAGGAGTTCCCTCCTGCCCAAGTCCCACCCACAGTGCTCAGCAGTGCTGGCTGCTGTCCTGGCCAGGTGGAGATGTCTACCCAGAGATGGGCACACTGCTCATCCCAAATGTGTTAGGGCTGGTTTTGATCTTTCTGCCTTCTCTTCCTCTCATCCCCAAGCTCCCCTCTCAGCACAATGGCCTGCCAAGAGAGCGAGTACCTGGATGACCAGAAGAAATGTGTCCCCTGCAGGAAGTGCATGCCCGGGCAGGAGCTTTCCAAGGTAAATTGACTTCTCTGTAAGGAGTAGAGATGATCATGGGTGGCACAGCTGGGTTAATCCTCTGCCAGCCTCCCTTCAGAAAGGTGATCTTAGGTCCCAGCATGTTGGGAAGAGCTGAGACTTGGCAGGATGGGATGGTGGCTTGTTTCACTTACCCTGGTAGAAATGTGAGACAGTGGAAGCAGGAGGTGATGAGGGATTTAAGGCAGCACAAGAAACAACCTGATTTCCTTTTTTGCTGGTGGAAGTCTAAATTTCGTTTGGGCTATAGCCCTGAGCAAAGTCACGCTGCGTGGCTGGGCTGCATCAGGGTGGGTGCCAGCAGGACACTGCTCCAGGGGGTCTCAGTGGTGGGAGGTTTGGGTTGGTGGGAGGTTTGATCGGTGGGAAGCAGCAGGGTTCACCTGGTGGTGCTGCTGGTGCTTTCCAACACCCAGAGCACACCGATGGGCCCCAGCTGGGAGCAGACAGGGTCCCTTAGTGTCTCCTGGGAGCTGCACTGGTGGTGGCTGCTCTCAGCTGGGTTCTGAGGACCCCACGTGAACGGTGGCCCTCAGCCCCCAAAGAAGGGACACTCAGCACCATTTTGAGCAACGGTGGCCCCTCACCTCATGTCCCCACCCTGTCCCCTTGCAGGACTGCGGTGATGGCAGCGGCGGGGACGCGCAGTGCGTGGCCTGCCCTCCCAGGAAGTTCAAGGACCGCTGGGGACACCACGGCTGCAAGCCCTGCCTGTCCTGTGCCCTCATCAACCGCGTGCAGAAATCCAACTGCACAGCCACGGCCGACGCTGTCTGCGGGGAGTGCCTGCCGGGGTGAGCAGGGCTGGGCCAGCACAGCCACACCTGGGGCAGGCAGGGAGGGGCTGGGCACAGGGGGCCACCCAGGGTCCTACATGGCACCCAAGAGGAGCCTGGTGACCCAGTGGTGTCTCTGTGAGGACGCTGCTAATGGTGTGGAAGTCAGACCCCTCTGGAGGGTCCTGTTGTAGCTCCAGAGAAGGAAACCTGGAGGTTCACATAAATGAGCTGTGAAAGAAAACTTCCAGACTCACATTGTTCTGTAGACACCGGGGTGGCTGAGCTCTGGAAGATGAAGTGTTGTAGACCACTACGGTTAGTAGTCCCCAAAGAGGGGGTTTAAGGGGTTACTGAAATGAAATGGCTGCATACAGATAGCCTGTGCTGCAGACACTGCTGGCCAGCTCCAGTGTAGAGTCTCTTCTCAGACAGAGCCATAGCTGGGGTGTTCCCAGCCCTGTAGGGAGCTATTAACCATTAAAATCCACTTCAGCAGACATGCTGGGGAGGGAGGGCTCTTGGAAAGATGTTGCTTCTTGACAAATGTCTAGACATGAGCTAGTAGGTGTGGTGTGGCTCCAGCCAGCAATGAGAGCCCTGTTGCTCCTGTTGCCAGCCAGGCAGGGGTGCAGGATAGCTGTCCCCTGTGCTGTGGGGTGCAGGATAGCTGTCCCCTGTGCTGTGGGGTGGGTGGCACAGCTGGCTGCACAGCAGGGTGGTGTAACACACGGGTTACCAGGCTAAGCTGAGCCCGTGTGCTGTGTTCCAGGTTCTACAGGAAGGCGCGGATCAGCGGGCAGCTGGAGTGGGAGTGCATCCCCTGCACCAAGCAGACGCCGTCCTCCGAGCCACAGTGTAGGTGTCCCACCCTGCTGGGCTCAGGGCAGGTGACATGGGCACAGGGGAGCCACAGCCCTGCTGGGGGAGGCACAGCCAGGCATGGGGTGAGGGATGGGCAGGGAAGGGTGGTCCAAGCCTCGGAGTTTGGCTCCAATGCTGTGTGGATGTTTGCAGGTCGCTCCAGAACAAACCTGGTGAAGGTCGCTGTCCCTACTGTACCACCACAGGACACAGCCCTTCTTGCACTGACCAGCAGTGCCCTGGTCATCATCGTCCTGGTGCTTCTGGCACTTTCCATCATCTACTGCAAGCGATTCTGGAAAAGCCAGTGCCAGAGAGGTGAGTTGGTGCTCTCCTCCCTGCTGTGCCACTCACCTGTGCCTGTGGCCCCTTCTTGCAGTGTAGGGCATTGCTGAATTCACAGCACAGTGACCCAGCTGTTCCTCAGCTCACACAGAATAGACACCTCATCCTGCTTTTCATGCCTGCAGGGCCTCTGTGTGTGCTTTACCTGCTCAGTGACAGAGGAGCCTTCCTCCTTCTTAGGGCCATCAGGAGGAGGAGGCCATTTCACTGTCAGAACTGGCAACCCTCCCCTCTGAGGTTTTTCTGCTTGGGTGGCTCTTTGCTGCAGAATGAGGAGGGCTGTAGGTGTGGTGGCCAGGGTTGGGGCAGGATGGCATCCAGCAGCATGCCAGGGAGCTGCTGGGCTCCAGCTCCTCGCTGGCAGACATACCACAGGGCTGAGCACATGCTAGGGAAGCGAGCCAAGCCTTTGCTCAGGCTGTTTCTCCTCTTTCCTCCAAGTCTTCCTGAGGACTCAGAACTTCTCAGGCCAGCGAGCAACGTTCCCAACTGCAGCAGCTCCTGGCAGGTTCCTGTGTGAGGAGCAGATGTCTGGACCCTGCTGCCTGGGTGTGAAGAATTTGAGCCCTTGCTACAGGCAGGCAGAAGGTACCTGCTCTTGTTCTTGCCCTGGGGAAGGGAGGATGGTGCTGGGCTCCAGGATGAGAAGCCCTGAGGCAGGAAGGATGGACTGGATGCTGAGCTTCACCGATGAGTGCTGGTTTCTGTTCCAGGCCCCGTGGAAGCGGTGCAGTTCATTTCTGATGGGGAAGCCGTGGGTCTCCAGCTCCCCTCTCTCCAGCCAGAGATGGACTTGCCACCAGCCATCGCAGCCAGCACTGCCTCCAAGGCCCAGCTGGGCAGGAGCCTGCTGGAAAGCCAGCCCCTGATCCGGGCCTCGGGCCATGGGGACTGCCTGGAGGGGGTCCTGCCGCCCCCCGCCCCCAGGCAGGGCACGGTGGAGGCCCTGGCCCCCCTCTCCTCCTGCGCCTCCGAGATGCAGCACAAGTGGCCCCACGCGCCCGTGGAGTGCACTGAGCTGGACCTGCAGAAGTTCTCCAGCCAGGCGGAGTTTGTGGGTGCTGAGCGGCTGGAGGACACTGCCGGCCGGGCTGGGAGGAGGATTCCAGCAGAGAGCAGTGCTGGGGTGCAGGAGAGGGCTCATCACCTGCCCACAGCTGAAACCCCACCTGGGGAGCAGCCGGTGAGTTCCTCCTGCCTTATGACTGCTCAGAACTGCTGCCAGTTGCCCAAGGGCTCAGGCACAGAGGGCTTGACATAGGGGTAGGAATATGGACTGAGTTGTGTTAATATGGGGTGGAGAGGCTGGAGAAGGAGCACCATTCCCTGAGCCCCTGTGTGAGCCCTGGGAGCAGAGCCAGGCTTGGCTGTTCTCAGGGGACTGCCACCAACCTTGGGGTCTTTGTCTTGCCAGGTGGATGATGCCCAGAGCCTGGTGACTCAGATCAGCAGCACGGCCAGTGGTAAGTGACCTTCAGTCTCCTCTTTGTGCTCCAAGTATGGGCATATCAGAGGCAGGTTCTTGGAAGGGAGCTCCTCCAGAAGCCCACCAGGGACTCACCTGACTTGTGGCCTTTGGTCCACAGGGTATATTTTCTTTGATGCTGCCTCGAGTGGCCTGTGGGCAGGTGGCCCAGCTGTCACCAGTTACCAGCTTCACCAGGACTGAGCCAGCTCCATGTTGCTGCGCTCTAAAAGCGATGTTGGAGGAGATCCCTGCCCTGGCAGGGTGGCCTTTCACCTGCTCAGCAGGGCCTGAGGCTGGAGGCTGTTCTCTTAGCCCTTTTCCTATTTGCCTAGGATGTGTCCTAACCCACCTTTGCTGTGTTGCTGTCCCCAGGTCTCCCCATAGCAGAGCTGCCCCATTCCTTGGTGCAGTCTCTGGCCTTCCTATTGGACCCTTCCTTGAACGGAGTAAAGAACTTCAGCCACGTGGCTCTGGAGCTGGGGCTGATGCCGCAGCTGCTGGGGCGGATCTCGGGCTTTGAGCAGCTGGTGGCACACTTCACCTCTGCAGGAGCCGTGGTCACCGTCCCTCTGCTGGCGCGGGTGCTGCAGCGGCTCCAGCGCGTCGACGCCCTGCTGCTGCTCTGTGACCACTTCACGCTGAGCCCCGCGCCCGACCGCCAGCGCTAGGGGACACCCGGGGACACAGGGACTCCAGGCACTGCTGAAACTGTGGCCTGCAGGCACAGAACCTCCCTGGGCAGGAGGACACAGAGATGGTTTTTGCGTCGTGGAATGGACATGATGGGCGCCTCTGCACAGGGGTTCGGGAAGCACAGCTGTGCCTTTTCCTTGCTCAGGCCCCTCCAGAGGCTGTTTTTGCTCTAGTTGTGGCACCCTTCCCTGTTGGTTACTGTGGTGCTCTGGCTCTGCAGTGAGCCCTGTCCTGCCCCACTGTTGCCATGGGGTTCCTCAGCCATGGGGCTCACTGTCCACGGGTAGTGCCCTCCTATGAGCCCAGCCATCTCCTCCCTTCCATTCCAGCTTTTCCATCCTTCCTCTGGGTGCCAGTTGCTGTTTTCTCAGTTTACTTTTCAATTGCTTCTCTTCCTCTGTGCTGCGACTTCCTTGGCAGAGGACCTGACCATGGCTGATGTGCCAGGCTCCATCCTTTGTCCCTCTGTGCCACCCTGGCACCTTCCTCTCGTGCCCCTTTGTGGTGCAGTGTAGCATCCTGGCACAAGTTTCAGGCTGACTCTCATGATGAGCTGATGTAAGCCCCTGTTGGGCTGTGGCTGTTGGCCATGGGCAGGTGCTGGCTCACCCCAGCCCCATGGCTGTTCACTGCCCATTGCCTCCAAGGCTTCACAAACCACCTGTGGTTGCACAGGGTGTCAGGGGCAGGGACAGTGCCCCATGGGTGGCAGCTGAGGCTGAAGCTGTGGCTGTGGTCACAGGCAGCGGTGACATTCCTGTGTCAGCCACAGCAGGAGCTCCTCCGGAAGCTCCTCCTCTTTTAAAATAACATTTTTCTTTTTTTTTTTTTTTTTTTTCCTGCCTAAAAATGGCCTGATTTCTCATTCCTGGGAGCTGCTACTGGGAAGGGGGAGCACCCTTCTGCTTGGTATTTCACCCTGGGGGATTTGTCATGACTTGCCATGGCCTTGCTGTCACCCTGATTTCAGTGTTGTGCCTGAGGCTGGGGGCTGCAGGCAGCTGGGCTGTTCTCGGTGTGCCCTGGCCATGGGGCTGTGCTGGTGGCCCTGGAAGGGAGCAGGGGCTGCAGGACACGTTCCTGAGCGGGGCAGAGCAGTGTGGGGGCGGCTGAGCACGCCGGGGGTCACAGGCAGGGCAGCTGCCAGCAGGGCTGTGGCTGTGGCTCAGCTCCCAGCAGAGCATGCTGCTGGTCACACCAGGGCTGAGGGCTCAATGCCTCTGTGAGCCATTTACTTCAGAGTTAAACTCTGTGATCTTTGTGGTCCCTTCCAACTCAGGGTGTTCTGTGATGTGGTGTCACCGGAGGCACCCCGAGGCTCGCAGACAGCATCGCTGGGGCTGAGCTGAGCTGGTGACACTTGCTTTGTCCCTCACTGTGTGGCTGGGGCTGCTCTCTGCTGTCCTGCCTGTCACCGGGGTCTCAGCACGAGCCGGTGCTGTGGTGGTCACCAGCAAGTGGCACTGTTACCCCACTGCCTGCTGCCCCTCCCAGACCCCACAGAATTCTCCTTTATCTGTACCTCAGAGAAGTGAGTGCCCTTCTAGGAAGGCAGATCTCCCCCACACCCCAGGGAGCAATAGCTGCTGGTGTTTTCTTTCCATGTTTAAAGATGTTGGGGCTTGAACACACCCAGGATGTGCTCAGATAAACAAAGGCATGGGCAGTTGGAGCTGGAGCTGGCACTTTCCCTCTCTGCTTGTTTCTTCCACAGTCAAGGTCGTTTTATTGCTCTTTGCTCCCCAAGACCTACAGCATTGAACTTTGAGCCATGTGGGGCCAGGATTAGTCAGACTCTTGGACTGTTAGGGAGTGTTGCTATAGCACACACAGCCTGGGGCCAGGGATTTCCTGTTTGAGGCTTTTCTGTGGAAGGGAGAGTGCTGGGTTTAATCACCTCGCAAAATCCAATAAATATTTAATCCCTCTGTGGACATAGTCACTTCCAGTGGGAAGGAAAATAACTTCACCCACTGCCTCTGAGTAAGAGCCTCCCTGCAGCTCAGTTTGCTGGCCCTGGCTTTGAAGTTGGAACTGGACTGGGCAGCTTGTCCCGTGTGCTCTGTGTCACCAGTGTGTGGTCACTTGGAGTGCACAGAGCAGTGGCGGCCAGGCAGGATGGCAGTGCCAGCCTGCCCCTGTCAGGAGCAGGAGATGGGCAGGAAGGGCTGGTGAATTAGAGCTGTGGATGATGGTGGCATGCCACAGGTGTGTGCTGCAAATCTCCTCACATGCTGGGCAGCTCCATTGGTGTGCCAGAGTGGGCCTCTGGGCCAAGCAAGTGAAGTGAGGATTTAGTTCTTTTGTTTAGGGGTTTTTCTCACTTTTATAATGAAATCAACCTCGTTTTCTTCATAGCTTTTAAGGTAAACTTATTTTTCAAATGTTTGATGTCTGAGCAATATTACTTGTACTCAAAACTCACCCCCTGCCTCGAGGGTGCAGCACAGAGGGTGTGTGCTGTGCTGGGTGTGGGTATGGGCTGTGCCATACGGGGTGTGTGCCATGGCCCAGCCCCTGCCCCATGGTGCTGCCCCTCAGGCCCTGGCTGTGCCACAGGGTGTGGCAGGGGCTGGTTTTCTGTGTGTTTGAGCTGTTCTGGGTTCCCCCAAGAGGCTCACTTGTGGTGTCAGTGCGAGCCTCACTGGCTGGTGCTCCAGCAGGGCTGGGCACTGCACAGGAGCCCTGCAGGACGTGGCTTTGCAGCAGTGAGGCTCCCCCAGCTCCCAGGCAAAGGCTGCTCCCCACTCTCACTGTGCTCGTGGCAGAAACCTTCCTTCAGCTGTGGTGACAAACCCAGCTGTGTTTACAAGGGCCAAAAGTTCAACAGGGAGCCTTTAGCCCACCCTAAAACCACCTGGCCAGGCTGCCTCGAGCCCAGCCAGAGCCCTCAGGGAACCATGAGAACCTTGAAAACAGGGAAATGCTGTGACTCAGACATCAGAACAACAGTGATCCCTGAGCAGGGAGCTGCTTCACTGGGGAACCAATGGAATTCATACTTGACTTGCTTTTTAATAGTATTTTCAACATAGCACATAGAATGTAAGGTAGGGAAATTCCTGTAGTGCTGGATCTCATGTCACAGCCTCAGGAAGCCATTTGTGCCAAGCTGGCATGGCTCACAGAGAGGTGAAACAAATCAAATAACTCTGAAATCTGTGCAAACTTGACCTAGGACTGAACAGTGGGAACACTCCAGTGCAGTGGGGCTATTTTTTAACAAGTGATTGGTTTCCACACCAGTCTTGCCTGGAAGTCTGATTTGAAGAGGAATTTGTATGATAAGTTTAAATCTAGCCCTGTTCTGGGAAGCTCTTAAGCATAGACTTAAAATAGGCACATACTTCACTGTTGTTAAAGTGTTTATTCTGGTGAACAATTGGTGAACATCCCTCGGGTGCTGTTCCTGAACAGGGGGCTCATGAGAGCTCTCCCTCCAATGTGCTTTTACAGAAATAGCAATACTGAAGAAGACTTGATGTTACTGATCTGGGCACACTTCTTGGAAGAGTCTGCAAGTGTTGGGGGGAGATACCCCCTCTGTGTTGGATTGTTTAATACTTCAGACTCTGGTGCTTTTCAACAACACAAATCACTACATTTCTGTAGCCATGGTTTACCCAAGGGAATATGTGTGGTTTTTTATGGTAGATGTTATTTTTCTTTAAGGTTACGAATAGGTTATTTATATTTTTGTAAATTCTGTGCCATTACCGTTGTAATTCTGCTGTAGCATTATTTCTGTTGGGTTTGGGGTGTTGTCTGTGTTCAAATCAAGCAGAAGCTGACGCTCCTGCCCCCTGTTAGTGGCAGGGGCTTGGTCCCTCACATTCCTCCAGACCTGGTGCTCTTGAGTGATGTGTGTTTGTAGTTCAATAAATTTGGTGCCAGACACGGTGACGCTTGGTGAGTTTTGATTCCTCTCGGCATTGCTGTGGGCCCCCTGCCCACCTGCTGCTGGGGGCTGATGCTGAGGGGCCAGGGGGGCTGGGAGGGGGCTGGCCCTGTCTGGCAGGGCTGCTCAGAGATGCTGCAGCAGCCTCAGCTCTGGTGTGGGAAGGGGCAGGAGGGGCTGCAGTGGTGGTGCTGGGTGGTGTGGCCGTGGTGCTGTGCCTGCCCCCACCAGGGCATCAGCTTTAGTTTTCATATGGGTTTCACGTTCCCCAGAGTGGCCAAGGCTCAGGTGTGGTTCACTGCATGGCCTGGGGTCAGGGGGAGCAGAGACCCCTCAATGATGCCCAAGGAGCTCCCATTCCCAAAGCTTTGCTGAGGAGCAGCTGCTGTTTAACCTTGGTAATTACAGAGCTCATGCCCTTCTGCTGGTGTGTTTAAAATAATTATTAGCATCAAGGGTGTTTTCTGTTCTAATTAAAGTTGTGATATTTGTCCAAACTCTGGCAGGCTCTGTGAGTGCCTGCAGTGCTGCAGCTCTGTGAGGATCCCCATGCAGTGCTGTGTGTGCCTCTGTCACAGCACAGCTATGGACAGCACAGCTCTGCAGTCAGGGCCCACAAGAACCACCCATCCACCACCAAACACAAAGCCATGGCAGAGGTGGGGGTATTCAGCATCCACAGTTTCCAAAGAAGCCTTTTCTGAGCAGGGTGTGGTGCCTGGAGCTGCTGGCACAGGGGCTGTTCATGGTGCAGCCCAGGTGTTCCCAGTGCCCAATCTCACCAGAGCCTGCCAGGGGTGATGATCCCAGAGGCCCTGCCTGCACCAGCCCATGGGTGGGGTGCTGTGGGCACAGTGCTGTGGCCTTCCAAAGCTCTGCCTGTGCCTGTCACTTGGCTGAGGCCTCTGTCACTGCAGGAGGAGAGGGCCAGAAGCGTCCATTGGGAGAGCAGCTTCCTGCACACCTTTGGGATGGGAATTCAGTGTATGCCAGGCCTTACCTTTGAGTGACCCTGGCTCTGGGGTTGTGCCCATCCACACTCTGCATTCCCAGGTGATTCCATACTGCAGGAGGCAAAATGGGGATGGGTTTGGCCACAGCTCAGCTCTGTTCTTCAGGAAGAGCAGGGCTGCCCCTCCCATGCAGAGCAGATGCTCCCACCCAAGGCAGGAACTCCCAGTGATCAAGAGCTTCACACCCCCTCTGCTCCTCACCTCAGACTCTTGTGCTGTCTGGTCTTGCCTTGTTTTTGGCAGGAGCCCAAGGAGCAATGATAAATCAATCCTGCTCCCCTCTCAGTACTTGGGATTCTCCATGCTGGGATAAGAGGCAGCTCCTGGCAGAGAAACACACATGCTCCATGTGAGCAGACAAGTGTTGGCTGAGGAGCCTCTCCTTGGTGGGCAGAGCAAGGCTGGCTCCCATCCCTGCTCCTGGTGCCACCTCAGCCTCTCTTCACAAGGCTGGCAGCAGGTCAGGGTGCTGAGGCACCCAGTCCTTACCTCAGCTCCTCCAGCAAGAACATCTCCAGCTGGGCTGCAGAGCTGAGGACAGGCACTGACAGCTTGGAGAGCCTCCAGCTGCACAGGCAATGCCAGGGAATGCTGCTTGGCCCCACCAGGCACACACAGGGCCCTCTTCTGAGCTGTCTGTGGACAGACAGATGTCTGTCCTGCTGCTCCCAGCAGTCACACACCACAGCCAGCAGTCCTGCTGAGATTTTCCTGACCCATGGGGTTTTGCTCTGAATAACGCAAGTGAAATGTGTGGGGTGTGGACACATTACCTGCATGCCCTGAAATTACCTGCAGAGGTGGGGACCGTGGCCATCTCCTTGTGTGGACAGGGACCCCTGAGCAGAGCTCATCTCAGAGCTGCTGGGGTGAGATTGCAGTCACAGGAGGTCTTTGCATCCTTCTCACAGGAGACCCCTCTCTGAGGGCACGTCCTTCTCCCCATGAGCACAGGAGTTAGGGTTAGGGTTAGGGTTAGGAGGTGTTCCCACTAATGAAGCATTCCAGGTGGGATCCTGCTTGGAACCAGATTAATTAATGAGCCCTGTGTTAACAAGGACTGCATGGTCTATGGCAGTGAAGTCAGAGGAGCTTTCTAGGATCTCCCTCGTGTGCAGGTTCTGGAGGCACAGAGCAGGAGATTTCACAGTTGCACTTTTTATTAAAGCCCTGTGTTTGCTTTGGGCTGAGATGACCTGGAATAAGAGCAATATTTTGTTAAAACACTGATTGAAATTCTGTAGTTACAGGGAGAGGATGGCTGCCCTTTTCTGTGCAGGAGAGGGTAAGCACACAGTCCTCAGGGGAGTCTGAGCTGTAGCATTTAGTGAGAAAAGGGCAGGAATGAGACTGACAGCTCTGGAGTGCTCTGCTAAACAGCTTCCCTGCTTTCACCCTTCATTTCCTTGCCTAACCATAACCAGGAGGCTCACCAGTGAAGAAACCTTAAACACCTGCCCTCCATGTGCCCCTGGGCCCAGCATGGGGGCTGGGGGACAGGCAGATAAATTTCCATTGCTAAAACTGAAGACTGAAATCCATTAGAGAGACATGAATTTCCATACCCAAGTTCCTTTCCTTCTCCACTTTCCTTCCCCACAGGTGGTGTTTTCACTGTTCCTTCTCTGATTTTCTCATTCTGTGTTTCTCCCAGGCTTCCCCTGCACACTCAGTTCTTACCTCATTGTGTCTCTGCAGGACACGAGGGCAAGCACAAGCGAAGGAAAACTCACATTTCACAGCGCATTATTGAAGTGGATGTGCTTGCCAGGAGGCAGAAATCTGCTGTTCTTCTGCCTTCCACACTCACCTTCCCAACCTGTCAGGTCACTCACAGGGGCTTTCAGAAAGCAGCTGAAAAGCTGCACAGAGATTGTTTGGGGCTGCAGGGTGCCTGTGCAGGGAGTGCCACCATCACCCTCTGCGGGCAAAACAGCCACCAGGCTCTGGGGAACTGGGAACATCATTAATGAGAGCAAACCATCTCATCTAGGACCAAACTGTGAGCAACATCCACCACAAAACAAAACAAAACAAAACAAAACAAAAGTCCTTATTCTTTTTATTGGCAGCAGATGTTCATTTCTAAGGGGAAACAAATCCAGTTCCAATGCCAGAGCTGTGCTGGAGGCAAAAAAACTCTGTCTTTGGGGACAACCTGATGCCAATAATTATTATTATCCTTCAAAACTACATTATCATCCCAAATGGAATTGCTATATTCCTGCCATGAGCCCTGGTGGTAAATGAGGTTTTTCAGCCTGGCCAGGCTGTTTCTCCGTGACAATTAATGGGAGCTCAAAGCCTGGGTGCTGGGCTGGTTTGCCTTCCAATGCAGCAGCAATAGGGATGGAATTTTAGCAAAAGAATAAAAGTGTTTATACAACCCCTTAAATACCTCTTCACACTCCCCCTCATTCTCCTCAGAGCTGGCCTGAAGGGATCACAGGATTACAAATAAATACCCCAATCAAGTGCAATAACAAGAGAGCCAATGTCCATCATTCCTTACCTCCTACAGTTCCTATTCACATGTCAGAGCAAGGAGCACACAATGCCCCAGGTCTGTGCCCTGGCCACCTCCAAGGTCACACAAGGCAGACACGACCCCAGGCTGGGGCTCCCATCCTGCCCCAGCCCCAGGACATCCCCAGTGGGAGCAGGTGGGCTGGGAGCTGCTCTGCTCCATGCTCTCATCCTGGTCCTGTCCAGAGGTTCCTCCCAAAGACGTGCCCCCCACCCTCTGCCCTGGGCACCAACAGGGCTGTGCCCCTGCCCTGTGCCACCTGTGCCATGGAAAGCATTAGAAATGGCACCTGCGCACGCAGAGAGTGTGTGTGGACACAAACACATCAGTGCAGACAGGAATGGAATGGGGGAAATGCTCCTGTCCCCACTTTGTACAGGGAGGAGAGCAGAGAATGGGTTAGCAACGCTCAACACTGCAAACAGGAAAATGGACCCTTGTCCTTCCTTCCCCCTCAATCCCTCCTTCCTTCACAGTGACCAGGAGAAACAAAGGCAAAACAAACAATCTGACAACTTGGCTTCACAAAGAAGCTGAGAATTAGTCAAGTGGTGAAGATGTTCCCATTTATAGCTGAAATGCCTGAACATGTTGCTAAATATTCGTGGTCTTTATTAGCTCTGCTAATCATAACAGTTCTCCTGAAGAATGAATTTCCCTACATCCTGCCCTGCAAGCTGTGCAAGACAGCAAAATACTTATATTCTCCTGAATATTACTAATAATACTTATATTCTCCTGAATGGAAGGCAAAGGAAGGCAAGTTAGTGCAATTCTGTTAAATAGAACACAGAGTGTGTCAAATTTAATAAAGGGAGAAAAATTCATATCCTGCCATAGAAACATGAAAATAAAGAGGAAAGGGACACTGAAATAAAGACTTTATTTGGAGTGCAGCCATTGCCATCTCCATGAGGGAACAGTCAGCATCAGTCACTGCTCCTCAGCACGAGCAACTGGTGGGTTTAATTCCAGAACAGGGT
This sequence comes from Ammospiza caudacuta, assembly GCF_027887145.1. Lineage (NCBI taxonomy): Eukaryota > Metazoa > Chordata > Aves > Passeriformes > Passerellidae > Ammospiza > Ammospiza caudacuta. The sequence goes on along the minus strand of NC_080606.1, from coordinate 13,999,224 downwards.
GGGAAATGGAGACAAACACTTAAATAACTGAACTGTGAAGAGGAGTTCAGGAATGACCATGTACTGTGAAAGTAAAACTGTAATGCTAAAAACTAAAACTCAATTCCTTTCCAGCCTTTAGGAAAGACTTGGTTTATTAACCTGAATGTGAAAGGTCTGAGCAGTGTATCACAGTTCAGAAGCAAATGAAACTGTCCAAAACAGCCCAGAGCCACCCAGCCTACTGCAACTCCCCACTGATGGAACTGTGGTAAATCCATCATGGAAGTGATCCAGGCACTCCTTGTGCTCTGAATTCTGCCATGTTTGGCATGTATCACCAGTAAAAGGTCAAAATAAGCCGTGGAAGGAGCAGAAAGCTGCAAAATGTTAAGGCCATTGATTAATTGATTGCTTAATTCCTGTGGAAAACTGCCTGAAGGAGGATGTGGCTGCAAAAAAAACATTGTCTGTCTCAAAAACAGGAACAAAATCTGCTGCTCTGAAACTTGCTGCCATCATTATTTGAGGTATCATAAATTATATCCTAACAGTACACACAGTCTGGGCACCTGGAATCACACTGATGGTGGTGTTCAGCTTGGCTCCAAGTGTGGGCTTTAAATGGAATTGACTTCTGCAGTGCTGTAGGAACAGCAAGAAATGGTCAAAATGAGGCTTTGAAAATCCCTGTTGTTGCTGTCAGCTCCACCAACTGCAGGGTGGAAAATTTGGAAACAGGAGACCACCAAGGTCCCACAGCCTGCAGGACACAGCATGGATGGGATGCAGATGTATGCAATGCAAGCATGTGGGAATGATATCGAGGATATAAACCTTTATATGCTCTGAAGCCCCATTAATTGTGAAGTAATGAGCAGGAATTCCATTAATGGGGACACTCCCTGTACTTGCCCCTTACAGTGCCCCATAAAGCAATTGGCATTGTCTCCAGCAGATGCATTAGATGCTCCATTCATCTGATTTTATAAAGCAATTAGTCTGGTCTCATCTGCCAAGGAGACTTTTATGGGCCTGCCATGGAGAAGTCTCTTCAAGTGACAGACTATTGTGTTGTACAAGCAGACCTGGTTCCTGCAGAGCTCAGCCTGTGGCTTTGAGGGTGTTTATTACTATTTTTGCCTTCTCACGTCTGGCTAAGTGACAGCTGCTCTCCACTTCTACAATTTGGCACTACTGAACTGAGCAGCATCAGCCAGCGTGGGCTGCTGGGGGAGTGAAACATCAATCAAGGACCAAGTGCATTAATTCAGCCCTTATTACCAGGGCAAACAACAACAAAACACCAGGGATGGGGAGCAGGGCAAGAGGTGCTTTTGATCTGCTCCATGTGAGCTCCCGAGGGAGGGCTGGTTCCAGCACAGCCCCAGGCACAGCACCCACACCTCTGCCTGCTCTGGCTGCTCAGAGCAGCCCTGGGTTCCTGCTGCTGCCCCCTGCCCCATCCCATCAGGGACCCCAAAGAACATCAGCCCTGCTGCAGTGCAGAAACCCAGCATCTGCACCACATCTGGGCAAGGGGACACCTCCAATGTACCTGCTCAGCTCAGACTGGGCTGAGCCAAGCTCTGGGAGTGCTCTGGTATCACCTCAGAGGAGCAGACCCTGGAACTGGGGTGGGGATCACTGCTGAGCACTGGTGGGACAGGGCAGCCTGTGAAATGCCATCAGTCTGCAAACCAAGCGCTGTCTGCAGCCCGTGCCTGGTGCTAAACCTGTCCTCACTTGCTGCTACTCCTGCCTGGGCTCCTCCAAAGCCTGGGAGATCAGACACGTTCCTTTGCCCACCGCAGAGCAGGGGTGGGGAGGGAGGAGCAGCGGGGGAGAGCAGGCGGGGTCTGTGGGCACAGGTGAGTCCTTTGGGGGGCAGGTGAATCCTTTGGGGGGCAGGTGGGCTCTGTGGGGGCAGGTGGCATCCTTGGGGGGCAGGCAGGCTGTCTCCACAGTCAGTGAGAGAGCAGAGCTGTGTGTCCTGCTCCAGGGAGAGCCTTGGCTGCTGCCTGGGGCACAGGGCGGCTGCACATCCTCTCCCACGCGGGAATTCGGGGTGTGCCCTCACATCCAGGCTCCCAGGTAAGGGCAAGGCTCCTTCCTCCCTCTTCCTCCCCTGCTCTGTGATTGACCTAAGATGCTGAGTTATGATGGTTTGACTCTGACCCACCTACACCCCAACATTCAGGCCTCAAGCTGGATTTAACTGAGGACATTCCCCCTTATCCCTGCAGCGTGCTTTGGCCAGCCCCTCCGTGCTGTTTTCCACTTGAAGAGCTAAGTGATGATAATTGTATTCTGTTTCTCCTTCCTGAGCTAATTTTCTGACTCATTGTGGGGGTTTTTCTGCTAGCTTTTTGTTAATCTAGTTGGCATGTTGTGGTTTCTTTGTTCATTATGTGGTGGGGCTATATAAGAGGATTTGTCTCTGGAATTCAGGTATCCCCTGCGCTGCGCTCCCTGTTATCGTCTTCATCAGCAACTCTGCTGAAGGCACTCTGCTGCATTTGGCATGAGCTAACCTTAATAAATTCAGGCTGTTAATCACTCAGACATGTCTCGCTGGATCTTTGCACGCTGATTTCTGTGTGCTCAAATAGTTTCCCCGGGAGTAGACTTGTGGTGACTCAGTGTTTCAGTCATTTGCCCTCCAAACTCACCCTCGGTTCTGCCTCCTGAGGGGCTTTGCCTGCATCAATAGGGAGGGGTCTCCTGATGGCAGAGGGTTCTCCTGGCACCCTGCACTCCTCTGGGGTCCCAGGCTGGTGTGCAGGGAGCAAAGAGCTCTGGTGGTGCTGCCCCAGCAGCCCTGTCTGGGCAGAGCCGAGCACAGCCTTGCTCCTGTCCCTGGGAGCTCTCCTGGGATCCCAGCACTGCTCAGGATGACATTTCCACAGGTGCCCGGCGGGATGGAGACAGATTGAGGAATGTTTATAAGGAATGTTTAAGCAGCTATTTATGTGCTGAGCTAACTCAGACCCAGCAGAAGCTGAATTTCAGAGATTCCCTTTTCCAGAGCCTGGCTTGGAGTCAGCAGAGATGCAGCCTCCTGCCCTCCAGGCACTGATCAAACAACACTCAAGTTATACTTTTTTATATATATATTGTGCATTCTGTGTTTGCCTGAGAGCTGCTGGGAGTCAGGGCACCCTCGAGTGATACAGGAACCTTGAGGCACTGGATGAAGTGTGTGAAGCTCTGAATCTCACTCAGGCATTGATAATTATCAGTCCAGATAGCTGAGCCATTACAGAGATTCGATACAGTCAGCTCTTGCATCCTGCCCATTTAGGGGAGAAAAATTCAGCAATGAGGAGATGTTGTGATCGACAGATCCAAGGAAAACCAGCCAGGTTATTTCTGACAGCAAGAGATAGATAACTACAGGGATTAGCAGAAGATCCAGGGAGTGTGGAGAGACCCCTTCTTTGGAGTAAGGGCTTGGACTCCTCCAGAAAAAGGTTATTCAGCCATTTAAAGAAAGAAAGGAAGGAAAACAAACCTAACAAATATTAAAGAAAATACATGGCAGTTTGACAGCTGCTCACCAAAAGCTAGTGAGGAACAGTAAAAAAACAAATGATAGCTTCTTTAACTAATTAAATGAGGTGATGCTTATTAATTAGAGATTATCTTAACATTTTGAGAAACTCACAGTGATGTTTTTTGACTGAAAACAAACCCTTGTGTACACTGAGGGAGCACAGCGCTGGCAACCAGCACAGACAGCTTTGAATTCCCATGTTCAATAATGGTGAGCTCCAAGCAAAGTGCCTCAGGGACAGAGTATTCACCCACTCCTGCTGCCACTCCTTGTGTTCTGCTGTTTTCTTCTGGTGCAGGCACTGCAGTGCCCACCCAAGGTGCCCAGCTGGGGTCAAGTGAAGCCTGAAGCAAGGATCCCCCTCCTTTCTGTCCTTTTCCTTCCCACTGCAAAAATGGAAAATAACAAAAAAAAAAAAAAAACATAAAAATCAGTCCTTAGTTTCCCTTCTTTGGTCTGGCTTATTCTCCCCTGGGAAGGTGCTGGGAATTCTTATTCCCTCAAGCCACCCAGGCCTCCACTGCCTCTCTGGGCTGAGGATCTGTCTGGGTATCACCAGGGCAGACCAGGAGCCCCCCAGCAGACACAGCTGCCCTTGGGCTACTGAAATCTATCACCTGGTTTGCACCAACCAGACAGCTCCAGAGTCCTTGGTGGCTCCTCACAGGACATCCCTTCTGGCCCCTTCTTGCCCTCCTGTTGTTTAAATGAGACTTTTACAGCAACTAGCAACAATGCAGAATGATTCCATTCTTCAGTGAGTGAATGCTACAGCCCTGATGAAATATTTTGTGGCCTTTTACAAAGTGCCAGTGTAGCTCTCTTTACTGAATTAATGTATTTATAATAAAAATAACTTCTCAGTGGACTGCATTAATCTGTCATTGTGCCATCTGAGCCTGTGGCCATGGCTCCTGGGGTGCATCCCTGCTCCCCTTGTCTGGGGCTGGCTTCCAGCTGCTGTGGGTGGGACAGACAGGGCAGGAGGAGCAGCAGAATCTGAGAGCAAAATCGCTGTCAACAATCCTTACCTCTGCTGGAGGCTTTGCTATACACTAACTGGTGAGGCTCCCTGTGGATGGAGTTCATCTGCATGTCCAAGTCCTTCCTTCAAACAGCTGTCATCATGGATTTGTTCCTGCTGCTGTGCAGAGCCCCACGTTATGGCACGTGTTACAGCCAGTGACAGAAACCTGGGTCCACTCCCTCTGATAGCAATGAATGGGAAACCCTGAAAGCAGATCACGATGTCTGAGAAGCTCCACGTCCCCTGTACATATTCCTGCCCCCTGGGCCAGCTGCAGCGTGGGTTTTACTGGTGCTAGAGAGGCTGTGTGCCCACCATGCCAAGCAGAGGAGGGGCTATAGTAAGACAAGCCAAAAAATCAGCAGTAAAACAACAGAGCAGCCATGCTGGCTCCTGAGGAGAGCCTGAGAGATGCCCTTTGGTGCCTCCCACACCAGGTGACTCCCTCAGCTCACAGGTCCGTGCTGGCCATCGGGAGGTTCCTGGCGGAGCAGCTGGCCTGGCAGGCCGGTCCCTTCCTGCACCTGGCCTGCTCCAGCCACGCCTCACGGCAGGACAGGGCCCTGGGGGGCAGCGCCTGCTCCCGGGGCTGGGGCACCCTGTGGCAGATGCAGAGCAGGGAGCGCAGCCCCGCGCGGAAGCTCTCGTTCAGCCAGCAGTAGATGAAGGGGTTGTAGCAGGTGCTGCTCATGGCGAACCAGTGCAGAGCAAAATAGAGCGAGTTCTTGGTCCTGATGCCCAGGCTGGAGATCAGCACCACGTAGCAGTTCAGGGGGAACCAGCAGACTGCAAAGACCACCACCACCAGCATCAGCATCTTGATGCTCTTCTTCTTGTTCCTGTGGTGGGTGACGTACTGCTGCGTGGTGACGTCCCCGATGGCGTTGCGCAGCCACAGCTTCTTGGCCAGGCGCAGGTAGGTGACGGTGATGATCAGCAGGGGCAGGAGGTAAAGAAGGAGGAAGGTAGACAGGTCCAGATACTTCCAGACCAGCTCTGCAGGCTCGGGGAAGTCAGGGAGGCACAGACTCCGGACGGTGGCTTCCCTTGAAAACAGGAAATACAGATATGGCGTGTGGCCATTGCTGTCCCGTGGGTGCTGCTGGCTCAGCAAACCACACTGCCCACAGCCACCTGCTCAGAGGTGTAGTGGGGACAGAGGGAGGACACAGAGCCACAGCTCTGGCATGTCTCTCTCAGGTGGAGCTGCAGCCCCTGCCCTCCATGGCAGCACCCACCCTGCTGTGTCCCCCAGCAGCCAGGACCCCTTGCCCCGGCACAGTCCCCAGCACAGGATCCCTCAGCCACAGCCACTGCAGCAGCTCCAAGCCAAAGCTGCTCTGGAGGGGAGGGAAGGGCTGGAGGCAGTGAGAAAGCCTCAAAGGCATGACAAGCCCACCTCACTTCCCTTCCCTACCCACCATTCCCTTGCATCAGCTCCTACAACCTTCCTGCTACCTCTTAAAACTGCTGTGATGATTACTCACTTGGCTCCAGTTGAACCACTGACAGTGAACTAACAAAAGAAAGTGTAACCATACACAACAGCTCATTTTAACAACCTCTCACACCTGTCCCATCCCATCCAGCCCCAGGATCTGGGTGTGTTCCCACTGCCTGGCCTGCAGTGGCTCTCATCCCTCACCCTTCACTGCACTGCATGTGTCCCCTCCACACCCTGCAGCTGGTGTAATGGAATTTATTTCCAGTGGATGTTTTCTCCTTTTCTTTCTTTTCCCCTCTCTTTTTCTTCCTCTAATTCCATTTTACTCTTCTCTCTTCATCCCTCATCCTCGGTTCTCCTCTATCCAGCACAGATTTTAGCTCCCATCAAGCTGTACTATTCACTGCAGTATTGATTAATATCTTTAATATCCTGTTTTCAACTGCTGGAGCTGCCTTTTGTGCCACAAATAGGAGACTGCTGAGAACAGGCAGCTGAAGCAGGGGATGAGGTCAGAGCAGTGACAATGGGTCCACCGAGTACGGAGGGCCTGGAGATGCCACTCGAGATGGGAACTGACGCAGAAGGGAGAATCATCTTTTCTGAACTGCAGTCTTGGCTCTTCCTCCCCTGGATCTGGGGGACCTCACCACAGGGGATGCCAAAGGGGATGTGACAGGACAGTGTTTTGGTGAATCCTGACATGACCAGGGACTCAGATGGCTGCTGTGCAGTGCAGCCAGAGATGGATGTTGCTGGAGCCCCTGTTTCCCATCCCAGAACCCTAACCACTCCCTGGTAGCCATCCCAGGAGCCCTGACCCTGCAGGAGCTATTACAAGCAATATTACAACTGTGATTTTTTTTTTCAATGGAAAGCAGGGACAGGAATAGCATGTCCTGGAAGTCCTTATATTGCTGAGCTGCCTCGTGCCAGCCCAGGGCTCGGTTTCCTCTGGCCATGCCAAGGGATGAGCAGAGACAGGTGCCCCGAAACAGATCGTAGGGTTCCTTCATTCATGAGCAATTCGTTCCCTAATCCCCAAGCACAGCTGCAGAGCAATGCAAGCACAGAGTAACCCTGCCCTGTGTTTACAGTCTGTGCAGTTATGGGTATGATATCCCCTGGCTATGTCAGCCACATCGGGCACAAGCACAGGCAGGGGAGGGCTGTGAAGCCCCCGTCCCACTTGCAGCCCCTCAGACACCAAAACAGTGACAGCCCAGGCAGGCACTCACACCCTCCTGCCTCACCAACAGGAAGGATCTGGCTGGGCTGCAGGAAATTAGATTTGTCCTCTATACAGAAGGTCAATGTCTACAATAGAAATCTCATTCCTGCTGCCTGTCAGTGTCTCCTTGCCCCACTCCCTGGGATGCTGATCTCAGCCTGAAAATACAGGTCATGGTAAGATTATCCCCTTGGCCTCAAGGCTGGCATTCCTGCGAAGGGCAGCACCAGCAGCGTGACACCTGCCACAGAAATCCCACTTGGGTACTGTTACAGACTGTTTTCTAGACAAGAGAGGTCACAGCAATGCCACAGGCTGCTGGGGACAGGAGGGACAGAACAAGTTGGGTACCACAGAGGAAAGGACTGAGAGGGAAAAGAACTCAGAGTTTGGGGTTTGTATTTCTCCCTGGCAGAGGGTGACAGCAGAGACAAGTGCCACTTCTGGGCCTTTGTGAGGAGATAAGTTTCTGCTTTTATTTTTTTTTTTTTTCTTTTTCTTTCTTTCCCTCTACATTAGAACCTTCTTTTTTTTTTTTTTTTTTTTTTTTCCTGGTATTTCAGTCCTTATGTTGATGTGAAATTTCACTTCATCTGCAGTCATTGTGTTCAGCCAAGCCAAGAGTTCCCTTTCCTGAGGAGAGGCACCATGGCACACCAGACCAGCTCAGGTTCCTGCCAAAGCACTGGTCCCTCACCTGTCCCACCCTGGTCCCCCACAGCCCTGCTTCATGTAGAATATCTGTTCTCTATGTTTTTCTGTTAGTGTAACACTGGACAGAGGAACCTCAAGCTTCAGGGAAGGCTGGTCCTGCTTTGTGAATCCACATGGATGAAATACAGGGAAGTCACAACCTGAGACTCAGTGTAGGAAATCCTGGGGAAGAGGGATGAGTAAACCAGAGTGGTCCCCTGCTCGTGCTCCCTGCAGAGCCTTGGTGATGTCAGCACAGGTATTCCCAACAGGAAGTTTATTTTCTTTCTTTTTCAAACTGCAGTTTGACTCTCTCTCCTCCCTGCCTGAGTGAGTTAGATGGGCTTGGTCTGAGGAGCTGAGCAGGCAAAAGGAGGGAAGAGGAAAGTCCCTCAGGAGAAAGTTACCTTCTCAGGACAGAGCCTCTCCTGGCCAGGCCATGGCACTGGAGGAGGTGTGTGCTGCCAACAGCTGGGCCCCAGCCAGGCTGTGCCTGGGACTGCCCCAGAGCCTCATCTGGGCATGTGGGAGGTGGTGAGAGCAAGCCCTGGCCAGCAGGCCAGGCAGAGGGCAGGCCAGGCAGCTCTTCCACAGCCCCAGCCTCTGCTGGGAGAAGGGGGATGTCACCCATACACCAACTGCCTCTCATCCCACATCGCCCTGGGACACTCAGGTGCCCTCCCTGCTGAGCAAGGCACTGCACAAGAGCTGCCAGACCTCCACACACTCCCTGGGAAGGGGAGATCACTCACCTGTAGTTATACTGGAAAAGTTTTTGATAGACAGCATGGGGCAGGGAGAAACAGGTTGCCATCAGCCAGATGACAGAGATGCTCAGAGCTCCCTTTGTCAGGGACATCCTCTGCTTCAGTGGGTTCAGGATGACCTGCAACAGAGACTCTGTCATGACTCCTCTCCCACAGGAAGCAAAAGCCCTCACAGCCCACAAGAGGAGTGGGCAGATTGTGACATAACCTAACACAGCTAATGATAGGAAAATGACAGCCATGATTAGGAAAATGTCCTGTTCATTAGAGTGACCTGGAAAATGGGAAATGTTGAACTTCTCAGTTTGCTCAGAAGAGCTTTCAAACTTTATCCTCAATCTTGTTATGTGAGAACTGTTTTCCTTAAGCTGGAGGTTACATTAGGTAAAAAAAAAAAAAAAAAAAAAAAAAAAAAAAAAAAAAAAAAAAAAAAAAGGAAGAGATCTACCCAAGTGTCTTCACTCAAGGGTATGTTTTTTTATTCTATAGGAACTACATAAGAAATGTCTCTTGTTCCAGCTGGGCCTGTGAAGCTGAGCTTTCCTCCCCTCTGCTGAGGAGAAATTCACCTTTCATGAGATTTACTTTGTTAGATCTTTAAGCTGATAAAATCTGATAGTCTGGAACTTACTATTTGCCAATAGCAAGTGAAAGGGGAGTGATTGCTGGGGACAAGCACATGGCCTGGGCTGTCCTTGCTGCCTTGCACTGGACACAGAGCCAGCGTTTGCCATGGCCAGGGAGGGACAGAAAAACTTTTCATAGCTCCAGTCTCCTCCCAGAGCCTTGGAGAAGGGGGCAGGCAGTGTCACCTGGTGCCTGTCGAGGGCGATGGCCGTCAGGGTCAGCGTGGACACGTGCAGGGAGCAGTACTGCACAAAGCGGCTGATGTGGCACATGGCCTTCCCAAAGATCCACGTGCTGTTCACAAAGCGGACCTGGGGCGAAACAACACCTCATCAGCCAGGAAATGTGCTGAAAACAAACCCATGGGGGTCTGGTTTGTTTTCCTACAAGTCCTATAGCTGGAACCCGAGCTGGCTCAGGGGTGCTGACTGGTTGGGCAGCTTCACCCGGAACTTATAGAAAGATCAGCTATGCTGGTCTCTGAAACACCTTTACAGAAGAGTTTATAGGGTCAAACCCTGCTGATTGTGAAGTGGTGATGCCACAGCCCTTCTGGCCGGTTCTACAGACACTGTGAACAGTGGTAAAATTTTTTATTACGCTAACAACTATATTTGGAAATAGTGAACCAAGGTTTGATATCAACCCCACTGTCAGATTTGGAATGCTTTCATTGAAGCCTTTATCCAGCTGGCATCTCTGAAATGCTTGACTATTTTCTTCCAGTCACCCAGTATGACTGGCATTCAGACTGTTCTGACCCACTAAGGGACTCTCTAGTGCTCTGCTGCATGAACATTAAAAACACAGGAACTTGTTCTCATTCCCCAAGAAGCTCTTGCTGGGGTTTGGTAGCACACATTGTGAGAGACTTTGGAGTTTCTAGGAGTTACAGAGTCTAACAGAGCAACAGAGAGCCCACAGGTTGCTGAACAGTGTTTTGCTTGCCTGGCAGAGTTATCAGTTAGGCTTGGTGGGGTTGGGCTCCCACCTCAGCCCTAGGAGAGAGGGCATGGAAAGCCCATGACCACCAGGCATAGCTCTGGTGGGTGGGAGGTTCCTGTCCTGCTTGAAGGGACAGCAATACCAGCTACTTACCAAGGTGAAAGGTGTGTTGAGCAGCGTGATCATGATGTCTGACACTGCCAGGTTGACGATGAAGAGGCTGGTGGCTGAGTGCATCCTCTTGTTCTTCAGCACCACGTGGCACACCAGCATGTTCCCAAAGAGAGACATGACGATAATGACCGAGTAGGCCACGATCAGCAGCGCTTTCACTGTTGGCTTCTGGGATTCTGGCTCATATTTAGCCAGCTCAGCAAATTTCTCCCACTCAACAATGCGGCTCTCTGTCCAGTTGAAGATGCTCCTGTTTGTTGCGTGGTAGATGGACATGAGTTTGGCCATGGAAGAGTAATGGTCAAACTCCTCAAGAAACCCTGTCACCTGTGACTTGGATGGCTGGAGCAGTGAGCGAGGCATGGTAGGTTGACCCCAGTTTTCCATGCTGAGGAGCAATACCAATGGTGTGTCAGAAAGGGGTTGATTTGGGACCACACACTCTCTCACACAGCAGGAAGAGCAAAAACTTCACAGGTGAGCTCTGGGCTCAGGCAGGCTGCCTGAACATCCTGTGCTGCTGTCGCAGGAACTTCTTCCCAATGCAGAAACGTCACCTTCCGCTCTAAACAAATCCAAAGACGTCTTTCCAGCAACGATGTGAATTTTGAATAGAAACCAACATTTCACTTCCAAATCAGACAGGTCTGTATGTGACACTGCATACATCACAGCATGATTACACCCCAGCCACGAGGAGAAACCAAATTCCCCTCCCTAACTCCTACCCTTACCCCCTCTCACTTACCTCGCACTGCCCGGCCGTGTTTGTTCCCGACCGTGCCCGGTCCCGAGGGGCAGCAGCGGCTCCTCCGGCTTCTGCGCTGGACACCGCGCACCGCACACCGCGCACTGCACACACCCTGCACCGCACACCCCGCACCGCACACTCTGCACTCACCGCCGCACCCCGCGCACCTTCCGCACCGCACACACACCACTCTCAACGCACTCCGCACACACCCCGCACCGCACCCCTGCACCGCACACACCCCGCGCACCTTGCACCCCCCTCTCACCGCACCCCCGCACCTTGCGCACCCCTCTCACCGCACCCCGCGCACCTTGCGCACCCCTCTCACCGCACCCCTGCACCTTGCACACCCCTCTCACCGCACCCCCGCACCTTGCGCACCCCGCGCACTCTCCGCCCCGCACCTTGCACACCCCTCTCACCGCACCCCTGCACCTTGCACACTCCTCTCACCGCACCCCCGCACCTTGCACACCCCTCTCACCGCACCCCCGCACCTTGCGCACCCCGCGCACTCTCCGCCCCGCACCGCGCCCCCCGCGCACCCCCGGCCCGCCCGCACGTGCCGCCGGCGGGGCCGGAGCCGCCGCTCGGGGCGGAGCTCGGGGGGCGGAGCTGCTCCATTCATAAATCGGCACGGGCGGGGCCCGAGAGTCGTTACCGGGGCTGAATCCGTGCCGCGGGTCCCTGCGCGCATCCGCCGGTACCGGTCCCTCGGTAGCCAGCGGGGCTGCTGCAGGCAGGGGCAGAGGGCAATGCCCACCACACGGAGCGTCCCTTTCCCTGCCTTAACGGGAAAAGGGGAAAACCACCTTCAAAAAGCTCTCCCGGCCCGAATCTTTGCGGAAAGGCTCCCGATGGAGTTTCAGAGCTTGTTTTTTGATAAGTGTTTTTCTCACGGCTGGATCACTCTTGACAGGTGCTGACACAGAAGACAGTTTAGGTTTCAAAGAGTTTAGGCAACATATTTTTAAACGAGATAGTACCATATTTCTCATTTTGCATTCCATATGTGTCATTTATTCCTTATTATATATATCTAAAGGGGTTTTTTTTCCCTGTCCATTTCCAGTCACCTGCATCATCTCCTTCCTCTGTCCATGTACATGCTGTGGCCAGGCCATGCAAGGACTAAGGCAGGGGAGTAGCTACAGGATGGGGAACACATGGGAGGGACACGGGACATGGGACACAGAGAATGTGCCTCTTGCCAGACTCCAAATCCTGCTTCTGAGTAAAAAGGTCCCATGCTGACACGAGGAGCCAAGAATTCACTTTCATGGTCAGTGTGGGGTTTAACAGCCCAGTGCAGTTCAATAAACACCTGCAGTCATCCTGTGTGTTCCAATGATAAGAACACTTACATTTTCCAAATTATCTAATTTTTCCTAATTCCAGTTAATAATGCATTTTTAAATGTTGTTTGCAAGCCTGATGTCTCTCCTGGTACCTGGCATTTGTAACCTCTATCAGGGCACATAAACCATGATGACAGGTATAATGTTAGATTTTTCCTAGTTTTGGGGGCTATTTGCCATGGAGCAAACCGGGCATCCCAGCTTGCACTGTGTCAGCCATAGGCTTTTAGAGAGACTAATGAAGATCTTCCTGGCAAATAGTAGAAAAAGAGTCCAGATGAAGAGAGGAGGAAATTATTTGTATATTTGGTGTGTATTTCTAAGGAACTGGTTCTTGGCTCAGAATTTTGTACTTATGGATCCACAGGTGTAAGAGATGCACCAGTTCCTGACTGTGCCAGAGCTCCAGCTGCCTTCAGCAGAAGCAGAATGAGCTTTGCAGTTGCTCTCTGGAGTTTCTTGCCTGAGAGCTACAGAAAAGACACACTGGATGTTTATTACCACTATAGCAAGATGATCTGGGAGGTTTCTGCTATTTTTCAGTCCCCCTGAAGCCATTCTCACTGTGGCTGTGAGATTCTTGTGCATCCAAAGAGCTGTTTCATTATCCTCCCATGCTGTTCTTGCTGGCAAACCTTGTCACTGGCTTTAGAGCTGCAAGCTCAGTAGAGGAGAGCTGTGAGTTTAGTCTAATCATATTTCCAGCAAAAACCCAGGCATGTTAGCTTTCCCCAGGTGCAAATTATCAAACTACAGTGTGTGCTAGAGCCTACTGAAACACTCAGGCCCTCACTGGCTGAGGAGTTAAGACTTGATCCCTTACAGAGCAATAATCCCAACCAGCCTCTCGTGCCTTGGACCCCTGATGGAGCTGCCAGCCCCGTGTGTTCCATGCCATCAGACAAGTCTCTGGCTGATGCTCCTCTGGTTCTTAGCTGTCAGAAAACACTTCAGGAGCAGGAATGGTTGTGTTGTGGAATAATATAGTTAGAGTTTTCTCCCTGCCCTTCTTGAGCAAAATTCCAGTTACCTGCCTGTCTCTGAGGAGACTGAATGCAGGAGGTATTAAAGGTATTCAGTGCCTTTCATTCTTGTGTCTTACACTTAAATGTCAGAAGGTCCTTTTGTTTTGTGGAGGGCTGGTTTCCCTCTGGACAGAAAATAATAAAAGTGCAGATACACAGGCACCAGAGGCTTTGGAACTGAGGAGCTGCAGAACTACTCCTTTTGTCCTCAGACACTGATGTCTGTTAGATTTTAGGGCACAGAAAGTGTAGCTGAGCCCCTGAAATATTAATTACCAAGATTTATATTGCATGTGCTACCAATGTGCACAGGTCAGGCTGAGAGCTTTGGGACCAGGCACTCCCACCTGAGCCTGGCTCTCTGAGAGCTTCTGGAACCTTCCTCCCATCCGAGCTTTCAGCAGCCTCACGGAGGCTTTCAGGCTCCTCTCACGTGGCATGAACACACCAGATTTCTAAACAATGGACATTGCACATCTAAAACAGAAACTGCAACCAAATTTTAAACTCATATTCCAACTTAAATTAAAATTCAGGAGGCAGGAACTGGGAAGTGTAAATAGTCATCCATGATAACCAAACCTCAATTCCCCCAGGGTCAGAGTGTGATCTGGCATCAATTGCCACTGACATGGGAGCAGTGCTTCATGTGCATTAGGTCAGGTCAGAGCTGCCTTTATCATGGGCTCTGACTGGCTCTGAGATTCAGCACAGGCGAGTGGGTGGAGGGGCACCTTGTACAAAATGGGCTTCAAAAGGAGAAATAAGAAAAGAGCAACAATGCCATAGCAATGGAAATCGATGTCCTGTGAACAGTTACAATTTAGAATTCATTATTCAAAATACAAATGGCAATTACATAATAGCTACTAATAGTGCAGCTTCAGGGTATTTGGAAAAGAAAAGCTTTATAATGGATTTGATAGTCCTTGAGGTTCAGCTGTAAGGTTTGGGTGACAGAACAAAAGAGAACTACAATTTTATCTATCTATTACAATCTTCCATTGTAACTGTGCCCCCTCCCCACTCTGATGGCCTTTGTCTAGTGGCCCACTGGGGCTGGATCTTCAGAGTTCTTCTGTTTTGTTTTTCTTCTCCTTGGAAAAATATCATACAGAATGACTGACAGCACACCCAGTTCCTGTCTGATTGCTGGCCCCCTGATTTTCAGTGGGATGTGAAACCCTAGCAGGCAGCAGTGACAGCCAGCTCCCACCTGTGCTCCAGCCTGGCCGTGGCTTGGCCCATCAAAGTCTGCCCTTTGCTTTGGTGCAGCCCATCTGTGTGGGAGTTAGACCCATCCATTTCATTGTCCTTTGCTGGGGTGAACTCTCTGCTTCAGAAGCCTCTGAGCCTTGAACACTCCGTACGGTGTTTTCTTTTTAGGAGGTGGTTCTCCTCCCTTTGTGTGGTAGTCAAGACAGAAAAACAAATAAACAAACAAACAAAACCCAATAAAATCCTGTTTTCCTTAACAGAAAACTCTTTGCTAATGAAAGGGTCTTGACAAAGAGTAGGAGAGGGAAGTCACTCTCTGTGTGTGGTGTGCATGGGGGCTGTTATTTAGGATATTAATTCCTTCATCCCTGCCTGCAGCTCACTCTGCAGGGGCACCAGCCAGAGCTTCTTTGAGGTACAGGAACAGTGAGCAGAGACACCCCCACACCCAGGTGGGACCGTGTGCCACCCACACTCACATCCCCACTGCACTGAGCTCACAACAACCTTTGCTGAACAGTTCAAAACTCACACATCTCTCCCAGGGTCTGAGCCCAGCCCCTGTGTGGGCACATTGCTGGTTTGAGGCCAGGGAGCTGCAGCTCTGCAAGCAGGGCTTTGTCAGAGCAGCTTCCCTTCAGAGGTGTCTGGAGTGGAGGCCAGCAGCTGTCAGACACTGCACAGACCCTGCCACAAGCTCAGGAAAGAGCTGGATATGTTTGACAAGGTGAGGAAGGCTCAGGCAGCACCCTCCCCTGTGCTGTACATCCCCTGGCTTTTAAGAAATGCCGTCCTGGAATGGCTCATTATCTCTGTCCCCTTCCAAGACCCAATTAATTTAAAGCATGATAGGTTTGCTGGGATGACTCACACACCAAAGGAAGGGAGGAATGAAGACAGGACTTTAAAGTATTGGTACAATATACAATTACTTCAAAACTCTGTCCTTTGTGCAGCTCTGACCAAAGGAAGAGATGTGACCAAGGCTGAAGTTCCTGATCCAGGAAGGGACAGTCGTGCAGAGGCTGATGGCAGCTGTAGCATCCTGCTGAGGGATTCTATGTGGGGACAAATCCAGATATGTTCTATCTGGGGACAAATCACCCACCAGGGCTCTGATTCAGGGGCCTCACCGTGTGGCAAATATCTGTGTGTCAGCTCAGAAAGCCCCTGAGCTGTGGAGCTCTGGTGACAGCTCCATGCCTCCCTCAGCTGGAAGGATCCCTCATGGATCCCAGGAAGGATCCCCCAGGATCCCTGTGTTTGCCCAGTTTCTGGGTTTGGGAGGAATGGTTCAGCCAGCAGCAGCACTGGTGACAGGTACCTTCCTGTGTCACCCCCTGGGTGCCCCTGCCAGGGGTGCAGCTCTGCCACCCAACCCAGGGCAGCCAGGACTGGGGAGCAGCTCCGCCAGAGGATGGAGGATGCTGAGGCAGAACAACCACAGGCACCAGCAGCTGATGCTGGGGGCACTGTCGGCAGGAGCCTCTGCAAAGCTGAGCTGCAGCAGCTCCCAGCAGGCTGCCAAGGTCCCTCCCTCTGGGTTTGCAAATGCGTGGAAGAAGCAGGAGCACAAACGGCCAGGAAAGGAGGGGCAGTTCTGACAGACACTTGTGCTGAAGCATTTAAAACTCAATTTTCAGCTCATTCAGTTAAAAGAGGTTGTGAAATTACAGCAATAAAAATCTGAAGAGCATAATCCAATTGGCACTTTCCTGGGAGGTCTAAGGAGCTCAAACACAAAAGTAGTGATTATCTTGCTCTTAAATTATAAGTTTAACTATTTTACCACCAAGGGAACAAAAGATGGCCAGTAGGGCATCCTTCTTGAAAGGGACTCCAGGGGCAATCCTGTTTTTTTTTACATCCAAATTCCCTTCCAAGCAGCCTGAAATAAAAGGATTAATACATTCTGGAGGAATGTGATTTATTGGAGCATGCAGACGTGTCAGAGAAAGGACCCCCTTGCTGGAAGGAGGCCACCATGGATAAAGAGGACCTTTCCCTTTGGATCCCTAGGAGGATTTCCACTGGTTTCCCCTGCAAAAGCTCTTGAAGAGGCTGATGTGGGTGGGAGGGTGGGCACAGGGCAGCCTTGAGGATGGACAGAGAGTGACTGGCTGCCTCTCTGCACAGGACACATGGATGGCCACGGGACAACTTCAGGGAACTGCAACAAAGAGGAATGGCTGGGCAGGTTTAGAATGAAAGGGGCATTTCTCACTGCTGTGCACAACTGGGTAGTGCTGGGATTGCTCAGGCAGCTCCCTGTGCAGCCCCACGCTGCCCCTCTGCCCCTGGAGCAGCCAGACAGCACTGGGGTGACTCACCAAAGCCTGGTACTGCAGATAATTGGAGCCTCCAAACTCTGTCAGGAGCTAGACAAGAGCACTGAGCAGTGAGCTCTGGCCCTAGGATCAAGCAGCACAAAGATTTCCAGGGCCACTTGGAGACTTCGTTTTCTGTAACAACTGTAGACAAGGCAGTAATTTTCCATTTCTTTACTTACTGGTGTAGAATTCTAAACAACCCAGGCAAGAAATGAACACACAAACCAGCCAGCCAGCATATGGCTGCAGAACACTGCCAGCCAGCATCTCTGCTCCCAGCTGCAATTATCCAGCAAAACACGTTACCTGTGCCAGCTCTGGCTGGTTCATCAGCAGAATTTTGATCAACTTAAATGGAAACGGGCCCACAGGGTGAAGTCAAGGCCCATCAATGTGCATTTCACAGCTGGGTAAAGTCAAGGCAGGTTTTTTCCACTTCACAATAGTAATACACTATTTCTAGCAAAAACTTTTGTATTAAATCCTCTGGACCTGTGACTGCAGAGCAAGTTCAGGAATCAGCAGAACCAGAAAGGACATACCTGAAGGTGTCTTCTTCTTACCAGTTCCTTTGGTTTCCAGCCACCAGCATCACTTGGCCCCTAGCCACTGGAACCTCTCCTGCAGCATGTTATTTATTAAACCAGAAGATTAGGTTTTCACAAAAACAAACCACAAACAAACAAACAAACACAAGAATAACTAACTTACTATCAGAGAGCTCAGCTAATGAAGCCTCCCAGGCTGTGACAGTGGCAGTGAGGTCACATCTCAGCCCCTCAGCTGGCGCTGGGCAGGAGCTGCTTGCTGCAGCCCAGTTACTGCCCCTTGGATTTGGGTTCTGCAGGGGCTGGGCCCCTCCCCAGCCATGGCAGGAAATGTTCTCCTTGCCAAAATGAAGCTTGGCTATATTTTGAAATTTCTGGGCTTCTCCTGGATTCATGGAGCTCTGCTGAGGGTGCAACACCTGTCAGAACAGAGGAGGGATTGTTCCTCTGCTCCAGAGCTAAGGTACCTCAGGTACCAGGAGAGGTTTCAGAAATGCTGATTTCTTGCTTCTGCTCAGCTTTCTTGCTCCAGGAACTGATCTAAATCACAGTTTTGTGGGGTTTCTCCCTTTCCAGGTGTAAGAGGAAAAATTACGAAACCTCTTCTTGCTTTTGAGAAGTTCACCAAGGATAGGAGGCCCAAACACCCCAGGGCTGCTGCTGGGGCAGGGACCACTGGGCCAGGGCTGGAAGGAGCAGGGATGGGGAGAGAATGCTGGCAGGGGCTGCCCTTGCTTCCTGCCCAGCACATCTCCAAATCCCTGAAACCCCGAAACCCTGACCATGGGGCTGCAGAGCCTTTGGTGGCACAGAGACCCACACATGGCAGGGGCTCCTGCTGGGCAAAAGTGGGGGGACCAAGGGAAATGTTACTGCTGCTGCTGCTGAGGCTTTTCCCAGGAGGAAACACAGAGAAGGATCTCAAAGCCTTTGTTTGGTTCAATGCCATCCCCCTTGGGACCTCCAGCAACCCTGCCCAGATCCTCCCTGGATTTCTCTGGTTCACAGTGCTTAATTACACTGGGTGATTGATTAATTTCTGTATTTGGGGCTTATCCAATCTGGGACTCAGGTTCTCTCATTTTTCTTCCAGTTTCTTCCTGCTCTAGATGATAACTCATTCAGGAAGCTTCACCTCAAAGAAGCCCCTTCTGTTAGATTTTCCCAACCGAGGCCCTCGAGGCCGTGGGCATCAGGTGGATGTATCTGCCAAATATTTTTTCTATTTTCTTAAGACTTTAGAGTGCCTGGGATTTAAATGCACTAATGTTCTGTGTTTTCTGTTTCCTTGACTAGTTTGGCAAGCACAGAAGCTAAACCTTTCCCAGAGGCAAATGAATGGCTGCAAAGAAGGAGAAGCAGGAGCCTGTTTTTGTTCACTTAAGAATTTGTGAACAAAAAACTGAAAGGAAACTCAGGAGACAGGCATTTCCTTTTTGTATAGAGAATTCAATGCCAAGTGCTGGGCTCAAAGAGGCATTTTCCACTTTCTATTCAGCTCATTTGTGCTAATCAACAGGGGTATAATCTAAGTGAAACTAGTAAGTGCAGGTCAGTAGCCCTGATGTGGTTTGCTGGGATGGAGAGACAGCTGGCTTAGACCAGTCTAAACTGATGTGTGGACCTGAACCCTAAAATACTCCTGTGAAGAAAACAACCTGTTGTCAGCACTGAAGACCTCATTTGAGAGTGGAGATCCTGCACAGGTATTGGGCTGGCTCCTCATTTTGGCAGTCTAAGTCCTCTCATTCTGATTCAGGAGAAAATCCTGAATTCCCTGGGAAGAGGGAAAGAACAGAACTCAGTGTTGCAGTTGTGTAGCAGATGTGAGCAAAGATGAGCTGACGTGATTCTGCTTTGCTTGCAGCTCAGGTGACAATAAAGTGGCAGATTCCCCATGTAGCAGAAGCTCATTGATGTGCTAAAACTCAGTGTGGCTCTGGAGGCAGCCACAATCCTACATCCCTGACCACCAGCCTGTGTTTTGTACTCCAGTCAATCAGCCCTGACACAGAGCGCTGGAAGGCCCCAGTGCCTTTGTTGCTGTGACAAGGAGGGACCTTCAGCAGGGAGATTCTTTGCCAGGCTGCTCAGTGAGAAGTCTTCTCTCTTCCCTCCTTAGCATGTGATTGGGCTCAAACACACCAACAGCTTAAAGAAAGGCTTAAAACAGAAAACTCTGTTGTGTGTATGTGTGGGGAAACAGGAACAGCACAATAACAAATTTCAGGAGTTCTGTAATGTGGTGGTGTTTTGCAGGCACCCCCAACATGGACGAGACGAGGATCTGACTCCATGTTTCAGAAGGCTGATTTATTATTTTATGATATATATTATATTAAAACTATACTAAAAGAATAGAAGAAAGGATTTAATCAGAAGGCTGGCTAAGAATAGAATAGCAAAGAATGATAACAAAGACTTGTGACTGAGACAGTCAGGACAGCTGGACTGTGATTGGGCATTAATTAGAAACAATCACATGAGACCAATCACAGATGCACCTGTTGCACTCCACAGCAGCAGATAATCATTGTTTGCATTTTGCTCCTGAGGCCTCCAGCTTCTCAGGAGAAAAAATCCTAAGGAAAGGATTTTTCATAAAATGTGTCTGTGACACTGTAACATAAACCATGCCCTGGGTCTGGGGGGTTCCAGCTGTAGGTGTTGCAGGAGCAGGGGCAGCTCAGGCTCCTGCAGCACAGCAAACAGGCACCACAGGCTCAGAGCATCCTCTCCCAGCTCAGGATTGTTCCAGGCTCACCTGCAATTGCAGCCATGGGCAGGTGCCTCAGCAGAGCCCTCACTAAGGCTCAGAGCCAGAGCAGCACTAATGGGTATGACCAGAATGAAGATCTCTTGAGCAACATGAACCCTGATTGGTCCATGTCTGATGACAGTCTGCTTTTGCAGTTCTCCTTCAGGACTTCTGTTTCTTCTCCAGGACTGAATAATTCTTATTCAATGAGCCCTTCATCAATATGCAGCTACATTCTGAGAATGAGCTGCCAGGACATGACAGACACTTTCTGCTGGATGATATTAAAATTTCTTACACAGGCATTTTGATTCAAATGAATCTAATTTTCTAATAAAAGCTTTGAATCAACCTGTAGCTCTCATACTTGAAACACCAGAGTGGTCTGGAGAAGAACAATGAATATTCAGAACTCCAAATCTAGACACAACAATGGTTTTTTCCTCCACGTTTGCTCCCACCTCCTTTCTAGGGGTCAGTGCATTAAAGAAAAAGGTGTGAAGTGTAATTGTCCTCCTGGTGCCTCTCTCTGTGCTGCCCATCACATGCTGGGGCTTCTGGGGGTCACCAGTCAAGCAGGTTCATGTTCCCCAGTAATATGATGGCTTTCAGCAGTCTGCTCCCTCTCTCAAAAGCTGCCTGCTACACCAGGAGAGCCCAACACAGGCTTTGATGCTGTTATCTGCCTTTGCTCCCCTGCTTATCAAACACTTTGAAATATGTGACACTCCTTCTGCAGGCACTCCAAACCATCCAAGCACTCCCTTTCCACAGGGCTCAGCAATTAACACCAATCCCTGGCAATAAGAACATAAGAGGAACCAGAAGACAAGGGGCAGCTCTTCACAGGCTGGGAACCTGCCTTTAGAGTTGCCTCAAGAAAACTCTTCCTGGACACTCAGGCAGTTTATCCCTTGGTGAGGACAGAGGTTTCCTAGAACCTCTTCAGATAGCTTGTAGGATTTGCTTCATTGAAATGCCAGGAAACAGCATCCCCATTCCTATGCCCTTTTGCACTGGGTTTCTTCCCCAGCCAGGAAAGACAGAGCAAACTTTTCTTGAGAAATTTATTAAGATGCAAAGGTTTGCAAGGATGGCCAGAGGGGACAGCTCCTGGTGCCAACCTCCTGAGCAGGGCGACACAGGGAGGGAGAGGCACCTCTGAGGTGGCTGTGCTGCTCCTTCCATCCCCTCTGCCCAGCACAGCCTCATTCTCTTTGTGATCTTTAACACCCCCTGTCCTCCATGGGTTTGTTTTTCCATATATGAGCACATGCTTGGCTTAATGTTCCCTCAGCATGAAAAACTGCACACAGACAGGGATGACCGTGATCTCAGAAGCAAAAAGTGAAGGTAACTGCAGCTGAGCTAATCCTTCATCAAGATGCTGTTCAAAGTGCAAAAGGATGGGGGGCAAACCCTCAGGAGTTCTGAAATTTCAGGAGTTCTGAACTGGCATTTCCAAGCATCACAAAATAGTGTCTTTCCTGCAGATCATTTGGACTATGAGAAGGAAAATGGGCAGAATAATCAGATGCCATTGAACCCTCACAGGAGTGCAGTGACACTCAGGGAAGGGAGAGCTGTGGAACAGCCTGACCAGCAGCACAGGAGAGAGAGATATAGAAGGATTCCCTGGAGGGAGAAATCACTTCAAAACTCTGAAAAGCAGACAAGAATAGGCAATTATACTGCTAGGGCAGCAAATCAGGCTTTTAGGTGCAAAATGAAGCCTAAACTTTTCCTGAAATCCCTAAGTACTTCAAGATCTGGGAAATGGAACTTCAACCACATCCCTGTGAGGAGCAGAGCCCCTGGCCAGCATGAGTACCAAGCTGGAGGAGGCCAGAAACACGGAGCAGATACAGCCAGACCCTGATGTGCCCCCCAGCTCCCCACAGCCCAGAGAAATCAGCTCTGGACACAGACCCACCAAACCAGATCCCTGCACCCACAGAGCCAGAACCTTCCCAAACCTCCTGGGCCTCAGCCCTTCACAAACCTGCTGGGCTTGGGTGCCAAAACCACCCTCCAAGGGCAATTCAAGGTTTATTAAATGCCCAACAGCTCATGCACAAACCCCAGCACAGCCAGTGCAGCCAGGAGCACACAAGGATTTGTGCCCCTCAGATATCATTTTCCAGTGGTACAAATAAGATCCACTGAGATCCAGACTTCTTCATTTATGCTTCTTCTGAAGCTGGAGCTTACTGAAGATGGGGATGAATCTCTAGTCTACACCATATCATGCAGCACAAACCTGCTCACGGATTCTAAGGCGGTGAAGAATTATCTGACCCTCAGAAAATGCTGTACAGTCTGTCCTATCCTGATTTTCTTGCTCCTCCAGCAAATCACTCTGCAATTTCCTGCTGTACAGTGCTAAAATAGAAGGGAAATTGTTTCCTTATGAATCAGCACAACCAGCATTTTTTGCTTGTTTTATCTGGCTGAGCAATTTTCTCTTAGGAGAGAGAAAATAGTGCCCATGATCCTGTGAAACACCCATGGTCAAACACCTGTATATCCCAGGGTGAGTGAGTGAGTGACTCTGGACATGGGAGCCAAATATTGAGAGGCAATATTTATTTTTTCACCTGCCATTGAGGGGACCCTGTGGGCTCTGCTGGGATGCACAGGCAGCATCTCCCTGGTCCCAGGGCAGTGAAGCAGAGATCACCATTGAGGCAGCACCGTGCCAGTTTGCCACCCACGCTGTTCTGCATGCTCCCACTCTGGGAAGGGGGCCAGTGGTGACACAGGCAGGACAGCCCAAGAGTTCATGCACTGCAGGCACACCATCCCTGCTCTGCTCCCTGTTTGGGAAGTTTGGAGTTGCTGTGGAGACACAGAACAGGATGTGACATGACAACTCCTCTGCCTACGACCTTAAAAAAAGATTTATTTTTATTAACAAGGAATGCACGCAGACAAATATTCCTGTGCTGCTGGCAGGCGTCTGTGTGGCTTGGCAGGAGCCACATCCCAGGCAGTGGGAGGGCAGGGGATGGACAGAGCTCAGCTGGGCCACAGCTCCCCCTGATACAGGGCACAGACACTCCTGCCCCCTGCGCCAGCTGCCTTGGGAGGGAGCACCAAGGGGACACACACTCCTGTGCGGGGCTGGGTGCCCTCCTGGTGTCAGAGCCAGGCTTTCCCCCTGCAGCAGCTTCCCCAAAAGAGCCCTCAGACAGAGCAGGATGGAGAATCCCACAGATCCCTGCTCAGGATAAGGTTTTTCCTCTCATTCTCTGCACAGCAGCTTCCCCAAAAGAGCCCTCAGACAGAGCAGGATGGAGAATCCCACAGATCCCTGCTCACGATAAGGTTTTTCCTCTCATACTCTGCACAGCAGCTTCCCCAAAAGAGCCCTCAGACAGAGCATTATGGAGAATCCCACAGATCCCTGCTCACGATAAGGCTTTTGCTCTCCTTCTCTGCACAGCAGCTCAGTGTTATAAAGCCTGACATGGAGCATCCTCAGCCCTGATGAGGGTCCACCTGCATCTGTCCCTTCAGAGCCAGGTTTGGAGTTCTGTGCCAGTCTCACACCGGGCACTTTGCCTCTGAAATTAAATCTCTTGCAGTTGCAGCAATCCACAAGGAATCGTGAGTTCCATAGGAGTGATGGATAACTCCTCTTTCTGAGCAAACACGACTTGACACAAGCTTAAAGAGCTTTTAAAAGCTGATCAAGAAGAAGCTGTAATTCATTACTGGAAGCTGGAATTAATTACTGCTGATAATCACATTAACCAGAGAATGCACATTCTTTGCAGGGAGTGATGAGGAGTGCTGACAGGTAAAACAGTTAAGCTCAAGAGCGTGGAATTACCCTTTTCTTCAGGAAGACCAGAGACAGAGTAGGAGAAACACATTCATCTGAAACTCCTCGTGCCATTTAGTTTTCTGTCCCCCTTTCAGGACATCCCCAGTTTCTTCCCTCTCTCCAGAGCTGGCCATGCTGAACCATGCTGTCACTCTCACCTGGATCCCTGGGATCCCATCCAAATGAGCTCAGGCTCTCTGCAGTGCTATTTGAAAGGTCAGGATCTGAGTCATGACTCCAGTATGGTGATATTTTTGGCACTGCTTTAATCATTTTCTCCTGTATGTCTCATGCACTGCCTGCCAGAACCCCTTGTCCTCCCAATTATGGTGAAAATAGATAATTAGTAATAGCCTAATTCAGGCACTACTTGGAATTATTGACGAACATACTCTAGTCCAACAATATGAATTCTTCATTTATCTTTTCCACTTCAGTGCTGGCACAGGGATAAATGCTGGACCAGGCTTTCCAAGGGAGAGGTTTGTCAGCTGCTGGCAATGTTTATGTTAGAGTCCTGACGTGTAATGCTCACATGCTGGTGCAAAAAGGGACATGAAGCCCGTCACTAGGATCCCTGCTGCTCCCTTGGGGTCTCCTCTGGACTCCCAGTGACAGAACTCTCTTCTGTGCTCTGCAGAAAAACAGTACCCTGCTCCACAACCCTTGTGCTCTCACCACACCAGCCACCAGGCATTCCAGATCACATGAACTCACAAATATTTCTGACATTAATTTGTGTTCCTCAGTCTAGACTCATCATGTCCAGCTATTTCATTCCTGAGATCCCAAAAATTTCAAAACTGCATTTCCTCTGCCGAAGTTTCATTCCACATAAATATTTGTTTTTAATGTCTCATATTATTTGACAAATATTAATTCATACCAGCCCTCCTGTGAAGCAGAGAAATTGGTATCATTAACTTCACTTTATGGAACGAAAAGAGAAAATATTTGCTGATGGCAAAGAGGGAAAACTGGTGTTAATGTGGGAGTGAGAGCTCAAAGATGGAGCTACCCCTCTCCTCAGCAGAGCAGTGCCAGGCATCCTTTTTTGGGTGGCCAGCAGAGACGTGCATGGCTTCTTCATTTATGCTTCACTCCCATCTGCTCTTCTGTTTCATTCAACACAACCTTCTCAATAAACACCAGGGTTGCCCAGGCACTAGATCAACAAGGGAAGCCACCCTGCCTTCCCTCCCTTGCCTGCCCTGCAGAGCCCCTGCACTCAGAGCCCCTTTTCCTCAGCCTGAAGGTGACACCAAGGGCCTGCAGAGGGAGAACACCCCTGGCCCTCACCTGGGGCTGGTCACTGGGCTTTGTCCTCACACTGCAGGGGCAGCTGGGGCAGATCTGAGCACCAACACATTTACCACAGGCACCACGGGCACTGCCACACACCATGGGCACGCTGCTGTGTGCCACGGACACTGCCACACACCATGGGCACGCTGCTGTGTGCCTTGGGCACTGCCACACACCATGGACACACTGCTGTGTGCCATGGGCACTGCCACACACTGTAGACACACTGCTGTGTGCCATGGGCACTCCTGCACACCTCCTGGGCATCACAGGGGCACTGCCACACACCATGGGCACACTGCTGTGTGCCATGGGCACTGCCACACACCATGGACACACTGCTGTGTGCCTTGGGCACTGCCACACACCATGGACACACTGCTGTGTGCCACGGACACTGCCACACACCATGGACACACTGCTGTGTGCCACGGGCACTCCTGCACACCTCCTGGGCATCACAGGGACACTGCCACACACCATGGGCACACTGCTGTGTGCCATGGGCACTGCCACACACCATGGACACACTGCTGTGTGCCACGGACACTGCCACACACCATGGACACACTGCTGTGTGCCATGGGCACTCCTGCACACCCCCTGGGCATCACAGGGGCACTGCCACATCTCTGGAACACACTGGCACAAACCCTGCACATCTCACCAGGGTGAAACTCTAACCCTGCCCCGACAGCATCCAGGCTGTGACAGGGGAGCAGACCTGGCTGTGCCCTGAAGGCAGGGCTTTCTCAGCTACTTTTATTTTTACCAGGGGACATGTCTGACCCACAGAGGGTTGATCTGACCCACAGTCCCAGCTGTTGCATGGCTGAGCTGCAGCAAACGTGCCAACAGCACTCGACACTGGCACAAAACAGCCTTTCCCCTTTTTAATGGTACATGTACTGGAAACTCCTATCTCAGCTAGCAGAATCCCAGACTGTCCAACTCTCCATCTCAGCATGGAGAGGTGTTAGGAAAGATATTTTTGAAGTTCTGGACAAGCTCAGTCAGTGAAGTGCAATTACTACGAAAAGCTCTTTGTGTAGAAGATAAATGTTGCTGTGCACACAGGATCCTGCACTGACCAGACAGAACCAAGAGATAAATCAGAGCACACATTCAAGGAACACGCTTTCCTGATACTAATACCTCAGATATTTACTGAGGCTTGGGAGAAGGGACAGTTATCTGACTGACACTGTATTTTCCTTTTCTCTTCCCTGCAAAATGCATGTGGGTTTTATGGAAGAACAGAAAACTGGCATTATTAGAAGTCACCACAGAGGTATCTTTGGTGGTTGGAGATTTTTATTTTGGAGGAGACTATTTCTCTACTGCAGTTTTCCTGGTCTTCTGAATATGTGTTGAATTTTCCAATAAATGTGTCCCTTAAAAGAATTATTTTGTCTGTAGCCCAAAGTATGACTTTATCACCAAAAATTCCTCTGCCAAAAGCCCTTGTCAGCTGCCTGACTGATTGCTGAAGGCTAAGCACAATTAATGAGACCGCCAATATTCAGAATTCCTGCATGACCAGGGCAAGAGGAAGTATTCAAGACATAAAATGCTTTTTCCACTCAAGAGGTGAAAGTTAAAATAGCATTAATAATAGCAGAATGGGGTTGCAGCAGTCTTCCATTCCTGGGCTACCAAGAAACCCAAACATATAATTCATAGCATTTTTGGGATCATTTAAAAACACTTTAATTCGTGTCAAGCAATTTGCAGAAAACTGGGTAAGACTCCAACAAAGACAGGCTTTCCTGATTGTTCTTTGATTGTTTTAAGATTTTTTCCATGTTTGAACAGCAGCACACAGAAGCACTCAGGCTGTTGGTGGTCCTGGGGACACCTGGCTGGAGCACAGTGAGGGGACACAGGACAGGGTGAAGAGCATTGCCCTGCATGGGAACCCTGCTCCTCCACCTGTTTTCCCTGCAGGTGGCTCTGCCTGGAGAGAGCAAAGGCTGAACACTGGATGCGGGGCAGAGTCCAGGCTCCCATTTCACCCAGCACAAATTGTGTCACTGCCAAAGCTGCCAGATGTCCCTCTCCCTGGAAAAGTGCCCATGGAGCTGGGACAAGCAGGAGAGGAACTCTGGAGCTGGGCTTAGAAAAGCAAGTTTTGATCCTTGCCAAGGTCTCAGACATGTACATTCCTGTGAAAGACTGAAGCATTTCTCAGTGCTTCCTGTGTCCCTCGGTGCCTCCTGTGGGGTTGTGAGTGCCTGCTCAGCCCCACTTGCAGTTGATGCATCTCCCCCTACTTTGGTGATGGTGGTGAAGAGATCTGAGCAGTTCCCTACTGAACTGCAGAGGAACTAATTATTGTTTTAGATGATTTTTAACTTAGACACACCACTGAAGTAGAAGAGCTTCTGCAGGAAGGCCTGTGCTTCAAACAGTGTTTCCATGTGGTGACTGCTGGAGGCAAAGGTGTTTTTGGAGGATGGAGGTATACTGGCCACAGCCCCCAGCTCAGGAGGAGCTTTTCCCACCAAGGAGGAAGCCTTCCACTTGCTGGGCCAGGATTTCATTGCATGGTTTCAAGACATGCATGGCTGTGAGGATCATTCCAGTTCTGTGTCTGGCATTGCCTCTGAGAGTCTGCCTGATCAAGTCCCTCAAAAACACTGGTGGGAGAATCCATTTTCTGTGTCCTCTCCAGTTACTGGCTTCCCAAGCACACTGCCTCTTTCCAAAGCACATGGCTACTGTGTGAAAACAGGGGGGGTTATTGGGAGCAACTGGAGAGGCAGCTTTTAATGGCTGGAGCTTTCAGAGATTGCTCCTGTGGTTGTAATGTTCCCTCAAACTGGATGGTGACACATACCTAAGGGTATCAGCCAGCCCTGCTCCTGGCCCTTCAAACCCTGCTCTGAAATGCAACACTTTAGAAATATGATGGTTTAGACAACTTTAGTCAGTGAGTCAGTTCTGGATTATCAGCCCACAGAGGGAGGATACTGACTATCCCTCAAAAATTAGCAACCAGCAGGCTCTTGCCTTTGATGAATGTTATTTTAAAGAGTCAGCTCACTTCTCTTTGCTCCAAGAACACTTCCCATTAATCACTGCACAGGAACATTGTGACCTCCTCCCCCAATGGCTTTATTCCCAGGATGACTAGTTCAGCATCATCAGGAAAGAAGAAAGGGGAGAGGAGCTGGAGAAGATTGGGTCCCACCAAAGATGTGGGGAAGTGGATGCCACTAGGGGAAAGTCACTTCAAGGGATGAGATAGATGGGAAGCAGCATGCAAATGCTCACAAGTCTTCCAGACCTAAAAGTATTAGAAAACAACTAAACCTTTGCCTGATTCAGAAAAAAAATAAATAGACAGTGGGAAAGGACTGCCAAGACATGAGCAGTTCTGAGCCTGGGCTGAGCAGGCTCCTGTTGCCTCATCTGAGAGATCTCCCTGGCTGCCACACACCCTCCCAGTTTCCAATGAGCTGTGCTTATTGCTATGGCCACTGCTGTCTCACCAGTACCCAACCCCTGCAGTGCTGCAGTGAGTGCCTCAGTTCAGTGCCTGTGCTGTTCTCCACCAGCTGGGATTTACCCAGCATGAGCTCCAGTTAAACAGATCAGGACAGTAGATAAAGCTGCTGAGGAAAAAGTTCCTTCACATGGCTTGGGCTTCACATCTCAGTTTCTAGAAACTGGTAGAATCTGTGATTACTCTTAAAATAAAGTTAGTGATACCAGAGAAGAGCCTCTGGGTATGACTGAGCAGGGAAAATGCCCAGAAGGATCAAATCAGTGAATATTTACTCTAATTTGCAAGGTCCCATGAAAGGGTGGTACCTGCAAGCCCTGATCAGCCCAGAGCTGATTGCAATTTGCTCCAATAGTCTTTAAAACACAAAACCAAGTAGTAACAGGCTGGGGGACCCTCCCATTGAACAGCCAGGCCTAGCAAAACCCCACCACTAGCTTTACAATTCTTTCTTCCCATTGTATATATGGGAGGAAAGAATTGATGAAAGAAAGAAAATGTGAAAATATATTTAACATTCCAGACCTTTCTGTGGCTTACACTGTATTTACCAAATGCTCTCTGAGAAATTAAGAGGAGACTCACTCACACTCTTACAGGTTTGTCAGGATCATTGGTGAAGGCATTAATACCAAGCTTGAATGTCTTAAAACTACCAAAGTGTGATACATCCAGCACCTTTAACGCTGTCCAGGCTTTGGGAGAGGATGGGGTGAGCCCCAGGCAGGGTGCTCAGGCAGTCCTGGGGAAGCAGCTTCCCGTGGAACAGCTCTGCTCAGCAGGAACATGGTCTGGTCAGCACCAGGCACAGGCAAGGGTCTTTCTCCAGGGACTCATCAAAATGAGGAAACCTTTGAAGCAAGGTCAGTGGGGTTGGTGATGTGAGCCTGCAGGTGGGTCCAGACACAGAGCCTTGGGCAGCAGCCTGAGCACACACAGTTGGAATGGAAACAAAGAAAATACTGCCTCATTTTTGTTCCCCTGCTTTGATGTCCATGTCCCAGTGACAGAAATGCACCAGCCAGCCCTGTGACAGCAACAGGAGGAGATTTCCATACAAAAACATGCAAACACAAAGTTGCCTGCAATAGGAAAATAGTGCAAAATGTATACTTCTTAATTTGCTACTGGAAAATATTTTTCACCCAAGATTTTTTCAATTTCAGATTGACAGGGCTAGCTTGTATTTTAAGCTAAAACATTTTGATATTCCAATAGCAATTGGCAAATCCTTTTGCTGACTGGATCTCCTCTGAAACTGGCATTTTCCATAAAACACTTTGGAAGCCTTGTGTGACTGACAGCTGTCATACTGGCATCACAGACTCTCTTCTTTTATCCCTGTCATCTCCTTCCTTGTGTTTGAATTATCTCAGGGATTTTGGTTAAAAGCTCCCAGCAGAGTAGCAGCAGAACCCCTGGGATCCCTTCCTTCACCCCACGTGGTAGTTTTAGATCATGATCATCTCCAGCAGACAGTGCTGAAATAAGAGTCTGCTGAAGGGAACAGGTTCTCATTTTCAACCAGGGCTCTTCTCTGTGGTGTGCTAGCTTGGGTTTCAGGCAGGTAAAGAATTCAGAAAAAAAATTACAGTTGGAATCTTTCTTTATCCAGAGGCAGAAGTTTATGTTTTCCACTCAATGTTTCTAGAAATAGCAAGAACAGCTGTTAAAGAAAACTGTCTGTTTTCAGAAAAAGAGAGAAACCCCTAATTTCAGATTTGAGATGATTTTTGCTTTGTTTAAACACACCTGCCACGTTCTAGCTTTCCTTTCTTTTCAACTTCATTTAAAAAATTGTCATACAGGGAACAAAAAACAGAGCTCTTTCCATTTTGAATGCCAGACTTTTGAAATCTCCAGCAGTTCAGGGTGAAAATTGCCAAGGAAAAGAGGGCAAAAAATGTTTTAACAGACAGCTAGACATTTGCTATCACAGGAAAGAATGAGGTAATTTAGTTCATCTAAAACACCTCGATCACCCGGAAAATTGAGCTGACATTTCTACACACACACTAAATACCAAGACATGAGCACATCAGAGGAGTTCCCTAGGCTGAAGATGCCAAAAACTGCCTGTCCTGGGTACCTGGCTTTGGGCACTGCTGCCCAGGAGATCCACTAAAGAAAAGCTGTATTTCAGATAAGGGTGACTGAGTCACAGCCAGGATTCAAACAGAAAAGGCTAAAACAGACCAAAAATAACTCCCAGGAAATAAATGTTCTGGGGCAAGACTGAAGGGGGATTCTGCTCAAAAGAAGCATGACAATTTGACAATTGAAGCAAAATTATCAGGTTACCTTCCAGCCCCAGCAGCAGCCCCTGGGATGGCAGCCAGCTCTCCTCAGCTGGAAGCAAAACACCAAAGCACATCCCTAATCCCAGGAAGAGGCTCCCAGAACACGGCCAAGCCTGGTTCTTGAGGACATGGGGAAAGGCAAATGGTCCTTGAGTTTCACTTAGCCAGTTGTACCTGGACTCACACTTTTCAGTGTGTGGGTAACATACTACAGGCAGTAACACAGCCAATAAATAACCTTTAGTTCACAGCCAGGGGTACTCAGTGCATGATGCTCTACAGGATTAGGTTAAAATTGCCTCAGGCTGAGTGACACCTGCTGCTCTGTCTGGGTGCTCAGGTGCCTGATCCCAGCAGGCTGACCTGCTGTGTGAGGCTCTGGGGCATCTCCAGAAAACGTGTGCTTGGCTGCACACACTGGCTCCATGAACTCAGTTACACAGCCAGGGAAAGGTTCCATTGCTTCTCTGAAAGCCATGGAAACAAGTAATGATTTATAGCGGTTTATTGATGGTCTGATTCTGCTACCTCAGGAGAAGAGTGAACAAAAGACAGGATGCTGACTCATGAGCAGAAATTGAGAAAAAAAGATGACACGTTGTTCAAACCATCCTTCAGAGCAGTGATGACATTCTGGAAGAGGATAATGACTGGGAAAAATATCTGTGGGATTGACCTGTTTGTTTTAACTTTGCCAGGGCAAGTGTTTTTTAGCTGTGGGCTTTCATGTATATTAGGTGCAATATTATTACTCACAAATCATCAGCTGGAAAGGAGAGACATTATGTCAGAGGACGAAAACTGACACCCCCAGCATTTGCTTCAGTTTCACCGGAAATCTGTCACCTCCCTGGTCTTTTTTGGAAGAGTCTGAAGATTTAAGTTCAATGTATCAGAGGTATTTGGCTACTCTGCTCTGGCTGACCACTGCAAGGCGTCAAAAGCTATTTTTAGACACATGAATAACGAAGGATTTTGGAGTGGATCCTGAAATGTCCTGAGCCTCAACAGGAATGTGGCAGTGGCACTCAAAGGGGCTTGTTTGCAAGTGTTTGATTTGTTCCTTAGCTCTGAGCTCTCCATCCCAGGGTGTGCTGTGAGTCACATCTCCTCTGCCCACAGCCTCCCCATGGAAGTGGCTCCAACTGGGGGGGGTCTGTGCTTACTTGGGGCTCAGCCAGGGTCCGGGCACTTCCACCTTCTACTGATGTGGCTGTGGGAGTCACAGCCCTGGCACAATCCCTCTGCATTCCCCCCAGCCCCCTGCCAGGCTGGCAGCTGGGGTTTGTCAGGGGACACAACTGCTGCCCTTCCTTGGCTGATCTGTGCAGCCCAGGGCTCGGGGCAGTGACTGCAGCTTCAGCTCAGGGTGCCTTGTCTCGTTTGTTTGGCTCTGTCCTGTCAGCTGAGACAGCAAACTCCTCCACCATTGCTGTGTCTGAGGCTCAAGGGGTCCCTGCCAAGGCACCAGCACAGCTCCAGACCACCAGCATCAGCACGAGCATCACTGTGGCACATCCCAACAGAGCAGGGTGCAGTGTCCCTGTGGCACATCCTGCAGTGTCCCTGTGTCACATCCCAAAGGAACAAGGTGCAGTGTCCCTGTGGCACATCCTGCAGTGTCCCTGTGTCACATCCCAAAGGAACAAGGTGCAGTGTTCCTGCACCACATCCTGCAGTGTCCCTGTGTCACATCCCAAAGGAGCAGGGTGCAGTGTCACTGTGGCACATCCTGCAGTGTCCCTGTGCCACATCCCAATCAAGCAGGGTGCAGTGTCCCTGTGCCACATCCTGCAGTGTCACTGTGGCACACCCCAAACGAGCAGGGTGCAGTGTCCCTGCGCCACATCCTGCAATGTCACTGTGCCACATCCCAATCGAGCAGGGTACGTGGTTTATCGCACCTGGGGCCTCTGGAATAGCAGGTGAACCCCCAGGGACCGACGGGCACATGCACCGCACTTTTTATCGCATCTCACATTCTTCTCTCCTGTAGCAATGACTGAGAAGCTCAGACCGGTGCCCAAGTCTGTACGGTGTTTCTCAAACCCTGAATTACATTTTTATTTGATTTTTCAAATTCTCCGAGAGACTCCCCGTTCACTCGGCATTCAGTGAGGCCTGGGTGCTCACTGGGTGAGCGGTTGAGGACGAACCCGGCGGCCCACCCCGGTCCCGGGCACCCCTCTCGGGCCCTCCCCGGGTCACGGGCACTCCTGGCGGGCCCACCCCGTGGCACGGACACCCTCTCGGGCTCTCCCTGCCCGGTCCCGACGGTCCCGGGGCCTTTTTCCCTTCGGGGCGCCGCAGCCGGGCAGGGCGGGACCGGCGGGCCGCCAGGGGGCGCTGCGGGGCCGCGTGGGCGCCCTGACGGCGGGGCGGGGACACAGCGCCCCCTGCTGGCTCTTGCCGCCGCTCCCGATCTCCCGGAGCCGCTCCCGATCTCCCGGTGCCCTCTCCCCGCTCCCGCCGCCTCTCCCGAGCTCCCGGTGCCCTGTCTTCGCTCCCGCCGCCGTTCCCGATCTCCCGGTGCCCTCTCCCGGCTCATTTTTCCCATTTAACGACGCTACCGTGGCCCTTCCCGGTGGCTGTCGGTCTGCACCGGCCATCAGATGGCGGCACCCCAGCCCTGGGCTCCCCGCACCCCCGTGGCCATGAGACCCGTGCGGAATTTCCTGCTCATTGAACTCAAAACTTCCTTTGGCACAGGAGCAGCCGAGCGAGCTGGGATGTGCGGGGGAAAACCCACAGGACACGTCCTGGTTACGGTGTTTGAGTGGGCAGAGGTGGAGGCACTTTCTCCGCACCTCACATTCTGGAACACAGCGAAGCAAACCTCCAGGGATAAAATAAAAATAAAAAATAAAAAATAAAAATAAAAAATAAAAATAAAAATAAAAATAAAAATAAAAATAAAAATAAAAATAAAAATTTATGTCACTGGTGACATCAATTCCTGCATTTCACATACAGGCAGGGGTGAAGCAGCTGAGCCAGCGCAGGTGTATGACGCTCCTGTATAAAGCCCTGTTACAATGCAGATCTTATGAAGAGTCATAAGGCCTTCAGCAATGACAGGACCTCAGTGTGACACATTCTAACTGAAAAATACTCTGCTCTTCCCGGCCTTTGGTGATTCTCACTCTTTCCTGGGTGGGAGATGGGACAGGACACAGCCTGTCTCATGTGCCTCTCTCTGGATCCTCAGCCTTCCCAAAAGCCGCCAGCAGCTCGGTCCCTCTGTCCCTCTGTCCCATCCTGCTCCTGCAGTGTCCCTGTGCTTGAAGGCCCTCTCCCTTCTCTGTGGCAGCCACCCATGCCCAGCCCCTTGCCCACACACAGCCTGGGAGACGCTTTACACCAGGTTTCTGTGAGGTGAATGTCAAGACAAACCCCACTTACTCTTGTCTGCATAGTGACAGAGGAATATTAAAGATTTAAATGAATTTGGGATCATTTACAACTCAAGGCATATGCCAGAGAAGAGGATTTTACTCTTGAGAAAGCTGAATTTTGTCCTCCTGTGAAAAAATGAAAAGAGTTGGTTCTCATTTTGATGTGTAAGAGACCAGGCCCATTCTCCACCAAAGTACCAGTCTCTGTGCAAACAATTGCACTGTGTGAGTTAACACCTCTCTTGTATGGAAAAATTACCAAGAAGAAGAAATTCCTGTACCTGAGTCAGGGGTAAAAAATTTTTGAAATGATCAAAGTCCACAGTAGCAGTAAAGTGTCAGACCAAGTAACTTGGTTTTACCAGCTTAATAGTTATTCAGTTAGCTAATAATTACTTCACTGGCAAGTTTAACTCCTGCACAATGAGCACTGGGCTCTTTGACAATAGCAGCAATCCCAAACTGAGTACCAGCTCGGGTGACCCCTCTGGTGTGTTCAGCACTGTGTTTTGGGGGACAGAGCACCCTATGAGAAGACTCTCAGGTGTCTTCTTACCACAGTTAAAGCCAAAGAGAGAGGAACCCTCCAAGGAGGGATGTCGTTCCCATTCCTCTGACTTACACACTCCTGCCCCTACATCCCCGTGTTTTTCAAACTGAAGTCATTTGGTCTGGGTTCAGAGGGTGCTGCAGTGCTTTGGGTGATGTTGAAGTGAACCCATTTAACAGCTTTCATTTTAATCACTCAGAAGTGACTCAAAAAGCCCGTGAGCCCTCTGTGGAGCTGCACAAAGCTCATCAGGGCTGGTTAAATGATTCACAGCTGCAGGTTCATTATTCTGCTTGGAAAGTTTCTTCAAAAGGAGAGATAAGAAACAGCTCTTCAGAGAGGGCAATAAAAACCTTCTCTTCTTTTGGTGAAGTCACCTGATTTTAACACTTTGAATGCTAAAGAGTTATTTTAATGTAGTTGCAGGGCTCTGTATTACACATATTGCTGGTTTTCAGTAGATGTATAGCTGGAAAATGATGTATCATCTTTGGTAACCAGTTACCTGCCCGAGCTCTTGCTGCCCCACTTGCAGCTTTCCCAGGCAGCCTGGGTCTGGCACAGTCACAGCACACGTGTTGTTACTGAGCAGCCCCTTCCAAACAAATCTGACTTTGGTGATCAGTTTTCATGTGTGGCAGAGCTGTAGCAGACTTGCTCTGCAGGGTTCCTGCCCTCTTTGCTTGCACTCATTGAGGGAGAGCACAAGGGGATGGCTGAGCATCCCAGCAAGAGCACCGTGGAGAAATGCACAAGGAATTGATCGGGCTCTGCTTCTCTTCATGGAAGTGTTTATTGGAGAACAACAAATCCAAGGAAACCTCAAAGTATGCCATGCTCCTGCCTGGACCAACGTGCCAGGCTAAAAGTGCTGCTGGGAGCAGCCATAGACTGCGTGAGCTGCAGGGAAGCACATGGCAATGAAACAGCATTTGCAATCAGGGCACATCCATGGCTGACTCCTCACCTGGGTAACCACAGCACTTCTTTGTGCAATGGGCTTTTCATGCTGAAAGAAGTCAAGACACGTGGAGACAAAAGTTTTGGTCATGTGTTTATGTCTGCCATGGGCAGCAGTCTGTGCTTTTTTGCTAATCCTCTTGTAAGAGGGAATATCATGTCCTTTTCACAACTCAAAAGTTGCACAAAATCCAGAGGAGAGAGGGGGTGCTGAACCAGTATTTTATTTGACTGTTAGCCCCAATGAACATTGGTGGATCAAATCTTACTCTATTACAACCACACAGATATTTTAACAGAGCGCGTATTAAAGCAGAGCATCCGGTGGGAGGTTGTGTGTAATCAGGAGGAAGTTTGCCAGACTTTTACAGAAACACTCACCTCAAAGAAATGATGTTTTTTAAGGCAGCTCAACACTGCCAGACTGCAAACTCCTACTGAGGAAAGCACTGCTGTGCAAGGATCAGCATGGGATGGATGTGCTCTGAGGAAGCAATGTCAGCTTTTCATCTGGGGGCAAACCGATCCTTGGAGAGCTGTTTCCAGGTGAGGGATGATGCTGCCAGGTGAGCGATGACGCTGCCAGGTGAGGGATGATGCTGCCAGGTGAGGGATGATGTTGCCAGGTGAGCGATGATGCTGCCAGGTGAGGGATGATGTTGCCAGGTGAGCGATGATGCTGACAGGTGAAGGATGATGCTGGCAGGTGAGGGATGGTGCTGCCAGGTGAGGGATGATGCTGCCAGGTGAGGGATGATGTTGCCAGGTGAGGGATGATGCTGACAGGTGAGGGATGATGTTGACAGGTGAGGGATGATGCTGGCAAGTGAGGGATGATGCTGCCAGGTGAGGGATGGTGCTGACAGGTGAGGGATGACGCTGCCAGGTGAGGGATGGTGCTGGCAGGTGAGGGATGATGTCTCCCTGCTGCCATGGGAAGATGGGCAGCCTGTGGCTTTGACCTTGGCCTGCACCATCCATCCATTCACACAGGGCTGAGGGATGCTGAGCCAGCGTGCTGTCCTGCTGAGGGATGAGGAGCAAGAACAGACTCTGATTTATTTAGCCCAGAGTAAGGAGTTTGACAGATCTCTGGGAGTGGGTTGGGATATGCATGCAAACTGCATTATTTGTTTTTATTGATTTTTTTCCTATGTAAAGAGAAGAACATTTGAATAAGTTTTACTAAGTTACAGTAACAATGTTTATTTGCATTTGTGATTGGTTTGTTTTTTTAAGAAGAGACATCTTGTTTATAGAAACTTCCAGATAGTAATAGTAGGGAAATGCCATTTGCAGAGTCATGGATTCCCCGTTTTCCAGACAGTAAAACACACAGTTAGGAGTAATGTCTGGTTAATGCTGTAATTTACTTGTACCACAGAATTAAAGGTTTTGGTACTGCCTCTGTGGTGCCAGCTCCAGGCAGGACTCCACTCCACTGGAACCAAATCAAAGGTTCATCTGGTCAGAGCCAATACTTGAGCCCTGGGTATTTGCTCTCTGAGGAGATGTTTCTAATTCCATTTCCTCCCCATAGCAAATCCTCTGCAAAGTAATTCCTGCAGATGTGAAGGAAAAGAAATTGCTGTGCCTCAGATGGCAGCACAGACCTGAAGCCTTAGTGCTGTCAATGCCACTGGGATTTGCAGCGTCCCAAGCCATGCCAGGTCCCTGCCCCAGCTGTAGTTGTCCTCCTTCCCACAATAACTTAGGAAAAAGCAAGGTTAGTGTTACTCTTACTCCTTCCTCCCCTTCACAGTTTCTTTTTGAAATACAAATACATTCTCAGGTCACGCATTTTTGCACCCATCAAAGCATCTTGATTTCCAAATTGAAGCAACTTTTCACGAAGGCCTGCAGCTGTGACATGCTGCCAGTCTGGGTGGAAATGCTCAGCTAAAGAGGTGTAATTTAGAGTATTTTGCATGGGAAGACAAGCTCATTTCCTTTTCACTGTCTTTTGAAGCTCAACCCTTTACCAACAAAAGGGCTGAGCCAGTGCAGAATGGATACAAAGAAACTGGTTATTCTTTCTGAGAAAGAGGAGAACACAACTTTGGTGGCTTTTCATAGCCACAGGCTGAAGCTGGCCACGTGCTCTCATCTCTTTCTAGTGACCCAAACCCAGCTCTGAAATGTGGTGGCTGGCTCCACTGTGAGCCCCCAGAGCAGCAGCTGCTGGTGCCAGCTGTCAGGCACACACACCCCCAGGAATCCCAGCTATCTCTTGAATTCCAGAGGCACTATTTGGACCAGGACCAGCATCGGTGCACCCTGCCACTGGCGATGTAGCTGGAACACAAGGATTCGTGCTTGAGGCGAATGCTGTGGCACATTGTCAGATGCTCAGTTTAATTGGGCAGGGAGTACATTACTGTTTACATGTTACAGGTTAAACTTCTTCCATCTCCTGCCTTTTGAGTTGAAAAGCTGCAGGTCTGGTCTGCTGGTTCCATCTCAAAGGCAGAATCCTCAATCCCATAGCTGCTTGAAGGCTGCTGCTGCTGCTGCCCACAAGATAACTACAGGACAGAGAGACAGGCTGACCCAGAGGGGAAGGGCTGCCAGGCTGGCACAGAAGCCACAAAGAACACAGCTCTTGAGGACTGGTAAAAAATAAAATACTATTGAAAGTGAAAATAATTTAGATTTTATGCCAAAGAAATGTCAATTCACAAAGTTAAAGCCCTAACAGTTTACATCAAGCCGCAGTGTGTAGCTGGTGTGTGTATAACCAGTGTAGCTTCCCCATGAAAGGCTTTGTGTGCTGTTAAACAATTCTTTTCATTTTTTGCTGACTGATGGAGCTGTTCCAATGAAAAATTCACTCAACACCCCTCATTCCAGAGCCCACAAGTGGGCAATTCATCCCTAGAGAATTGTGATACCTGAGAGAACAAGGTCCTGAATGACCCAGTCAAAGGTTGAAGTTTGCATGCTGTTGGTTGAGTTGATGGTCTCCAGAGCCCTTTCCCAACCAGTTTCCCCATGATTTTGCAATCCCTGTGTGATGCTGCCCAGCTGTCAGATGAAAGGTTCAGCTTTCCGCCACGATCGGCTGCACGCTGGATATGTCGGTCCTTGCGGAGTTCCTCTGTGGGGGTGCCTGTGCCGTCTGGCACGTGCTGCTCCTCCTGCAGGGGCAGTTCTCAGGCTTGGCCCGGTGGAACAGGGGGGAGAGGGGCTGCAGAGCGTGGCCCTGCGCTGAGCTCCGGCGGCGGCACACGCACAGCAGGCAGCGCAGCTCCGCGCGGAAGCTCTCATTCAGCCAGCAGTAGATGAAGGGGTTGTAGCAGGTGCTGCTCATGGCGAACCAGTGGAAAGCAAAGTACAGAGCGTTGCTGCTGTGGATGGCCCTGCAGGAGAGCAGCACCACGTAGCAGTTGAGGGGGAACCAGCACACGGCAAACACAACCACCACCACCATCAGCATCTTCAGCGTCATCTTCTTCTTCCTCTGGTGGGCATAGTATTGCTCCATGGTGAGGTCCCCGATGGCGTTCCTCAGCCACAGCTTTTTGGCCACTATGGTGTAGGTAATGGAGATCACAAGCAAGGGGAGAACGTACAAGAGAACAAACGTAGTCAGGTCCAGGTACTTCCAGAAAAGATCAGCAGGAGGAGGGAAGCTGGGGAGGCAGACCATTCGGATGGTTCTGTTTCTGGAGATCAAAGAGAAAGAGCTCTCAATTCCACTAGCAGCTGCACACATCTGAGGACAAACAGCCCAGACATTCAGACAAGTTTCAGTACAGGTACAGGTGGCAGAACTCATTTGATGTCATAGGAAGGTGCCACTTTCAATGGAAAATTTTACTCTAGGTCTGACCTTTGGCTCCAGTGAAGGTTATCTTAAACAAATCCCCAGGAAAAGAAAGAAATCATCCATATTGGCATCCGTATCCTCTGCTGACAAAGGGGCTCTCTCCCCTGTGCCTGCCCCAAGTTACCTGGTTGAACCTCTGAGCCCAAAACAGCTAATGAACCAACCTGGAAGCAATTCCATTGATTTTCATTGTCCCTTTGTGACAGACACAGCACCCATGTGAAGGGACCTAAGACTTCTCTGTTTTCACCACCCTTTCTGCTCTAATAACATGGATGGAGGGGTGTGGCCTTGGCTTATCTGGGGCTTTGCAAATATCATACAACAAAAAATATGTAAATGTCTTACCCAATATAAAACCTTGTCAGAGTCTGATAAATGGCGTGGGGCAGTGAGAAGCAGCTGGCCATGACCCAGATGATGATGATGCAAATCCCTCCTTTCACCATGGACATGCGTGGCTTGAGAGGGTGCATGATCACCTGCAGAGAACAGCAACTCCTGAGGATTTACAGTGTCTGGGTCACTCTTTGAGCCCCGTCTTGCATGTGACATGCAGCAGCAGCTCCACATCTCTTCAGTGTTAAAAGGCAGAGAGACTCACTTTGCAGGATTTCAGGGAGCACAAGGAAAATGCACGAAGTTGAGTGTGTATTGGATGTTACTGCTGGCCCAGAGCCTGAGCACAGATTCTGTGTGACCCCTCAGAGACTCCAGAGATCACGGTGAGATCTCTGTAGAGCTATATGCACTCTGGAGGATTACCTTAGGCAATGAAACAGTAATTAAAAATAGACCTATCATGCCATCCAGATGATCTCTTGGCTGATGAGGTTCTTCGGTATTTTATGCACGTCATTTCTAGTCCCATTATAAATACCTTCTTAATCAAGTAGTACAGCTCCTCCAGAGTATCTGTCTGCTATGGAATTTCTCAGGATTAGCAATATTTATAGAGGCAATTGTTGGCTTCTCTTTAGTCCAGGACATCTCCTCACTTCTGCCTTTATCTCCTTGGGCCATACTAATTCATTCCAGCCCTGAGGAACCCCCTCCACTGAATTTAAGGGCATGTATTGTTTGCCCTTAATTAAACACTTATTGATACCAAGCCATGCCTTGCAATCAACCCAGAATCTACTGATTAAAATGAATCACTGTCAAAGTGCTTTGATTTCAGGAGCCGTAATATTGCACATGAAATGGGCAGACTGTCAAACTCTTTGTGGTAAAAGGGACAGAAGTAGCTGATTTCTGCTTTGGCAGTCCCCGTGATTCTCTGACACCAGGTGGAGCCAGTTACTGGTCTGAAGTTCATCCAGCCACGGCATTTATCACCAAGTTGCTTTTCTGTAGCAACTGTTTCAGTGACTCCAGCACTGCAAGAAATCCAAACTACCTGAGAGTTCACCTTGATGGATCTGGCCTCCCAGCACTCAGCACTCATCAGCTAAAAAACAAATTACAAACTCTGTTTCACTCAAGGAAACACTTCAGTCTGTACTGATTGCTTGACTTGAAAGTTTTTCCTGGCTGGTATCAGGGCTGGAGGAGGAGAGAATTTATCACCTTGAGCTGGATGAGTTAACACAGTTCTTACTGTTTCCAGCCTAAGGCAAGGAATGGGGCAAGCATCAGAACAGACTCTCATAAATCTGTGTGCAGAGATGGTGTGGGCTGG
Source organism: Ammospiza caudacuta (assembly GCF_027887145.1). Taxonomy (NCBI): domain Eukaryota; kingdom Metazoa; phylum Chordata; class Aves; order Passeriformes; family Passerellidae; genus Ammospiza; species Ammospiza caudacuta. The sequence continues at coordinate 13,957,433 of NC_080606.1, read as the reverse complement.
CTGATGTTTGAATTCAGCACTCATTCCCTGTGCTCTGAGGCAGGGCTGAGGAGGGCAGGGAGCCCACAAGCCCAATGGCTCAGGCAGAGCAGGGCTGGACCAGGCTGTCTGACACTGATCTGAGTTTTCAGAATCTCCAAGAACAGAGACTCCCACTAACCACAACCTCTCTGGACAGCCCATTGCAGTATTTCATCACCCTCACTGTAAAAAACACGAGTGTTTTGTCCACTGCCATGGAAGCTGGAGTTCTCCCCTCTGTTCCCTGAGTCTCAAAACAGTGCAGGTTTCAGGCACTGGGATTTGAGGAGGAAACAACTGTGTATTTAGCACATTATTTTGCAGCAAGCACAGGAGCGGTGTCTTCAACATACCTGGTGCCGGTCCAGTGCGATGGCAGCGAGGGTGAGCACAGACACGTGGACAGAGCAGTACTGAACAAACCTGCTGATGTGACACATCAGCTTTCCAAACACCCAGGTGCTGCTCACAAACCTCACCTGGAGAACAGACAACATCAGATTAAGAAGAGCAGTACTGAAGAGAAGCAAATTGGCTTCCCAAGTGCTTTAATACAGCTTCCTGAGGCTTTGGAGGTGCTTTATCCTCCTTTTTTCCTAGGGAAACAATGACTGTGCAAGAGGGTCTCAAAGTGAGGTGAGACTTACTGCACTGTGCAAACCCATGGCTTGAGCAGTGCTCTGTGTATGTTGTGTACATGTGTGCACTTGTAAATTTACCATGGCCCTTCTGAAACACATAAAGAAATCTTAGCTCTGAGGCTAAAGCTCTGCAGGGCACACTAGGTGCCTCCCAGAAAACATTATACCTTTGGATGCTGAAAGCTGCACAGTCTCCAAACTTAGTGAGAGAAATCCATGGAATCCATCTCACCTGTTCCCAGAGAGGTCTTACTGATGATGGCTTTTCTGCATAGGAGAATGTGCCAAATTGCCTCATTACCTTGTTATTCCTGACTGTGTAATATTAATTACAAATTAATGTTACTCATTTTCCTGCAGATTAAGCTAATTTGAAGTAAAGTATATTTACTACAAAGCATCTGTCCACAGAAAATTAGACTAGCTAATCTGTTTTCAATTAGTCTAATTAATTTCCCTGTAGGGGTGACTCTTGCAGCATTGACTGTCACTGAACTGCAGCAGTGTGCTGGATCTCTGGAGCTGGTGCAAAGCTCATTCCTGAGAGAGCTGATAGAAATTTAATTACACGTGCCCAGTGTGTGGCTGTTTGTGTGTGAACACACAAGAGGGCACCAGGCTCTCCCTGAACAAATTACAGAATGCAAATCCCATCAGAGCAAGGCAGAGAAGTGCCACCAAAGAAACAGCATCAGTTTAAGAAAGGATGAATTCCAATAACTAATTCAAAACCTGCTTTTGGAAGGCTAAAGAGTGCTCTGGGCAGGGATGAAGCAGGAGGATTTTGAACTGGAGTGCTGGGTTAAATCCAGGAGCAGAGTCCTGTGTACAGGGCATGTATAGTCTGTGACAGTGGGGCAAGAAATAAATCTTTCATTTTTCCCACCTCATTCATTTAATAGTCTTTTATATAATATATTTATAATATTCTTTTATCTCATCTATATTTTAGTCACTGAAAATAAGAAAAGGACCATTAACCCCAGGAAGCACTGTCTGTAGTGGCCGAGGGAGGGACATGCCACCGACACTGTTCAGTGCAGCCTGAGCACTTCCCTGAGATGTTGCACAGGGACTGACCTGGTTCATGTTGTTTCCATAGGAAACCAGCCATTAGCTGGACTTTCTTGTGTCAAACTTGTCCTCACTTCCTTCCCCATGTACAGGCAAAAAGAGCTCCCAGATCTGTGCCTTGCCCAGGCAGAGGGGGAAGGCTGCAGCAGAGAGAGCCCTGCAATGGATTGGAGGGGATGTGAGCCCCCAGCTCCGCTTGCTCAGGGGGTCTTTGGGATGGGGGCCATGACTGCACCCTCTCCAGGAGGCAAAAGGGGAATGGGGGCAAAAGTAAGTCTGTATCCCAGCCTGGTCCCTGCCCCTCAATCCCAGTGCACACAGCTGACAGGCACACACACACACTGGCTGGACGGGGCTCACCAGTGTGAAGGGGGTGTTCAGGGTGGTGATCATCACATCAGCAACAGCCAGGTTGACGATGAACAGGTTGGTGGCAGAGTGCATCCTCTTGTTCTTGATGACCACGTGGCACACCAGGATGTTGCCAAAGAGGGAGATGCAGATGATCACAGAGTAGGCGACGATCAGCAGCGCCTGCACTGTCCGGCTCTGGGACTCGCCCTCGTACTTGGCTCCGCTGTCAAAGTCGCCCAGGTCCTCCAGGTTCAAGTCACTGTGGAAGAAGGACTGGTTGGGGAAGCCATACAGTGCAGAGAAGAAGCTGGTGGTGTTGTGGTTCTCTGCTCTCCAGAAGGGCTTGGGCATGTACTGCAAGGGGAACCAGGTGTGCTGTCTCATGGCTGGGGCAGCTGAGCCCTGGTTCAGCCACACTCGTCAGCGCCTTCTGCCAGCTCAGCTGCTAAAGCCAGTGGTTGCAGGAGGGAACACACACACTTGCCTTTTCAAAATATGCCCCATGGTTGCAAATTAGAGAAAAGGATTGATAAATGGGTCCTTCTGCCTGTACTAGGGACACATCAGCTTCACCTCAGAGGCTCCCTGTAGGCTGTCCTTAAGTCCCATATGTCCCCCTCAGAGATGCTGATTCAGAGGCTGAAATATCAGAGATCCCCAAACACTTTCTCTCTGCACCAAGGAAGAAATCTTAGTGAATAATTCCTTTTGGGCACTGTTCTTCTTCAATCTGCAACTTATCCTCAGAAATCTGCTTTAGTAGTTCTCCACACAGTCCTTAATCCATCACGTTTCTGTTTCCCAAGAGTTTTCAGAGCTTGGCAGAAACAAAAAATCAAGGGCTGTCTTTCGCTCTGCTTTCCCCCCTCCAAGTATCTCTGACAACTCAGTGAATCTGCTTTGCTGAGCAGCAGAATGGTCCCTGTGTTCCCTGTGATATACACAGCTGCCAGATGACACACTGCACAGGAAGGAGCCAATGGCAGATCTCTTCCCAGTTTTTCCTGAGGTGTATCACAACCCACACGTGGGCAACAGCACAGCCTGACATGTGCAGATCCAGAGAGCAGCAAAACATAGAGAGAGGGTGGATGTGCTATGATCTCCCCTGTCTGCTCTCTGCTCTTCTCTGGACCCCCAGCACAACTGCTGCGTGGGGATGAAGCATCTTCACTGCTCTATGGCACCTCTCTTTCTCTTCATCCCAGAGATTTAGCAGAGAACATCTGAGGGCCTTGTGCTTGGCCCCAGCCCCTTCCTGCTCTCATGTGGTGCAGAGGACAGAGTGAAAAGTGAAATGCAATCTGACAATAGGAGCAGCAGCCCTGCATGTACAGGGGGCACTCAGAATGGCCACTCTCTGCATCCCGGCTGGGCTGGGGTCTGTGCTGACCCCGGGGCACTCAGGCACCTCTGGCATCTCTGCAGCAGCCTGGCAGAGGTGCAGGAACACACAGGGCTCCATCCCTGGGCTCCTTTGCTGTATATGGCCCCAACAGGCCCCTTTGCATTTCCCTGCCTTTTCCCTGCTGTGCATCAGGAGGGAGAGGGGGCACAGCAGCACTTGTGTTTTGTCCACTGCCACAAAAGCTGCACTTCTCCCCTCTGCTCCCTGAGTCTCAAAACAGTACAGGTTCCAGAAACTGGGATTTGAGGAGGAAACATGCACATGCATGAACCCAACAGCAGTGAGATGTCCCAGGTGCTAGAGGGGGTGACTCTCATCCCATATTCCTGCAGAACAGATTTATTCTCTTGCAGGTACAAATACTTCAGCAATCACACGCTGGTTTGCTGCAGTTATTATTCACTTGCAAACATTCTGAGATGGTCAAAGCAGGATTTGGGGCTCATAATGCATTGGTGCTGGCTCCTCTCAGGCAGACAGACAAAGCATAGGAGAAATGCACTTTTGCCAAGCCATCCAGGTGAATTGTGCCACCCCTTGTTTCTGTAGAAGATTTTTGGCTTGTTGACACTACTTGAGACACAAATTATTGGAAATTTTCATTTTTGTGAGATTATTTAGCATTCTCCTTGTTAGTAGTGCTCTTTTGAAAAGAAATACCAGATTGCTGAAATGTCATTTGAGATGCATATCCACCTTCCGAACAGATCTAATGTAATCTCATCAGCAGATCAATGTTGATGAGGGCCAGAGAAATCAGAGCTATACTATAAAAATTCAGATCCTTGGGAACATTAAATCACCAGATTTCAAGCATTTTCACAGGACATTGCCATGGTGCATTGCCTTTGCTCATGGAGGCCAAGGGGCCTGTTGGGAACAAGTCCCTGAGCTCAGTGGGTTCATGGAATCTTTCCTCTACTTCCCTCCAGGGAGTTTTTCCTGCCTGACAGAGAGAAGTGAGATAATTCAGCAGTCACACTCATTGTACAGCATGTAAAAGCATCCAGGGTCGAGGCTGCTTGCACCTGCACCTGAATTTAGGCTTATTTTAAGGAAATTAATTCTAAAGACATGATTCATCTCCACTACTGGACAAAATTTATTGATGAGGCAAATCATAATAGCAGTGGAGATTTTCTCTGCAGGCTGTTACTACAGGCTCAGTCAGTACATGCTTTCAAATGCTTGCCCGTCTGCTCCCACGAAGATGTACAGAAAATGCCTTCATCACTGGAGTATTGAGCTCAAAAACTGAATAAAGTTGTCCCCACAGGTCCCTGCAGATTGTTATGTTTCATATTTATGAGGTTTGTAAAGACTTCACAAGACGGCAGATGGGAAATTCTGTGAACCCGAGGCCACTGCATTAAAACTTTCCCTAATGCAGATATTCCCATCATGTTCCAGCTGCGGATTTTTTGGGTTTCTTGCCTTGGTCTTCTCCATCCATCCTTCCCTGAGCTCCACTCCTGATGCTGAGTGTGGGGTCCCCATGTCATCAGGAAAGGAGGTGAGAGCTGCTGGAGATGAAGTGCTGCTCTGCTTTGGGTCTGCACTCAGGACCCCCAGAGCTGATGCCCAGAGCACCCGCCAGGAGATTCCAGCCTCTGAGAGAATCCTCTCCTGCCAGCTGGGAGCTGGGATCCTGGCAAAGCTAAACCAAGGTCTGCTGCTGCAATAATCAGATTTCTGGGCTGAAAAAGAAAGTGTCTCTGCTCTGCCATTCAGAGCTGAAAGCAGCTGGAAGCAGGCAGGAAGTTTCAGTGCCTGAGCCTCATCCAAAGGGAGAAAATTCAACAGCTGAAATTGTCAAGTCCAAATGAGGAAAATTCAATTCAATGTGTTTGTTGCATCATTCACCTTCTTGCAAGACTTCTCTGCCCTAGAGAGTTTCATAGTTTACTTTTTTCTATGTGAAATAAAAGTTTGATAAATAACAGAAACAACAAGAGCTATAGAACAACCCTTGACATTTTATTTCACTCAAAAGGTGTGTTAGAAATAAAGGTCTGGATGTTCCTTACATACCATGAATCTGCAACATTTTCTCTTTTCATATTTGCTTTAATGCACTTGGGACACTGTATTCTTCTCCATTTGCAATGCTTATTCCTGCTTTTGTGACTCAGAAAACGTGGGACGAACAGGAACAGGAATTTTACAGGACATTTCATGGACTTGATCATAATAAATAACCCACATTTGGTGATGACAGAGTGAATACCCCAGTAATACACTAAATAAAGCAGCTCTGTAATTCAGACAGGTGCTAACCATTCAAAACCACACTACACACCATGCCTTTCTGTGCAGGTGAGCCAAGGTTTGGCTTCTGGGGAGGGAAAATTCTGCTCAGCTCCAGCAACACGAGGGTCATCTGTGTGTTCCTCCATCCCACTCACATCAATCACTGTGTGCTCCCTCCTGATATATGGGAGCCATTGCAGCTATAACCCAGCTTTTACAAAACATTTTCACTTAATGAGGGCAGACTTTTGGGCAAAATCATAACATTTACCACTCTTAGTGTGGTCAATTTACCAGTCCCAATGGCTCTTGTTTTTTCCCTGAGAAAAATCCCTGTTTGGGGGAAAAATGTGGAAGGAAGCTGCTAGGCACAAACTGTCTCTGCCAGATACTGAATTATATCCCCTTGAAAGAGAATTTGAGGTTTTATTCTCAGATCTTTCTTGGAAGCAGTGTAATTGGATTCTCATGCTACAGACAGACAGAGGGAACAAACAATGGAGGACATGTGTGGGATACCAGGGTGCTGATGCTTGACTTAGGAGCTGGAAATAACTTCTTCAGACACACTAGGCCAGCCTTTCTGCAGTGAAGCCTGACATCAGAATTATTCACAGTGAATTACTGGGGAGGAGCTGCATGGCCTTGGGGCCAACTGCTGCACTGTAATGGACCATGTCCTTTCCTAGAGAGCAGCCTGGCTTAGCTGAGTGTCCCGAGAAACTCCCCAGGGCCAGAGGAAGAGTCAGCTCTAGCTCAAAACAATGTACCTGGCAGGTTTACCACGACTTCTCTACTGTAGCTGCAATTATTTCTAATTCCATGTGCCAGACACCCAGAGAGGAGCAGCACACAGAGCAAAGCACTTGAGGAGGGCAGAGGCAAGCTGTTCTCAGCTGAAAGCACAGAGTTCTATTCTAAAACTTCAGTTTATTCCCCATGGCTATCCAATGGCTGTGAGGTAAAGCCAAGGGAGTCTCTATTGGCTCAGGACATGGAATTAGACATGCACTAATGCAGAAGATTGGCCCTTGGCAAAGAAGGCTCAGCAGACACAGAGGAGACAGGATGTACAGGGGAGGTGACATGGCAGCTGTCACTCCTGGTCCCTCAGGAGACAGGAGTGAGCACTGCCAGGTTCAGGCAATGTTGGGGGTTTTTCACTTTTTAGAGGATTCAATACCAGGAGAAAAAGGCCAGGTGGATTTTCCAGGTGGGTTGTTCCAGAGCCAGCTGACCCTGGCAAAGGGTGGGCAGCTGCTCCTGAAGCCTCTGTCAAGCCTTTTTAGTTTAGTTTGAAGGGAACACCTCTGGAAGGAAAACTCCTTTGAAGTTTTGAAAAATAACAAAAAAAAAAAAAAAAAAAAAAAAAAAAAAAAAAAAAAAAAAAAAAAAAAAAAAAACCAAAAAAACAAAAAAAAAAAAAAAACAAAAAAAAAAAAACAAAAAACACAAAAAAAAAACCCAAAAAACCCCCACAAAAACAGACTGACTATAGAGCAGCTAAAGTGTTCAGACAGAAATCAAGAGCCAGGGTCCTTGAATAAGTGATGCAGAAGATAAAGTATGATTTGAAAGGAAACACTTCTGAAGACAGGGATGCCATGAGCCCTGAACATACCCAAAACCCACCCATGAGCAGCAGCTTTCTTTTTGAGAGAGTGACTGGAGAATAGGTGATATTCTGAAAAAAATGCTGGTTTTTCACTGAAAATCTGAATGAAAGCCAGGACATAAATGCCATCACCAACCATCTGAAGTTTTAGCTATGGACAATATATTTTACCTCATTCAATTAAAAAAAAAAAATTAAAAATACTTTGCTATATTTCAGGAGTAAAGACTTCTCTAAATTAATAAAATTTCCAACTTCAGTCTCTCAGCCCAGAGTTCAGTTGCTGAGTTTGGGCTCTTGGCACAGAGCTGGAGGAGGCAATGGCTCCAGGGGACGTGGCCCTGATCAGGGGTGCCTCAGGGAGGGCAGTGGTGCTCCAGGACAGTGAGAAACAGAAAATGGCCTTGTCTCAGGTGTGGGAGGTTGGCTCTGGCAGCAGCTCAGCCAAGAGATCAGCCCTCACCCCACCTGCCAGCACTCATCTACTCCCCAGTGCCCTTCACATCATTGCCAGTCTGGGCATCTCCCACTGGGATTCTTTTGCCCTTAAAGCATTCACAGCCTTTTTCAGTGCCTCTTATTTCCTCTTGGATTTTGTTTGTTCTTTTTTATTTCTTCAGATATTTCAGGGGCTAAGTTTTGGAAACACTGATGATGATTCCAGCTTGGGTCAGTTTGCATTCCTGGTATGAAAAGCATTTCTTGCATTCATTCCCTTCTCTCCTTTCAACTGCCCTTTATCTGACAGCTCCAGGAAAAGCAGAATTATCCATGGCTTTGTTTTCTCTCCTTACAGCCCCAGCTGCACTCACTACAACTCCTGGCTTGTAAGGGGGAAAAAATTTACATGTACTTTTTCCTTTAGATGCCAGCTGCCACGTTCCCAGATGATCTGTGAATGCCCAAATCTCTTCTCAACATCCAGATTTCAGGGGCAGAGGCAGCACACACCCCAAAGACAAACCTGTCTCTGGCACACCAACACATTGGTGCCCCTCCTGAGAGCCCTCCTGATCCCTGGGCCCCAGAGGCTCCTTGGCAAGCGCAGGAGTGATGTCAGTGCTCAGAAGTGAGCTCCAAACAAGGGCTGGGGCTGGAGGAAAGCTTGGCAGGATCCTGCTCAGCACTGCTTGCTGTGCAGCAGGGGCACAGCTGGTGTTAAAGGAGTTTTGACCATTTCCCAGCCCAACCCTGCCACCCTGTGCCTCAGCACCTCCTCACAGGGATGGAAACCAAGGGCAGGGCTCAGGGTGAAATGCACAGCCCCACTGCTGCCCTGATGGAGGGGTGATGGCCCTCATAGCTCCTTCCTCTCACTGACTGACCCATTTCTGAGCACAGACCAACTGCAGCTCAAAACCAGCTGCTCTTACGGCACAATCACCTGAAACCTCCCAAAACTGTGCTGTTATGTAAAATTACACAGCTGCTACCCTCTCTCCATAACATCCCAGCCTTTCTTCTCTTTGCCTGGTTGCTGGTGCTGGGGGAAGCCAGGTGGGTGGTGTCAGCACTCAGTTCAGGGAAACTGAGAGCCTTGGGAGGGGCACAAACCTGAGCCCAAACTGCTTGGGTTTGGCTTTGGGTAGTGTAATAGGAGGTGGTCTCAGAGCAGCTCTTCCCAGCTGAGAGCAGAAGCTGGGCACAGGTGCCAGGAACCACCCACCACACCCCTGCTGTGGTCCCACAGCTCCCACCTGGCAGCTCCAGCCTGAAGTGAGCACAGTGCAGGTGGCAGCAGCTCGGTCTGGAGGGACTCCATGTAACACTTGGATTTGAAGGAAGGCTGGGAAGAAAAGAAGCTGAATGTGTATCCAGGAAGGGATGTTTGTTTGAGCTGGTCCTAAAGATAAAGATATATTAGAAAAACTGCAAAACCCTTTGGAAGTATCCTTTTTCCTCTTCAGTCTCAGTGTGTCTCCTGCTGCAGAGGTCTGATGCTGGCACCAGGATACAGAGCTGTGGCACCATCCCCTGCCCTGGCACAGCCCCCTGTATGGGGGGACTGCACTTTTTTCAAGGTACCATCAGTAATTTGATGAGGTGACTTGGCAAAAGTGTGGGGCATTACAGGGGGTGTTTATATAAATTACTGTGTAGAAGTATTTTTAAGACAGAAGAGCGAACATCCAGGTTGAACCTTGCTCTCTGCCCATCACCTGCCCAGGGCAGCCAGGGGAGCTTGGGGCACCACAGCCTGAACTGCCCACTCCTCACCTGGGCATCAGGGAGCTGTGGGCACCAGGACACCCAAGGAATGGGTGCACTGACCCTCCTGCAGCTCAGCCTGAGCACGTGGCCAGCACATCCTCCCTGCTGCTGCCCCAGCACTGACCTCAGCACTGCTCTGCTGACCCTCAGCTCATGACAGCACCAGGAACCTCTGCAGTCCCAACACCATCACCCCATCAGTCTCAAACTCTTCTCCAGTAAACCACTTTCTCCTTTAAAACCTTTCCCAAAACTTTTTTAGTTTCCAAGTTACTGGTAATTTAAAGTTCTGGTCCATACTGTAAACTGACAGTGATCAGCAGAGTAGAAATTATCTGGTCTTGTTTTCTCCCCAGCACGCAACATTCCACATTACAGAAACACAAATACATTCCAGATGAATTACTTGGCAGTGAAAGTGTAATGAGACAGCCTTTGTTCTTCTTTATTTCTATGTAACATGAGTGACAGGAGTATGGGGAAAAAAAAGAAAAAAAAAGGAAAAGAAAAGAAAAAAGTCAACCTCACCCAGCTAAAATAAGCAAGAGACAAGAACATCTTCATGTGTTCCCTGTTAAGCTGAAGGAACACAGCTCAGCCAGACCCACTGGCAAGTGCTGAACCCTTCACTGTCCTGGAACTAACAATAAAGGAAAAAAATGTTCTGAAGGACAGATAAAGCCATTCCAAAGGACTGAATCACGGAGAATGGGAGTTCCTTGGTGCAGGGAACTAGGGAAAGAAAAAAGTGTCTGAGTCAAAGTATCCTAAAGGCTTTGCTTGATGAATCAGGCTGATGAGACCTCACCTGCTTCCAGAACATATTTTTTAAGGTAATGTCATTCATTTCTTTCATACTGGAGAATGTCAAGGAGGAACAATGCCACTAAGGCTGCATTCATCATCACAACTATTTTCCTTCAGAGACTACCATTGTATCTGGGCTCTCAGCTTGGAAGAAATGCCTGAAAGGAGATAACTGAAAAAGAGAAAGAAATTAAGTTTGAGGTTGTATTACCTCTTTTCTAACAGTCAGAATTTGAAAAGAAATACAGAAAATACAGAAGTCTATGAGAAGGTTTCCTGTGTGTGAGGTTTTCAACACAGACTACAAATTCTTTTTGTTTTGTTTTGTTTTTTTTTTTTTTTTTTCTTTTTCTGCTGCTGTTTACTTTAGTTAAGGACCTTCTCCTTAGGCTGGACAGATTTGGGCATCAATCAAACACAGGCAGCTTCTCTGAGGGCTTCCATCTCCTCTGGTCAGCAATAGATCATGGCTGCAATTGCAGCTGTCCTGAAATCAGTTGTGGGGGAAGATGCAATTTGGGAGCCAAATAATCTAATTTAGAAATGTTTCTCTCCAATCACTTAGTGATTTGGTTTGGGTGATTACACATCACTCTGGAATGGGAACACTGCGTAACAAGGGAGAAATACAGGAGGGAAAAAAAGAAACAAGGGAGAAAAAAACCCTGACATCCCAGCAGCTCTAAAGGTGCTGAGGACTGCCCCAAAACATAGAGAAATGCACTTAATTTTATAAAAGTAGCTTAAAAGTCTACACAGCTATTCCTGTCTTTAGCTCTAATCCTGATCCCTTTAAAATGAATGGTATTATTATTGTTTGTGTTTTCCTAAAATTTCCCAGAACTTAGCCCCATGAATGTTCAAAAATAATGAGCTGTTTGGGAACAGGCTGTCTCCTTTCAGCACCTCTAACACTGGCCAAAAAGCTTTTATGAACCTGGGTACCTGATTTGCACATAAATCTGACCTCCAGAAGGTATTATGAAATTTTAATTATAGTCCATCTGAAGCAAAGTGGCCCTGAATCACATCCAAACTTCTCCCATGCTGAGCAGAGGATTTTGTGCCTGGCAGTCTTACAAGCCTCTTCTGCTGCCAACTTAACAGGATAACACTCAAAAACCTTGAGAGCCCTGAGTGGAAGTGGCTATTAATTACAAAGGTTCAATTATCAACAACAGAATTGCTGAACCTCAGACCCAGCACAGCAGGTCTACATGACCAAATATCGTCTCTTTCTGAATCACTGGAACATTTGCATGAGTCAACCTGAAGCAAAACAAGCAGCCCTGCACACAAAGGATGCCTTTCTGTCCTCTGATCCATAGTTCTGCTTTGACCCATGCTGGGCAGGGACTTTGGGAGCCACTGCTGAGCAGCTGGAGCTGTTGCAGGGTGAAGCAGTTGTAAGCATAAGCAGCCAGCCAAATTTGCAAGAAAAACACTGAAAACATCCCCATGTGTGTGAAACAAAAATCAAAAGAAACTACTTCTGCACAAGCATCTGGTTTAGGATGTTTTGTTTGTTGTAGTGTCTTTTTTGCCACAAGAAAGCAGGCAAAAGCAGCCCTGAACCTCTGGCCACCACCTTGCTCCATCTGTTACTAATCAGCATCTAGGACAATATGACTTTTTTCCTGTTTTCTGCGCAGCCAAATTCCCAGAGCTTACACACAGGACATGGAAGGTGTGCTAATGTCTGTGCTAAATGATCTGACAGCAATGAAAATACCTCAGGCTTTGTGAGGAGCATCAGCACAAACACTGATGTTTTGAGAGTGCACTGGCAAGGGCTGGGGGTGGTGACCCAGGCCTGGAATCCACAGTCCTGAGCTGGGGCCACTGCCACAAACCCCAGATAAACAGAGGAGGTTGAGCCAGCACACAAACTGCAATTCACATTCCTGACTGAGGCTCCTTCGGGACCCTCCTTCCTTGCAAAGCTCTGATTTCCCTCAATCAATTCTCACATTCCCTCTCTGTGCTGTGCTCCAGCCTGGGCTGATCACGTTTGCCACAGCCAATATCAGTGTGACACACAGCCAGGAGCAGCGAGGGGCTCACTCTGCAGGAACAGAACAAATTACTTCTGTCTTCACAGAGGTTTGGCATCGAAATGTCGATGGAGCAGGTAGGCAACCTGCTGAAAAGATTTTTTCTTATCACACAAAACAAACCAGGATGTCAGAGAAGCCCACCTGAGTTCTGTCATGTGTGGGGTTGTGTCCTGAAGTCAGGAATTTGTTGTGCTAGGTATGAATCCAGTTAAGGTTTGTTGCCCTTCTAGTCCACACTGTGACATTTATTTGCCATCACCTTAAGACATACAGGGGTTCATTGATTCTCCTCCATTTGTTTTAGTAATTTATGTATCTTTAGCCTACAGAAAGCTGGGTCATGACTGTCAGCTGGCAAGACAAGGACAGACCCAGAAAGGTGCAGGACATGTTCAGAATGTGCTTTCCAACTTATTGCCATTGCATCAAAATCCTCATCTGCTCCCTGATCCCAGACTCTCAGTTACAGGACGTACCTGTACAGTCCAGGTACAGACAGGTACAAGATCCAGATGTGGCATTGCCATGACAACACTCTTATAAAATGGATTTTCTGTTCTTCTGAGACTCAGCATTCAGGCAGAAGCAGCAGTAAAGCTGGGTGCTGCAGGAGACTCAGCTGCTCAATGGAGTGTGTAGAGCAGCACCAGGACACCCTGGGAGAGGGGGTCAGTGGGACAAATCCTGGGGAGGAGGCAGGGATGGAACCCTCAAAGCAGCTGGTGTCATGAAGCACTACTGAGGCAGTGAGGTTATGGAAGGGTGTAGCCATGATATTTTCTGAAAAATCATTTCCTTAGGAATTTTTCAACCGAGAAGCTGAGAGGCTTCAGGAACAAAATGTAAACAATGGTTATCTGCTGCTGTGGAATGCAACAGGTGGAGCTGCGATTGATCTTATGTGGTTGTTTCTAATTAATGCCCAATCACAGTCCAGCTGTCCAGACTGTCTCAGTCAGTCACAAGCCTTTGTTATCATTTCTTTTTCTATTCTTAGCTAGCCTTCTGATGAAATCCTTTCTTCTATTCTTTTAGTATAGTTTTAATATAATATATATCATAAAATAATAAGTCAACCCTTCTGAAACATGGAGTCAGATCCTCATATCTTCCCTCATCCTCAGACCCCCGTGAACACCACCACAGAAGGGCAGATAAATGAAGCAGCACAAAGCAGCCCAGGGAAAAGGATGCACAGGAAAGCCCTAACAGAGCATGACTGGGAAGCTAAAGAGCTGTCAGAGGTCACAGATCAAGTGCAGGAGCCACGTGGCTCAGGACACAAGAATTGGATGATATTGATTGAATATGGGCAAAGTCTGAGGAGGTGCTTGGTTTGATTGGGCAATATTTGGGCAAACTGAAATGAGAAGAACTTTAAATCTTGGTTCCATTTTACTGGACTATTAAAATCCCACAAATTAGGATATAATTTGTGTTTCAGCAATACTGATATCCCCCTGGGTATTGAATGAAATTGCTGTCTGAAACATGGGGTGAAATACCAACATCACCTACTTCTATTCAAATTCTTAGAAAATTAAGGAGCAGCAGCAATTTACTCCCAAAGCCTTTTGAGATGCCAGCTGCTTCCTGACAGACCCTGAGGTCACAGCATGTAGGCACCAACCATTATGCTAAGTGATGCCCCTGGGCATTTCAAGCACTGTGTTACTGTGGCTCAGCTTGATGATTCCAGATCCTTCCCCACAGCCTCTCCACTTGTAACCAGTCTTCAGGCTCTCAACTTGACTGAAGATGATAACTTACCCTGACAGTGATTTATCTGAGTTTCTCAAAGCATTAAAAGCTGTGGCCCAGTCTCCCATCCTCTATCACTGCAGACAGTAATTTGATGCTCTGCTGGATGATCAGCCTTTTGGGAGTTTGCTGGCTAATGAAACACTCCTATCAGTTTTATCAAATCTTTCTAGAGCTTCACCCAAGGGAAATCACAAAACTCTGCCACAGCACCAGTAATCCATTTCCCGGGATGGTCCTCATAAAGCAACTGTGAAACCTGGTATTTTTACACCTAAAATTTGCCTTAAGTCTGTGGGTTCCACTCACTGAGGAGCCAAGAGGATCCATTTCTGAGCTGTGCATCTGGAATATTAACAAAGGCATTAAAGCCATGGCTCCTCACCCACTGGGCTTCTCAGACTGGCAATTAGCAATGCCAGGGGATCCTGGTCAGTTCTTCCAAGCTAATCCACAAAACACCCCCAGACCAAAAATCTCTAAAGGCTGCAGAGAGAGAATCATGAGCCACAATCCATTGTGACACAAGACTTGCAGCCAGACCTTCAGAGGGAGCAAGGATGGGCAGGGAGGAGCTCACAAGGAAAGGGCAGCTTGGACTTGGCTGGCAGCTTCACTTAAGGACCATCTCTGGCCCTTCCCAGGCAGCTGCCTTGGGTCTATGCCAATGACTGGACAAAGGGACAAACTCACATTTCAGTTACTGCAGGTTCTAGCCCGAACCTAAAAGGTCGATATATTTTTTTAATAGTTTCAGTCATATCTCGTAAAAATCAAATTAATCATTCTGGTCACATCAAAACAGCTTTGTGAACTGAAAGGATAATTTACATTTTCCCCTGTGAAGACTTCAAAAGAAAGAGGGTAGTTTTGACATAAATCTCCTTCAGATATTCAGAAAGTAGAGCTGGAATGCCTGTTCCAGCTTTATTGCAGCAAAACCTTTCAGTTAGGAAATGTGCATTGACATTTTTGTGAAACAAGAGATCACAGCTTAAAGGCATGACATGCCTTCAGCAGTGGGAAATGGTTTTAAATGCTCAGCTTTGCAAGGAGCTCCATGTTCAAGAGTGTGGCCAGACCCTGGTGCAGGACAGGAGCCAGCCACGGGCTCCAGGGCTGGCAGTGGGTAACAGAGCCCTCCTGTGCAGCTGCACAACCTATGAGGCCCCTCCCTGGTGGCTGTACAGCCCTTGGAATAAGGGATTGTACACTGGGCTGGTGCAAAAATCCAGGTGCATGTATCCAGGAACATCAGTAGGCAGGTTTATAGCAGCATGAGCTCGAACATCTGTGCCATTGAGCAGATAAATCAAAGAGCAGCTCTTCCCAAGAAAAATTCTTTCTTTTGCATTGAGAAAATGAAGCAGAAGGGAAGTTTTCTGAGGTCACATGCCAGCTGTAACCTACTGAGCTGTATATTCACAGGGCATTGATGAAAGGAGGTTGAGGATTGTTTCAGCTCTAACAAGCTCTCCTGGCCCTGCTGGAGCACTGCAGAGCTCACAGCTGAACAGTCACCTCCTCATTCCCATGCTGCTCTCACTCCTTGGCTTCTTTTGATGTTTAACAATATGAGAGTCTGCAAATTGGACTAGTCACAATTCTCATGTTCAGCCTTGTACCAGAGGCTCAGTTTTGATAAGCCCATCCAAATCTGGCTACACATCCCTTACCTCACTGGCTCCAAAGAGCAACAACCTGGAAATTTTCAAAAGGATGGGAGGGAACACCAAACTTAGAGGGACTGACACTTCAAAGCACCCACACCAGTGGCCTCTCCTGCATGTTATATTTTGCTTTAGACCTTCCTACATTTGGCAGTGACATGGGGAACAGAACTGTCTCACTGCCAGCCCCATTCCCTCACAGAGCCACTGCAGTCCCAGCAGCAGGAGCCCACGGGCAGGCAGGGACACACTGCGCTCACTTCCACCCCCAGCTTTGCTTTGGGCTTGTTTGCTTCTCACCAAGCAGGGCAGCCTGACCCAAAGAAGATGGCTACTCTTTACTTGCCTCTAAAAAGGAAACATTTCCTTGGAAGAAAATAAAAAAAACTAAATATGAAAAATGAAGATCCAGTAAGGAGGTCTTACAGGCTGGGTTTCTGTCAGCTCCTTACAGTGACAGACTGCAAAGCTTCCCATACTGACACACACAAAGTAAGACAACTTCTTTGTTATACTTGATGACACTGAATAAGAGAGTACTTCTCTCTCCTGTGCCTACCAGACATGCAGAGCATGCACTGAACTCTTTTACACAGCAAGTTCCCTGCCCACACCTTCTTCCAACAGCCTGAACTCCTTTACTGTTTCCTTGTGCGTCCTCAGGGATAGATGACTGTTTCATCTCACCCATCCTTCCCACAGTTAAAGAATGCAGAATGAAACCTGTCTCTCAAGAACACCAAAGGATATTAGGTTTACAAAGCACCTGGTGAGCAACATATTTACTTCCCCAAAATAAGAGCAAATTAACAAATTGATTTCCAAGACAGGCTGGCTTTGATTTTTAACACCATAAATGCTAATTTCAGCAACAGCTGTTTGATCAATCTCATGCCCAGTCCTGCTCTTCTCACATCCCAGAACAGTCTGTGACTGAATTTATTGATTGTTTCCAAGTGCTGCAGCAGGTCTGGTACCTCGTGTGAGCACACTGCCTTATTCCTGCATCCCACATCCCAGACTCCACATATGAACACACCAGATGCAGCTTTTTCTTCTGCTCAGATCCATCCTCTGATTTTACCTTGCAGATCCCCTTGTTTTGGCAACTGTTGTGCCAAAATTCCTCTCCCCAGGCAGTCTGTGAGCACATCACTCCAGACTTGCCATCATTCCTATAATTGCTATGCCAACAAAATTGCAAACAGGCTGCACAGCCAGTCTGGATCACCAAGAAATTTATGTGTTTCTGTTTTGTCCAAAGCTTTCCCTTGAGTCTTCTCAGTTTGAGGAGGAATTGGTGCTCACAGGACACAGCCCTCACATCACAGGCTTCTCCAGAGCCTGCCCCCACCAATGTTCCTCACAACCCCTGCTGGAGAGGACACCTCTGCCACTGATGCTCCACTTGGCCCATAAAACATTACACTGGAGGAATTTTGGCAGCCTGCTGTTTATGGAACGTGCATAATCCAGCTCCTAACCCTCTGCTGCCCTGCTTGGGGCCAGCACCCAAAGCCCAGGTTGAGCCCAGGCTGCAGAGCTGCAGGAAGGGCAATCTCCCTGTTCTGCTGCCCTGAAGCAAGGGAATACATTCAAACTCACTCCTTTGTCTCAGTTCAAGCCCAAAACATTTTTGATCTATTTTTTAACAAGTCAAGGGGTAAAAAATAAAATAAAGGCTTCTTTCTTCATTCTTATTTCTCATGTCATAGCTTCTAAAATTCCCTGCAACTGATGGGTTTGGAAATCTCTGGTTTGCAGTAGCAACTGAACCAGCCTTGAATCTGAGCAAAGTTCATCCGTATTCAGAGTATTCAACAGCCCTCCAGCCCCTCACCAGACTTAATGAAGTGTAATGAAAGAAAAAGAATGAGCTTTGTCCTCACTGCCAAAGGAAAAGGCAGCTGGAAATATGCAGGGGCTTGATATGAATTGAACATGATTATGTATGTGATAACCACTGTTCTGAAGAAAATGGTGCTGTTATACCTAAGGAGCCCTCAGCAGGCCCTTGTAATTAGAGCCACTTAGCTGCTTTAATTGCCTCTGAAAGCCACCCAGAACAGATTGCTTTTATGCTCTTTCCATTTTAAAACCAGGCACAGAAATATGGAGGCACTAACCTGCATCCATTTGGGTAATGGGGATTCAGGGGAGGGAGCTGGACAGGTATTTACAGGGAAGGGCCCAGTACTGGACCCACAGGGCAGGAGGATGTTATGGTGATGTGTGGGCACACTGATGCTGGAGAATGGCTACCACAGCCCACAGGTGAGCTACAGAACTCTGGTCCCACCACCCACCCCCAGCAAAGAGCAAAAGGATGTGTCACAGCAAGGCTGACAGTGAGGCACAGCTCACCATGGTCCTTGATGGGGTTCTCACAGTGGTATGCAGTGCCCTGAATTTGTGTCTGCCCACTTACTCATCAAAAACAGCAATCCAACTCTAAATTAACAATCTCTTTTCTGTATTCTTCATTGATTCACAAAATTCAAAATATTATCTTTCCTTCAAATTAATTACATTAATGGTTCACAGTTTCTTGGGAAACAATTCCCAACTCAGTTCTGGCAATGAAGCAAGACTGGAATCTGGCCTAAGCTATTCTGCTAGGAAAGACCAATTGGAGCTGTTCTGGAGAGAAGAAAATGTCCCCTCTCTTCCTTGGGGAAGGAGAGTATTCCAGAAGGAGCTTTTCTAAACATTCTTTGTCTTCAGTCAGTTCAAAGTGCCCTTGGATCTCTCCTGGAGAGAGATGGCTGAAGAGAGGGCTGAGGAGAATATATGAAGAGGTCAGGGCTCCAGCTTTCCCTCCTCAGCTTCTAGAAGCACAGTGCACAATTGAAATGCGGCCCCAAAATCTTTGCTGTGGACAAGGATCCAGCCCAGCTCCAAGCACACAGCCCAGTGTTTGCACGTGGCTTTCAGAGCCCAGAATTCTTTTGAGACATGAGTTTGAACCCATCATCCAGGATGGATCTGCGATTGCGCCGTAGCCTCCTCTGCCTCTCCAGATGGATGACTGCTCCCAGGAGCACACCAGCAGCCACAAGCAGCAGCACTCCCACAACAGCCAGAGAGATGACTGTGGCCTCTATCTGTCCTTGGGTCACCTTAGATCCAAACAGCATCACCTTCTGGGACCCATCCTCATCCTCAAGTGCCAACCCTGAGAGACAAACAGAAAGGTATTTGCAACAACAGCCAGCAATACCAGAAATGAAAGGTTGCAAGAAATGCAACAAAGGAGCATTAAGAAAAACATGCAAAGTAGTGGAATCACCAACCCTGGAAATGTTCAAAAGATGTGTAGATATGGAGCTTAGAGACATGTTTCAGTGGTAGACAGGACAGTGCAGAGTTCATGGCTGTACTCAATTATTTTGGAGGTCTTTTACAAACTGAATTATTCAATGATTCAAAGGAGGCCCCAGTGCCATCCATTGTCAGACACTCATCCCTGAGCCCACACAGAGGTTTGAGATGGATGGTTCCTTCCCCAGCCTGCTCCACCCCAGAACCTGACAGTGTCTCAGAGGTGTCCAGGCCCAGTCAGCCACTGCAGTGCCCAGCCCAGAGATGAGAACACGTGTCCAGGCTGGGGCTGCTGCAAGCTGCCCCAGTGCAGGCTCCCTGTGCCCATGGCTGCTGTCCTACACACCCCTGAGTGCACTCACACAGCCATGCCCATGCTGAGTCACCTGAGCTTGCTTGTGCCTCCACAGAGGTAGCAGCCACCTCCTAAGAAAAAGGGCTGTCTGCTCAGGCAACAACTGTTGGCCAAGGTTTCTGCCTGGTGAGCACACACAAGCTGATATCTGCTTATGGTATGAAACCAAATTGTTTAATATATGGCCACCACTGCTCTCACATATTTCCTCTTCTGGTTTGTCCATTTTGAGTGAAGAAAACATTGGGAGAAAATGACTGAAATAACAGTGGAGAAAGTCTGAGTTGAAGGTAAGTGGCTGCATTTGCAGCTGGCCTGAACTGGCTCTCAAATCAGCTCAGCTGAATTTCCTCACAGCAGCTGAAAAATGGAGTTGTGAAGAAAGATGAAAAATCTGGAAAATAAACCACCAGTGAACATTATTCAGACTTCTACCACAGAAAATTTCAAGGGCATCATATCTACTACTCCATTTCTCCCTGTGCTGCTCAACCAAATGCCTTTCACATCTGTTCTTTACAACATTCAAAAAACTCCAGGCACATGCTTGGGCTCTTTTCTCAGGGGAACATCAGAGCAGAAGGCAGATGTGCTTGTTTGCATGCTGACTCCATCCCTTCAGCTTGGAGAGATCATTGTGAAACTTCCTTAAACCACAGGGTCACTGACAGTGCAAAGAGGGAAGACAACCCATCCCAGGCACCCTGCTCCAAATCTCCGCCAGTACCTAAGCTCAGACTCTGAATCTGAATCCATTCAGATCCACAGCAGGCACAACAGGGTGTGAGGTCAGCAATCTTTCCCACCTAACACAGGCAAACAAACCCAACCAGCCCAACTCCCTTATTTCTATCACCAGAGGACAGACAGACTGGTGCCCTCCCTGTTATCTACTGAAGCAAGGCTTCACACCAAGGACCTGCCAGGCTGGCAGAGTAGAGGCTGTGGGTGCTGTGTGTCCCTCCCTCCCCTTACACTGACCCAAACCTCTGTGTTGCTCAGGGATTGCCCTCTCCCCTTCCCACAGACAGAGCTTGGCAGGGCTGTACACACCATACCTGGGGTGGCAGTGATGTCTTCCAGCTCTGACTCTGAAAGGAAACAAAAGGAGGGTGAGAAGGTGTTGGGCTGAACAGGAAAAGCCCAGAACAAGGCACATCTGGCAAGAATCAAATCCAGAGGCAGCATGGTTTTCCAGGACTAGCAGGCTGTCCTTTGTCCTGCCCATATTTTCCCTCTATACATGACATGAGAATTTTTTTATCACCTGCTCCAGAGGCAGCCCCAGTTGCAGTGCACAACCCTTTCCATCCTTCAGAAGGAAAAGTGCTGAGGGAGAACCAGAGATGGCCCTGACACTGGGCAGGCACTGGTCACCTACAGCTAAAACACTGGGGCATTCACTGTTTTGGTAATAACATCTAAAACCATATCACCATGTGGGCTCCAGTACTGAGGGTCACTCACCTCTGAGCACCTCCCAGTTCTCAGTAACAGCAGTTACTGGCTGAGAGCTGAACACAGCATTTCACACACAAACTAAAAATCAAACTCAGAATAACAACACAGGTAAACTCCAGAAAACAATTTGTTTTAACTCCAGCTCCAGGTATTAACATATTTAAAGGGAATATCATAATTTAATAACACTTAAGTAATTATCTGCTCCATTAACTGGCTTTTTATAGTATGTGAGAGAGTTGAGATACAAACACTCAGAATTCCACAGCAGTAGCAGAAGTGCTGCTGGATGTTTCACAGTGACAGCTCCCTACCTCCTCTAGGCAGGACAGTGAAGAGGATCTCCATGCCAGCATGGATATGGTCAGACACATGGCAGTGAAGCAGCCACGTCCCAGGGTTCCCAACCAGCATCTCCACCATTTCAAAGGTCCCAGGGAACAGATCCACAACATCTGCTCTGTAGCTTTTGCCATTCTGTCAGAAAAGGGAGGCCATTAGCAGCAAAGCTCAATGCATCTTCTCTGGAAGAAAATTCTGCCAGTGTTGCTGGGGACTTCAGCTTTTTAATGCTCAAAAATCCCCAAAGCTTTCAAAAAGCAGCTCCAGGCCTCCAGCTTGGAAAGCAAACAGTCTTGTAATGCCTAACGCTAACAAGGATTAAACTGGACATTTCAGCACAACAAAGGCTCAGGGAGTCAGACTGGGATGTGTAAAACCACATCCTTTCCCTAGCTGGGTGGAGCTTCAGCAGTCTCATTAAAATACATTCAAACACAGAGACAAGTAGAAGTGCTGGTATCAGTGGTCAGTATCTGCTTTACCATCAGCAGATATTCTTACCTTGTATATGAAGGTCTCAGCATGAAAATGGACTGTGTGGACATCAACCTCGTGACCCATTCCCAGCAGGTACCAGTTCACCCTCTCTCCCTCATGCATGGTCAGCCCAGGTAAGGTGGCATAGAGCCTGCCATTGATTGCTGTGAGGGAATGACACAGAGGGGAAAAGGCTGTCAGCTGTCAGTGAAATTGTATGGGTGCTGCACATATTAGAAGCTACAAAGCTCATACAGCACCCAGTGTACCAGCAGTCAGTGTCCCCCAGCTCAGCTACTTATGCTCCCTGCTCACAGACAAGTCACTGGCACTCAAGGCCATGCTGTAGCTCAGTTCAAATAAATCTCAAAAATCACCTTTGCTGAAAACCTGCAGTCAGCCAGTAGTGGTTGCTTCTACAAGTCAAAATGCATAAAAATGGCATTTACAGCCCAATGATGGAGAAATGTGTATATATCTACATGCACATAAATGTCTGAGCAATTTCCTTGATGAACACTGAAAAGGGGTAAATCCTGCCAGTGGGTAGGATTTACCTACTTTCTCAAGAAGGAATTCTGCTGTGACTGCACATATAGGAAAGACATCAAAACAGTGAGTGAGCTGACTGCTATGGCACACACATGGAGACTTTCATGCTCAGATGACAACAGAGGGAGTAAGATGGAAAGAGGCAGGATCTGAGGGCAGAGCAGCAGGTTTTTACTCCCAGGTCTGACCTGGATAATTTGTGCAGCCTAAAACAAGTATCCAAGTTCAGCATGGTGGTTCTGCTAGCTGTAATACAGGGTTAACAATTACACCTTCATGGATGTGTATTTGGAGTCTTTATCTCCCATACAAAACCAGGAGTAATGACAGTACACAAAATGCAACTCCTCACTATTCTTATTTCCACAACTGTCAAGGGACCTGTTTTGCTGAGGTTATCTTTGATATAATATGGAGAGAAACTAACATAAACAACATGCTAATTTAAACAAATGTGTTCATCCTTCTATGGTAGAAATAACCTAAAACAGCTAAAACAACCGAGCCACATCTTGCAGCCACACAGCTCAGAAAATTAATTTGAAGCCTAACATACTCTGATGGTCCCTGAGACAAACAGAATTAAATTTGTCTGACAAGTTAATTTCATGTTTGATTTTATTTCCTTTTCTGAGTCACTCAGACACATCAGAGATTAACCTCTCTGGCTTGGATGTTGCTGTTCCTCCTTACAGAGACAGCCACAATGATCAGCCTTCACTGCAGATCAAAGATGAGGGCTGTAGGTGTGCTGCAATATTGAGAACAGACAGTTTAGTTCTGTCTGTGCCACTGATAATGGGAAAGGATGAGGACATTCACCACAAGTCAGGCTCCCTACTTAGAGAGGTTGCAGAATCAACACCAACATTACCGTGCATTTTGTTGCTTTCCACAAATTTCTCATCTAGCAGGTTGATGTTGTGATTTCCCTTACTGAAACGTTCCACATTCTCCTCCAAGTACCAGGACTGATTTTCATCAAAAACCAGGAAGAGCAGAGCAAACTCCCTCTTCACATCCTTCCTGCTCCCACTGGAGCGCAGGGCCCCTCTCCGGCAGACCTTCAGGGGCCCGATCAGCCCACTGTACATGTCCTGAGCAGAAGGAAGGAGAGCTGAGCCAGGGACCTTCTCACCCTCTTTTATGCAGTTCTTTGCCTTTCAGCAATTATTTTCCACTCCCCCATCACCCCACTTAAAACAACCAGTGCTGCTGTACAAGTATTCTTGTTGGAGAGCATCAGCCACTGAAGCACAGGAACAGGAATTGTACGTGCTCTTATAAATGCAAATCCAAAAGTCATAAATATGGATGGTATCAAAGTATTTTGCACTTGGTGACTGCAAAAACATCTGCAACTTGAGATAAAAAGGCCATTATTTCTGGGTTGAATGTGATGGTTTACTGCAAGACCCTCCAGGTTGTTGCCCTGTGAAATTAGTGCTATGACACTACTAGCAATGGTCAAATCTGCCTGCTTTATTCATGAGGTTTATTTTGGACAATTTCTGCCTTTTGTAGATTAGCCCTATGGCTCTCACCAGTACAAACCATGATCAACTGGGAGATGTTCTAAAAGCATACAAATAACTGGAGGGAGGTTAGTAGCTAGGAGAGACGATGGAATTGTTTTATGAAGGTTTGTTAGGAAAAAATAAGGACAGACATCAGGAAAATTCAAATGATTTCCTCTCCATGGAGAAGGCTGGACATGTTACCAGGTGATTCTTCCACCTCTTACCTGGGCCAATCTCTAAATTGTACCCAACTCACATTGTTTTCTAAACAGGGTAAAAAGTTGATCTAATTATGCTTTTCTGGCTATAACTTTTATTTTACCTTTACTGGGTCCACTGCAGAGTAGTAGATCCAAGGCACACAAGCTGAATCATTTGGCCCTGGCCCAGCTCTCTCAGGAACTTCCCAGCGGTAGGTCACAATGTCACCTGAGGGACAGAGCAGCATCACACACCCCGTGACACACCCACTCACCAGGCAGCAGCAAAATCAAATGAAAAAAGAAAAACCTGTCTCCAAAGCCCAAATTCAATTCTGTATTTGCCAGATATTGCATCTGCCTCACCCAAACACAAAGCAGGCTGGAAGATCCCTTCTCAGAGCAAGACCAAGGAGTCACAGGATGTAAACACTGTCTGGTACCAGCACAATATAGGTTTATTTGCTTTTGAGACTGGACTTGACCATGGAAATGACCATGGAAGCTCATTCACATGGGGCTTAAGATAATCTTTCTTCTCTTTGAAATGAATTTATGATGCTGATTCAAATTGGGGTTTAAAATCATCCGTTTTTCATATTAACAGCCCATTTCACAAAGACAGGATCTGGCTGACAGCCTGACTGTGGCTTGGACAGTTTGTGCAAGCTGGAGGGGACCAAAAATTAAATACACTGGTATCTGGATCATGAGACAAAGTGGCCATTTCAGTCAGATCCCGGCAAGCAATTGTGCATTTCTCCCATTTCATCCCATTTTCATACTTTTGTGCTCATGCATCCCAAAGAAGAGACTCCCCCATCCCAGGAGTGGCTGAGCTGTCACCTGCCATCACCCTCCCCTTCCCGCAGACAGACCACACTCAGTGTGGGGGGATAAGGCTGCACACAGAATGTCCTACCCATGTCCCAGAGGGCTGCCACCCCCACACAAATGGTACCACAAACTGTGCTGGACCTGAAAAACCAGTTACTGCCCAGTCCCAGCACTCTACTGTAACAAAACCAGGACATCTGAGGCTGCTGAAGGAAACCAGTGTGGCTCTGGAATAAAATCAGCAGTGTGAGTGAGCCCACACAGGAATGCAGCTAGAGAAGGGACCTACCAGGGTTTGCCACCTGGGGGTGTCCAGCCTGCTGTTCCAGCACCCCGTGTGCATGGATGGAGTAGGGTCGTGAGGCGTTGTTCTTGAACACGACGTTCAGAATATCGCCCACCTCCGCCCACAGAAAAGGGCCTTGAGACAGCAAGAGTGAGCTCTGAGACCAGCAAAATCCATCAGCACATCTCCTGGGATATTCCCACCCCTCTCTCAACATCTTCTTCCCAGAAATATTACCTTATAATATTTATGATGCTCCCCTTTCTCTTTGCTACCTCCCAAAAAGAGAATTGGATGTCAGTCCCAACCCAAGTCTTAGGAAACCAGACTGATTTTCATAAAGAGGACAATGAAGGTGGTTACACATCTTAAATGGGGCCAGCACAGCTAAGGCTTGATTTCTGAATACTGCTATGCTAAATGTCACATCTTGATCACCCACTGCTATCAGTTTCAAAATATGTGGCAATATTCAACTGAGCCTGACAGTGTCACAAATCAGAGCTGCAGTCTATTTTGAGTTGCAGATGCTGCCCTGACACCACTTACAGCCTTGGTTCATAACTCAGAGTTCTGTCTCCACAAAGCTCCACTAGTCAGTGCAAAATGCTCCTCCACTTCCCAAGGCTGCCTGCTCTTGCCCCAGAAGCATTTTTCACAGCTACAGATTTCCCCCTCTATTTCTCAGACCCCTGTCCAGAAGTCAGTGGTTGTTTCTGTCCCATAGTCAGAGACATGCAGCTGTGAAACATGCTTTGCCCAAGCCATGACAGAACACTGGTGCAAAGGCAACTGAAAAAGCCCAGACTTTCCTACAAGCTGTGCACAGGACTCCTCTTAACTGCTGTCTCCAAGGTGGCAGATATGAGTAGGAGACAGCCCCAATTTCTCTGCACTGACACAGGAGATGCCTAAATATCCAGTGAGCCTTCACATTACAGCTGTGAGCCACTGCAGCTTTAGAGCCCCAGTCCCATTTCTGTGTGAGAGGAAGGTGAACCCTGTGCACAAATCCTTACCCAGTATCCCCAGGTGCTCTTCACCACTTATCCTGGCCTTGGGGGTTTGGAAAGTGCCATCTGTGTACTCCCTGTAAACTGCTTTCTTGTACCTGGAGCCAAGCAGTCCATTCTCGTTGCTCAGAAACACATCAGCATAGCTGGGAAATGCAAAACAAGTGCTGAGATAAACCAAAACCTCATGGGGAACAAACAACTAACTTGTGTCAGGGGGTTCACAAGCTGAAGGGGCTTCCCAGAGCCAGCCTGGGTGGCAAATGCGAGCATAATGACATAGAGGGCTGCGGTCCCACCAGCAGCACCACCAGCACGTGCACCAGGTCACACAGGGTGACCAAAACACCCAACAGGCTCCAGCAGGGTCAGCTGGGCCACTGGCAGAGGCTTCCCCAGAGGGTGGGCTCTACCTCTGAGCAGAGTGGTTGTGGCGCTCCCTCTCCCAGCTGCGGTCGGGCGCGTAGTCCCAGAGCAGCTCCTCGGCCGCGATGTAGAACGTCCTCACTCCCCTGTAGAGATGGGCAGAGCCCGTCCTGCCACACCTGGAAACGCTGTACTGCTGCCTCATCCCAGACTGGTAGTGATTGCTCGTCTGGCAGTAGATCTCAAAAGTCCCTGGGGGAGGCAGGATGAACAAGGAAATTAGTTGCTTTTGAAGATTCCGGCAGACCGGTGTCAGTATGTACTTGGTGCATCTCTGTGCCGCTTAGGGAGCTTGGCTGCCACAGGCCAAGGTTAAAAGGAGTCACTGGAGAAATCAAGCAGGAATGGCACAACAAAGTGCTACACAAACATCATCTCAGGAAGCTTTCCTACACAGTAAGAACCTGTAGCAGAGCTGACCCTGTAAGAGTTCATACCATGCTAGACAATCTGTCACAGGAGCAAATACCACAATGGGAGACTCTTCCATCTGCCCAGTCAGCTGTGCAGGCACTCACCACTGTGATCAGGCTGCATGAAAGCAGTGGCAAATGTGTGTGGGAACAGATTGGCTGAATCTCTCCGCATGCCGTTGATCTGCAGGGTGTTGCCCTGGAACACAGCTCCATGGACGTCTGCCTCGCTGCCCAAGCCCAGGAGGTGCCAGGACACTCTGTCTCCTTCACACACGTCCAGCCCAGGCACGTTACCAAACATAAGTCCATTGATGGCTGGAAAGGAGAAAGGAATTAACTCTCTGCAGGCAGGTGTCAGCCAGGAGATTTTGAGCATACACCTTGCAGGACAGGCCTGCCAGTCAGAAGAAAGGTAACTTGTTTGTAATTCACCCCTGGGTACACTGAGAGCACACTTCTCCAGACAGCTGTGCTGCTTGTCCATGGCTCTCCTGGTGCCTCCAGCCTGGCTTGATTCCAGGCCAACATCACACAGCCCTTCCAGCCCCCAGCTCAGCCTTTAGGTGAACATCAGCCCGTGCTTTGCAGCTTCATCCCTGCTGTCAGAGAGCAGCATCCAACCATACCATGCATCCTGTTGGATTCCTCAAAGTCATCATCCTTTTCCACAGATGTCTCTTCCATCCTCAAGTAGTACTTTATGTTGGCATTTAAATACCAGCTGAGGTTCTCGTCAAACACGTTGAAGAGAAGAAAAAATTCTTTGTCGATCCCTTTCTATAATTACAATGATGGTTGTTAACTTTTAAAATGCAACAATTAAGTATCCTTAGAGTTAAATCTCTTTTGCTTGGGTCTTGTATTCTCCTTTATTTTAAAACATGGCTTATTGAGGGACAGGACTCTGTGCCTTTACTCATATTGAACATTCCTCTTTTATTTCACAAAAGGCATCACTTGTGCATTTTCCATTATATTTCACATGAATAAAATGAACAAAACTCAGTCAAGGCCATGAAGTCAGTGCCCCCTTCCTCCCCTACACCTGTCTGTCCAAACCAGTCCCAAGACCAGAGCCCAGACACAAGGCAGGCTGATGACCACACCACACCCTTCCCGCCTCCTATCACAGACCTGGACTGGGGGATCTTTTAATTACCCTAAATCCTTCAAAGTGTTAATTCTCATAAGAAATGCACTCCAAACCATGGTGTTTCCCCACTAAAAGAACACTGTGATGGTGTCCAGACTCTCCTGCTGGTGTCACTGTCCCCAGCAGCACACAGGCAGCCAGCCTGCTGAGGTGAGCCATTCCCAGGCTGCAGCACATGGGTACAGCAGAATGGCCATGCACCTTCCACAATTAAACATTCATTAAAGGTTTGCCTGAGATTGTGGAGCCAGAATTGCCACCCCAGGTGATTTCCCTGTCTTACATTCACAAAGGTCTGTCTCTTCTGCTGAGAAGCTTCCAATACCTGCTCATGTTTATCATTATCACAGCTCCTTCACCTCAAGGGCTGTATATATTCCCAATCCTCTCTGCTCAGCAGACCCACATTTCCACCTTGGGTGCACATTGATTTCTTCTGCACTCCTGATTTAGTCACACAGTGTCCCCACTGACCGTGAGCTCCCCCAGGAAGGCTCTGAGGACAGCAGTCCCCAGATCTGTCACCAGTCCCTGAGCCACACTGCAGGACAGCAGTTGGGGTTTGATTTGCCATCTGCTGTCTTTTAGAACAAAGCTCGCCTCCTCTGTCTGGTACCTCCTCAGGGATATCAATTTACTGTCTTCCCTAGATTTACTGCCAGGAAATCTGAGTGAAATTCCAAGAGGAAGTTCTGCTGCCTTGAGGTTTCACCACTCCATCAAAAGCATAAGACTGACATGGACTTTCACATGTTTTTTTATAGCCAGCTCTGCTTGAAAATTAACTTCTCTGGCAGAATAAATGAGGCTCACCCAAACCTCAAAGCATTGTATCACCCAAGCAGAACACCTGTAAGCAAAAATGCCTTTTCAGTGTTTCTGGGACTACAAGATGTGCCTCTCTGAAAGCCTGCTACACAAGCCTCAGGGCAAGAGATAAAGTAACTACTCCAAGATACAGTTCTTTAGCCAAGTTTATCTGTGAATTAAAAGCAGAGCTCAGGAACTGTTTTGAGGGCAGCCCTTGAGAGCCCAGAACACTACTTGCCTGGAAAAAGCTGATACCAGTTGTACCAGCATCAACTTGGCCAAAAACAAGGCCTTGATTTGACTCTCCTGGACTCACACTACTGCACATTTGTTTTTAATATGCTCCCTAATGTTTTGCTGATGCTTCCTTTCTCTACATGAAAGCAAAACCCTGATATGAACAGGGCAGGAAAACCCCTTTACCTGCTTGTTGTTTTCATCCAGAGTGCCTGCCTTGCAGATGAGCAGAGGCCCCACTAAGCCTGAGCTGGAGTCTTTGACAGGGTTTGCAGCTGAGCTGTACATCCAGGTGAGGCAGGGAGGGTCACTGGATGTGGGCCCCACGTGTCTTGGCACAGTCCAGTGGTAGGTGAAGTTGTGCAGTGGTGCCACAGAAACCCCATTCTGGGACAAGCCTTTAAAACAGGGATTACAGGATTATTCCCAAGTCCCTGCACAAATTCAGTTACACTGTCTCAGCAGCTACTTTCAGAGCAGACTCTACTTCATTCCTGTCAACCAAACACCCAGCACCTCTGATGGGGGGTACTCAAGGAAAGGGATCCACCAACCATCATGGTACCACATCCCCTCTGATGCCTTCCCATAGGACACTCCATGTGGATGGATGCTGAAGGGCCAGGAGGCTTTGTTAAAAAACGTCACCAGGATGGTGTCACCAACTTCAGCTTTGATCACCGGACCTAGAATAGAGCAGGGAGAGCACATCAGCAACAGAGCACTTCCCCAGGCCATCAGACAAACCAAAGCAAACAGGGCACCTTCCTCCAAGCCGCAGGGCCAAAAATGAGAGGCAACAGATGGTCTGGCCTTGTTGCTGCTGAAGGGAGCTCAATGGGAGCAGGGGCTGGCAGGGATTGTCTGAAAGCAGTTTGAGTGCACAGGAGACCTCAGAGAGGCATCACACCTTCATACAAGGAAGTAACAGAATAGGCAGATGTGCTGGAATGCCCTCAGGATCAGCCCATGTCTCTCCTCCACCCATATATGGCCCCCTCAGCCACCCAAAACACGTGCTTCAGAGGTGTGAGATGCTCCAAGCCCACCAGAGTCTGTAAGCTCACAACCCAACCAGCCAGAAAGGAGCTATGAGCCTTCACCATGCCTGCCCCTGAGCACCCATCCAGGAGAGAAAGCTCTCTGTGAGAACAGGGGATTTGCAGCATGCCTTCAAGGGGCTTGGTCAAAAACACATAACCAGGAGCTACTGCTGTGATCTGTTTAGCTCTAGTCACACAAACTGTACTGTATCCCTCACTTTTACCTCTAGAACACCTTCAGAATGACCCCTGAAGTGATTCTGTCCATTCTACCACCCTGCACCTTGCCTTGCTCAGATGTGACTGTTGTGAAGCAGCTCTTGTGCCCCTCCCTGCCCCCCAAAATGAGCAGGCAGGCACAGCCACCTGGCAGTCCCACCATCAGCACCCTTCTGACAGACACTGACAGAGGATTTGTATTCCTGGAGGATTCTCACCAAGTATTCCAAGGTGTTTCTCCTCTTCTGCTTGCTGCTTTTCCTCTCGAAAGCTCTCATCAGTGTACTCCACATACTTTGCCTTCCAATAGACGCCCCCAATGCGGTAGAGGCTGCGCTGGAAATACTGCTCAGCAGGACTAAATGCAAAAAGCAAATTTCAGGCCATGTCACAGAACAATGAGCCCTGCTCCCCTGCTCCCAACTGGCAAGGCCATCACCATCTCCAAATCAAGCAGTATTTCAGACAAGGACAGCATCTCTAGTTTGGAACAAGCACAGCTTTGATTCTACAAAACTTTTTGCTCTTAGACTCATCACCTGTGCGTGTGTTCAGGGAGCACCTGTAGCACAAAGCCCTCTCCCAGGTGAGATCAGCATCACTACACAAGATGTGTGAAGGAATGACAAAACTGCAGTGCAGTCAGTGGGCAGGCAGTGCTAGAACTCCAACCTCTTCAGAAGCTGGGGACAGCCCCATTCCCAAATAAAATAAGCATCTGTAAAGGTATTTATTTCCTCCACTACCACGCTCACCAAATATAAGTAACAACCTTGCAAGAGAGGCAGTGCAGTTACAAGGCCAGCTCACAGGTCTAAGGTCTGCAAGGTTTGCTGCATGACATTGGGTAAATAATTAACCACTCTACATTTCCTCTTCTCCATCTGAATAAGGAACATCCTCTCCCACAGATTACTAAGGAAGGGACGTCATCTCTGGGAAGGAGAAGAATCTCTTTCAGTTAGCCAAAGTCTGAACAGGAAGTCTCTCAACTGATAGCCCTGATCATGGGATGGAGAGCTGCCACCCAAGTGCTGGTATCTGATTTCCTAGAAATTGCATCCTGCAGCAACACCAGCCTGAGGCCCATCTGCAGGCCAGCAATGCCACCCTGTGTCTGCTGCACCAGGGGCTTTTTGAATAATTTCTCAAATAGATCAATCTGTTCCTAGGTTAGGCACAGCAAACAGAAAGGAAGCCCAGAGACAAATGTGGCAGCTCATGTTGTACATCTGCTGGGACTTCTGCTGCTTGTGGCTACAGCTGTGCCACACAGTCCTCTCATGGGAAGGCCCCAAGGTACCTGTACTGCTCTCAGTGCAGTCCAGCTACAGCAGGGTTTGATTTGCCTTCCCAGGAAATGCACCCCATGTGAGCAGCAGGCATGAATTTTGAAAAGAAAGAAATTCCACACTTTCTTAAGTAGTGTTCCTGATGCAGGCCAGACTCCCCAAACCCTGCCCAAGCCCAGTAGGCTCTCACTCACCTGTCAGGGTCAGTGAGCTGCTTCCCAGTGAGCTGGTCGAGGGCTGAGGGGCCGTAGTCCCACTGCACCTCCTTGGCAGCTATGAAGTATCTCCGAACTCTCCCTCCCAGGCTGGTGGCTGCAGCTTGCCGAGAGCAGGGCCGGACCTCATAGAGTGCCCCCATCCCAGCTGCCCAAAACATGAAGGTGGACACTCACTTAGCCCCTCCAGCCAGCCTGATGGGCAGTCCCAGCTCCCCTCTGCTGTCCCAAAAGGCACATGGATGGGAGATGGTGAGAAACTCCACAGCAAGGAGTTCTGTGAGCAGAACTTCCAACCTTAGATATTGGATGCTATGGAAGTATGGACCTAGAGTGACTGGAGTCTTCTGCTGTCCTCAGATCTATCATGCAAGTGCCTCTTACAGAGACCAGAGCTCTTAAGGCACTGCCTCATCTCAGCTTTCAGCTGTACCCAACATCAAACATTACACCATGGTACAAGTCACTCCCACCAAAGCTGCCTTGCACATTAGTAACCAACCTACTCCAATTTTACAAGACAGAATCACACAGAATAATGAGGTTGGAAGAGACCTCTAAGATCATCAAGTCCAAGGCATCACCCACTCATTTGTGGGTGATAGGGAAAAATGTCATAGGGACATTTTTCCACACCCAAGACACTGTTCCCTACCACACTGTACATCACGTACATCAAAACCAGAGGACACAGAGTCCACGACATATTCCACCCCCTGCCTTACCTTGTATGTGATCATTGACCTGGCAACTCAGCAGCCATCTCCCGGGGTTCCTGGGGATCATATCTGCTGTGACAAAAGTGGCTGGGAAGAGGCTGGCCACGTCTGTCCTGTGGCCCCGGATTTTGAGTGTCTCTCCATGGAAGTAGGCTGTGTGAACATCAATCTCATTGCCCATCCCAAAGAGGTACCATGAAACAGAATCCCCAGCACACATCTTCAGCTCGGGGAGGTTGCCAAACACATAACCATTAATAGCTGCAAAAACAAGCAAGCCAAAATTAGAGAGCAGAAAAGGAGCCTTCAGAGGAGCCTTCCTGCCAGTGGGTGACAGCACAGACACAACAGGAGGATGGACCTAAGCAGAACTCCTCCTCCTCTTCTCCTTTGGAGATCCCAGCTCCACAGCTCATTCCTAAAGCAAAGGGTATAAAAGCTCACTCAAGCCAAAGATAAGAAACCAAAACAATACTTCAATTTTCTGGAGCTGTTGCCCTGTCCCTGAGATATTTGCTAAGCACATGACCTCAGAACAGATCCTGGAGCTCTGACACTCCTGAGTGTCTCAGCAGACACAGTGGCCTCACAGAGGTGACACTGACCATGCATTTTGTTGCTCTCCTGAAATTCCTCATCTTCTTTGTCCACAGAGCCAGGATCTGTGCAGAATGATGCAATGTTCTCATCCAGGTACCAGCTTAGGTTCTCATCCACCACACTGAACATCAGAAAAAAGTCAACATCCACATCTGAGCGCCTTTGAGAGCTGCCAGTCAGCGTTCCTGAGGTGAAAGGAGAGAGGAATGAATGCAGAAAATCACTCCTGCAGAAAATCACACATCAGGCAAGAGATGAGAACCACAGCAGCAGAGAGTCTTTTCACCTGAGCTGGAGACAGATGCTTTCCCACCATCCTCACAGCTCACCCTTTTCCAATGTATCCCTGCCAATACAGCTCTCTCTCCCAAGCTGCTCTGCCACTGCACACCTCAACTACAACACCTGCAGTCTTCTCACTGGAACCAACCAGTCACCATGATTTTCATACACAAACTAGATCCTGGACAAGAGTCTTACTTTTAACATGGATTCAAGCAGCTCTCTTGGATCAAGAGGCCTGCAAGCTCACCTGCCCAACCACTATGGGATAAGGAGAATGCAATGAATACAATGACCAGAATCCAGCCAGAGCCCAGGTACTGTCCTCTCTAACCAAGCTGCATTTCCCCCTGAAGCTGGGAGCTGCACAGAGTATCTTCACATCCTATCCTTATTCATGTCACCACAAGACCTTTACAATTTGGTCCTCACAATGCAGGCCTCAGCTGCTTTCTCTTGGTGTTTTTACCTGTTTTACATGTAAGTAAAGGCCCAATTAATCCAGATGCAATGTCCCTAGGAGCATCAATGTGAGAGTGGTAGATCCAGGTCAAGCAGTTTGGGTCATCATCAGTTGGACTGTGATCTTCAGGGACAGTCCAAGTATAGGTGTAATTCCTTCCTGGGAAAACAGCATCATCCTTCTTCTGATCCTGGGGGGACATATCAGGATACAGGGATCCTAGAACAATTGAGCAATCACAACATCCATTCAAGAAGAGCCAAGATGCCCACACATGTCACCTTATACTGAGCTGAGCGTCACCATCCCAAGGCCGAAAGAGTGTTTAATCATCACTTCCTCAAAGAGGCACTGAGGCACAGAGCCACTGTAAGGCAACTTGCCCAGTAAACAGGTCAGCACACAGTCAGCAGGATTATTTCCATTCTGCCTAGTGCTGCTTTGCCTTCAGTTCTGCACTCTGCCCCCACAGCCAGTCTCTCTACAATCTCTAGAGCTGATCAGTGTTTTAGAGGTTGTAAAATCAAGACATCTGGGCCCAGGTCAGGACTCCAGCCCCATGACCCTGCTAACCCAATGCTTGGTGTCTTCACCAAACACCCAAATGCAGTTGCTTTATGGACAGTTCTCCTTCATGCATACTCCTAAATTCCCAGTGAGAAAAATCTGTCTCCATGATGGCAGTAGCTCATTTACCTTCAGAGTCCTTTTTGTAGAAAACACCATGAGGATGGACTGTATATGGTCGAGTAGCAAAATTTTTTAGGTGTACTTGAATGGTATCCCTCACTTCTGCTCGGATGACAGGCCCCAGGAAGCCCAGCCAGGCAGGCTTGGGGATCTCAGTGGTATAAGTGGAGTCTGTGTACTGCTTGTAGACAGCTTTCTTGTAGGTACTTCCCACCCTGTCCTTCCCAGACTGCAGGAATGCTGAGGCCTGGCTGTTGAATTCAAAGGGAAAGGCACCATGAGTCATCATTACACAACAGCTGGTCTATACTGCAGCACAGGGATGGTGACACTCCACTCTCTGGGCTACAGCAGAAAGCTTTGGCATTAGAGGACCCTGGGATGCTCTAAGCCACCCACACACGGCCACAACCTCAACCCCAGCTCTTCACCAACACACACAAAGTGCTCCCTGAACTGTGCCCTGCACACAAGACACAGGAACGACAGTGCTTCCCAGACAACCCCATGTGGGTGTCACAGGGAGAGCCCTTCTCATGCCTCCTTCAGCCTTCACTGGGCTCTTCTAAACTCACTTTGATTCCTCTGTGCCATTTCCAGTAAATCACAAGGCAGGGAGAGTGGAGTCCTGAGCTCCCTGGCGAAAATTTGAAGTCTGAAATTCTACTTAACAGTTTCCAAATTCCTTCCAGAGTGGCAGAAGGATCAGGCAGGTTCATACCCAGCACATAACCAGCTTCCAGAGCTAAAACCTCCTACAGGCACTAAAGTTTAACTCACAAGCATATTTGCTCATTATGGGTAATTCTTAATAGATAAGAGATGAATCACAGTCCAGGTATTACCGGAACCAGCCTAAATGAGAGACAAGGTCACTCCCCTCACTTCCCCCTTGGGATTGATCACCCCCAGCATGAGCAGCCCTGCAAGGGAGGAAAACCCTGATGCAAATCTCAGAGAATGAATAGTGGAGCTGCAAATACTAAACATTGGCCTCATCATTCAAACACAGGCAGGGCTTGGCTCTGGCTACACAATCCAGAGTTCAGCCCTTTGCCAAGTCATCCCTGCAGCCATTATCAGCAGAGTTTAAGACGTTTTACAGATGTGCCTCTTTCTCCACACAGTCCATTTCTTCTGAACAAAAAAAAACTCCTTGAAATAATTTACTACTCCTATCAATCATATCAACATCTCATCCCTTTCTAATTGCCACTTTCATTTCTGCAATCATTGGACAAACAGGTCCCATTAACTAATTGTTTGCAGTGTCAAGAGTTTTTAAATAGCTTTTAAGTTCAATGGCCCTGAATTTCATTTCCTTCTCTTCATTTATAATGAGAGAAACCAAACAAAATCCGGTGCATTCATTACCACTTTAGGAGTCAGCAGTAACATCTTTGTTAACCCTCAATTTTGGGGTGTTTCCTGGGTACTTATTTACATCTACACAGCATCTCCAGAGAACAGAGACTTTTCCATGCTAAACTGACAGACCTTGATGTTTCTGTGCACCCTTCCTGTTAATGTTGTGCTGTTTCTGAAGGAGGTGTCTGAACCTGAGTGTTAGTTATTTTGGAGGGATAAAGGAGTGAGAGAAGGTCAAAAAATACCAGCTATTTGCCACAGAAAATGGGAGCAAGGAAAAAAAGCACAAATGCCTTTTAAATACTATGGAAACCTTTAAAAAAAAACAAACCACGCACACAAAAAAACACCAACCAAAGAAAAAGGCTTGATGTTATGAAAGCTAAACCCAAAATACTATTTGTGCAGTAACTTGAACCAATTATTGCAGTTTCCAGATTTACTTTCACAAGAGAAACAAAATTGTTTTTTAAGCAGCCCCTAAAATCCCATGCAGGAAGTCCCATTAAGTCTAAGGCTCGAAATTCCACTGAAACAAAAACAAGCTGGCTCTGTGAAGTCATTTATATAAAGATGAAAAGTCATCATGCTTCAGGATAAACAAGCTGATCACCAGCTGGAACTAAGCAAAATGAAACTTCAGGGTAGAGCATTGCA
The DNA here is from genome assembly GCF_027887145.1 of Ammospiza caudacuta. NCBI lineage: Eukaryota > Metazoa > Chordata > Aves > Passeriformes > Passerellidae > Ammospiza > Ammospiza caudacuta. The sequence continues at coordinate 13,920,610 of NC_080606.1, read as the reverse complement.
AAATCTGGGCAATTTTAGAACAATCTGTTCTGCATCTGCTCCATTTTCTGTTCTATGTTTGTTTTCCATACCCTTCTCTCCAGTGTATGGGCTCTGGACTCTCCAGAATAACCATCCCTTTTCCCACTGACACAGGTTTTACCACAGGAGCATAAAACAAGTTAAACATTAAGCTCATAAAGATCAGAATCTATAGGAGTGTGTCTCTTGCTTGCTCAGATGCCCCACAGAACTTGCATTAAATTCCACATCAAAAAACAGCTCAAAGCCAGCCCCAGACTAAGTTCTGTACCTGTTACGTGCAATACTCTGGTTAGCAAGCACATTCCTCCCTGTTGGAGCATAGTTCCAGTTCACCTCGTGGATTCCCAGGTAATAAACTCGGATCACACCCCCAGCAGATGTGGGTGACAGCAGAGGGATGCAGAGCAGCAGCCACCAGACTGAGCCCATCTCAGCCTGGAGGGAAGGGTTTTTTTGGAAGCTACACCTGTTTGGGAAAGACAAAAAGAATAAAACAGGATATGACCATTTGGTTTGAAGGTGCTAGACATTTTGAGAGAGTATGAAGAAATCAAGTGTAAGTATTATTGGGATTATTACTCAAATATTCAAGAAGGAAATCACTCTGTAACAAAATTGACACACAAGGTGGATGGAGATCATGCCTTGGTAATGAGCCCCCAATAGCAAATGTGCTGCTCTCATAATAGTTTATTTAACCCTTTTTTCACTACTGCTCACATTCCAAATCATCTTACAGGTCCAGATACAAAGCTCAAAACAGTCCTGGTATATGTACACTTTAAACTGTCACCAAGGTCACTCTATTTTAAGTAACCTGAGGAAGTACAGTTTAGTCACTATGAAGTAATTTTAAATTTTAACTTCTTTAAAGATGGCTCTTAGGGAGCAGCTATGTGTAATCCAGGAGTATATCTCAAATAGGCTGCACAAAGTTTTTCCTTTCTGTTCCATTCTTTTCCCCATGATTTTGATCAGTTTTACTCATAAAACTTCCAATTGACACCAAGCTTGTTGGCACTAAGCACCAGAAATACTCTAAAGAGAGTTGGGAAATAGTTGGGGAAACTGTCTGAAATAATCAAAATACAGTTGAATAAAGGCTCAAAGAACCGCCTGCATGAAGGAGAGCCTGATGCAATATGGGCAGTAGAATTACACCAAAAGATAAGGAAGGATTAAACTGCATTTAAAAATCGCATGAAAATGACTACAGAAGTTCTCATACAATGATATCCTTAACAAAGCTGGATGTAGCCAGCAAACAAACCCCACCTAAACAAGCTGTTGAGACACAGCCCTTGAGACCTGCAACAGCAACTCAGAATTGCAGAGAGAAACAGAAAGCAACAGAATGAGAAGCATGACCTAACAAGAAAACTCAGAAGAATCAGTTTTCCTTTTCATACAGAAAGGGACAGTGACACAGCACCATGGCAAAGGTTTTTCATAAAGAGACTGTCATTACTTATTCTTACTGTCTTTGTAACAGCAACATGAACGAGTAAGGTTTGTCTGCAGCAAAGCTGGAAGTTCTGTAAGCTTTCAGCCAGCACAGCATCACACAGAGCTGCTTTGAAACATCTTCTAACATCTGACACCCAACAGACATGATTCAACCCCAGCACATGGCAAAGGACTAAGCACTTTCAAAGCTTCACTTCTTGATTTTCAAACATGCTGTGCTATTCTCAGAAGCGAATGATAATCAAGAATTACTGTTTCCAAACAGTCAATAAATTGGACAAAGTTCAGAGACATCTTTCCCTCCTTTCTCAGAAGGGAGCTGTAGGGAGAGCTAAATCTGAGATGCTTTGGATCCATCAACACAGCATTGCTCTGCTCCAGTGGCTCCACCAGCAGCTCCTGGTCATAGACCTGATAAAACTCAGGTACAGAACAGCCCCTTCAGAGCAGCTTCAGCGGCGTGGGAACAACAGCAGCACACCAGCTCATGCCCACCCTACACACCACTCAGCTTATTCCCTGCTGCTGTTCACAGGGAGCTAAAACACCTTTTTTTACTCATTCTATGCCAATGTAGGCTCAAAGGAAGGAGCCTGGAAAGCCATACCTGTGCTGTTTCACACGGCAGAAGACCAGGAAAAGGCAATGGTGACAACAATACGGAAAGAAACAGCAGCAGCAGCCCTCAGCCTGCCACCACCCAGCCCGAGGGAAGGGCAGCGGGATGCTCCTGACTCAGCCCAAGCTGCGGCCTTCGTGTCAACTCAGGGCAAAGTTCGCGGCCGCTCCGGGCGCCGGGGGCGGCCTCTTCAAGGCCCGGCAGCCGGGACAGGCCGGGGTCTGTGCGGGCAGCGGGGGCAGGCCGGGGTCTGTGCGGGCAGCACCACGGCATGGCAGAGCAGCGGCTCTCCAGGCTGGGAGGGAAAGCTGCCCATGAACACAAACCCGCCGTGCCAGAGCCCAGCTCACCGCCCCGAACCCCGCATGGCGCCCATCGGGCTCACCCACAGCCACCAGCGCTGTGCCCTGCCATGGGTGAGTCAAGGACAGGTCTCTGGCACAGCCTTCCCAAGGCTTTACAAGAGTCCCACCTGGACTCTGCTTAGAGTTTGACCAACATCGCACACACCCCTAGGGTAATTCTAGGGAACAGCAAAAAATATCCCTGAATGGAGAGGTAGCAGATGTCACAAAGTCGGTGCTCACATACCCTTCACTGTAACTAATCACCATTTATTTACTCGATTAGTGCAACGTCAAAGTAACTAAATTAGTTTCAAAAGTTTTTGGTTTCAAATTTTTGTTGATATTAATATTTGCCTTGATTAAGGAAAGAAAAAGAAAGAAAACCAAAACCAACTCAAGTTTTATACTATATCCATCCCTGAATCTTGTACTTTACAGCAGAATCCTCCCCAGGACTGCCCTATACCGGGTCCCCGACAGCACAAGAATCGCGAATGAAGGGAAATCAGATTTCAGGCGGGGTGATGGGATCCAACTCCTATCTGACCGAGGCAGACGATGCACGGATATTCCCCGACACCTGACTGCAGGGAAACCACAGCCCGAGAGCGAGGGGAAAGCAGAAGGAAGGCAGGAGGACGGACGGCTCATCCCTTACGTGCGGAGCGGGAGGCGGCGCGGCGGGGCTGCGGAGCGGGACCGGGAGCGACGGCGGGGACCAGCCCGGGAGGGACAAAGGGGCTCTGCCTCCGCGGGCTGACCGAGCCCGGCCCCGCAGCGCCGACCGCGCCCGCTCCCGCCCACAGGGCGGGCCGGGCTGCTCCGCCCCGCACCTGCGGGAGCGCCTCTGCCGGGCCGGGCCGCGCCCCGGCCGCGCACGCGGAGCCCGATCCGCGGCGTGCACCTGCCTGCCCCGCCCCGCCCTGCCCAGGGCTCGCTCCCGTTGCGGGGAGCCCCGGGAAGTCGGGCAGGAGCGCGGGCGGAGCCGCGGCCAGCAGCACCCACCTGCTGGGCAGGACCGGCGGCGGCACCGGGCGAGCGCTCCCCGGGGACCTCCCGGGGGGGCGGCGGTGGCTGCGGCCCCTTTAAATGCCTGCGGTGACGTCACGCAGCCGCGCGCTCCCCCGGGAGCACAACAAGAGTCACGCTCGCGGCCGCCGGGGCGAGGGGCGGGGTTTGGCAGCTCCCGCCAATCAGCGGCTGCTCCGCGAGCCGGCCCCGCCCCCCGGTGCGTCGCGCGGCGGCGCGCGGCCCGTCCCCGCTGGCGCGGCCCGTCGCGGTCCGAGGATGCGGGAGGCGCCCGCGCTGCCCCGCGGCCCCGCCGCCCCCGGCGCGCCCGGGCCCGGCGCCGTGCCCGGCTTCCTGGCCAAGCTCTGGGCCTTGCTGGAGGATCCGGACAGCGACGACGTCATCTGCTGGAGCAGGGTGAGGCGGCCGCTCGGGCCCGGTCCGGGGAGGCCCGCGCGAAGGACTCGAGGGTGGTGGGGGCGCCGGGCCGGGGCTGCGGAGCCCGGCGGGCGGCGGCGGCGGAGAGACCCCGGCTGCCCGGAGCGTGCCCAGCCCGCCTCCCCGCCCTCCTCGCGGGGGTGCGGGCGGCCCGGCGTGCGCGGGGCCGTGGCCGGGCCCTCCCCCGTTGCCCGGCCCCCCCGGCAACGTGCGGGCCGCGGTGGCGGCGGGGCCGGCGCAGTGGGACATCCCCGGGGACGGCCCCGAATCCCCGCTCAGCGCTCCGAGCGGGGCAAGGACGCCGTCAGGAGCCATTAACTGCCCGCTTTCCTTCCGGAGCGGGGACGGATGTGCCCCGCGGGCACAGGGCACGGACACGCTGACCAGGCACCCAGACGCGCACTGTGTTTAGTTTTGTTCCCTGTCATTTGTAAATCCGTAGGGGTTTTCTCCATTTTTTTCCCAGCCGTTTGCCCTTTACAAAGACAAAGATGAAAAGAAACGCAGTATTTTTGTTCTCTTCATGAACAATATAAAAGTGATGCAAAAAGCTCTTCCTGTTTCCAGGAAGTTTGGTCTTGGGCATATTAAAAATCTGGCACTGCTGGTGTCACACTTACCCCTGGTCACCGCTGGGTTGTGTTGTCTGAACTTTCGGTAACTGAGCAACGTTACGTGGTTATTTTTAGTGATGACATAGCACATACAATGGAAGAATCTTGTCAGGAGCTGGGCAGGCTGATGAAAGGAGATGCAATCTCTTTAGTGGCATGAATTCCATTGGGCTTGTGCAATGCTTATGTTTATTTGGGACAAAGGGAGTGAGTTTTTAGAAAAATTTTGCTTTGGATTAAGATCAGTGTGTCAGGGCTTTAAGAGAATTGCCTGTTCAATAGAAGTGTTCTATGTAATTGTGTTTTTGAACTCACACTTTTTAGTCCAGCCCCAAGTGTTCCCACAGACTGTTCACTTGGTGAAGTCTTTTGCTTTTCTCTGCTGTCAAAACAGTCTTTGCTGATTTATGATCTTCACTTAAGAGCAACACCTTAGAAAAGCTGTGCTATTCATTCACTGTTGCTTCTGCTTGTTTCCTAGAATGGCGAGAATTTCTGCATTCTGGATGAGCAGAGATTTGCCAAGGAGCTGCTCCCCAAGTACTTCAAACACAACAATATCTCCAGCTTCATACGGCAGCTCAACATGTGTAAGCATCAGCTTCCTCTGCATTCCCTCTGCCAAGTTCATGGCTACTGGGCTTTGGTTTGCATTTCTTTAAACAAGCAAATGGACTTGGCAAGTTTTTCATCCCTAAAAACCCAAGCCCTGGACTTCAGTTTGCTTTACAGAAGAAAAGATTGATAGTAGAGCGTGGTTTAGTGTTGGGGTTTTGTGTTTTAGCTCCAAGTTCTTTAGAGTATCAGCTGCAAGAACATGTGCTGGTGCCTGGAGGTAGTGTGAGGTTCCCTGAGCTCCAGCATTGCTCTTGCAGCAAATAGGTGTGTACCCAGGGAGAAGAGGTTGTGTGTGCACCCTTACATCTAGAATGTGAAAAAAATAATTGCCTGGATTTTGGGGCTGCCACTGCTGTTGCCTGCTCTGCTGTGTGGGAACCAGATCAGTCCTGCACTACATTTCTCATTATGTTTTCTCTGCTCAACTTGAGAGCATTGTGTGGCAGCATTGCACAGCACATGTGCAGTGTGGCCAGGCAGAGAGGTGCAGTGAGGGTGGCTCAAGGGCACAGTGCAGCATGCAGGGCTGCAGCAACCAACAGGAGTAACTGCAGAAGCTTCTGGAACCGGTGGAGGCACAAACAGCATGGGAGGTGCTGCCTTAGTTAGAATTTCAGACTGAGAGGGAGGAGCTCTCTGTCCTTGCCCAGAAGGTTTGCCTGATCTCTCTAGCTGATGCCTGTGTAAGTTTTGTAACCTGTAGCACATCTGTTTAGTCTCTGGGCAGAGGGTAGATATTTCTGTTCCTGTCCTGTGCTTGTATTTGTGAGATCCATCACTTGAGTGACAGGATAATCCAAAGAAACAATCACCTCTTCCCTTGTAGCCAGGATAAATGAAAAAAAGTAAATATTCCTATGTAGCTGTAGAATGTAGTGGCAGCCTGCTTTTCCTGCTGGATCTATCCTGGCTTTCTAATAATAGTTGGAGTGCATTAATTGTGTTAAAACCTTGACTGAGGAGAGACGTGGATTGGTCTGTCAGCTGAATCATGCATCTCTACCCTGTGGTGTTTGAGCAGTGATGGAAATAGAACTGGCAATGCCTTACTTTGTGCAGGCAGTCTAGCATGTAGAAGCTGCTCTGCTGCAGGTGTTTGCATGGGCAGGCAAGGAATTAACTTCTCTGCCTTCCTTTATTCTGTAGACCATGGTTGTCAGGGATAAAAGGGAAAGTGTACCACTCCTCTGCATCCACTGGGACATGATTCTATTGAAGATGTCAAAGTAAATCTAATTTCTAACTAACTGTTGTGAAGGCTTTTACGTGGCTGTGATGGTTTGCTCATGGCTGGCCTCTGCTGTGCAGCCTGCCAGGGGCAGGCAGTGGACATATCCTCTAGCTGGGAAAATCAGAGCAATGAAATCATTGGCATTGAGCACCAGGAAGGCTACCTTGGCTGTTTTTCATAGTTTCTGCCCCCAGTAACTGTAGTGCAGTGGGTGTTTTGGTAGCATTGGACTTTCTTAAGCTGTATGTATTCCAAGTCAGCTTTCAACTGCAAGAAATGGCTTTGTTGATTTCCTCTCCACAGATGGTTTCAGGAAGGTGATTGCTCTGGAGAATGGTATCATTACAGCAGAGAAAAGCTCAGTCATTGAGTTCCAGCACCCTTTCTTCAAGCAAGGGAAGGCACATTTACTGGAGAACATCAAGCGCAAGGTACAGTCTAAGCACATGTTTACTTCACTTGGTAACAAAAAGTGGCTTATCAGGAGTTTGTATGGGTGTTCCAAACACAGCCAGCAAATACCATGGGAGCCAAGGTAGCTCCCTCACCGTGCCAGGCCAGTGCTTGGCTGGGCTTCCTTGTGCCAGTGCTTAGACAAAACCTGCCCTGCTCTTGGTTCTGAACTGGGGTAGGACCATGGTCTGCAGTTCTGTCAGCATCTCCAGATCCAAGAAAGGCACAAAGTAAAATAAGAAAAAAAAAAAAAATACATTCCCTTTTGGCACTCATTAAAAATTAGCAGAGATATCAGTAACCAGTTCATTTAGATGAGTTTGCTTAAATTATATTGCTCCTCCAAAACTGTGTTGCCACTAAGCTACATCCTTATGAGCACTCTCTGCTTTTCTTTTGTCTGTTCAGGCCTTGTGTGACCTGTTTCTGCACAGATATTTATCCTCTATTGGCACATTACAGCCCATAATATCCTGAGGAAGAGAGTATCATGATACATCACGTTGACATTTGAACAGCAGGATCTTTTCTTTAGGCTGTTGTCAGGTGTGGCTGCATTGCCCAGGGCAATAAAAGCCCAGCATAGGCTGGAGAGGCACAATGATGTTTGGATTGATTCCTCACTGAGCTGCCCCTGCTGGGAGCCAGGATCGATGCAGTGGCACTGCCTGGGGCCTGTCCCCCCCTGCTGTGTGCCCAGCGTGTCCCAGCCTGCACGCCTGGCAGGGCAGGTGCACCCTGACGTCAGGTGTGGCACCATGTGCCCCAGGGGCGGTGCGCTGGGTGGAGTGTTCTAGATGGAAAGACAAAAGCTCTGCTCAGTGCCAAGGATATTCGTGTGAAGTGTTGAATAGGTTGGTGAGAGATATTCTTTGTTGCACAAAAAATGTTAGTGATTTTTTTGGTAAAGCAGTCATTAATTTCCTTGCTCTTCTACTGCCTGGAATGGGGCCATATTCCAGTATTGACTCTAGACCGTATTTCAAGCCTCTGTCTGGAATGCAGGTTTGAATGCAGGACTTGCTTTACTTCCTCCCTTCCACTTTTAGCTCTGCTGGTGTGCAGACACCCTGTGTGTGTTCACAGAATACCAGACTGGTTTGGGTTGGCACCTTAGAGCTCATTTTGTTCCACCCACTGCCATGGGCTGGGACAGCTCTCACTACACCAGGGTGCTCCAAGCCCCATCCAGGCAGGGATGGGAATGGGACTGCCAAATTTTCCTGGGCAGCCTGTGCCAGTGCCTCAGCACCCAAGGACTGGACACCCTGATTAGCCAGTTAGGGACTGTGAAGAGCAGTTCCTTGTGCTTGGGCAAAATTTATACTGGCCAAATTTTTTTGGAGGCCAGCTGGCTGCATTTGGAATTTCTATCCAGTTCCTACAAATATTCATTGTCTTCCCACTGAGGGGTGATGTGAAGAGAAATCAGACAGCATTGAATTCCATTTGGGATGCACCCCGTGTACATTAGCATAATTTATTAACTGCAGCAAACAGCAGAGCATCTAGACTGCAGACAGGGAGGAGAACTGTCAGACCCTTCAGTCCATCCTTTGCACCATGGGATTGTGTCAAGAAAGTAATTAGTCATGTCTGAGAAGTGATTGCACAATAGCTGTGTTCTGTTCCAGCACAGAGGGATGGGATGTTGGTTTATAACACCATTGGTTCATTTCTGACCATTCCACTCCCCTTTGGAAGACAAGATGTGTGAGCCAGCCTGCACAGGAGTTACCTCACACCTCAGCAGGCCAATACCACATTGGTGTTTTCACCTCCCCCATGGAATCCACCTGAGATGCTTTCACATCCTCCTTGGAATTTAGCAGAGTAACAAGAAAACTCCCAGCAGGCTGTAGGTTGGGAGGGACACCTGGTACTACTCCATGTGGCTCAATTATAGTCAGTATTTGGCAAAATGATGTTCAAAATTATGCCCACAAAACCTGGATGTGTCACTCAGACATATGCATGTGATGCACTATAGACCTGTCTTTTTCCAAGTCCTGAATTGTGCTGCAGCCAACAATGCTTCTGCTGCAGAGAGAGGTGGTGAAGGAACTGGAAAATGTTTAATTTAGAAGTGCAGGAAGGGGATGGTGAACATTTTGCTCTCTGATGGCTATTCCACCATCGTTTGAAGCAGCAGCATTCACAGATTGTGCTGTGAGCAGAAGGATGGTTTGGACTCTTCCTGCTGCAGCCAAGTCTCCATAACTTTGGAATGTCACTGAGTAGAGAGGTAGCAGAGGAAACACCAGTAGGGGGCTCTGCAATTCACCTGGTGTGGGATAAATTTTCAGATTGAGTAGAATGCATCTAACTAGACACCTTTATCTCCTGGTAACTTCCTGGAAATTTGTTACTCCTTTGCTGGCAGATTCACCCACACCTAGAAGGAATATGATCATCTTGTTCTTCCACTGTCAGCTGTGGGGTTTTTTTGGCTGGTGTTCACTCTGTGACACTAGAGGGCAAACTGTCACCAGGCCTGGCAGGGAACCCCCAGGGAATGCCCTTTACAGTCAGTGGTTTTTATTGTGAATTACAGTCAGGAATCTACTCTCTCCAGGTACAAAGTGCTAATCTCATGTTTTCATTGGCATCTTGTTTTGTTCATACAGTGCAGCCTGTCCTAAGGATGGTCACCTGTAGCAGTTGTGGTGTTTTGTGCCATGTAAGAATTGCAGCCTTACCTGATCTTGTAATGGGGCCTGGTCCTGCCCTGCAGACTGGCTGCACTCTCCCTGCACCAAGGAGCATGCACTGTTTGTAGTAAAGTGTGTGTACCTATTCCAGGTGTCTGCAGTGAGAACTGAGGATCTCAAGGTCTGCACAGAAGATTTGCACAAAGTCCTGTCTGAGGTGCAGGAGATGAGAGAGCAGCAGAACAACATGGATGTCAGGCTGGCTAACATGAAGAGGTAGACTCGGCTGTTTTGGGGTGCTTATGCATTGAGTGTTGCTTTTATCTGATGGAGATTGGCTAAATACGGGTTTCATTTGAACTGGAAACAGGTGAAGCCATATTTTTTCCTAAGAGTGCCCATTCCACCCCACACAACATTCTGAATCTTGTTTGGTTTTGTACTTCAGTTACAGACTGGAGATTTAGACTGGGTGTTCGTTGGCTGCCTTGAGATCTCACTCTGGTTGCCAGCACCTGTAGTAGTTTTTGGGTCCATAAAAGCATTTCATTTTTTGAATACAAACAGGGTTGGATGCAGTGAGGGACAATTGGTGTTTTGTTTTCTTTCCAACTGGAAGTGGACTTTGCACATCCTTGTCTCTGTTCTCTCAGATCCCCTTCATATAGGCACTGATAATTCATTCAGGTCATTGCTTTGCCAGCAGATATCAACCAGAGTCCAGGAGATACCTTTCTCTCTCTCTGTTCCTTAAAAAAAAAAATAGCCAAGCCCTTTGAACACCACCTTTAGATCTGTCCCAAGGCTATCAGTGTTTGGAAACAGGCTGAGTGTAACACAAAGTCCTTATTCAACAGCTTTGAAGCTTTGAAGGAATACCTCAGATCAAGATTATTGGTGGAGCAGCAGAGGATGAGGGTGTCTTTTTAAGTGAGTGTTTCATGCTGCTGATGGAAAATGGAGTTAAGTTAACCCAGAGTTTGTTAGTGGATCGAATTAACTGAGGGTTAGTTATCCACAGAGGGAATGTTGCCATTGGTTCTGCAAGGTACTCTAAAAGTTTAAAAGCTGTAAAACTAGAGCATATAAAGTAAACTCTGTTCATCCTCTGTCTTCTGATTTATTCTGCATTGCAGAGAAAATAAGGCCCTGTGGAAAGAAGTGGCAGTTCTAAGGCAGAAGCACAGTCAACAACAGAAGCTGCTGTCTAAGGTACCATTGCAGCATCTTCAGTGCTACCATCCTTATTCCTGCCTCTGTGATACTTCATGGCATTCTTTGCTTATGTAGAATGACAAATGACACAGAGCTGAACAGGCTGTATTAATACAGCATAAAGAAAATGGTCACAGTTCCTGAGTGTCCCAGAAGTAGCACAGTAAAGAACCACGAGCAAAGCACTAAGGAAAAGTCATAGTAGGATGTCAGTGTGTGGAGACAGTGCATGGTAACAGGAGCCCAGAACTTGAGAGATTGCAGGCACATGGAATGGAGTCTGTGAAAGATCTTGGACCAGGATACACTTAGACCACTTGAGAAGTGAACTTGGAACGCAGAAACTGTAGGAGTTTGCACGCTGGAAAAAATTTTCTCTGGTTTATTCCTCAGCTGTTTCTGGTCTGGAATCCTCTAGTGACTTGTGCTGCTATATTGCATTTCAAAAAAAAAAAAAAGCCAACTGTGCAAAGTGAGCTAATTTTTCTATGCAGTTTGTAACTCTTGCTTTCTTCTTTAAAATATAATTGCAAATGTTTTTTTAAAATATCTGTTCATTTCTGTCATGTAACTAAATCATTTTATAGTAAAATCTGAATTAATAATTAATTATTAGGATTGCTATGCTGACCATTTGGTTTTGGTTTTCTTTTGTCTTTCCTTTTAGATTCTTCAATTTATACTAAGTTTGATGCGAGGAAATTATATTGTTGGGGTCAAAAGAAAAAGGTAATTACTTAATAGGTCCCAGACCAGTGCCAGATGTGAATTGTAGGTATAAATCAGCTTCTATTGTGTGACAGGTATTTTTATCACTTTTATATTCAAACTTGAGAAAGCTGATGGAAGTTCAGTCAAGCACAATATAATTATCACTAAAAGAGGTGGGAAGGGAATATTCTGTACATTTTCAATTCCAAAGGGCGCAGTTATCAGAAATGATAAATCACAAAATGTGCACATGTGACTGACTTCTTCCCAACCACAGTGTGTGTAGGACAGGCTGCCTGCAGTACCCTGCCCAACACACAATCCCAAAAGCCAGGCTGCTTGGGAGGCAGGAGTGACAGCCATTGCTGCCTGTCCTTGGCAGTGCTGCAGCTCTTGCTGTGGCAGGCAGGATGAACTAAAGCTCTGCTCTGTCTCAGGTCTCTCACGGATGCTGCGGGTGCTTCACCCTCCAAGTACAGCCGTCAGTATGTGCGCATCCCTGTGGAGAGTGGCCAAGCTGTAAGTCTCCCCAGGGACACAGGCAGTGGGTTGGACAGGATGAAACACAGTGATATCAGTCTTCCTCATAGCTACAAATATCCTAACTTGGTAATCAAATGCTCTCCCTTTGTAATGGGCAGCTTTAGAGCAACGCTCTGGCTGTAAAATTGTGCAAATCAGTGCAACTGGTCACAGATAAAATGTGAACAGGAAAGAGAAGCTGCAAGGAGAATGGGGCTTCAGTATGAGAAAAGGTCAGAGCATGTGGTTTACTCGTTCTGTGCTGTGTCTGCAGATGGCTTTTTCTGAACATAGTGCAGCTGAAGAGGATGGAAATGGTACAGGTCTGATAATCCGAGATATCACTGACACCCTGGAAAATGCCACCAATGGCCTCCTTGCTGTGGCACACACAAGTGGCAGAGCCAGGTATGTCCAAAATATATAAAGTATTTATGCTTGGGTTGATAACTGGGTAGTTCTGTTAATGTTGATGATCCATCTGGGTTCTGGGGAACAGAATGGCTCTCTGAATGTCCATTTGTGCAAGACAGGCCTGTTGTAGGCTTTTCTTCTGCAGCATGTAGCATTGGTCATTGTCAGAGCTCATGTCTCTTCAGGAGTCCCTGGAGGCCTGTCAGGCTGATGGCATTGCAGGTTTAATTTGCTGAGGCTTTTCTGTCTATTCAACAAATGAACACATACTTGACTTTTCAACTGAACAGGGACCTGAATGCTTATATAGGTTTCTAATAATCGAAAATGTATATAGATTGCTAACAAATCAAGATGTACAGTTTTAACTCCAGTTTCAATACTGCTCTCACTAATCATATCCTAGGGAAGGCAAGAGATTTTACTGAAAACTGTTTAGTTGTTAATGCCCAGAGTAAAATATGGAATCTGATTTGTAATCTTTTTCTTTCTAGAGTCTGTCTGTTAGGAGTTTCCCTCCTGCCTAATTCCTATATACTATATTGCTGCTTTTGACCTGGGAAAAAGAGATATTTTGCTCTATACATGGTCTCTGTATAAGCTGTAGTAAGAGATTCTTCATCTGCCACTTTGCTGCTTTTTCTAAAAACCAGTTTGTTACTTGAATCCTTGACTGGCCTAATCTTACTTAGATTTGAGATAGTAAACCTGAAATGAATAGTAATGCAGTTGATACATTCTCCTCTGTGTTGTTTCTGTTTGGGTCACATTTTAGAGAGCCACAGGCAGCTCTAGATCCTGGCTTACCTCTTTGTCAAGTATCACAGCCAAGTGAGTTAAGTTGTGCAGAACCTGTCCCATCAATTCCTGTAAACGATGTCAGCAAACCCAGTGAAATAGGCACGGCTGCTGTGGAGCTCCACACTGCACAGCCAACTGCTCCAGAGGACCCTGTGTCAGTAATTGACTCCATCTTGAATGAGAGCAGCTCTGGAAACCAAAATGATCCTTTGCTGGACAGGTATGAACTTGTTTCTGAAAGGTGTTACGCTGTTGTCACCTCGTGGGATGCTGTTAGAGTTCTGGAGGGTGTGCTGTTTGGCACAACACAAGGAATTAGCTTTTGAATTGTCACTGACAAAGTGAATTCTCTACACCTTTGAAAAAGCCAAGTGTTGGCATCACACATTGAGAAAGGGCCAGTGTCTTTGTCACCTTCATGGTGACACGTGCGCCTGACTGCCGGTGCATGTCAGTGTGTCCCGTCAGCCCGCTGCTGTCACTGCCAGGTGCTGCCAAGCAGCAGGTGCAGGGCACTGATCTCAGGCTGGCATTGTGGGCACTTTGCTCCTGGTGGTGGATTGTCCTGGTGGTCATCTCACTGTACCTTTCCTCCTCTGCCCCTCATTTGTACAAAGCTGTTTCCCATGTGCCCTGTCAGACCACACAGATCAGGGGTGCAGGCTGTGGGTTCCTGCCCCTCTCTGGCTGCAGGGAGCTGTACCAAGGACAGAGTTTTAACCCTTGCTCCTGCAGCTCTTCTGCTGTGGTCTGCAGCAGGTAGGAGGGTCTGGGGTGATGTCCCAGCGCTCTTGTCTGAAGGCCCTGCTGTACCTTCCCTCCTGGCACTGCAGGATGTGGGGCAGTGCCTTGGAACTGCCCATTCCTCATGCAGGGAATTCAGTACAGGAGCACCTCATGGCACAGCAAGACATGCGGTGTGGGCGCTGTGCCTGCAGTGCCTCTCAGGTTCTGCACTGTCCCTCATGTCCTTCCCACTGTCCCTGGAAACGTGTCCAGTTTGGCAACAAGCTGATGTTTCAAAGTAGGTGGAGTTCCTTCAGGCCCAGAATATTTCCAGCCCTTTGCTTTTCATTTATTGTCCCAGGGCAAAGCCATCAGACCTTTGTTTAAACACAGATACTGGTGCACATGCTGGGATCTGAGAACATTCAGCAGGCACTCAAATGAGGGAGGAAGTAGGTGTGGAAGGAGGAGCTGCTTTTTGACCTGGTAGCTGTAGCTGTGCTTGCTATTCAGGTAGCCTTCCCTTGTACCTGTACCTCAAAGAACTGGGAGTGAAAGGTGATGTGGGAATGTGATTTCATCCATTTGGCTGTTCTGGATTGTAGCCAACCTGCCCTGTGGAGCAAGAGAAAGCTCTGCCTGCCAGCTGTGCCTTACAGTGCTATGTCATTCTGTGTTTTTAGAGAGGAAATTCAGGATTTTCTGAACTGCATCGATGCCAGCCTTGAAGAGCTCCAGGCAATGCTGTCAGGGAAGCAGTACAACTTCAGTGCCGAGGCCTTCAGCGACGTGAGTGCCTTCCCACTGTTCTGAGAAATACTGCTCAGGCTGTGCCATGAAATGCTGCTAGTTTAGTTCATGTTGTAATGGGTAAGAGTCAGCAGCATCTTGAAAAGCAAATAGTTACAAATAGAATTATCTATAGGTGTTCACAGTGTACAAGGTAATACTGGGAGTCTTTCCAGGTCTGTTCTACAGAACTGAAGGGAGGGGAAAAAAGGAAAAAAATTGCCTCATTTCCCCTTCTCAAGCCTAATCACATACCATCACATCCTGACATACATCCTTGTATTTGATCCATTTGGATGATATGGAGTGAAACTTAGCTGTACTCCTGGAATCACTGGGAGATGGGGTGACCTTTTCTCCTCCTGTGACCTCAGTTTACTGCCACAGCTTGAAGCTCCCAGCTGAAGGCCCATGGAGGTGCCACTGTCCCTGTGCTTCAGTGGAAGGAGCAGCTCACTGGGTCCTGCAGTGCTTTCAGGAGTTCTCTGCAGTTTTATTTCAAGAACTTCATTGGTTGACATATGATCTGGTTTTATTTTCAGACATTTAATCCGGAGCTGCCAGCCCTGGATATGAACTTGATGGAAACTCCCCCTGGTATTGAAAGTGTAAGAGTAAGATTGACTTCTGTGCTGGGGAGACAAATGTGATGCTGGGAGTTGAACCTTGCTTGATGCAGCTCAAGGGTGGGAACAGGGTTGGTGGCACAGGGTGACACTGCTGGTTCATCTCATCCAGCTGACTCCAGGCTTTCAATTATCAATGTTGGCTTGTTGGAATTTAGGAGGGATCTCAAGATGATAATTTCCAGTCCTACATTCCTAGTGCAGTCATACACTTGGAATGCCTGTCTGAAGAAAGACTAAAAGAAAAGTACTAAATGAAAACTGTAATGCAATATACTGTAGTTGTTCTGAGCATAGCTCTGTGGGATTTCTTCAGAAGATACACAGAAGTTCAGCACAAACTTACTTCTCTTGGTGCAGTTCCTAAAATTGATTCATACTACTAAAAAAATAGCCCTGCAAGTGTTATTTTTGTTGTAGTCCTGAAATAATATTTAAAGTAGGATTTCCCAGTCAGAAGAGCTTTGACTACAACTGATAGAAAATGCAGCTGTGTTTAAGCAATGCCTGCAGAATTCAATTACATGATGAAATCGTGTTTAACTGTTATCCCAACAAGACCCATTATAATAAAACTTCTGGTTTGGAAGGTAGAACAAATATTTGCTAGTCAGAAACTTGTTTTGTTTAGTAAATTAAGTTTGTATTTCACTCTGCCTCCTTCTGAGAGCTGCTGTGTGCAGGCTTTTGTGTGCAGTGACAGGATCACTGCTTGGTTGCTCCATCTCTCTTTCCTCCTCCTTTCACATCTAATTCTGTTCACCAGTAAAGTCAGTAAAGACTTCCATTTTGTTGTTGTTAAACATTCTGTCATAACTCTCTGTCTGCTTTGTTTCAGATGGCAAACTTGGCAGAGAGCACTGAAGGTCTGGGAGCAAGTGAGAGGGAAACAGCAGGAAGCAAAGGTGGGCAGGAAGGGACACTGAGCTCTGTGGCAGCTCCAGTCTCTTTGCAAACTGTATCTTGAAATGGAATTGTTGGAGCCTATAATAGCTCCTTTGGTCTGGGCTTAAGCTTTTTGTGAAGAGTGTGCTGTTTCACTGATCTTGAAGTTATGCCTCACTCTTTAAAGGCCCGTCCTATGCCCTGAGGTTTTTCACACTGAAAACCTGGGTCCCATCCTGTGTCCCTTTTCATATGGAAACGTGACACGAGTGCCACAGTGAGGAGCAGATTTGCAAATGCCCTTGTGGCAACATCTGCACAGGCTGTGATCACCCAGAGGCAGAGCTGCTCAGGTTTCCCCTGCAGTGCTGCCATTGCATGCTGTGGGAGTCAGGGCTTGGAGTGGCCTTCAGGCACTGATGTTTCCAGGCTTAGGGGCATTGGCTTCACTCTGACAGCCATGGGGTGTGGGGTTTGTCCCAGCCCAGCTTGGGCTTTCCTGTTGTGCACCAAGTCTGAAGCAACCTCTCCAGGTTTCCTTGCCTTGAATAAGAGCCTTCAGGTGGTGAAACACTTTGAACTGTTTGTTTTTCCCTCAGATATGCAGCTGATCCAGTACAGGGCCAACCCTCTGCTTTCCTTATTTGAAGAGCTGCCTTCAGGTGAAGCTGCAGGGAAGGCAGAGGATCCCAAAGACTTTCTGCTGCCTCCCCTGGAGGAGAAACCTGCTCTCCAGCCTCCATCAGCCAGTGGAACTGTGGTGCCACTTGCAGCTCCAGCAAGCCAGGCCGAGCCTCTGGACACTCTGGGAATGGGTGATGCACCTCTCCTCCCAGAAGATGGGAATGGAGAGTATAAACTGTTTCCACTCCTGCTTCTCAGTCCTGTTGCTAACTTCATAGATGAGGCCTCTGAGATAGAAATTTCTTGAACTCATAGAACATCTGTAACCAGCTTAGTGCTATGGAATAACCATCAAAGGAGTGAAGCAGCAAAAAGTGTGAGCTGGGTCCTCACCTGCTCCTGGGGACCCTGCTCTGCACAGACAAATGGGAGTTCTCTTGCTGCAAGCAGGGAGCACATCTGGGAGAACTGAACACAAGCTCAACAACAACAAGAGCTAGTGGAGTGAAGGCACCAGACAGAGGGGAAGAACAACAACCCTGTAAACATACCACAGTGTATTCCATAACTTTTTATCCAATATTCTTATTGCAAGAGGAAATCTGTTTGTATCCTGTTTGTAAAGTTTGGCTGGGTTTTTTTGTTGGGGGGTGGTGTTTGTTTTTATTAGCTGGATAGTAATGTGGTGTGTAATATTTTAAACCTGGGTTTTACTCTTTGGAGAGTCTGCTTCAATAGGTGGCTTGCCTACTTTTTGAAATTAAGTTGTTGTTAAATTTTGTTTTTAATTTGAGATTTCTTTTTTTGATAGTTACTGGCTACGATTGTTTGCATCTGCTTAGATTACTTTCATACTCCTAGATTTGCTCCTAGGTTTAGGGAACATTTTTCCTATGGAAAATGACATTTAACTGTGGAGTATTATTTTTTAACATGCTAGCACACATCCATTGCCCTGGATTGTAGGAGTTGTGGTAGGACGTGCTTGCCCTCCCGTGTAGTGCTGATTTCTCATGCACATTGCATGGCAGTTCCGGGGTAACCTGCCCCCAGTTCACAGGTTGTGTGTCCTTGGAGATAGTCACTAGGACTGATTCATGTTTAGCAAAGGCCAGCAGCTGTCCCTGAAATGAGAAGGGGAGCCCTGCGGTGCCTTGCACTGACTCACATTAAGGTGTCTCTGCTGGTAGCAGCTTTTGTTCCCTGCCCCTGTATGGACTCAGGTTTCACACTGCAGTTTCTGCCCGTGGAATCTTAAAGCCAAATCAACCAGATGCATCTGAGTCTTTTGACAATGATTTACACAAACTATTCTACTTCACCAAAAAGTCATTCCCCAAAGTTTCTTTTGGCACTGTTTCCCAAGTTCTCTGAGCAGCTGCCCTGTGGAGCCCAGCCCCAGTGTCAGTGGAGCAGCAGGGTGTGTGCTGGTTCCAAGCCTGGCACAGCTCCACCAGCCCACACAAACCTGCTCTGTGCTGAGGTGACAGCTGGGGCTGCAAGAGGCCTGGATGCAGGTAGAAACCCCCTTGGATAATATCACCTGCCAGCACAACTACATTAAATTTTTTCCAGTTTTAGGAATTCAGGCTACCTGCAGGCTTTTTTCTCTCTAATATTCCTGATCTAATAAGTGCTGAGCTCTTCTATATTTGAGAATCCAAGGTAGATATTCTGAAGCCTGCTAGATAATGCATGTTACCTGTGCTGGCCCAACTTCATTGGATTTGTGCTTCACTGTCAAATCTGAGTTGCAGAGGAAGGTCCTGCTCCTGAGTGTGTAACACCTTCAGTGTGATTTTATTTCTGTGCTTCTGTACCTGTTCTTACCTCGTGACCCTTCTCGTTTCCATCTTTTGAATTGCCTTTTGTCAAGTTTGTCTTATTCAAGCCTTCAGTCTTTCTTTCACTGACTTGTTGAGGTCAAGGGCTGAATAGTCTCAAGTGTTCATGAGCTGAAGGGAGAGGGGGAGGTGAGCATATTGCATCTGTCCCAGGTCAGGTTTGGTTTGTTAATTCCTTCCCAAAGGCCAGAGTTTTGCCAAGAGTGAATCAGTGAAAACCAGGCTTTTGTGGTGTGCTGTTTGACAGCACCGTGCAGACAGCAGAGTTCTTTGGGAGGCTGATCTGTGCCTCTGACTCCCTGCACTGGTTGGACTGTAATTTCTGTGATGGATTAGTGTCCTGTTCCTCTGTCTCAGTCATCTCCCCTCAGCGCAGCTCACTGTCAGGTATTGGGTCTGAGTGCATCATGGGTTTTTAATACACTTTCTCTCTTAAGAAGCTGAGAAACCAAGGCTTACAAAAATTGCAAAAAGAAAAAAAAAGTTTGTAAATCTATGTGTCTGGTTCATGTACAGGTCTGGGAAAAGTATTTGTGCAACTTTCCTAAGAAAGATTGCAATGGAAAGGGGAAGACTGAATAACAAAAAAAAACCACATGCTGAAGTAATTAAACTCAAGAATTGCAAAAAGATTACTGTTTCTTGTACATTCTTTGTGTTCCTGTTTGTGCCAGTGTTTCTCAAACCTGTTTACTGATTTCTTCAGAATTAAGACCTTTCATGCTCCTGGGGCGTGGTCTCATGATACAGCTGCTGTTGGTTCAGGATGAGGGTGATGAGGAAAGCCTGGTGCCTGTTTCCAGAGCATGGGAGAACAGCACCTGGGACTGGGTTTTTCAAAAGAGTTTACGTGAAAGCTCAAAATACCATGTGTGCTGAAAAATACACCAGATTTAGGGCACACCTGCACCTATTCACCACAGACCCCAGTAGGAAAGGCCCTCAGCTCCATAAGGTATGGATTAAAATATTCACTGGAGATAGTGAATGGAAATGGAAGGAAGGAAATGGAACAGCCCAGATCATCTGTAGCATCAGGCAGACCCCAGATCTGGCACCCTTGTGCAGACTCTGCCCAGGGTGACTGGCATTACAGTTTTTGTGGGATTTTCCTTGCAGTAAGGAGCTGTTGATCATTTCCACTGCCAAGGAAAAGGATCTTATACAGCACATGCTGCTCTTCAGGATAGGGACAAGGACACAGCCGTGGAGTTGCCATGTGGAGCTGTGGACAGACTCCTCTGCTGTGACAAGCTGGCTGAATCTGCAGCCCAGTGCAGCTGCTGCCCAGGCTGTGCCCGAGGGCCATGGCCAGGCCCCTGTGCCATTCTGGGTGGGGGCCCTGCCCCTCTGCAGCCTGAGGTGTCACCAGTTTGTCACTGTGACCGCAGGGCCCCGCTGCAGCAGCAGCTTCCTTCCTTGTCCAACATCAGTGCCTGTGGCTGCTGCCTGGCTCCTGGCTTTATCTCTGTGTCTGGGGAGGAAAGATTGCTCTCCCTTATCGTTCACTTGTTGGGGATCCACAGAACACTCCCAGGCGTGGTGGGTGCAGACTGACAAAGTGCCAAGTTCCTCTTGCAAGCTCCTTTCAGATCTACTCTCGCGCTGTCCTGACCCAGCCCTGCCCACACCAACTGTGGGAGCCTTGCCATCAGCTCCTATCTCCTGTGTGCTTGCTAACAGCTTTCCAGAATACAAGAAAAACTGATTTTGCTCTGTCTCTCCTGGGCTGTGTGATGCCACCTCATCCATCCATGCTCAGAATGTTTTGCTGTCTCCTAAAACAAGATTCTTGTTTTGAAAAGCAGCATCATGGTATCACAGATGCCCAAAGCAGAAGCCAGGGGTTGCTGCCACAGTCAGGTGCCTGGTGCTGCATTTTATAAAGGATAAAACTTTTCCTGCCGCTATTCCCCCCAACCAACAGGGTAAATGTAATTACATGAAAAAATACCTACACATCTTTTTTAGTCACACACTTTGAGTTTCAGCTTCCTGGTTGGTCCAGATCCTGCTAGTGATACATTCCTGTTGTGTTTTCACCCCAGCCAGCAATCAAGCACCACACAGCCACTCACTCACTCTCCCATCAGTGAGATTGTGGAGAGAATTAGAAAGGTAGAAGCTGGAAAACACCTGGGTTGAGATAAAGACATTAATAGTGAAAGTGAAAGCTGGCACACAAGCAAGGAAAAACAAAGGATTCATTCACTGCTTCCCAGGGCAGGCAGGTGTTCAGACACCTCCAGGAGAGCAGAGCCCCATCACGTGTAATGGTGGCTTGGGAAGACAAACGCATCACTCCATGTGTCCCCCCTCCTTCCCCCCAGCTTTCAATGCTATCATGTGGCAGGGTCAGTTGGGGTCACCTGTCCTGGCTGTGTCCCCTCCCCATCTCCCCTGTGTCCCCAGCCCCCTCACCAGTGTGGCCATACAAAAAGCAGAAAAAGCCTTGGCTCTGTGTAAACACTGATCAGCAATAACAAAAATATCTCTGTATTGTCAGCCTCATGTTCAGCACAAATGCAAACATAACCCCATATTAGCCACTGTGAGGACAGTTAATTCTACCCCAGCCAAACCACTGTCTTCGACTCAGTTCAAGTCAATGTAGGCTTCTACCCTCCTCCAGCAAGCTCTGTTCCCTGCAAAGGAGTTGCAGTGATTTACCTTAACGTGGTCTTTTCCTTCCTTGAACCAAGAAGAACATGAACAGTGCAGCCCATGGCAGCTTTTGCTGCTTCCCCCTGTCCCAGTGGCTGCAGGCTGCTCTGGCATCTCATGGGAGATTTCTGGTGGAGGAATACAGGGTCACAAGGGAGGATCCCTCTGTGCCACTGCAGAGCCAAACCATGTCCCTCCAGCACTACAAGAGTGTCCACACCAGGGGCTAGGATTTGGTTGGCTGCATTGAATTAGTTGAATTTGGGTGTAACAACAGCAAAGGCTCATTTCAGTTCAGCTGAATGTGAGGAAGCAGAAGAGATTCTTTTACTGGAGCAGAAGAAAAATTGAGAGCTGTAGAAAACAGCAAAAGGCAGTGAAATCCCTTGAAAGGGATATTTCAGTGAAAAACAGATACTTCTCTTATGGCTAGTGCTCAATTACTGAATTATAGAGATTAACTATAACATTTAATGAATAGTAATATATCATTACAGTAAAGAAACCATGATTTCATGGTCTCAAAGATTTTTGACTGTGACAAGCTCCTCTTTTTCTCTCTGGGCATCTCCATGTTCACCTGTTTCCCAAGTAATCTGAAGGCACTGGAGGGATGTATGGCCCCAATCAGGGCTTGTAATTAAAAACAATTAACCAATTAAACCAAGCAGCTAAATTGCTCTGTGAGAAGGGAGGATCCATCTGTGAGATGCAGTGGGATTGATGGCTCAGATGCCTGCAGCTCTTGGGAAACTTTTGGCTTTAGATCTGTATACCTGAATTCATCCTCTCATAAATGATATAGAGTATTTCAGCTGGAAGAGGTCTACAGCAATCTGTCTTGCACTGGTAATGCAAAGATTTAAAGGGTTTCATGATCCTTAACTTAAAGCATAGTGGTGGGTGTCACAGAAGCTGGTGAAAAAGTGAATTATGAGGACCTAGATGGTTCAGCTCCCTATGAGTCCTCTCTCAGACCTGTGGGTGTGTGTAATTTCATGTTAAACCTTATTTGTTAGCAAGCAACACAAGGAGGAAAAGAGGAAGAAATGGTTGCCTGGGAATCAAAAGAAATAAAGGGGAAAAAAATAAAAACAGAAGGGGCAAAAACACACTCAGCAGAACATACAAAAAAACGTAGATGTAATTTCTGAACTTTCTTCTTCGCACCCTTCCTCAGGGTTTCCGCTCTGCCCACGCCTCTGGTGGTCACTGTGACACTTTTCTGATAAAGAGGAAGGAAAAACCAGCAGCTGTTGTCCCGGATGCTCGGTGGCAGAGAGAGTGCAGGCAGGGAAGTGTTCCTGATTTACTCCAGCCTGGGAAAGGCAGATCAGCCTGGCTGGAGGGGGAGCAGCCCTGCAGGAAGGATGGGAATGGTGCTGCGAGCAGCCGTGCTCCTGAGCTCCCTTCTGCACTGCAATGGTGAGTCTGGGCTGGGCACGGGGCCCTGCCCTGGCTGTGCTGGGCAGGGGCAGCTCTGCTTCGGGAAGAGCTCAGATTCACTCCTCAGAGTGAGAGAAATGTACTGGCACAAAGGCAATGGGCTGCTTTTTTACAGGGAAAAGAGTTTTTGGTTTCTTTACCCAGTGGTTTAAGTTTCTAATGTTCGGCTTAGGCTGAGAGAATGGTGTGTTTCAGAAAGAGGCAGTGGAGGAGTGAAGTCTTTGCTGTTCCTCAGAAGGCCCAAGGGAGATGTTGGGGGCAGACACTGGCTGAGACCAGAGAGCTGCAAGTTGGACTTTAGACCAGCTCCTTCCCCCAAGCCTGAGTTATTGGATAACTCTGAGCCTGTGCTCTTCTCAGGGCCGGTGGTGGCAGGAAAGCACCAGGCAGAGCAGGAGAGCCAGGCTGCCCCCATGGCAGGAGTCAGTAGCCCAGCCATCAGCCACCTCCCATCCTCATGCCACACTGATTTTTGGGCAGCCCAACCCCTCACACTCCCCACTGCCTGCTGGTGTTTCTCATCTGGTGGGCTCTCCTTGCCATGCTCTTGCTAGGGCTTCACCACCTGGGAGCTGCCTTCACCCTGGCTGCTCTGTGGCTTCATTTTCATCTTCCTTTCCTCCTGCAGCTTTTCTGGAGCTGAGTGGCCCCAGTGAGATCAAAGGTGTCTGGAAGGACTCTGTCACTCTGCCTTGTGCCTATGTGCCTGTGGAGGACCTCGTGCAGCAAACCCTCACCTGGACTGTGGTGCATGACGAGGGTTCAGGTGACATCATCCGGAGGGATGACTCCGGGGACCAGGTTCTCCTGTCTGAGTATAGAGACAGAGTCAGCATCCCGAAGGATGACCCAGGAAATGTGTCTCTCATCATCCTGAGCCTGGAGATATCTGACAAAGGAACCTACACTTGCCAGGTCACCTGGAGAGACAGCAACAACAGCCTGATAGCAAAGGAGATCACCACCAGCTTGGAGGTTGTTAAAGGTAAATCCAGGAAGGAGGCTGTTCAGGAGGGAAAGGCTTGGCTCAGAAAGGCTTTTGGGAATTACAGCAGGTAGGCAGTGACTGCATGTTTGCATGCAGAAGCATTTTGCTGATCAGTGTCAGCCTCCAGCAAGAAACAGCAAATAGGTCAGAGAGGAATTCTGCCCAGGACACAGCACCCTGCAGCTCAGGGAGGACCTGTGGCTCCTCAAGGACCAGCTCAGCCCTGGCTCTATCTGTAGCCAGTGGCTCGATGTTTCCCAGTGGCATGCAGCAATGGGGAAGTCCCAGGAATACTGTATTGCTGTTCTTTCACTAAATTTTACCAGCATGTGCTCGCCCTCCCTCTGTCCAGTGTGGGGGGTTTATAGGGGCACAGAGGCTGCAGACACCCATGCGGTGTGGTGATGTTCACAGGGGTCTGAGGATGATGGAAGAGATGAGGATCTGACTCCATGTTTCAGAAGGCTTGATTTATTATTTTATGATATATATTATATTAAAATTATACTAAAAGAATAGAAGAAAGCTAGCCTTCTGATGAAATCCTAAGAATAGAAAAAGAATGATAACAAAGTCTTGTGACTGACCGAGACAGTCTGGACAGCTGGACTGTGATTAGCCATTAATTAGAAACAACCACATGAGACCAATCACAGATGCACCTGTTGCATCCCACAGCAGCAGATAATCTTTGTTTACATTTTGTTCCTGAGGCCTCTCAGCTTCTCAGGAGAAAACTTCGTAAGGAAAGGCTTTTTCATAAAATATAATGTTATAATTATATATTTTTATATTATTATATATAATTATATAATATATAATATTATATATTATACAATTATAATGGCTACAGTGCGGCACAGCTGAACTCATCCTGTGCAGGGAGGTGATGCTAAAGGCGAGCTAAACCCTTCGTCCTGGGAAGCGGGAGCTGCTGCGGCAGGGGGAGCGTGGCCAGCCCAGCCAGGGCTCCGTGACCCGGCCCCCCTGTGCTCTGTGTTGCAGTGGCAGCCACCAAGCCCATCATCAGAGCGGCGGAGCCGGGGCTGACGCTGCCGGCCGGGGCCAGCACCAGCCTGAGCTGCGAGGCCGGCGGCTCCCCTCCCATCAGCTACCGCTGGTTCCGCCGCGGCCCGGCGGGCACGGCCGAGCTCCTGCGCAGCGGGGCCGAGCTGGCCTGGCGCAGCCTGCGGCCCTCGGACAGCGGCACGTACTTCTGCGAGGCGCACAACAGGGCCGGGGCCGGCGCCGTGCAGCGCAGCGATGCCGTGCGCCTGACGGTCACAGGTGAGTGCCGGCCAGGCAAACCCTCTGCCGAGGGGCCGAGGAACCGCAGCCTCTGCCCTGCCCTGCCCGGCAAGGAGGAAATGCCAAGCGCCTTCAGCGCCCTGACACAGCCCTGCCCGCTGCCTCCAGCCTGTGTCCTGCTGCATTTCCTCCGTTCAGTTTCCTCCTCTTTGAGGAACTGCTCTTTTCTGATGCAAAACGGGATTTCTACTTCAAACACTCATTTATTTATTCCTCTGTGGGTTTTTTGAAGTTCTCCCTGCCTCTATAAAGTTACCCACTGCACTTCAGCAAGTTTAGACAAGGAGTTGGGGCTTTATTTGGAGAAGCAGGAAGAAGGGAGTGATAATTCAGTGGCAGAACAAACCAAGCTGGCCTTTGCTCCCCACCACCGGCTGCGTGTCTCAGGGAGACACACTGCACTTCATTCCAGGCTCTGCAGGACAGTGTGTCACAGGTTGGACTCAATGGCCTCAGAGGCCTTTTTCAGTCTATTCAATTCCATGATGGGCGCCTGGTGGAAAACCTGCAGCTCTCTTTGGCTGGTGACTGGATCAGCCCAGCTGTGAAGCCCCTGATGGCAGAGCCAGGCTCAGGCACCTCCCAGTGGCTGGGAGAGAGGCAGAGCCCGCTGAGCTCCCAGGCACGGAGCTCTGGTGAAGCCCTGGGTGCTTTTCCCGGCAGTGCCGCCCTGGAGGGAGCAGCACAGGAACGGGGCTCGGTGCTGCAGCTGCTGCCCCGCGCCGCCGGCACAGCATCCCCCTCCTGCCTGCTGGGACGGGGCTGCTTCCTCCTGCTCCCACGCCTGGGGAATTCTGCACCACAGCAGCATCTCCATGGTGGTCAGACCCCTGTGTGAACCTCTCCTTCTCCTCACCTTGCAGATGTGCCCACAACAACAGCAGCCTTGCAGAGGAATGTGGAAACCACGGGGGGACTCCACTCAACCACAGGTCAGGGTGAGAGCGGTGGCAGCTGATGGCAGGGGAGGGGTGTTGGGGCAGTGTGCCACCAGTGCTTGGATGTGGTTTTATTGCTGAGGAACAGAGTCTTGACCCTACTGAACTTCAGTCCATATGCCTCAATTTTTAACTCAGATGTATCTGAAAGTAGATCTTCCTTCCCTCAGTTTCCAGTCCTTGCAGGGCTAATATGTTGTCTTTGTAGGAGGGACTGTATGCGTCTTAGCACTGCTGAAAATGCCTTTTCCTAAGCTGCAGATCAAATGGGATGGGATATTCTGCGTTTGGTTCTTTTCTAAAGGGATTTTAGCTTGTTATTTGATCCTGAATAAAAGCTGCTGAGGGGAGGCAGGTGTGGTGTCTCCAGTGGCAGACACAAGTGCTGCAAAAGCCTCCTGAGACCCAACAGAAAACATGTACTTGACCAGGGACAGCAGTTTTGAGGGAGCGTTGTGGTTTCCCATTTGTTTTTGTGGCATGTGGGCATTTTTGCCTGGACTAGAGCGGTTCTGCTCGTTGCATTATGTTTCATTTACATTTATGGTGCCCCCGCAACCACGTGGGGATTGTGGAGGCTGAGGGAAGCTGTTGACAGGTGTTGACTGTTCTTACAGTAAAACCTGAAACAGAGCTGGTGTCTGGAGGTATCTCAGCAATCTCCTGGACTTTGTGGGGCCCCACCACTACTGCAGGTGTGTGTGTGCAGACATGCAAATGCACACAGGTACCTGGTGTGTGTCTATGCAGTTTGGTTATACATAAGTATGTATATATACTACATATAGTATCCATTCTATGACCATATGGTACTACAGGCACTCTATAGTGTATTCATAGTGCTTATTTCTGCAGTTTGCCTTGTAAAGGGGCTGGAGGCATTCTCTTCTGATCCTACAGCTCCATTTCCAGATCTCCTGGTGGTAAAATGAGGTTGGAAATGCAATGTCAGACTTTAACTCATCTTTGTTTTTCAGATCTGCCCATAACAGCAACAACTTCTGAGAGTGGTGTGGGATATCCAGGGAAGAATGAAACAATTCAGGGTAAGAGCAGAACCAAACTGAGAAAAAGATTAAGGGCCCAAATCAGATTCTCTGTAGTCAAAATTAGTATTCTGCCTTTTTAGCTTCAAACTGCATTAACAGCTGTTCTCTAAGGACCCAGATAATTTATGGTGACTCTTTTAAAGATTCTGGATGTTTTTATGGAAGAATTTTAAAAAATGTTGACATATGGGGCACAGAGAATTGTTGCTGTGTTCCTGAGCAGTCAGTCCATTTTTATCTTGGACTGTCTAAGTTGAAACAGCAGAAAAACCTCAATGTGTGCCTCAAGCAGATCTACACATCCTCCAGCTTTGCAGCATTGTGAATGGTTTAGATACTTCCCATACAGAATTGAGCAGCATCCTTGAATGGCAAGCTTTATTTCATGACATGCAGTGCAGTTATCCTGCCCAGCTCACATCCTTGGGCACCTCAGCATGGGATGGACACTGTCTGTACAGCTGGGGTCCCTTGGTGAGGTGTACACAGTGCTGGGACACATAACACCACTCACAACCACAGCACCAAGGCTCTGTGGGGACACAGCCCCATGTGCTCAGGCAGGGCTGGCCTTGGGGACATGGTGAATGTCATGTCCCTGCTGCTGCTGTCACCCAGGAGGGCTCCCCTGTCTGAAATCCCTCTGTTGTATTGCTTCAGAGTTCCAGAGGACTGGCTTGTCCCTGTACATGGTCATCCTGATTGCTGTGGTGTGTGGTGCTGTGGTTTTCCTTATCATCTCTCTTATCGCTTGCATTAGAAAGCCCAAAGAAGGTGAGTAGAATGTTCTGGAAAAGCTGAATGTTTTACACATGCCCAGCATGGCTTTACCTTTAATGAGTTTTGGGGCCTGGAGCAGAGCTGGCAGCCACCAGCAGGCAGGAGATGACACAGATGGTGGGAGACCCAAAGAGGCAGAGAAGTCCTTGCAGCCAGGAGGGTCTTCCATGCACCAGCTGTGGGATTGGGGCAGCAGTGGCCCTGGTGTTTCTGACCTGCACTTGAGCTGTACCCTCCATCCCTGCTCTGGCTCTGGGGCAGCTGAATCCCTGCCCTGCAGCCCATCCCAAGGTGTGTGGCTCACTCTGCCACAGAGCCTTGGGATTGTTGTTTCCCACTGCTCCTCACAGACATCCCAGGGCTCAGACTCACCTGCCTGGCCAGGTTCACAGTTCCAAATCTTTAAAGTCCCTGGCGGAGGGTTCATCCTGCCCTGCTGCTGGGAAGAGCCTTTGGCAGCAGGTGCTGCTCAGCTGTTCCTGCAGTTGGCACCCACAGGGAAGAGGTCACTGTCAATTCTCCCTGTTCCATGTGAATTTGTTTCCTCTCTGGTCTTTGATCACAGGATCCATTCACTGAATGCTCAGAAACCCCTTGACCAAATGTTCCTTGAAGCCCTCTCCTCACCAGCTGTGCAGGGAGCACACAGATGTGCTTTGAGTTATGAGATCCCACAGACTTCATTTTCTCCTTTGTTTCACTAATGACCCCTCTACGACTCCATGCTACCAATTAATAATAAAATTGTCAGATATTTATTTTACCATTTTCCTTATTTTTCTTCCCCTTTTTTTTAAAGGAATCCAGAATAGCTACTTTCAAAACTGTTCTTTATTGACTTCTAATGAATAGGGAAACTGTGGACTTCTAGTTTCTAACCTCAACTTTATCTTTGACATTGGGTCAAAATAACCCAGTTGTGTGATAGCTGAGTTGTTTTTGTTTTCTTGGACTGAATCCTGGGAAACTGAGTCATCACCCACTTGACATGATATCCAAGGCTGTTATTTTTATTCTGTCTTGAGAAGTCATTTTCTTAAACCAAGAAGTTAAACAAATTCTTTTTTAAGGAATGTAAATATAAATTATTGACAAAATTCTGATTTTTCTTTTCCAGCTCAAGTCTATGATGTAAAATTGTGAGTATAACCCTTTCTCTGGCACATTGATGGGTCCTGGGGGGAGGTATCAGAGCAGAAATAAATAGTATTAGCTGTCATAATGAAAACCTCCTTAAGCAGTCTGGGTGAAGAAGTTCATAGTTAGCTCAACAGCACATTGTAGAATGGCTTGTGGGTTTTCCACAGCAACAAATAATGTAGAAGAAAGACCTTTTTCATGGCAATATCAGAATTGTAGAAGAGAGCAAGGGCTGCTCTTTGACTCCTAAGCCCAGGGGAGGCTACTGAAGATGGTTGCCAAGGCTAAATTCTCTGTGTTTTTCCAAGGCTAAATTCCCAGTGTTTTTTCAAATGCAAGTGAAAGGAAAGGAACTCTGCTTCTGGAGACCACTGGTTATAATCTGCTTTATCCTGAAAACATCCCTGGCTGAATTTGTTTCTTCTAACCATAGCTAGGAAGGAAGTTATAACTATTTCTAAACTCAGGTTTCACATCCTGATCCACTTGTAACCTGTGGAAGTTTTACTGAAAAGCCTCATAATCTGGTCAAAACATACAAGCAGAACCACTTCTCTAGGTATCAAGTGCTGCTAATTTGAGTATTACAGTGGGCTGTGCCAGCATCCCAGTGCTGGGCCTCCCTAGCAGTGTGTAAGGCAGCAGTTTAAAGAACATTTGAACCCTGATCAATGGAACAAATGCTGTGGTTACATTTCTCCTCAGAGGCTCTACCTTAATTTTAAAAATATTAGATACCATAAGCCAGACAGTGGATGTGAGCTGTTTTCAGTTCTCAGTTTACACTTCCTCCAATATTTTTTATAAATATTTTTTCTCTTCAGCAATTAGGTGATTTTGCAAGAAATGGTGGTAATCCATTGCTTGCATGCCCTTTGCTGCCTCTCCCTGGAAACTTTCTCAGGGTTGGAAGCGATGCTGCTACAATGCCCACCAGAAAGCAAAGGACAAAACTCTCTCCTTCAGAATATTGCCATAGTCCAGTGGCCTAAGTTTACCCAGGTTTGGGTCAGACTGTAATACTGTCAAAATCCTGATGGTTGGAGATGCTTTGTTTACTCTGGTTGCTATTCTTTTTGTTTTTTTTTAATTTCAGCCACAACTCAAGAGCAGCAGCTTCCTCAAGCACAGGTCACTATGAGGAACCCATCTCTGCCACTGAAAACCACTATGTGATGGAGCTTGGGGAAAGCAAAGTCTCTGAAGAAGTAAATAAGGATGTGTCTGGCTGTGTGGCAAACGCCCAGGAATCTGAGTATGAAGTAGGGGACACTTCCTGAGACCCAGCAATGCTCTTCAGATACCAGTCCTGAGGAGCACCTTCACCCAGGCAAAATACATATTTATTTTCCCTTCTGCCCCTGACAAATAGGTTGGATAAGCAGTGGTTGCTCTCCCTCCACAGTCCCTGCAGTGAAAATGCAGGAACTTCAGTTACAGACTGCTGTATAGAATTTCTGATTTTGTTTTCCTTGATTCCCTTTCACACCTGTATCCACTAAAGCCCTTTGAATGCTGCAGATCCCAGGCTAGGAGTACTGTACTGAACTTACTGCTGTATCTGTCCCAAAGGAGCAGTGTTTGCAGCCTTTGTGTGATGGGAGGAGAGCCAGGGGTGCTCAGTGTAACCTCCCCATGGGTGAGCAGGGCAGGATGAGGCTGGCTTGGGAATGGCTGACCCCCATCCTGCCCACCTGATGCTGCACAGATTTAATATAACAGATTTTTTAGAAACAATGGAAGGCAGATTAAAGCCAAGAGAAACTCAGGAACCTGCCACAGCAGGAGAAGCAGTGCAGGAAGCAGGAATGTCCTTGCTGTCCTTGTGATGCCCTTGATCCCCCTGCAAGCCCTGCAGTGAGGTCCAGGCACACTGGCCACAGCTCTGGCTGCTTCTGGCACTGCAACCAGGCACTTTCTTACTGAGCTCATCTTCTCTGTTCTCTCTTTAAGTGCACGATGGATATTTGAAAGAAATTAGGTACTTTTCCATAAGTCTGGAGTAGGATTGCTTACACATGCCTCACATATTTTGCTGTGTGCGTTTCTGCACAACTGGCTCATTCTGGAATGCCAGCAAGCCACTCACAGCCCCACACTAGATACTCAAGAAGTACTTTCCTCCCAGCTTAAAAGGCCTGAAGGGTAAGTTATGAATAATTTCTACTGCCCTTAGTTAATCTGTTATGCAGAGTTATGGAGGAACCTTTTTATAACAATCGGGGCAATTCTGTGTCCCATTAAAGCCATGCAGGCAGGTGTAAAACAGAGGGAGTGACCCAAGGGATGAGCAAAATGTTGGTAACACAGACACTGGATTAATGGGCCCCCAGCTGTGCTACTCACACTCAGGACAGCTCTGCATCTGCAGGCCTCTGAGCATCAGTTCAAAACTCACCAGAATTCAAACGGAGTATGAGGTGCTAATGGAAAGGTATTCCGGTCAAAAACCTGGATTGTGGTACTATAAAGTCCATGGAATGTCACAAACTTATGTGTGCATGTTGGCCTCATCTTGGGTTTAGCAGAGCAAGAAAAGTTACTGAGAAATGTTGTAAAGAATAATAATTGGTACAAAACCACATCTGTGCCAACAGTCTCTTAGAAAAAAGAGAAGAAACAAATGAGCAAAGAGTGCCCATGGGGGTCAGGGCTGAGAAGGTGAAGAGGCTACAGCTTGTTTACAGCTTCTCTGAAAAGGATGCAGAAATTAATGATAATTATCTGGTAGCACTTTCGAAGGGGCAAGGAAAAGCACTTCTTTGTATGCAACACAGAAATAAATGTGGAACACAGTGCTGCTCATCCAGGGCTGAGAGCCAGAGGTCTAATGGGAAATTAGAGGAATTAATGATTAGAAGTTCATCAGAATGCACAAACTACCAGGCACTTATCAATGACCTTATCCTTTCTCCTGTGCTACAAGTTTTATTTCTCTTTATTAACAATATACTTAAAAATCAAGGGCTGAAATCTTGATTTCTGAATGAAAAAGAAATACATGGCAGCTACTGGTGCTGTCATGGAGAAAACTGCCAACATGTACATGCAGCTTATTGCAGATGTGGAGAAAAGAGGTGTGAGTGCGTGTTCTGCTGTGTGAGGTCAGAGGGGTGGGAAGGAAATGTGGCAGGAGCTGGAGCACAGCCCATCCACCTGAGCTCAGCCTGACTGCTGTGGCCACTGGAGGGGGAATGTGGCCACCTGGAATGACCCGCAGAGCTCTTCATCTGAGGGCTCTGATGTGGCCAGAGCTCCAGCCAGAGGAGCAGGGAGCACTGAGGGAAGGCAGAGATGCAGGGTGTCCCACTGAGGGACAGGGTGCTCAGTCACACTGAGCTCTCACTGCTGGAACCCCATGGGTAAGGGCTGCAAGGAATCCCACAGCTTGCCCCAAAATCACTCCATTCCAGCTGCACTGCAAAGCCACAGGCAATGCAGCCCTCCCAGTGTGGTTAAACAGCAGTGTTATCCTGGCTGGACAGCCAGCAGCAGGAGCTGATGATATTAAATACAGCTGTTGTAAGGCAAGCTCATTAAACTGAAAATAATTCCATGAATTCTGGTCTCCATGTGGTTTGTGTCTGCATGCACTGTGGGACAGCTGGACAAGGTCCAGGTCCAGCTTGATCTGGGGTGTACCTGGGGTGAAGAGCAGCTGCTGTGCACCCTGGGCAGTGGCAGAGGATGAGCTGAGGTCACAGCAGCTCATCCCTGTGGTGGTGTTCACAGGGGTCCCAGGATGAGGGAAGATATGAGAATCTTGACTCCACGTTTCAGAAGGCTTATTTATTATTTATGATATATATTATATTAAAAGAAAATTATATATTAGAACTACACTAAAAGAATAGAAGAAAGTATTTCATCGAAAGGAAAGGGAAAAGGAAAAGGAAATTGAATGATAATAAAATATTGTGACTGACCAGAGTCCAAGACAGCTGGACTGTGATTTGCCATTAATTAAAAACAACCACATGAGACCAATCAAAGATGCACCTGTTGCATTCCACAGCAGCCGATAATCATTGTTTACATTTTGTTTCTGAGGCCCCTCAGCTTCTCAGGAGAAAAGATCCTAACAAAAGGATTTTTCATAGAATGTGTCTGTGACACATCTCAGAGCAGCAGATTTACTAAACCCAGAGCTGAGCCAGCCTCTGCAGAGCACTGGGAGGAGGAGCTGGGCAGCCTGCAAAAAGCCAGCCTCAGCTGGTGCTGAGTGAGCCTGCAGGGAGCAGCAGCAGTGGTGCGTGGTGACTGCAGGTAAGGGACATCTGTGGTGCCTGGGGAGTGCAGCCCACCTGCAGCACCAGGAAAGAAACGAGAACTCAGAAGGCATCGAACACATGGGGCACTTTCCTGGAATCAGGAGCTGTTTACAAGGATTTGGCCAAGCTAAAAGCAACCCAGAACTAATGTCATTGACCTGGGAATTCCTGGGAAGGGAAGTGAATTTTTCAGAGAGAGCACTTGTACATCATGTTTCTTCTGTCACACAAGCTTTAAGGGGAAATGCTAATTTACACCAATTTCTGTTTCTTGAAATGGAACAAGGACATGTTTTGATGACTGACTCTATGATTATCTGATGTGACAGAACTGTGGTGTGAATGGCTGGGGGAGATCACACAACCAGCTTCTGAGGGACATCCAAAAACTATTTAGCAAAATACACTGTTGAGTCAGATCTGTCAGTTAGCTATGGCTGGACCAAACAAGAAAGTCTAAGGCAAAAATTGCTTCTTTTTTGAGTGCACATGGTTGAGAAAGAGCACTTTAAGACCCTTCTTCTTAGATTATCTACTTTTTTGATTATTTGCTCATAGTTGAGTATTGAATTTCATCTCCTTGAATGCTAAGAATCTTGTTCATCACCAGAAAAATGATAGCAAACTTCTGTGGCCATTGGCAAATTCTGTCAGAAGATGAATGTAAGATGTAGTCTCAGCAGAGCTGGTCCCTATGAACAGGGTCTGAGTCACCATGGGGGGACCAGGGGACTTTACTGTGTCACTTGCAGATTGCCCAAGATGAGCAGCAGAAATGGCAGAACAAAGAGTGCCTGCGCTGTGCCACTTGAAGAAATGACACTGGAGAGAATGTCCTGTCCTGTGTGTGGGAGGAAGGTGGGTACCTGGGGGACAGGCTGCAGTGCCTCACCTGCAGCACTGCGTGGGAGAGAGCAGCAAGTTAAACCCAGAGCAGAGACACTGGAATAAAATACTGCATTTTAATAAACCAGGTATCTAGCCAGCATGGCTGAGACATTGAAGGTTTTTCTTCTTGTGTTCAGATACAAAACTCTGAGGAGTCCTTTCAGTAAGGGAGAATGGGCTGACTGTGTGACTCAGGGAGCTGTGTCCGTGTCCAGGCAGAGAAAGATGTCATGTACATCACATTTGGGGAACTACAGTTATTCATCTCTGCTTTAGTTAAATAGTCTTTTTTTTTAATCCTGCATAATTAGAGCCTCAGGAAGTCTTGCATGTCCGGTTCAAAAAATAATCCTATCAGCAGTTTTAGCTTGGGTTTTCAACTTCTTTCAGGGCGTGTTCCCCAAAACCCAACTTCTCTTAAACTGTTTTGTGGAGGAGATTCTTTGTCTGGGACAAGGCTCTACTGCCAGTTATGGATCAGAGTGTGGAAAGATTTGGGTTTTAATCATCTCTATGAAAGCTGACACATTTCCCTCTTTGATTGACACAGCTAGCAACTTAACAAGTGGTTTTTTGTTTGTTTGCTTGCTTTTAGGCAGGACTCAAACACTACTAAATTCTTCTCAGGGGCTGCATGGGCAGATGGATCCAGGCCACGTACACTGGTACCCCACTGGCAGCTGCAGCAAAGATGTCAAGAAGAAAAGTCAGCAAAAATCAAGTTTCAATGTCTTACATAGACAAGAATGGGTATGGCTGCCCCCATCATCCTCCTCAGCAGGATGGCAGCTGGTGGTGGCTCTCAGAGCCCTGGATGAATTTCTTACACCAGGTCCTGCAGCACAACATTTAGCTTTTTGCTCCAGAGAAGTTCCACCACAGAGATCAGCAGGGTGGAACCTGGAATCCCAGTCTGCACGGGCGCCACGGGTGGGCATGCCTCTGCCTGGGACTGAAATGAGATCCACCCAGCTCTCATTACCCTCCTGACTCTGGGAAAATGATGAAGATAATCTCCAGCTCTCATTACTCTAGCAGAGAGGGAATAGGCTGTCACTGCCATGGAGCAGCACTTCCAGGGATGGCTTCACCTGCAAGGTGAATGTTTCAGCCCCAGCAGACAGGCATTTGTTGTGATGGGATGAGGCTGTGGCAAAACCATCCCATTTACCTTTCTCTCCCATCTTCAGTAGAAAACAGCTCCCTGTCCCTCAGACACATCTGCCTCCTGCTCAAAGATACTGTTTTGCAGCTGTTAGAACCATGTGCTAAGGCATGGCTATTGAATAAATCCCAAAAAGCTGCTCTACTGACTATTAACACCTATAACAGAATTCACTAGGTCAGTAGATTTGCTTTTCTACATGTTTCTTATCTTTCTGTAAGTCCTTCACCTTGTGGTAATAATTAGTAAGCACAGATCAATCCTGTATCACACAGGATAATTCTTGGAAATAATTTCAAAGATATCCTACAGAGCACACTCAGAATGTCCCTTGGCTGCCAGTCAGAAGTCACCTCCTTGTCAAACACAATATGTGCTTTCAGAACATGATTTTGCCCATGAACTGGACTATTGCAGGAGAAATGTGAGCTGGGAGAGTCTGTGATGCTCAACATGATCTGGCAATGGGCACTTGCAGCTCAGAAAGGCAGCTGGGTCCTGGTGCATCAAGAGAAGAGAATGGGGACAGGAAATGGGACTGGAAAGATCCATAGAGCCTTTCTCCTTCGGACAGGAAATGGGACTGGAAAGTTCCATAGAGCCTTTCTCCTTCCTTCACCCTCCACCTAACTCAGCAGTGAAATGGACTCGTGATGTTTCAGAAAGAGGATCCTAGATGAAAAAGAACAGAATAAAGGGAAGTGTTCTTCACTTGCAGTCTGGTCCCTGGAGGGTGGGAGTCTCTTGGGGAAAGGAGGACAGACCTGCACCTCTGGGAGAATGGGAAAAGTTGGATGGATAGTGGTGTTTGTGATGACTTTCATCAGCTGCAACGGTGAGTAAATGCTTCCATGTATAAGAAAAACAATCAGAGTACTAAGAGGATAGCAAAAATCTTTTGAATTATAGCATTTATTTTTTTTAATCTTTTAATTGACAAGTCAGTTAGGAAGTCTTTAGCTTATTGTATTATCCACAGAGCCTGAGAATTCATGAGAGTCTCCTTTGGCATCAGATACAATGAGGTGCTTTCAAGAGTGCAGCAAATGGGGCAGTATTGGGCAAGTCATCTTCCCTGCCCCAAGGCAAGAGCAGAAAACAGCTTTTTGGGACCCTTGGCAGGGACCCACTGTGGTGTCCAGCTCTCAAAACAGTCTTGGTGAAGCTGGAATATGCATTCTAAATTTAATAACTCATCCTCATTGTTCTGTTAGCATGGCCCTGGGAAGAAGAGGAGCTGTGAGAGCAGGTGCTGGCACATTTGATTCCTCTTGGTATCTCCTGCCTAGTGACTCTCTGGTTGCATCAGGAAAGCTGGGACTGGGACCTTGGCTTCAGTTCCTACTCCCCTGACTGAATATACCCTTTCTCAGGGCATGTTTGACACTGGCAGCAGCAGAGGATAGTTTTGGGAAATAGGAGAAAAGTGTTCTTACACATTGTATACAAAAGCATAGGATTGCTCCTGACATTTAAAAAATTGGGTTGAAATGTATTACCCATTTCTTCATAAAAAACCCAGCTTTGCAAGTTACTGGGATCTGCCTCGCAACCAACTTCTTGTGAGCTAAAGCTGCTGGATATAACCAATGGCTTTCTGGGGAGGGGAAAGGGGAGAAGAATAAGAGGTACTGGGAGAGATGAGCCAAGTCAAATGAAATTCAGGTGATTTTCTACTTACAAGAGGCACATGCCAGAGGAGGTGTGGGATCCATGGGCAGGCAGCCTGAGAAATTGGGAGAATGTGTGGAGAAAATCTGCCCACTCTTCTCCTGTGCCTACCTGAACACTTGGCAGGTGCTGATCTGGGTCAGGTCTGAAATTTTCCAAGGCTAAAGCAAAAGGATAGATTTTGGTCTACCATTCCTATTCCAGATTCAGTACTGCAGGGAATACCCCTAAATGTTCCTGCCCACAAGGAGACTGTCTGTACCGAGAAAGAATTAAGAACTGGCAAGTGCCCAGAGAGAAACTCAATAAAAATAGCCATGAGGTCAAGGCAGATGTTCACTTCCCCATGTCTGATGACGTGGGCTGGCTCGGTGCTGTGGTGTGCAGCACATCTGAGACCTGGCCAGGTGCTGGCACTGGTGAGTCCTGTCTCTCTGGAGGACGTTTCCCTCCTCTGCTGCATTCTCATTTCTTCCCTTCCACTGCTGTTCCTTGCAGCCTTCCTGGATCTGTCTACTGTCCACCAGGTCACGGGCACTTGGATGGCATCCACCACTCTCCCATGTACCTATGTGCCTACAGAAGATTTCACCCAG
Organism: Ammospiza caudacuta; assembly: GCF_027887145.1. NCBI lineage: Eukaryota > Metazoa > Chordata > Aves > Passeriformes > Passerellidae > Ammospiza > Ammospiza caudacuta. The sequence goes on along the minus strand of NC_080606.1, from coordinate 13,883,079 downwards.
CAAACGCTCAGCTGGAGCGTGGATCAGGGCTCCGGCACCTCCACCATCTTCCACAGGGACGGCACTGGTGACCACATCCTGCTCTCCAAATTCCGAGGCCGAGTCAGCGTCCCAAAGCACAACCCAGGGGATGCCTCGCTCCTCATTCAGAACCTTGAAATGCCTGACAGTGGACACTACACTTGTCAAATCGTCTGGAGGTCCAGAGATAACAACTTGATAACAAAAGAGGTGACCACTATAGTTAAAGTTGTCAAAGGTAAATCCAGCAGTAAAGTCCTGCTCTTGTGCAGCCAGATTAAACCAAAAGAAGGTGGGGGGACCAGTGTTGGTGTGAATAGTCTTTCACACCACACTAGGTTGGGGGTTGAAGCATCTGCCTCCCTTGCTGTGCTGGTTATCCTTCCCAACACATGGAGGTGTAGGAATGAACTGGGGAAGGGAGCCAGTTAGTGTACACCCCAAGCTGGATCTGTTTATGGGCCAGTTGAACCCATGATGTTTGAGATAATATCTAGGTCTGGTTCTGTGCAGGCAGCCAATATCTCTGTGGTTCTTGTAGCAGGTGGGTGTTGTGTGAGCCAAGTCTGCCTTCTCTCCTCCCGAGCATCCTCAATGTGTGCTAGAAAAATCTCTTTCTGCAAGGGGGCCACCCACCCCAGAGAGCAGGACTTTGTGAAAGGGCGGCAGCAATGGTGGCACAGCTGGTGCAACCTGGATTAACACACAGGTTACCTCAGCTCATCCTGGGCAGGGAGGTGATGTGAGAGCCAAGCTAAATCCTCCGGGGAAGGCACCGCCAGCGGGAGCGAGATCTGCTGCGGCAGGGGGAGCGTGGCCAGCCCAGCCAGGGCTCCGTGACCCGGCCCCCCTGTGCTCTGTGTTGCAGTGGCAGCCACCAAGCCCATCATCAGAGCGGCGGAGCCGGGGCTGACGCTGCCGGCCGGGGCCAGCACCAGCCTGAGCTGCGAGGCCGGCGGCTCCCCTCCCATCAGCTACCGCTGGTTCCGCCGCGGCCCGGCGGGCACGGCCGAGCTCCTGCGCAGCGGGGCCGAGCTGGCCTGGCGCAGCCTGCGGCCCTCGGACAGCGGCACGTACTTCTGCGAGGCGCACAACAGGGCCGGGGCCGGCGCCGTGCAGCGCAGCGATGCCGTGCGCCTGACGGTCACAGGTGAGTGCCGGCCAGGCAAACCCTCTGCCGAGGGGCCGAGGAACCGCAGCCTCTGCCCTGCCCTGCCCGGCAAGGAGGAAATGCCAAGCGCCTTCAGCGCCCTGACACAGCCCTGCCCGCTGCCTCCAGCCTGTGTCCTGCTGCATTTCCTCCGTTCAATTTCCTCCTCTTTGAGGAACTGCTCTTTTCTGATGCAAAACGGGATTTCTACTTCAAACACTCATTTATTTATTCCTCTGTGGGTTTTTTGAAGTTCTCCCTGCCTCTATAAAGTTACCCACTGCACTTCAGCAAGTTTAGACAAGGAGTTGGGGCTTTATTTGGAGAAGCAGGAAGAAGGGAGTGATAATTCAGTGGCAGAACAAACCAAGCTGGCCTTTGCTCCCCACCACCGGCTGCGTGTCTCAGGGAGACACACTGCACTTCATTCCAGGCTCTGCAGGACAGTGTGTCACAGGTTGGACTCAATGGCCTCAGAGGCCTTTTTCAGTCTATTCAATTCCATGATGGGCGCCTGGTGGAAAACCTGCAGCTCTCTTTGGCTGGTGACTGGATCAGCCCAGCTGTGAAGCCCCTGATGGCAGAGCCAGGCTCAGGCACCTCCCAGTGGCTGGGAGAGAGGCAGAGCCCGCTGAGCTCCCAGGCACGGAGCTCTGGTGAAGCCCTGGGTGCTTTTCCCGGCAGTGCCGCCCTGGAGGGAGCAGCACAGGAACGGGGCTCGGTGCTGCAGCTGCTGCCCCGCGCCGCCGGCACAGCATCCCCCTCCTGCCTGCTGGGACGGGGCTGCTTCCTCCTGCTCCCACGCCTGGGGAATTCTGCACCACAGCAGCATCTCCATGGTGGTCAGACCCCTGTGTGAACCTCTCCTTCTCCTCACCTTGCAGATGTGCCCACAACAACAGCAGCCTTGCAGAGGAATGTGGAAACCACGGGGGGACTCCACTCAACCACAGGTCAGGGTGAGAGCGGTGGCAGCTGATGGCAGGGGAGGGGTGTTGGGGCAGTGTGCCACCAGTGCTTGGATGTGGTTTTATTGCTGAGGAACAGAGTCTTGACCCTACTGAACTTCAGTCCATATGCCTCAATTTTTAACTCAGATGTATCTGAAAGTAGATCTTCCTTCCCTCAGTTTCCAGTCCTTGCAGGGCTAATATGTTGTCTTTGTAGGAGGGACTGTATGCGTCTTAGCACTGCTGAAAATGCCTTTTCCTAAGCTGCAGATCATATGGGATGGGATATTCTGCGTTTGGTTCTTTTCTGAAGGGTATTTTTGCCTGTTATTTGATCCTGAATAGAAGCTGCTGAAGGGAGGCAGGTGTGGTGTCTCCAGTGGCAGACACAAGTGCTGCAAAAGCTTCCTGAGACCCAACAGAAAACATGTACTTGACCAGGGACAGCAGTTTGAGGGAGGGCTTGTGGATTTCCTGTGTGAGCCTCTCCTCCCCCTCACCTTGCAGATGTGCCCACAACAACAGCAGCCTTGCAGAGGAATGTGGGAACCACGGGGAGACACCTCTCAACCACCAGTCAGGAAGACAGTAGTGACATGGAGCATACAGTGACAGGTGAGTGCCCAGGCCAGGGTTATTCACCTCTGTGCCAGGAGAAGACCAAGGCAGGGAGTTTGCTCTTCCACAGCGAGATCAGATGCTTATGCTGAGTATGAATTGTGTCTTGATTGTTACCCAGAGAGGCAGCACCAGAGGCTGGCACCCCTACTTGAGAATGTGCCTGATGATGGGAGGGGACAAGAAAATGTTTTCTGTGTCCCCCTGGGACCAGAACTGCTGAGGCTGCAGAGGTTCAGAAGGAGGTCACCTGAGGAAAGAGACCTAGCACAGGCCTCCACACCTCAGAAGTTTATGGTGCAGGTGATGGCAAAGCCCCCCAGGCCAGCAAGGGAGTCACCCGAGGAGACTGAGAGAGAGAGGGAAGTCTGGAAATCTGGGGAAGTGCCAGCAGGGCAAAGCCAAAGCATTCCCAGGCCATGCTGCAGCCAGGCATGATGCATCATATCAGCCAGGGCTGCCAGGAACCTGTGGGGCAAAGCTCAGGGAGGGGGACATGAGTGCCAAATGCTGCCCCAGCTGGCAAGACACACACAGGATAACAGGTGAGTCTAGGCTGGCAGAGCAGACCCCATTTTCCTGATGCCCAGTGGGGCTGCAATGCATCCACCATTCTCCACTGACAGGTCCAGTCCCAATCACACGGGTCTCCAGGATGGACACTGCTCCAGTGGGGCCTTTCCAAGACACAGGTGAGTGGAGTCTCATGCTGGAAAACACCAGAAATGCACTGGCAAGGGCAGGGTGGCAAACATCATCCCAGACCAGCTCCACATCTGGCTGCTGTGCTTGTGGCAGATACAGCTGCAATGCCAAATCCCAGGCATTTATCCAGGCAGGAGCTGCACTCCTGACTCCTGCCCACATGCCTGTTGTGGGGGTGTTTGCAGCCTGCAGTTTGCTGTTTGTTTTCACACAGGGATGCCCCATCCCTGGAGGTGTCCAAGGCCAGGTCAGACGGTGCTTGGAGTGTCTGGTTGGTGGGAGGTGTCCCTGCCCACAGCAGGGTGTGGAACGAGATTATCCCTTTAAGAGCCTTTCCAAACTGAACCATCCCGGCATTCAGTGACTGCCAGCAAGTGCTGAACCCCCAGGTGGCCTCAGCCCCTTCTCAGTTAGGATTTAAAGGCTGTCCAAAGCAGGGGGGAAGTGGCGGCTCCCAGCCACCGTGTCCCCTGGCTGTGGTGACAGCACTGTCCCCCCCATTAGGAAAGTTAATCCACAAATACCAGAGGTTTATGTCCAAAAAGGAGACAGAGGACTCACTTTATTCGAATAAAGGGAGAGGCCATGGGGCATTCCCCTGTGATCTCTCACATTTTTGGAGGATGCAGCCTTCTTTTTATCCCAATTTCCCAGCCACATTTCCCTTCTCTCTTTCCCCATTGGCTGAGGTACTTGAGAGGTACAAACTTCCCAATACGCCTGATACCAGAGATTCCCCTCTAATGTATAACCCTCTCTTTGAATTTTTAATTCTTATGGAATTTAGGGTTTTTTCTTCTCCATTGTTTCTTTCATCTTTCAACATCAAATTTATCAGCCAACCTAAAGTTTATTGGCAAAAACACATACCTTTTTCCGTTCATCAATTCAGTGGAATCTTCCCCATTGTTTCTTTTATCTCCCAGTGCTAGTTTTATCTGCCAGCAGCCCCACAGCTTGTTTATAAAGACAAATCCACTATTCTCCCATCCCGCAGGTTCCCAGCGGCTCACCCCGTCCCCGCTGCTGTACGGGCTGCCGGCCGCGCTGGGCGGCGCCGCGCTGGGCGCGCTGCTGGCGGCCGCGCTGGGCTGCTGGCGGCGGCGGCGGAGGAAGGACGGTGAGCAGCGACAAACCCAGCCGGGACGGGCGGTGGGACAGCCCGGGAGAAGGGGGCGGGCGGGAGGGACAGTCCCATCCCCATCACTCCCATCTCCATCACTCCCATCCCCATCACTCCTGTCTCCATTGTTCCCATCCCCATCACTCCCATCCCCATCACTCCCGTCTCCATCGTTCCCATCCCCATCACTTCCATCCCCATCACTCCCATCTCCATCGTTCCCATCCCCATCACTCCCATCTCCATCGCTCCCATCCCCATCATTGCCATCCCTGGTTGATCCCTTCCAGAGAGAAGCCTGTGGGAGGGTTATTCCCAAAAACGCTTTGTTCTATGACACATAAAGCAAGATGCATACCTTAGATTCTTTTTTTTTTCTTTTTCAGTACCTCTCTATGAAGTTGCTTTGTGAGTACAATTTTCTCCTTGGGGCATTAAGACGGAGGGCACTGTACTGGTATCTGTTCCTATAAAGCCTGTTTGCTCAGGGAAAATCAAAGATTTATTTGCCTTACAGGAGGAGGATCTGAAGACCTTGGCAGTTTAGTTAGCAACATGAGGACTTAGCATGTGGTCGCAGGAGATAGCCAGACTGTTCTTTAATATGGTAGAAAAACTGAAGGATACTCTGGGTGCTTTGCTGTGCCTGTCACATGCCATGGGAAACCTGTTCTCTGTGGGAAATTTTTGCCATTATTTAGGAAAGTAAAAGACAGAAATTTTCAGCTCTTCCTTTAAGTTCCCTCTACACTTGCCTTTCTCTATAAGAAACATGTCTTAGTGCTTGGCCAAGTACTACTTTGTAGAGTTTCTGTTAGCATATGATTATACAAACACATCTTCTGCCCTGTCCTCATCTCAGTCTTCAACACCTTCATATTGCTTTCCTACTCAGAGACACGCCACAGCCATCTGTAGCAATTTTTCCCAAATAATCCTGGTGTTTACTTTCCAAAGGCTGGACTGTCTACTGGTAACTTTAGAGTATAACATAATGCCACGAGAGTTTATAGTACCACTGTTAACCAGAGCTTCTTTTTGTGTAATTCTTTTAACAACACTTTTTAGTGTCTTTCAGAGCCCCCCAGACCCTCACTAGAATAGTATGAATTTTGCTGTTTCACAGATTATGTGGTAGATCTTGTCTCTAAGGTGTAAATGAAGTGCCATCTTTAGTTGTCCCCTCTCACTCTGTCTCTCTGTCCCAGCTGCAGAACTGCAGATGTCGCCCTGCTGCAGCCTGAGGTGGAAGTCCCTGCTAAGTGCCAACAGGAGGAAATGTACTCTAGCCCTGAAAAGACCACCATGAAAGACAGGAAAAGCCCTGAGTATGAGAACCTTGTGACTGCAATGGAATCTCAGTATGAAACAGAAGGAATTTTGTAAAGTACCAGCTTTTCCACATAAGCAGCCATGCAGGGCTGCAGGTACTGAATAGTGAACTCAGCAGAAGGAAACTCTTCCTCCTGCTGTCCCTCTGTTCTGCTCTCACTGCTTGCTTTAACCCAGAGGAGCTGCATAACCTTTTGGTCTTTGGCAGACCAGGCCCTGCCTGCAGGAGCAGAAACCCCCAGCCAACTGTTTGCCTGCCCACTTCTATAGAGCAAGTTGTTTCTGAGCAACGTGAAGGACCCAGGGCAGGAAGAAAGGATCTGAAGGAGTGAGAACATGAAATTCTTTGGCCTGTAAATCCAAGAGTAGTTTGTGCAATGCTGCCAGTCAGTAACACTAGCAAGGGATACTCTCCAATGTGTGTTCCTGTTAAGACATCCCAGGCTGCAAGGAACCAGGATTGTGCTGGAAATGGAGATCCTCTGGCTTTTGCAGTTCAGCAAATACTGGTTGTACATCCTGCCTGTGCTTGAGTCTTTTTGTTGTTGTTGTTGTTACAGCATGGTAAAGGGACCACAGAGGGGAGGTTGATGTCCCAGGAATGCCATTTTTGCTATCAGAATGGAGCTCAGTGCTCAGAGAGAGAGAATGAGTCTCTGAACTGTCACCCACTGGTTTTCTCCTGGAAAACAAGAACTGATGTAGAAGGAAATGCTGGCATTTAATTTTTACAGTATGGGGGCCAGAGGCATGATAAAATAGAAATTTGAGGCATTTGGATAATCTCTGAATACAACAGGCTGACACCAATTTACTCTGGGGGATGTTAGTCAATCTGTGTGATTACTGTGCAACATGTAGATGCAATTCCTGCCTTCAGCTGCAATGCATTCCCTACAGTACACTGTCACTCAGCAGCCTGATTTGCCTTGTCACTGTTAATTGTTTGCATCTTGCCTGGACTGCAGTGCTGCTGTCAGTTCTGTCCTCTCTGTCTGTGCCTCCATCCAGCATCTCTTTGTCCTCCAGGGACTTGGCAGGGAGGCTTTAGCACACCAAATTTGTAAGAATTACTGGCTTTTTTATATCAGTGGGTGAAGCAAGGAAAGCATGGGGAAGCAGCTGAGCATGTCACACACACCCTCCTGCTGGGCCCTGACTTCACCCACAAGGCCATGAATCATCTGTTTGGGTCAGCAGCCTAACAGCAGGGTCACTTTGCTGTTTGTGGCCTGAGTGCTGTGTAGAGCCACACTTTTACCTTAACAGCTCTGAATTGCAGGATGTGAGCTGGGAAAGATCAGAGAAAAAAAATCTCCTGCCTATATTGTGAGGGCTTCACAAGCATGGTGACAGCCATGCAGGGAGGGCTGTGCTGGCTGCCAGGCTGCACTCCAGGGAGGCAGACAGGATCCAGTCTGTCCCTGTGGGACTCACGGCAGCCAGCCCTGAAGACCTCATGCTGCAGAAGCTGCTGGCATCAGCAGTTCCAGGGGTGGTGCAGAACAAAGGATTTGAGGGGAATGGAGAGCTGCAGCCATGCTCATGCAGGGCAGTAGCATATGGTGCAAGGTCAGTACTGGGTGAAAAGGGAACTGAAAATTTCTCAGCTTCCCCATCCTTACCTCAGCAAATCTAGGCCCAAAACACATGACATGGCACTCTCCTTTCCCTTCCCCCCAAATATAATCCTCATTCATTTTCAATTAGCTTGGTAGTTCGTGCAAGATTTCCTGCTGTTAAAAGCTCTGAGCTCCAGGTTCACTCATTGAGTATGTAACACCAGGGTTTTTCCATCTTGTGATTCCTCCCAGCACTGATCTGCTCTGACAAGGTCTGGACACCTTCCTCAGAAGACATGAAGCCTGGGAGAAGATACAGAGGAAGAAGGCAACAGGAGCTAAGAAAGGGGGAGCAGATGGACCCAGATGGTCCAGCCCCCATGTACTCCATGTTGTCACTTCTCTAGTTAGGGCAGCAACAGGACTTTGGTCACAAGTAACATAAGAGTGGAAACATTAGAAGCCTGTCTCCAGTGCTGAGGTGTTTTTCCCTGGGTAACAAGTGTGTGATTATTTCTTTATTTTACTTTAGCATGTTTTCCATGTTTCTAGTAAAACCTGTTGGCAACAGAACATTTTTCTTCTGAAAGTCACAGGGAGTTCTGCAGAAAACTTCTCCTTTCCTTGCACTGTGCTCATGTGCTGAGCTCTGCTCCAGAAGGGAAGGAAAAGCTCAGCTTCTGCCCTGAAAGGACACTGCCTCCCAAAAACACACTAACTCAAGTGGCCATCACAGTGTCATGAGACTCACAGTTCCCCTTGCAGTGCCTGTCCCATGGAGGGGACCTGCTGGCTTTTACAGCTGCTGGGTTTGTACCATACTTCAGAGCAGGGAGGTGGGAGATGAAGTCCCAGAGAAATTTGTACCACTGTAATTTGATGCTTGTTCTTGTAAGAGAGGAAGGGGTTTACTTTCTTCCCCTTCACCCCAGTCATTTGGAAGGATCTGGGAACTGAAGGGAAGAGTTATCTAAAAAGCAGAGGGTAAATTACTGGAAGAAAATATTGAAAATGCATGAGGAAACAATAATGAAGGGCATAAACAAACCCTTGGCCAGCTGTGGTGCAAAGGAGGCTGGGTCTGTTGAAACCTCAAGGTTTGAGTGACATCAGGGCTTGGGACTGACATGGCTGTGTGCTTCATGGAGGAGCCACTGGGGACAAAGCAAAGCCTGAAATCTTAGACCTTGCTCTCTTTTGAAGCTAACCTCAGTGATAAAGATCAGAGTGATGTCTGTGAGTCATGAGGAGGTGCTTGAGAGAGACCATGGGTGTGTGAGTCACAAGGAGTAGGGCCATTTCTGACCACTTGTGGACCATGTTTGTCCAGAAATGCACAAGCTATTCAAAAAGCAGAACACAATTTGTTTAGGCAATTATATATTCATAGGTTCCAGCTTAGTACAAACTCCAGCTTCTTCAAAATATTTACTAAGGAATAGTCGCCATAAAAAGCCCAAAAGCTTAGTATTCAAGTTTATTAATACTCTCAAATATTGCAAAATTTTCTGGTGGTACTGTCCTAAAACTAGTCAGTAGGGTCTTGGGATTTATTTTATTCTTGAGTTTTCCATGTCAAATGCTTTCAGAGAGTTTGATTTGTAAAATTGGGCTGGATGCTGCCCCTGTCATTCCCCCACCGTGACATATCTGAAATGCTACAAGTCAGTTACTGAAAACACTTAGCAATCATTACATCTTCAACTGGGATGATTTAGAGGGAATTACTTTAATTAAATAGCAGAATAGGCAATCTTGCTGCAAGTGCTGACTAGGAATAACCATGCAAAGACAAGAAGTCTTCTCCAAACAGCAAGGCTCCTAGGAGAGGCAATGGTCTCCATGGCCTAATTTAAAACAGCTTGAACCAACATGCATTTTTCACAGGCTAATGGGCCACAGGGAAGTTAATGAGCAGCCTCATTAGTTTGTACTCCATATAAAATGATTACTACATGTGCAAAGGCAAGATTCTTTATTATGGATAATGCTGCCTTTTGCCATGATGTTGTGATTATAGTTGCCAGGATCCTTGTTAACTGAGCTTAATTTACAGCTGGCTATTTAATGCTGTGTAAGAGAACAGCATTGTATCTGAATGCAAATAACAAGGACCCAGGGCACAATTCCCTGTCTTCACAGTGCAGAGAAGTTGCACCAGTACCCCTTCTGCTCTGATTTACAGTTGGGAGGGACACCCCAACAGATACTTCCAAAACCAGGGTGGAAGGGAAACCTGGCAGCACAAGATCCTTCAGGTGTTCTGGAACACTGGGGTGGGCTGCTCAGTACCTCGGTGGCTTTCTGGAGAAATGCCGAGCCTGGAGAGGAAGGCTCCTGCCAGAGCAGGAGGAAAGAGCTGCGCCCTCGGCGTCGCGTTGCTCAGCAGTGCCTCACTTGGGGTATTTGACAAACTGACACTCTGCACACTGAGTGTCGGACTCAGCTTGTCAAATACACGCAGTGCCGCACTGCAGCTCCCGATGGCCTTGCCGGATGCCAGCCTGGGCACACAGAGGGAAGAGAAGCACAGCAGCTGTTGTTAACTTCACAGGCTTTTTCCAGTTAGCAAAAAGCATCATGTATCCTCCCACATTTCCCCCTTCTGCTCTCTTTTTTGGGTGAGAGAGAACCACACCAGCAGACACTGCTTTCTGCCGCTGAGGAAAATACCCACTCTATTTATTCAAAAGTCAGAAAAAGTACAATTCTGCCCCTGGGCATACATATAGGTGTTCATCACTGACTCTGTTGGAGGCTCCTCCATTTGGCAGAATACTGTAAAGATTATGATGCTGAAATAAAACCAAGTTCCGCAAAGGGAAACAATGAACTTCTTCAGAAGTGAAGTGAAACTTTCTCTTCCGTTGACGAACGAACCCCCTTCTGCTTCATTTCTAGTGAACAGAGAAAGCCCTTGCTGCAATAAATGGAGCTTTCCACCTCCAAACACTTTAAGGATGAACATCATATTCACACACACACACATGCACACCTCTTGCACAAATATACTGTTATTCCATTGTTCTTTTAACAGGAGTGTGCAGGAAATGCAGAAATGCACCTAAAGAAAACTAAATAACAAAACATACACAAGAGAATATGTTGCACAGTATTACTCTGTTCTGTGTACTTCTCAGATGTTGACTGTTTAGAAAACCAGTCTAAAAAAAGATTTGAAATTCTGATAGAGTAAAACTCTCCCAGAAAAACCCATACTGGCTCGTAAGTCACACACCCATTCAGCACAACACTGTTTATGTCATTCATACTTTTTGTGGACATGTCCAGATATAGCTGAGTTTTTAGCATGGTGTTTTAGCCTCCTTACCAGTCCATGGATTTTAATTTCCCATGACCAGCATCACCAGTTTGTGAGAAAGTAGTCATGCTATTTTTAGTATCAAAATAAAGACTGAAATGTTTGTAATTATATTTTTAAGGTAGACCATTAAAGACACTAAAGTAGAATTAGATTAAGTATATTAACAGTATCATAGAGTGGGCAATTCAACAACCATTTCCACCTCTAACTTCTGTGATTATTTTACGCAGATGATCATAGGATTCCATCTAATATCACATACAGAAACATACCTGGAAAGGAAAAGGTTTTTTCAGGTGAAAGCATAGCAAATACATCTTCTCCAAAACCAGAAGAGAGTGGAGTAAGACTTAAGAGCAAGAAAACAGCAACAGCTTAAAGGTAAAATCTGTTTTTAGACTGAGTCACTACCAGGCTTTGCAATTCTGGCATTCCCCTGTCTCCACCTTTGCCTTGGGTGCAATGTAGATAGTGACCAGTTCTGTGCACTGCCTCCTCATTCCAAATGCAGTTCAGCCATGGCAGATAAAACTATGTGGCAATGGATAAAATCAGCACATGCACTTCATGAAGATAAGAAAACTATGTTAATGAGCTGATTTAAGATCAGCCTACTGGAGTACATGTGAACCTGTGATACCCCAAAGGACTCTCTCCATACCAAAACATGGGGAAGCCACTAGAGAAAGACTAAGCAGGCTCTTCCATGGGTATCAGTGACCAGATTGCCTTCAGCTTCAGTGCTGATGTCTAACAGAGGCAGATCTAGCCTTGGAGGGGGAAGAAGAAAACAAGGCAGCACTGCTTCTGCAATTGAAGCTTAAAATAATCCCCCACTGTGGCTTTCTGAGGGAAAAAACAGCCACTTAAAATGTTGCTGTGAGGGACAGATAAGGGGTGGGGACACAATAGAGATAATTCTATCAGCAGATGGGAATGGAACTTGAAACTCTACCCGTAGAGATCATATCTGATGTGAATGGATTTGTCATTGTCAGAGCTTCTGGTTTCAAGCTAAAATGGGTATTCCCCAGTAAAAGCTCAGTGTTATAAAACTGAGCAATCTACTGCATACTCTGAAGGCCAAACAGAAAGAATTTTTCTTCCTGCATTCTGACATAAGTCAGTCCCTTACCAAATTCACAAAAAGTCCCCTCCAGGCTGCACATCATCGCTCAGGTATTTTTACAGGGCTGTCAGACTGTTCTGCAACTTGTAATGAAAATAAATGAAAAATAAGATTACTGGATAGATTCAACTCTAAACAGCGTGCATGGAAGTGTGGCTGTGTGTTTTTCACATGTTGAGTAGCAGAGCCCTAGGATGCAGGCTGCAGCCATTTCAAGGCATGCATTTATTATGCAGGATTTGAACTAGAATCAAGGTCATCTCTCTTCTCCCCTTGGTGAAACACAAATCACAGCCTGAATTGAAAGCAAGAGTCCCCACAGATCTGTGGCAACAGGGTCTGCTGAACCCCTGGCCAGCTGAAACCTTGGCTTGTGCTTCTCCTAGAAGCTGGAAGCCTTTGTCATAACAGAGACAAATAAGGCTTTGCTCATGGCAGGCTTCCACTGGATGATGTCCTGCTTCATATATGACCTTCCTATGCCCCCAGCCCTGCAGTGGACACTGCAAGGAGCTTTGCCAGACAAATGCTGGTTTGAAGCCCCCAGGAAGGGCCTGATAATGCCCCCCTTACCTTCAGGTCACCCTCACATGCTCCCACAACCCCTGCACTCCCCATAGCCCCTGTTCCTGCACACTGGACTCTGTCCCCATCCCTAGACACCCAAAGAGGGGAAGTGCAGTAAACTTTAATCTGCTCTACTGAAACCATGGGGGCAGTGAGAAATGGAGCTGAAGAGCACACAGGCACACGGATGGGACAGGGTCTCTCCCTGCTTAGACTCTCCTGCATCCCACACCCTCCCCTGCTCATTATGAGCTGCCTAATCTATGACTAATTTAGATCAACATCTCCCACTGCCAACAGGTCACAGGCAGCATGTGTCTGTGAGCTGAGGGAGCACACACATGTACCCTGCTCCTGAGTATATATCACTGCTAAATATAATTCATCTTCATCAAGGAGCCAGGGCACAGTGCTCCCTGGCTCACACCAGTGGCATTCCATCCCTGAGCCTGCCCTCTCCAAGCACACCCAGGAAAATGCTACCTCATCCCTGAAAGGAGCCACCCAAGAGCCCCTCTGGCTTAGGCAGACACAGCCCAGCACCGAAGGGCAGCAGCTCAAATCCAAGCAGGATTAAGATCCTGTCCAAGTCAGAGGCGTAACATGGGGTGGAAGGACAGCTTTCTTCACTGCCAGGAACACGGACACCCCACACCTTTCAGTGTCCCAACACCCATGGGCTTTTAGGATTTTAGGATGAAACCAAAGGACACATCCTCCCCTGTCCCCAGCCCCCGTTCTGTGGGCAGGACAGGGACCTGGCACCTACCATGGCGGGGCCGTGCAGAGCCGTGTCAGGCCGGGCCGGCAGCGCGGGCTCAGTGAGGGTCGTGCAGGAGCGCGGTGGGGGCTCAGCCTGGGCACACAGCTCGGTTTTGAAGGGGCTGCTCCTCCTTCAAGAGGAAGCTGCGAATGGGGAAGATAAGGCTGAGGTTAGATAACAGGAAATGTCTGGATGTGAGTGACAACACATCCAGGTTGTGAAAGCAGCACTCCCCATCCTGCATGAGGCTCACGAGCAAGCGGGGTGAGGGCGAGTGCCGCGGCCTTTGCCCAGTGCAGCCATGACGCCTCAGGGCCGGGCACGCAGGGCCTGCAGCACGCAGCCACCGGCAGGGCAAGGATGGGCACCGGGAAGGCTGTGAGCAGCCACCGACTGTCCCCAGTCCAGCCATCTCCATCCCAGAGTGGGCAGGCTCTGCTGCCCTGGCTGCTGAGGAGCCATGCAGGGGGCTGTGAAGGCACAAACAGCCACAAGGGCTCTGGTTCGGGGCACAGGTTCATGCCCAGGGCTGGATCTCTTACCCTGAGAGGAGTCTGAGTGAGGTGCAGGGAAGCAGAGTTCTGTCCCCAGGGCTCCAGCCATTGCTGGAGGTTTTGTTCCAAAAGCTGCCCCGCAAGGCTCACCTTGCTTTTGAACTCATGGTCATGCCTCAGCTCTTCTGTTCCCTCACACTCACATGAGCAGACAGAATTTGCTTTCCCAATTTCAGCACCCAACCAAGGAGCTGGCCCTGTCTCTGTGCCCCTGCTGGTCCCTCCACACACCTCTGGTGTCCACTGAGGTCCCTGTCCTGGAGCATCCATAATGCCGGCACAGAAAAGTAAACACCAGTGGATAGTTCAGAGCTGTAACGAAAGCAAGTCCCACAGTTTCTCCTCTCCTGTCCCCTCCCTGTACCACCCTCAGTATGAGGCAGGCTCAGGTGGCACCTAGAATCAGTGCTGTTTTCATCCAGCCTGGCCAGAACCTAAGCTGGTCAGCACAGCTGTGGGGACAGAGACCTGCAAGCTGCATTTGCCCAGGCCAGCAGCACAGTCTGGCCATGCAAGACCAAAATTACTTCAAGCAAACCCAGGAATTTTAGAGTCATTCCTCGTCTTTCTAGGCCAGTATGATACACAGTTTATTTTGTAAGACCATGATTCATTAAACATATATTTCTCTGTGTTTGCACCATCCCAAGCATGTTTGCCATCAGCTAGTCCTGATGGTATGATGGACACTTGAGGGACACCCCTCCTGTAGGATTGGTTTTCCCACTCCCAGCATTCAGCTGCAGCCCTTCCTTTCCAGTTTTGCCTTCCCACTGCTGTCTGGCTCTTCAGCCAAACCCCACAGACAGCCTCCAGTGCTGGTGGCTGGGGCCTGCCCTAATCCAGCAGCTTTCAGTTACATTATCAGTGTGCCAGGACTGCAACCACAGACTTTGTGTTTCTGCAGCTCTGACCAAACCCTTAATCTGGAAAGCACTTACGCCTCCAAGTAACTGAGGCCCCTGGGAGCACTCACGAGATACTCCTGAGACTTTGCAGACACAGTAAGACCAGCCAGCCTGCCAACAGTCAAACCCATTCCCTGTGGCTGAGGAAAAGTCAGATAATGAGGAATACAGTTACTGTCCAGTTCCTCTTTCATTTGCCTGTGTTTTAAAATACACAGTAAAAGAGGAATGGACAGGTCTGGGTGGTTTTGTTCTGTTTTTACTTTGGTTTTAACTGGCTGCAAGGAGTAGGGCTGTTTATGTAGTCTCTGTAGTTTTTTATGCAAGGCGGCATGAGCTTGAGTCCATGAAGGCTTTCTAGCCAATATGCCACTAGAAACCTGACACTCATCAGGATCAAGCATCCTTCCCCAGCCCGGACACTCTGCTTTGCCTGCCCCTGACCCCAGCCCAGTCCTGTGGGCCCACAGTAACATGCAAGCTGGAAGGCTCTCAGGAAAGCTGATTTCCTCTATGCTTTGCAGATGTCACCACACTGCCCTACTCTGTGCAACAGTCTTGAAATCACACTCAGCATTTCCCAATGAAGGGACTGCTTTCAGTGCACTTGCAGTGCACACAGCTTTTAGCTTGCTCTGGGAAGAGGAAGAAAGGAGATAGAGAAACAGTGGGCATCACAGACTGCCATCAAATAATGTTTCAGAGACTTCTGCATACTGCTCCCCAAATTTTCTTGGAAAATTACTTGTAAAAAAGTGCATCCATTTGATTAGCATGCAGCAAATTCTCTCACAACGCAGTCTCAAATTCTTGTACCTTTTACCTGCCATAAAGTAGCACATGAAGGATTAGCAGGTTTGTACTGGACATGGAAAAACTGGGACTCATTTAATACCTATGCTGCTCTGTGCGGATCAATCCACACAGACATGAAACAAAAAGGACATAGAACTCTTGGAGCAAGTGCAGAGCAGATCCACAAAGTTGTTAAGAGGACTGGAGCACCTCCCTGACAAAGACAGGGAAAAGAGTTGAGACTGCTCAGCCTGGAGAAGAAAAGAGTGTGTAGAGAGACCTTACAGCAACTTTAGTATTTGAAGGACCTACAGATACTGGAAGCTGGAGAGGGATTCTTCATCAGGAACTGTAGTGACAGATCAAGGAGTAATGGGTGCAAATTGAAAGAGAGGAAATTTAGGCTGGATATTAGGAAGAAATTATTTACTGTAAATGTGGAGAAATACTGGAACAAACTGCCCAGGGAAGTTGTGAAAGGCCCAACCCTGTCACAGTTCAAGGCCAGGCTGGATAAGGCCTTGAGCGAGCTGGTCTAGGGGAAGGTGTCCCTGCTCATGGCAGGGGCAGTTGGGACTAGATCATCTCTAACATTCCTTCCAACCCTTAACTTTCTATGTTTCTGTGATCCAAACTGACTTAGCCAAGGCCAGATGATTGCAGAATCTGGCCCTTGCTTAGCTTGCCTTCACAGCACACAGAATTAAGTCCATCAGTTTTGAAGCCACGATATGAAGGGACGGGAAACACAAATTATTCATACATCAAATCCAAAAATACCAAACCACTCTTCTGAAGTTTCTCCTCCCAGGTGAAAAATACTGTTATTTACTCCTGGATTGGCTAATTGCTCAAATTGTTTTCCTTCATCCTTAGTTCTTGGAGAGCTTTCAGACTAAATCTCAGAGAGCCTGTTGCTAGCAGACTTTCTCCTGAGCTCCTGAGCTATCTGTGAGAACAGCAGGCACTGCCTTGCCCTGCAGCCTTGCCCTGCATCGAGGTGTTAATGACCCAAGGTCTAACAAAGCCAGCAGTGACCCCTCCTGCAGTCAGCTCCACTAAAGCCAGCAGTGACCCTTCCACCAGTCAGCTGTAACACCACCCTTTTCGTTTGTCCAGATGTGGGTGAGCTTTGACACTTGTCAGCATTACAGGTGCTGCCTGGAAGAAGCTGTGAGGCCCAGTGAGAGCCCAGCATGAATGCACATGGGAGAAAGGGTGAAAAGAAGGGTGTTTATGTCAGCAACCACAGCAACTGTGTGAGTGAGGAGGAAAGGAGAGACCAGGAGCAGCCCTGAGCTGCCACTGCAGCACTTCCCCCCTGTGCCTCTGGAAGCACTCATGGTGCTTGATTCTCCAGAGAGCAAGATGGGGTGAGTGTTTCCACAGTTCCTTCCCTCCAGAAGATGGCTAATTATGACAGCTTAGCTCCAGGCATTAAAACAACTTGCAATGGTGCAGGAAAATATCACAAGTATTCCTTGAAGGCTAAACTGTGCATGATGGAGGAACTCCCTTGGGAGATCTTTCATCCCTACATCTGGGCAGGGATCTCTTCAGCAAGCAAGGTTAGAAACATTTCATCCTCACCACAAGCCTGCCTCTAGAACAAGACTTCTCAACTGCCACGTCTTGTCAGCAAAACTCACTGAGCTGAACCCTGCCTCACTGGCCAGCCTGAGCTTTGAGTTGTGTGAACATCTTGTTCCCATTCCCATTCTTCACTTCATTCAGAAAGAAAAACAAATCAACACACCATGTGGACCTCCAAGTTTTGCTGTCAGTGCCATCCTCCCTTCCTGCCCTCTTTTCTGGCAGGTGCACAGCAACAAGAGACAGAGGCTGGGCTCCAGCAAACAGCGGATATTTCTGTTCATGGCTGATTATGTGTTTGGCACACTTGTTTTAGACCTCTGGTTAAGGGGGGGAGAAATGAGAAAGAGAGACAGAGAGAGAGGAAAAAAAATGGCAGACAGCAACCAAGAGGTTCAAAGCTGGCTTTCAGATGGACAGTGAGAGATAAGAAAACCCCAATAACTGTCACAGCTACTGAGTGACCCAGAAGACATCCTGTACCTCATACACTGTTAAGAATAGCAGTCAGTACTAGTGTTGATATTTAATCCTAAAGAAGTAGCAAAATAGCACCAGCCAGAGGTCAAGTAAGTTCACGTAGCTTTGACTTATTTAATTTTAAAGAGTACACTTGGATTTTTATATGAGAGGAGGAAAACCAGACTTCCTTTTTTTTTTCCTAGGTCTGGCATACCTGTTCAGTTGAGACCAGTTCTCTGTTCAGAGGTGCTAAGTAACCTTGTCTAGGTTACTTCAAAATAAATAAAAAAAATTGCAGCCACCTTAATTCCCTTATTCTAATGCATCATTGAAAAATAAAGCTGCATTTTCCATATTTGCTCCATCAAAGGACTATCTTTTTTCTTGCAGTAATCTTATTATGTGGATAGACAAAGAGTAAAGTCTTGCTTTAGGTCTGAAAGATTGATAGACTTTATCTCTTAAAGAAATCATGAGCTATGGAGCTGCTTTATTCACTGCTGGTATCAATACAGTTACTTTTGAGAACAGAATCCAACCCTAGAATTCTAAAAAGACAATTGTGGATTCATATATCTATTGGGTTTTTTTCATAAAAAAATTTAACAAGCATTTAAGTTGTCAGAGACGGGATTGTGCCAATTCTTTTCCACAGACAATGAAGGCAGGAGAGCAACTGTGCTTCTGACACTCATCACTGAACATGCAGTAACTATTTTTCTTTTTCTCTGCATATTACTTTCAGATCCACACATCAGCCAAGTTTCTCTGCTGCCACTTTCTGGAGATCCTACCAAATGAATATCCGGGGTACAGAGCACTGGTGATGGCTACAAGGCCTGTGATGAACCTGCACACTGCTGCTCTGCAGCTACAGTCCCTGTGCCACGCCAGGCTCTCTCCCACATGGGAATACAGCAGAAAAAGCAGCTCTGCAGTGGGGCTCTCAGACTGCCCTCCCATTGCTCAAGGGGCCAGTAAAATGAGATTATTCATTGCTGGTAAAAGCAATTGGCAGTCAGGAAAGAAAACCACATGAGGCCTTTCATGTTTGGAGATATCACTTCTAAAGGCTCCTAAGTCACAGATAACTGGTAACCAGGACTGCAGCTAGAGAGATACCAGTTGCCCAGTCCTTCCATTCTTCCTTTAGCATCTGCTGCTAGTGAGCCCCAAGTGATAGAGTGCTGGGTCAGCCAGCTCCAAGTCTGACCCCGGGCAGATTGTTCTGCTCTTTGGTTAAGCCTCAGAACTGACTGCAGGAACAGCATGGAACCAGCACACCAGGAACACCTAAACACCAAGTTGGTGTGTTTATCAGTCCTGCACTCCACAGGCAACCGCTGCAGTGTCACAGAGATGTCCCTCTGCACTGACCACTGTCAGACCCTTCACTCTGAGCTTCTGGGAGGAGGCAGATGTGCAGTTATGTCTCACCCCCCTGTTAGAACACAGAGGGCATTTCGACACCGCTGCCTCTGCTTGCAGAGTCACTGTCAAAGGGAAGTCCGTGACCGCAGGGCTCTGGCTCGCAGCTCGCTCCTGTGTTGCTCAACAGTGACAGTTGGGTTTACATCAGCCACCTTTCTCTGTGGCAATGAAGTGCTTCCCAAAGACCATCATAACAGAACAGAAGGGGATTTCTGTACAACACACCTCTGTCTCTCAGTACATGAGGTATCATGCTGGTAGGCCACCTCATAATCATTACATCAAACCTCCTCATTTGGGACACAGAAGATGTTCACAGACATTGAGAAAAAACATCTGTCACAGCAGGATGACCTGCTTTATCAGACCTCTTCAGAGTGGCACAAGAAAAGCCAAAACAGAATTGTGTGGGTTGGTACAACTGCCAACAAGTTTGCAAAAGTGGGAACCCTGATTTTCATAAGCATTGCCTTGGCTGCTGCAAGCTTCTCCCCCTTACCAGGAGGAAAACTGTAGTTTGAGAGAAGGCCATAACCCTCATAACTTGGGCAGCCTTTTCTTTTCTTTTGGACTCTTAAGAGTTTATTCATTAAGTCATATGCCTTCACACTATAGCTGAACTGGGAGAGACACACCAAACAGACCAGAATCTCTCCAACACCCTTTATCTATTTCCATCACATCTTTCCTCTTGTGCTGGAGCTTTTGAGACATTCCAGGGTATTTTCCAGTCCAGTGAAATTCTATCAGCACACCTCTTCCCTCTGCAGTACCTCATGTGACAGCCTAGAGCAGATGCAGGCTGAAAGGCCAGCCTGTACCATTGGAGATTTCTCCCCCTTCCCAAAGCAGCTGAGTTGCTTCACATCCTTTACTCAGGTATGAATCAGAGATCCCTTCAGGCAAGAGCATGGAAACATATGGAAGGAAGGAGGTTTTATTGACCCTGATGGCTTAATCTTATCCCAGGATGTGAATGAGCTTTAACAACACTCAGACAAAAAAGTTCAAACGTAGACACAAATGTCTCTTTCCAAAGCAGCTTATGGAACATTGCACAAATCCAACAAGGCACATAAGGTCTGTTTTAAGCAGCACCCCAGCCTTATCCAGACAGTGAACTTACACTTGGCACCAAGAAAGACAAGAAATTGCCCATCAGAGCACATGGCCTAAGTGAGGAGTTAGTGTCAGGGCATGGATGATCCGCTGAAATGCCCACAGGCAAGGAGTCCGTCCGTCCATCGGCCTGCAGGGCTGGTCGAAAGGGCTGGCAGGGACACAGCCCTTCTCGTGGCTTTCTGTAAAAGGCTGAGAAAATGTGAATACTCAATCTTAAACCTGGAGCAGACCGGGTAACTCGAGGCAGGGCCCGTTCTCTGAGCAGGTAAATACCCAGCCCGATGAGCAGGCTGGGCAGGGACACAGCTGTTCCAGCACTGTCCTGTCAGGAGAGCCTCAGCCGGGATTTGGGCAGGCCACAAAGACAAGTGTCGTTCAAAAACTGTTCTGCTGTGTATCAGAGGTATATGTTATATAAAGGATGTAAAACTTTCTAGTAGATACAAATTCAAATTTAGCGTGACTGGTGCAAGGAAGCGGGGAGAGACACAGAGGTAGAGACGCTCCCGATGTCACCGGCACATCGGGGAGAGCAGCGCTGTCTCCGGAGGTTGCAGGGGAGACTGAACTGCCCCGGCCTCGCTGAGCCGCCTCTCGGGACCAGACCGGGCCGGGCTGCCCCAGCACAGAGCGGCTCTTGCTCGGGGCAGGGCCCGGAGCTGCGGAGGGGTCCGGTTGGGCCGGCGCTGGGGCGGAGCGGCCCCGCCGCCCCCGCTGCCGTCCGCGACCGTCAGGTGTCGCTGCCGCGCCGCTCTCCGCCCGACTGGCCCCTGCCCCGGGCCCCGCCCCAGCCCCGGGCCCTCGGCTGCAGCCCCGGGCCCTCCTCGGCTCCAGCCCCGGTCCGGCCCCAACGCGGTCCGGCCGGCCCCTCGCTGCGGCCGCCAGGAGCGCCCCGAGAAGCCGCTGCCCGGCGGGGCCGGCGGCCGGCAGAGCCCCGCGTTCCGCGGCGGGTGGTGCCGTGGAGGCTGCGTGGGAACATTCTTGGCGGTCCTGGGCTCGCGGCCTCTCCAGGGAGAGGACTGCTGGTCAGAAGGGGACAAGGACGACTTTCAGGCGGGGGTGGGGCGGCCGGTTTTATTTTTAAAATCCGTGCAAAAATACTGCAAATAAACTCCGAGCCGGCTGACGGGCCCGGAGGCTCGTTCGCAGTCAGCGCAGGGCAGTCCCGCTCTGTTACTGCGGAAAGCCGCAGCACCGAGGAATTCCTTGTGCTTGGAATTGACTTCCCGACAGCCCTGCTGTGGCCCTCGATATCGCTGTGTCAGCCACGGCTTTCTGCTGGGACTCGGCTGGAAAAAAATATCCTGCAGGGCCTGTCATTGTCAGTAATGGCAGGAACCTGGTTATTGTCAGCCCCAAACCATATCCAAAACTCCCACTGCTCTGCTGGCCATCTCCACCTCTGTCCCAGCACTGCTGCCAAGCACAGTGTGTGCTCAGGGACTGTCCCTAAGCGTTTCTGGGTACTGTGTGCACACAGCTGATGGCAAACACCTGCCATGGACCTGATTCCTGGGCACCTTATCTCTCTGCAGAGGATCACAGTGACCATCTTTTCCCCCACTGGTCTAACTTTGCTTCCTTCAGCCTGACCCAGCCAAGTTCTTCCTTGCTATCCAGCAGTCACAGTCCCTCAGGTTTTGCAGGTGTTTCCAGTTGGGGTGAGCACTGTAATGAGTTTCATGCTGCTAATGCCTTGAGACAGGAAACTTGAGGAACAAAAAGGATGGGTGAGTGACAGACTGCATCACACAGCCAGCACTGGGGGTGTGGATGTGGCATGGGTCAGGCTGCAAGTGAGTACTCACCGCTGGAATGTCCTGCAGGAAAGGGGCCTGTGCCAGGCCTGGGAGGATGCGAAATGAGGTGAGGAACTGAGCTGACCCACAGGCAGGTCACATCCTGAGGAAGGGGAACCCAGGGAGAGCAGAGACAGCAGGTTTGCCTGGGCTGGGAAGAGTGATGGTAGTTGCAAAGCACAGTGGAGCAGGGGCAAAAAGGGAGACATTCTTGCTCTTTAAGAATACCTGAGTTGAATCATCAGGAGTACCTGCACTTTGCAGTGGGAGCTGGAGTTCCTGTAACCACGTAGTGGGAAAAGCCAAGGCCGGTGCAGACAAAATATCAGTGCCTGCTCTCTATCAGTGTGGCCATGCCAGTGTGCCTCACCCCTGCAGCAGAGCCAGAGCTCCCTGTGCATCTCTGCAGGGCTCTGGCTCCCACCCCTGGGGTCCCACAAGCGTTCCTGCTCACAGCTACACAGAGGTCACTCATCCCCTTTGAGCAGCTCCCAAGTCACACTTGGGTTACTGGTGCAATTTGTTGATGAAGATGTGGTTTGCAATGTCATTTTCTTAGGGAATGAAACATTTTGTTTCTTTACTTAGGGACACTTTTTTTTTTTTTTCTTGAATCAATCTTTGGGAGATAAATAAAAGTGTACATGCATACTGAGTGTGGCATGTTCCTTCTCACATTTCCTTTAATTTATTTGATGAAGTGAGAGGGCTCTCCAGTTTCTTTACATATGTAACATTTTTCACTTGCAAAAACATGGGATGAATAAAGTAAATGCATATTTCAGATATTTTTTCCTTTCAACCCTTGGTTCTTAACCTTTTACATCATGTGCCCACGGGAAAGATAAAAAGTATTTCTTACTTCATGTGACCTGAGAATTTGGGGTTTTCTGTCTCCTAAACCTTTTCTCAGTTTACACAGACACACACACATTTCCCTGTACGTACAGTGTGACAATAGCTTGAAAGCAAGTTTGTCTTCCTCAATTTTTTTTTAGCTCACATAAAAAAAGATTGGGAGCATTTAACTTCTCACAAAGTCCTGGCTTTAGCTTCTCTTGAGCTTGCCCCACACTGGCAGCATTTGGTTAGACTGTACTTGTCCCAGACCTTGCCAGCAGTGGCACCAGGCAAGCTGCCTGTCCCGTGAGAAGAGAGGTCCTGGTGGGTCCACTGCAGGGAAAACTCTTTCTCTCAGGAAGAACTTGAAAGACACAAACCCCTAAAATCTTCTGCATTTCAGCTCTACACCCAATTTAAATAAATTTGCAACAAAGTTCAGCAAGGTCCAGTAAAGGCTAAACTGGCACAGTGGGACTGCTTCCCATTTTCTTTCATTCCTGTCTTTAAAGGAGGGTTTTTCTTCCAACAGGCAAGCTTCTTCCCTCCTAACCTGCAGCCCCCAGCACGGCACAGCCGTGCCCTGAGGAGCCTGGATCACAGAGCCAGCCAGCCTGGTGCCCTCCCTTGGCCATGGTCCAGCCGGTGCCACCCAGCACAAACAGGGCCAGGTGATGTGGGGATGTGCCCTCGTCCTGCCCAGCAGCTGGAGAAGAGGAGGAGAGGGCAGTGGGGTGAAACCCAGGGCCTGTGGGGAGCAGCCAGCTCTGCCCACACCTCAGAACAGAACAGAACAGAACAGGCCATTCCTGAGCCCCAGGATCAAACAGCATGAGTTTGGTTGTGTGTCCACATTTCAAAGCCCTTGAATCCACATGTGGAGCCTTTGTGTTCATAAAGCATAAGCCTCAATTTTTCATGTAGTTTTTTTTCAGTTGAAAGCACATGAAAAAAACCATATCCCATGCTGCAGTTCATCTGAGCAGTGTTTGCATAGCATGGAGCTGTAAGCTTGCCCATGCTGCCTATTGGCAATTGCTCCTGATTTATGATATTGTCCAAACAGTGTTCAGGCATCATTTAGGAGAGTATTATTAGCAAAGGCTAAAATAGTGCCAGGGTGTGAGCTAATAATTAAGTAGGATAGACAATCACTGGTCCAGTGCTGAAGCTTTTAAGCTGAGAATGTTTTGTTCACAGCATAGCCACAGCCTGGGAATCAGTGGAAGCTGGAAGGATGTCATTTGGGAGATATGCAGTTTATACACTGCTCTGCCAACTGGGATATCCCATAGCATCAGGAAACCTTCCAACACTGCCCTGTTTCTTCTTTTTCAGTGACCATCAGCTGCCATAACACAATTCAAGCACTGTAATTTTTATATTCTTAGATAAATAATCACAAAATCAGTTCTACTAGGAAGGTTGTTTTGGTTCAAAAGAGGAACATGAATGAAGTGTTGCACACTGTGTAGGGGTTCAGGTAGGATGTGCTGGGTCTGTAGCAAGCAGAGGATTGGCACCTGGAGAGCAAGAGGAGGCTTTTCTCCAAGGTAGCATTTTCATCACGGGTAGCATTGTGGTGCCATTCTTAGGGATTGTGAATACTAAAGCAACTGGGATCAGGGCTGCATGCACTTATAATACAATTTTGAAGGGCTGCCTTGGTTATTCTTCAAATGCCCAGGAAGCTTCTTTGCTCCTGTTGTTTGTACAGAATACAAATACTATGGGACCACTATTGGGATCAGGAAGGAATCAATGTGGATTATTCCTAAAATCAGGGTGGTCCACATTTCCATGGAAAAGTAGTCAAAAACATCTCAAGGCCGTTAAGTTAAAAGAAAAGCATTTGAGAATAAGGACTTTTCATGTGTTTTGAATAAATTAGACTCTCTTAAACAGCTAATTTTCTCTCTTGAGCACAGCAGAAATTGCTTATGGTCAGCAATTGAACCAATACACTTCACCCTCTGCAAGTTTTCTGTTCTGACACTCCTCTCCACCATTTTCTTTATTTACTCACTCTTTAAAACCATTTGTGTTTCTAGTCTGAGACCACATCCCCTGCCACAGGCAGCTCCCAGCTGGGGTGCACTAATCAGCACCTGACCTTCCTAGTGAATACACCTGGCTCAGCTAGGGTGAGACTGCCAAGGGTCTGCCTTTTCTGCTGTCCTTCCCTAAATTATTTGTTCTCAGCAAGCTTTACATTATTTCATGATTTCTTAGATGTTTCTATCTGGCAGTTATTCCAGGGACTTTTGGTGAAAAGCAAGAGTAGAAGAAGATCAAGCTGGAAGACTACAAGGAGATGCCTTTACTCCATGGCACCTCTTCCAAGCCTCACATCTGAAGTGGGAATATTCATATGCATGGAAAGGTACTTTGGCCTAGCAGAAGTTGGTTCCCTGCAGCACATTCCTGAGCTGCAGGCTGAGCCCAGACTAACATGATTTAAGTGGCAGGGCTTCCATCCCCTCACACTGGGAAATGCTGCCAAGGTTTTACAAATCTTGCCGTTAGGGCATTTTTCTTACTAGGTTTCAATCTTAAGTATCCTTTAGCACACTTGCATCCCACTAGTTTCAGATACAAGCTAAAATGAAGAAGAATGACCTGAATTGAAGCCAAGGGAAATGAATGAAGTGATATTTGCAGAGTACGTTGATAGAAGGGGACAAAATGTCCTTGGGAGAACAAAGAAATTGATTGTTAATAACACATTTCATGATGCAGACACCAAAGGAGTTTTATAACAGTTGTGAAGTCCCCATGTGTTACCCTGATAGTGCAGATCTGCAAAGTGCTCAGGGTGGCTCAGGGCAGGGGATTGCAGGGTGGGCATTTGGATCTCCTGGGTTATCAAGCAGCCCCGTGCCTGCCCCCACCCAGCTGGGTCATCTCCAGTGCTGGGCATCCATCCCCACCGGGATCTTCTGGACCTGCTGGCTCGGGGAGTGCACAGACAAGTGGGGAGCTTCAAGGAGCAAGGCTCAGACTCAAGAAAAGTGCATTAATCTGGCTCTAAGTGCCTGACAAACTTTGTTTGATTGTATGAGAGCTGGACAGCACAGAGGGAATTTTAGTGATGCCTGCACTGGAAATGGATTGCTACCCTAAACCCTGAGCAGAAGATCCAAGCCCAGCAACATCTGACAGCAGCTGTGATTGGTCCACAATAATTTGGCAAACAAAAAAAAGAATTTTAAACTGATTTAATCCTTCTGGCTTTGTCTAATAATCAGGTTAAGATGAGAGCCATGCTGTGGACAGAAGGAAGGTCAGCAGCCCCCCAGTGTCTGTCAGGTGAGAAAATTAAGTGAAGACGATGGATAAAGAGGAGAGATTCGATGAAGGTGATGGGAAAGAGGACAAAAAAAAGTTAATACCAAAACTCAATAATGACAAATTGAATGAAGTGAGGATTTCTCAGTGAGTGGGGCAGCACCAAAACAAAGTCTGAACACGCTGGGACATTGGACTGGTCCTGAAACCTAAACCATCCAAATCACTGCCAGCAGTTTTCTTTTGAAATCTTCAACTACCAGGGGAAAATAACTGGAGATGCAGAGAACCTCACAAGCAGGTACAGCACAGATGGCTGTGAGCTCTGTATCTTTTAGGTGATGTATTGGAGTTCTAATGGCAGCAACATGTATAACAAATGAGGTCACCAGACTAATATTATTACAGCAAGTTCCACATGAATTAATCATGTTTGAGCCATGATAACAGAGGGCTGCTCAGTGTATTATCTCTGAGGCTCCCATCTCTCTGGCACTTGCTCTTAAGCCAGATGCCTTGGGATGGGGCATGGACTGTTTTTCTTCAAAAGAAAGTAAGCATTTCTTTCAAAAGCAGACACATTTATTCTGTTTTATTCTTGGGTAGATCAAGCTTTGGTAGCAGAAGCAATTCCAAAACTGCAGTATGATATTTTTTGTAAGGTTTTATGTTGGGTTTTTTCCCTCCTTTCTGTGCAAGATACTGAAAGGACCCTGGGAAAGTTTCCCCCACCAGCCTTCTGGTTTTGAGATAAATATAATCTCTTTATAAAAACACACACTCACATAGCTTACAGCAGCCTTGTGCTGGATGTGGTGTTCACCATAAATCACAGCACCTCACTGCCAAACCAAGTCTAAAACAAAATGAAAGAAACTTCTTAGTGAGTGTCCAGCTTTATTTCTGTCCTCAACAGCAGGACACTCATGTGAAAGGTTTTTACTAGTTCTTGCACCAAAAAAAAAAAAAAGGTTTGAGAGATCTCCAGATAAAGGTTTTCCTGAATTAATACACAGTTAGGTTAGCATACATCAATAAATAGAAACTCTTATGACCATGAGAGGGGAAAGCCATGCAGGTGTGGAGCTGCTTGGGTGCCTGTGTGTGACATTGAGAGGTCTGGTCACAGCACTGGCTTCCAGTGTGACCATCCTCCCTGATGCTGGGGGGCTGCCAGGCTGCTGCCAAAGGAATGAGAAAATAAATGAGAATGAGAATTTTGACCAAACCCCTGGTAATCAGAGCAGTTGTTAATTGACTTGCACCTCACAACAAAAGTTGAAGTCAGGTTAATGGCAGTGGGTTATCCATGGGCTATTTTTCTCAGTCTGGTCATCCCAGAATCACTGCTGTGCTTTACTTTGCAGTACAAAAGATGTCTCTGTGGCTCACATGTAGCAAGCAGGAAACCAGCAGGAAAGAGTGAAGATTCCACAAAAATTCCACCTTTTTCCTGTATTACTGACTGTGCTGATGCTTTCTCTGTTCAGTTCTTGTTTGGCTCCTGGGCACTCACCCAGACTCACCCTCTGGCAGAGACAAAAAGTGCCATTCATGGACTGAAAATTGGAGCTTTGGTTCTGGGTAAGCATTTGGCTGACAGATATTTCTGCTTGCCTGTCTCCATCATTGCTTTTTCTCCAACTAATTCCTGTCCTAGGAAGTGTGTGGCACTAGAGCAGAGAAGGAATGAGGGAAACCCACAAAAAATTAAAAACATTTTCAAAGCCTGGGGGTGTGAATTTCTGACCTGTTGGCTGATGATGTCGGGAGGGTGTGCCTGCACCTCCAGGTATGGGTGGGAGCCTGGCTGCAGGGGATCTTTCATGTAAGTCAAAGGCACAAGTTACACAACATCTCCCAGCTCTTGTTTCACAGGTCAGGAAGTGCCAGCAGTGCAAGGGTTCAGAGAAATGATCTCTGACAAAATGTGCAGAGTTCAGCCCTGGTGCTACAAGGATGAGGGACAAGCTACCCATGGTTAGTTTGGAAAAAAAAAATAGAAACATACTATAGGTTTCATTTGTTTTTAACTGTTTGGTTTGTTTTCATTTTGTTTAATTTCTGAAATGTTTTGGCCTTTGTGCAGAAAAGTAAGAAAGCAGAAAGAATTATGTTATTTTCTGTGTTCATTTGTCATGAGAGTCACAAAAATCCAGATTATTTTATTCCTAACTATGTCTATTAACTATACAGTGTCTCACAATCATCCCATAAATCCATGGGAACATGGGCAGCAGAAGAGCTGCTCATTCTGCCCACATGCCAGTGTGACAAGGAGGGTGTCACACGACTGTCACATCACCAGCTCTGGGAGTGGCTCAGAGCCTCTGACCCATCTCATGCATACAACTTGTGCCTCACTGTGTCTCAAGGCTCACACAATGATGAGTTTTTATTTCCCAACAGTGAGGCTGATGGGCCTCACTGTTCAAGGAGGGATGATGGCAAAGTTTTGTGTATGGGCATTGCTGCATCTTAATAGAAATATTTTGAGGATTT
Organism: Ammospiza caudacuta; assembly: GCF_027887145.1. Lineage (NCBI taxonomy): Eukaryota > Metazoa > Chordata > Aves > Passeriformes > Passerellidae > Ammospiza > Ammospiza caudacuta. The sequence goes on along the minus strand of NC_080606.1, from coordinate 13,854,540 downwards.
CTGACTTCCTGGAGAGGTCTCTAAGCTGCTCCACAGGACAATGGTGTTAGAGAGCAAGATTAAAATCTTGGAACTTTTACATGCATTTTTCAGAAGGAGTGAGGTCACAGGAAAATTACTTAGCTGTTGGAAGGAGACGGGGACTGTTTCTAAACATTTGTCATTTTCCTACAAGGGATTTTTGCCACCTCAATGAGCAGCTGTCCAAGGCAGGAGGCAGTTGAGGGGAACATTTTGATGACACTTTGGCTGATCTGGTCCTGCTGATGCTTCTAAGGGCGAGACAGTTTTGCAAAGCTCCTCCACCCAATTCAGAGCCCTGTGACTAACTCCCCTGCACAGAGCCCATTTCCTCAGAACAGCAATCACAGGCTGCAGACAGCAGCCTGGTCCTGCCCCAGTACAGCCAGCACAGTCCAGCATGTCTGAGGGAGCCTTAGCATGGGTGTGATACCCAGCCCAGGAATTCCAGTGTCACGAAGTAATTATTTGTAATAACTCAGAGTAACAATTTCCATATGTAGGACTCAAAAACAAGAACTACAGGTTAGGAGATAGATACAGCTTGTTAGATGACAGCAGGATTTCCATGCCCTTTAAAATAAGATCTGTCCTGTTTTTTGTTTTGGTCTCCCCACCAAAATAAAATCAGCTGCAAACAGATGTGTCAGTGAGCAGAGGCGGAATTATTGCCAGAGGTGTGAGGTGGGGAGGGTTTGACATGGACTGAACTCTCAGCACCATGATCATACTTTTCTGATTAAAGAGCCTGAACAGATGCATCTTTCACTTCCAGTTTAGATTAAAACCTTGACTGTCTCCTCCAGGTCAGCAAGTTTGGTGTTCAGGCTCTTTCAGGACTGTTCAGAATGTGGAAATTAATAGAGTGAGACAGACACAAACTGAGGTGTCCCTAAAAACATCCATGCAAAGAAGCCTGTGTGCTTCCCTGCATGGAGGAATGGGATCTTCCTTTGCTCATCCCTCAGAGAGTTCCTTTGTCCAGCTGAGCAGAAGAAGCCAGGAAGGTGAAGGTTAATGCCAAGGAGGTTATTTAGCTTGAATGGTGGCTTTTCTTTCCTCCTCCACCCCCCCTTCCAACACACACACACACAGGGTCTGGCACACACACACACATCCTGGAGCAAGGAAAGGAATTCCCTGCAGGACAGCAGGACACAGGCCAGGACCTCAGACGATACCTGCAGCTGGTGAGTCCTTGCCCTCACCCCACAGAACCTTCAGCCCTCCCCGTGCTCAGAGCTGGGTCAGCAGCCCCACACACAGAGCTTGCTCTGTTCCTGGGCACAGCATCACCCTGGCTGTGGCCAGCACAAATCCTCTGGCCCCCAGCCAGCCCACAGGGTTTCTTTCCCCCTTTCTCTGCCAAAGCAAATTGACTTGTGACACCTTCCCTGATGTTTTCATCCTTTAAAGGGCGGAAAGCTGAAAGCCTGGCTTCACTGCCTTCACTTCCATGCCTCCTTTGTGCTCTCCCACCTAGATGTTAAATGGGCTCTTTCAGGGAGCACTGGCCATTGGAGTCACTGTGGGCAGGCAGGGGCACACGTGTGCTGCACCCACTGCCAGGCACAGCCCAGGGGGAGCAGTGCTGCCCCAGCAGTGCATCCTGGCTCCTTTTGCTCCCACTCTCCAGCATTTCAGCTCCCTGGGCCTTGGCCATCCTGCTGTTTTCATTTCAGAAAATCATATAACGTAGCTCATGCCTTCTCTGATATAAAACGTTGCAGGTTTTGACTGAAAGATAAATAAGAATTTTTGTGCCCTCTAGATCATGGATCTTATTGTCATCTAAAAAAATAATTTAAAACTTGACAATCTCAGACAAGACTTTTTCCTGACAAGTGGATACCTTCTCCTATTTCCTGCACCTTAGCAGAAATCTAGTCCACATATACACTACAGGCTCACCTTCTCAGTCATGCATGGTTTGCAGCATTCTTCCCAAACAGAATGAGAAAAGGCATGTCCATGAGTGAACTCTGACTCTTCTACTCCTCACTCTTCTATTGACTCTTCTACTCCTCTCCTTGCATGAGATTATGAGGGGCCACCTTGAGACTTGTGCCTATGTGAAATATAACATTGAGGTACTATAACAATCCAGTCAATAATAAACTGTTTAATAATAAAGGTGATGCCAAAACCAGGTGGGGTCACCTGACAATTTGTTTTGCTAACAAAGGCACAAAGGACCAAGCCCAAAGCCCAGTAGAAGGCACCTGTGCACTCAGACGCAGTGCAATGCCCTTGGGCGTGGCCAGCAAATTCCATCACCTGTGCTGTGACAGTGGCCAAGATGCACCAGATCTCTGCACAGGTGATGAGCACAGCGCCCTCTGCCCAGATCAGTGCAAGAAAAATGCCTTACCAGGGTCTCCTCTGCCTTTTTTCAGAGCAACTTGCTCTATTTCTACTGTAGTTACCATAGGAAGTTCCTTAGCTGCACACTGCCTTGGTGAGGGCATCTCAGCTCTGTTTATAACAAATTCAGAGCCTAGAGGTAAAAGAGCCACAAGACACCAGAATGTGTCATCTGGCCTTGGAAACTGGGAAACAAAGAGCTTCTAAATATGCAGGGACCTCCCTTTGTTCCTGGGACCACATAGCAAGAAGACAGAAAAGCTCAAACATATACAGAGAGGAATGTCTGCCCTCCTCCCTTTCCATGTGCTTCAGCCAGGATGTTTGTGCAAGAAGAAAGCCAGTTGAACAATAAAACCCACATGTCAGATGGGGAAGGGAAGTCTGGAATCCAGCACACCAAAAGAAAAGATTGACATGAGTTCATCCTCATGATAAGGTTCCCCTCTCTAATGAGGATGCACGTCACAGCATCTTTGATAGGGGACCAGACTGATAATTGCAGCAGTGTGGTACTTGGCACTTTGAAATTTTCACCCAAGAATTGTGAAGCACTTTATAATTAAATATATCTTTACATGAGATGGGAGGGGCCGTAAAGAGATAGCTTTGCTTATTTTGAGTGTGAAAAACACATAATTCCGTCACAACACAAACCAAAAGGCTCTAATTCACCTGGACATGGTGTTTTTAATGAACTTTAATGGAATTATGCCCAGCCAGAGGACTTGCATGTCTTCATGCTTAGTAAGTATTCTTATGACCTTTTATCATAAGAACATACATTTTTAGTAGTAGAAATTATATAAAACAATGGAACACAAGAGTCCTCACTTTAATAAGCATTATTAACACCTCAAAACATGGAGTAGGAATGAAAGTATTGTGAACCATGTCTGGCAATCCATAAGATGAAGTGAGGTCTAGGCACTGGGAGGTTTTACATGAGTACTTGCAAATTTTACCACATTTTCATCAGATTCATTAGTTTTGGTTGAGGAAAAATGTTGGCCTCTCATCTGTCTGTGTGGCAAAAGTCCTTGCTAGGGTTTCCTTTTACATATAACACCAAAGTAATTAAGCTCCTAATTATTTAAACTTTGAACAAAGTTCTGGCAATGCCTTCCCTCGCAAGGAGAGTCAGCAGCTCTTACTGGACTGGGGCTGTCAGACATTTCCAGACAGCAGCACTGAGCACCTCTCAAAGCCTACAACTACCCCTCCTGCTCCAGGCAGCTGACAGAGATGTAAATGTCCCAGAAGTGATCCCAATGCAACATTTCTCTATTAAAATTACTTCCAGAGCAATCAGGTTTGCCACATGCCCATGGTCCTCAGCACTCTCAGGCAGCCGTGGTGTATCAAGGGTTAGGGCTGGTGGATTCATGCCCTTCACTCCTGCCACTGTCCCCAGCTCAGGAAGGGCTATACCAATATCCCTTGCCAAATGTCCCCAGCCAAATGAGGAGAGGAAGAGCTTAGAGATACAGATGTGGAGCCTTCAGGTTCTGAGGCTTCCCTGCTCTGTTTATTTGCTTCTGCATGTCTATAGCCAGTTTGAGTGAGGGACTGCTGCCCTGGCTGAGTCAGCAGCTGGGGCTGTTACATTGCCAGCCCTGGCACTGACCACCACAATTTGGCTTCTGTCTGTCCCTTTGCCTGCATTTTACTTTCAGATTCTCTTTAAACTGGCATAAGCTGGTTTCCCCAGCAGCAGCAGCAGCAGCAGCAGCAGCAGCAGCAGCAGCAGCAGCAGTGCTGACAGGGTTTGCATGGTGCTTGAAGTTCTTATCCCAACTTCTGTCGCAGACATTTTTTCTTAGAAATCCTTTCTTTCAAATTTCTGCATCTTCTGGGAAGCAAAGGCCCCAGAAGAAGAATGTAAACAATTGTTATCAGCTGCTGTAGAATGCAATAAGATGCACCTGTGATTGGTTCATGTTCCATGTGTTTATAATTAAAGGCCAATCACAAGAGCAAGCTGGGGACAGAGTCCCAAGACACAGAACTTTGTTTTAGATTCTATTCTTAGCTTAGCTTAGCAAGCCTCTGCAACTTCTCTTCTTATTCTTTTTTGTATAGTCATAATGTATTATATATCATATATCAATAAATCCAACCTTCTAATCATCAAACGAGATTCTTGTCCTTCTCTCACCCCAAGTGACCTCCTCAAGTCGCTGTAATATACTTCATCCCAGGAAACGACGCAGGTATTTCACCCAGCCAGCTCCCAGTGATTACCAGGGCACTATTTGTCCTTTCCATGCCAGAGTCTGATGCCTTTGGGATCAGGCTGTGCCTCACTAACAGCTCCTGGCAGCACTGATTTCACTGGGTCCTTGGCCAGTGCAGCATCACTGATCCTTAACCAGCATCCTGCCAGCAAATTACACCAACACTAACAATAAAGCAAGGAGCAGGTGTCTTGTAACACATTCCTCTGGGCTCTGTGTGGACCTGGCAGTGCAGTGGCAGGGTCTGGGAATTCTGGAGATGAGGAGGAGTAAGGGAAAATTTAGATTTGCTGTGGAAGAGCTGACAAGCTCTGTATTGAATAATGGACTCCAGTTTGTGTTTGGCCTCTCATGAGTGGACAGTGGTAGAGAGCCAAAAGTGTTCCCAGCTTATGACTGACAAAGGAGCTCCTTATGGGGAAGTCCTGAGGAAAGAGCTCAGAGACACTGCTGAAAATCTCCCCTAGTCCTGTGAGGTCCTATAGGCTGCAACTTATCACAATACAGAACTGCTCTGTGCCTCCAAGTTTGCTTTTCTAAGGGAGAAATGGATTATATGGGCACAGTCCTGTTTATGCTCTTATTTCTGATAGATTTTTTGGTCACCTACTTCTACTAAGATTTACCTTTTGGGGTCAATTCCTTGGCATGCACAGGTTGGTGTTTCTCTGACTGCACTGAAGCTGTTCTGCCTGTGACTTGTGTAATACACACTGCTGGTCTCAGATGGTCACCACTGGTCCTCTCCAGCCCTTTTGCCATCACCCTCAGCAAGGAGATCAAGTGCTTTACCACCCATAAAGACATTGCCATGTCATTCTGATCCCCATCATGCCCATGGATTTTTACAGACCAGGTGGATGTCCCAGGATCTGCTGGAGAACTCCTTGCTGAAGCTGCCTGTGCCAGGTTTTGTTCTTGCAGAGCAGAGCACAGAGGTGCTTTGCAAACATTCTCACAGCCTTGGAGCAGCACGGGGCATCTTGCCACCACCTATTCCAAGCCTGAGTTAGCCTCTTCCTCTGGGACCACAGGCAGGAAGTAGTAGTCTACAAGTAGAAGCAATCTGGGGTGAAGACAGCTCTCCTGTGCTGTCTGTGTGGCTGCTCTGAGCAGGATTATTTCCACTCCAAATGTGTTATTGCAGGGAATAGACGGGAGCTGGGTGGGGCTGCAGGGGCTGCAGGGACAATAAAAGGAAATGCCTCTGCTCTGCACATGGTCTGGAGAGGGAGGGTGCTAGTGCCAGCCAGGAGGGGATGTTGTGCAACACAGGGTCCAGAGGGGAGGCATCTGCATGAAAACCAGAGCAGAAGAAAGTATTTGAGAAAGAGTGGATGTGTGGGTGTGTGGGTGGTGTCAAGGGAGTGGGAAGGAGACAAAAGAGGCTGTGTATGGCTGTGTGTGAGAGGATTGCAAAGATGAGATGAGAGGCAGAATGTCTGTGGGTGGCATGGGGAAGGATGCAGCGCCTGCTCTGTGCTGCCAGACAGAACACTCCATCCCAGATGCTCTGACCACCTTTTCAACCCCATCAGCCACACCCTCATTGTACCCTGTTAACCCTCCATATACAATGTCCTTGTCTGAGGAAGAAAAACTGTGGTATAAGGGTCTGGGTAGGGTGCCAGTGTTCAGCAAGAGCTGTCCATCCCTTCAAGCATCTTTTCAAAGCTCCCTTGAGCGCACAGAGAGGCTTCAGAGTTGCTGTAGTGTTGGGTCTGGGGGTCATTAGAGAACAACCTCTCCAAAAATGTTTCGCCTGATGTTTGAGTCACTGAGCCATCTTATTCTTACAAAAAATATTCACACATATCAGTGTTACCGGAGGGAAAACAAAAGCTTCATCCTTCTTTGCAGTAGCCTTCCAACTATACTCCTCCCTATAATTTCAACATTTTGCAGTTCAAGTTTTTGCTTCTGTTAAAAAAAAAGTTGGCTTGGTTTGGAGACTGCTTGACCCACATGGCTTTGACCCTGAGGTGCTAGCAAGTGACATTTGAAATCAGACCCCTCTCTAAGCCAGGTTCCTGAAAAGCATGAGCCAAAGAGGCTGATAAATAAAATTAACAGGTTTGAAGACAAAGTAGAGGAAAGTAAAAATCAAGCTGGCTCATAAATATCCTTCAGAAAGTGAAAACATAGAAATAGTGACCTAATGGGAGGCTCTGCTCAAAATTCCAGAGGATCATGGTAATCTGATATGTACACTGACTTTATGAGTCTGGAGTCCTTCTGAAGAATCAGGCCACAGCCACACACACTTTGTCTTAGCCCCTCCATGCCATCTCCATGCCCTGCTGTTACAGCTCTGGCTTGTAAAGAGTTTCAGTTTGTTCCTTTGCTGGATAGTAATTGCCCTGGATGAGCTTCAAATAGGAGAAAAAATGTTTAAAAAAAAAGACAAAAGGAGCCTTCAGAGGTCCTGAGCACTGTGCCTAGGTGGTGATCTCATGGCAGTAATGACCTCAGAGGTGTGTTTGGCTTGGTTCAGATTCACAGAACTGCCTCTTGCCAAGGATATTTAAAGTGGGCCAAAAACATCTGTAAACACACCCATCCAAATACACATGCTGCAGCCATGCAGTTACAAACACACATGATGGGATTCATGTTAACTCACATGTGCTCAGAGGAGATACAGGGTCTGCAGCCACTGTCAGGTGCTGTTTATCTCACACCTCAGTTTATCTCAGTTTATCTCACAGCTCAGGTGCCCCAGCCCACAGCTCACAGACAGTGAACTCAGCCCATCAGTTGTACCCTGTGCCATGCAATACACATCTCCTGTGCAGTTCCTGATCCTGGATCCCAGACTGGGGGACTTTTCCCAGGTCTTATTTCTCTTATTTCAGGTTAAAATAATTTTTAGTAAGCCATGTGAACTTTGCTGTGCTCCTCATAACTAATCCATTTGAATCGGGAAGGAAGGTGCTCCTGGGGGTCCAGTTTTCCAGGATGAACACTGTGCTCCTCACAGCCACGGCTGTTTGATGGTTGTTGCTCTGAGCTGCTCTCAGCAGTGGCTGCAAAGAGCTGTGGGTTGCCCCTGCAGAGCCCTCAGAGCTCTGCCTGCTGACATTCTTGGTGCTCAGCACATGCCCTGGATCATTTTCACAAGCTGCTGTGCATTCCTCTCCAAACACACGTGGGATGCACTGATTACCTCCTTCTCCAAAGGCTAAATCATGTACACAGGACTAAGGCTGGAAGCTGGCAGGAGGAACAACCCTGTCTGCATAGGCAGAGTGCTTCCATGGCAAAAACTCATACTCTCAAAAGCACATATTTTCCCATAAATGGCCAGTCACACAGAACCAGCAACCACGAGCTGATGTGGGCATAGGGAGGAGCTCTAATGTCCATTACTGATGAGGAGCAGCTCTGTGACATGATTGAACTGCAGGATAAAATTGTGGGTGACTTCACAGTCAGTGCAATGTGCACTGATGGTACTTGGGGCCCTCAGCCAGCATACAGGGCTTGGGACTTTCACCTGCCCCCAGCCCTGGGAGGACACAGAGCAACAAAAGTCCATTTTCAGCACACTCAGGTTCTCAGCAGCTGCTGAACATCCAGACCAAGCAGAACACAGCTCTGACTCCAGCCTCTCCTGGGCACTGACAGCATCTGATGGGATCTCCTGAGCTGAACAAACTGCCTTTGAGGAGATAGAGTGTACTCTAACAACCACAGCAACTCCTTTTAAACTATTTCAGAAAATACACAGCTTTAATCACCTGTTTAAACTATATTTCAAAAACTTGGTCATATAGGGCCGTAGAAAAGGCTCCCTGAGCCTGCCAAAATTTGGAATATTTTCTCTTGAAGTGACTCTGTTTCAGTGTACTGTTACAGCAGATACCAAACACCACCAAGGCCAGGTCAGACTGTAACATTTGCTGCCATCCTGAGTTTGCTTCCACTGAGTATTTGACCTCATATTTCCCATGCTTGGTCCCTCTTAAGAAAGGTTGTTTTGTTGGTATGGAATCCCAATAGGTATTTTCAAGTTCAAGGAAAGTGAAAAGAAACAAACCCAAGCCCCCACTGTGCAATCCTCCCTCTGCACCAATCCTGGCTGTGCTTTTTTCAGCAGGCCTCTATCAAGGAGGGATGAAAGGCAGAGTTCAGGACCAGGTCTGAAACCTGGACTTAATCCAACAGCACTAAATCTCCAGCTGCAATGATGTTACATTGCAGGAGACAGGAGGGTGGAACCTAGAGGGAAATTATTACCAGTGCTTGAAAGTTTCCCCTGACTGCTTTGGGGCCTCTCTTAGAGTTTTGTAATGGATCTTAGCAAGGCCTTTTCTCCATCACTGTATGGGACAAATCATTTCTGCTTCAGTGTTTCTACTGGGTTGTTTTGCATGAAGAAGACTTCAACATCAGCTTCACAAAGCAGAATTCTCAGGTGACCTGGCCTTTGTTCAGGAAAAAAGGAAGTCACAGGTGTGTCAGCATCCAGGGAACTCCTGCCTTTCAGCTGCCCCAACAAGACCCAGTGAATGAGAGCAGGGAGCTGGGAAGGTGCTCTTTGCAGCTGGAATTTTCTGATCTTCTATTCAACCTACGATTAAGCAGTCCCAATGCAAATAGACATTCCTGCCCTTTCAAACCAGCTTTGTGTCAGGATATTTCCAGGCAGGCAATGACAAGAACAGGCAGGGGAAGAGAGCCTTCCTCATGCCATTGCTATTAAAGATCTAAAGACCTGTTCTCCAGCTCTTTCCTTTTCCAGTCCCTCCCACATCTCTGCAAAACTGTTTGGAAAATACAACTTTGGTAATCCAGAGGCTTTCTCCTCTGAGTCTGCAGGACTCTGAAACAGAAGCAAGACAAAACCTAATTATCACATTGATTAAATCATGGCCCTGTCTCACTGGATTTACTCATGTGATTAAAGTTCCATTGAAATAGGAGAACAGGGGGCAACCAAGGAGTTATCCCACCAATTTCAGTGGACTGTGGATTTTAGCCTGGGTATTTACAAGTTAATGATGGTTTAACCCCACTGGAACTGGCTGGTCTTGTGTGCATGGAAATGCAAAAGATGAGATCACAAAAGCAGCAACACCTTGGCCCAATAACCTTGGCCAAAGGAGGAGTGAGGTGTTTTCCAATCCTGCAGCAAGACACGCTGTGTGTTTGTATTGCAAACAGGAGCACAGCCCCAAGCTGGGGGGAGAGGGAGGCCGTACCTCTGGGACAACCTGCGTCTGCTGTAAATACATTTTTTGTCTGACCTAGCAGCAAAACTATGTGTCACCCCACTCTAACCAATACTAGGTAGGCAGTGAGGGAACTAATTGGGAAGAAAATCTTTCACAAAGCAGCAAGTCAGTCATGAGAGGTGAGGGCCCAAAGGCTGAGGGTAAGGAAGGGCAATGACTGGCAACAGTGTCATGGGAAATACATACCTGATGTGGGGGTTCAGAGGACTGTGGCAGGAAATCCTGCTGTAAAACTGACATTTTGCCTTGAAGGAGGAAAAAAAAAGGAGTATCTGCCATTTAGAAGCATATTCCTTTCAGTAGCCTTCATGCTCTTCAGACATGCCCCATCATTGTGTAGAAACCCTGACAGTATTTTCAGCCCAGAATGAAGCTACACACAAAGGAACCAGGCAAACAGGATGCCAGCAAGCCCTGCTAAAGGAAACACCATGTAAATCAGGGAGAGGAGGTCACAATGACTATAGGATGTGTTACTTCTATAGAAGGGGCCAACTCAACCTTTGCCTTGAGTAAGATTAAACCCGGGCAACTGTGTTAAATGACATTGTGTGGGGAGGATGTCATGGGCTGGCCTTCACTCCTCAAAGGTTATCATCCAAGTCACGGCAGAGGAACACAATTTTTTTTTTACAGATCTGACCCATGCCCCAGCTAACCCTGTCTCCTGCTCTCAGATGCAGCCATGACTTGGTGCTTGAAGTATTAGGGTTAGGGTGTTAGGGTTAGGGTTAGAAAAGGAGGGTCCTCCCTGGTTTCAGCTCACTGACAGTGCAAGGCCAGCCTTGATGAAGTGTCTCAGTTAGTTCCCACATTTGTTCATCTAATTAGAGCCACTGGACATCAGAGCATTACATGCACAGGTAGCAGCGTCAGCAGCATGGCAAACCCTGAGTCACGCTATGTGTTTGCAGCACTGTAGGATGGAAAACAAACTCAGAAGCATGGTGGAATGATTTCTTGATCCTGTGTGTTAGTAGACTCTTTCAAATAGTTTCTCTTCACTATCAAGTAATAAGTCCAAAAAATAAAAGATATTCCTCTTGGTGGATAAATGTTTTCCTTCCGTCTGAGCGGCTCTGTCAGACAGAGAGCTCATCCCTGCTGCTCCCACAGCAGCGTCACAGAGATCTGACAGCAGTAAAGTTTCCAGCCCTGTCCCATAAACAAGCAGAGTTTTCCAAGCCCTTCCCTGCTTGCACTATGGTCTGAAACAAATCCATAACCAGCAAAGGAAACAATTGCATTGGAACGGAATCCCTGGGCTTATTCTTCATTTTCTAATGTGGACAGAGCCAGAGGTGTGGAATTGGGTCTCTCTATGATGCCTCCCATGGGATAATGCACAGTATGCATTTCTCCAAAGCCAGTGATTTGAAATAACAGTCGTCAAGTAATTTATTCTTAATGCCCTTTTGAAAACAAATTCCAAACTGTTGCGGTTTTATTTTTTGGAGGGTGCTGAGTTCTTTTTTTAATAAAACTTTTTAACCCTAAGAGCTACAGTTGTAACAAATTGGTTTTGATCTATTTACTAATGGACTTACCTGCTAGAAAAGGCTGTTTCAGTGGAGCAGTGACATTCAGGGCCCCTTTGAAAGACACCAGGGACCTAAAGACCATTGATGCTGTCAGATTTCCAAGGCTAAATTCCTCCCTACAATATCCAGGCTTGCAGCCAATTTAGCTGGCTTGGAGCAGTTGTAGCTCTAAAACATGCTTGATGTGTATTCAGATTTCAAAAAGGAAAAAAAAAAAACAAACAAACCCAGCATTGCAGTGATTCAGAAAGATACACAGATGATGGAGTGGAGCAACAAAGTCAAGCACAAGCAGGCAAAGCCAATACAAGCAGAGATGACCTTTCTAAATTCCACAGCCCTAATTCTGCTCCTTGGAAAGAGTGCCTGAGCATTTGTACCCCAGCCCAATATAACTATTTCCTCTCTCCATATCTGACTCCCTACATGGCTGCTGTGATACCACAAAAAATAACTTGAAAACACAGTGGGCTATTTATGATTCTTTTTTTATGAAGACTCACTGTTCTTCAAAAACTGGTCATTCATGGATATGTTTCTTCGGCAGGAGGCAAAGAGGAGGGAAGGCGATTCTCTGTTTAAGTTTGCTCAAAAATTCAGGAGAAATGTTCCCATTGTTCCTGACACATTTTCCTGACCTATGGCACACAGATATCCTGAATCCCCTTTCCCATGCAGTGGAGATAAAGGAACACAGCTGAAGTCCACCCAGCTACCAGTGGCAATAAAATGTAATAAGTTTAGAGGCTCTAAAGCATTTTTTAATGTAGTATAATGAGTGTTGTTAAACTTGGAATTCAGAGGAAATCTTTTCTGCTCATAGATTAGGAAAGAGGTAACTTGGAATGAAAAGATCAAGACGTTTTATCCATGGGAATCCTTTGGAAAAGGCTGTGCCATTTAAATTATTTTATTGTTGCTACAACAGTAAGCAGAACCATATTGAGACTGTAGACCCTAGACATGGAAAAATATGGATGAAAAGCACTAACAAGCGCTAGTCTTGACTGCAGACTTAAATTAGTCTGTCCCAGTGGTACCTTTTTGCTTACAGGAAATGCCTCCTGAGGTATTTCCCAGGAGAATGAGAGCTGATGGGGAGGGACTGCATTGTTTGGAATACTCCATGAATGTGTGTGAGGAGGCAAGGAGGGGCAGGGGGTGGGCGGGGAGGAGGAAGGGAAGGAGGGGACTGACTGCTTTATTTTGTCTTTTTAAAGGCAAATCAGATTTATTGGGGGGGGGGGGGGCACGACGACACACGACACGCTACTCTTTCATTTTCCAAAAATGTCTTTATATATCTTACATTCAAAAGTACTTGTAAGGGTTGTTTAGAGACAGAGGGGATGTCATTCCCAAAATTTCACTACTTGTCACATCTTGTATGCAGAGAGAAAACAAAGATCAGACCACAGAGTACTAGATGGCAAATACAGTATCCTTCATATTTCTTCATAGTTTTTAAAAATCTTCTGACCTTCAAGACAGTCTGTGCGACTGAGATGTGCTTCACTCTCGTTTTCTAAAGGTTTCCATTTATTTAACACTTTAAGTAGTTGTTTGCAGGACTGAAACCTGTGACGTTAAAGAGATCAAAATAGCTTAACATGGATTAGAGTACATTTTTCTCATGTAATATATCCCTTTCAGCACATCTCCAGAGAGGGTTTTATAGCACAGATATTTCTCGAAGTGACAGAACTGTGAAAGTGTGTGCCCTTGGTATGTGTTTACCTTGGAATAGCCTCTCAAGAGGCTTCTTTCTCAACACAGACTTCTTCATAGACACAAAATTTCCCTGCAGTGCAGATAGAAAACTTTCTAAAGGAAACTTCCTACACAACAACAACTAAAACCCACAAATGGGTTTGAGGGTGGGACGAGGGGGCAGAAGAGGAATGCACTCGGGTCCGTATTGATTTTCCTGCCTTCTCTGTGATAACTGGCACTAGAAGCCGACATCGCAGACAGACCCTACTCTCGGCAGCACCAGAAAGGAGCGCAGCAGGAGCTCGGGCCAGGCTCTGAGGGCTCTCACACCCCACTCTGCCCTTCCTGGTATGGCAAAAATCCCCACGAGAGGAGCCTGGAGAGTCCTAGAGTGGGAAACAGAGTGCTCAGGTGCGCTGGCGTGCAGGAAGAGCGGCCCTCCAGAACACAGTGCCCGGCTGTCCGGGCTCCTGTCACTTCTTGACTCTCCCACCGCGTCTGCCCAGAAAATCGATCCTGATTTTCCAAAGCAGCGTCACTTTCTGGGTCGCTCTTTCTCCGTCCCAGCTCCGGGCTCCTGACAGCGGCCGCCGCCAGCCGGGGCAGAGGCAGCCCCGGGGCGGTCTCAGAGCCCTTCCCGTGCCCGGAGGGGCTCCGGGGGCTCGGCTGTCCGGCCGGCGGGGGCGCGCTCGGGGCGGGGGCGCCGCTGCCCCGCCCGGCCCGGCCCGGCCCCTCCCGGCCCCGCTCCGCCCTCCCGCGCCCACTCGCCGCCGCCGCGGCTCCGGGACCGAGCGCTGGGGCCGCCGGCAGCCACGGCCAGCATCCACCGGGCACCGGCCATGGGCCGCGCCGAGTCCCGGCCGCGGGCATGACAGCGCGGCCGCGCCCCGAGCTGCGCCGCGGGCTCCGCGCGGAGCCAGGCGAGTACCGGGCGGGAGCGGAGCGGTACCGGGCGGGAGCGGGTCGGTACCGGGCGGGAGCGGGTCGGTACCGGGCGGGAACGGGTCGGTACCGGGCGGGAGCGGGGTGGGTCGGCACCGCCGGGGGGGCTGCGCTGCGGGTCCCGGCAGGGCTCGTTCAGCTGCCGGTGCCGGGGGCTCACCGGGAGGCGCTGGACGGGCGGGTGCGGTGCCGGTGGTCGGGACGGGACCCACGCGCGGCTCCGGCAGCCCCGGTGCGTTCGCGGGGTCGCTGCTCCGTCCCGCCGCTGATCGGGGGAGCTGTCGGGGCTGCGAGCCGTGCGCTCCTATCGGGACAGGCTCGGGAATTGCCATCGCTGCCCCGTCCCCGGCAGCGGCTGCGGAGCGGCACCGGCTGCGGCCGGACACGGTGCCCGGGCTGCACGGAACCGCAGCTGCCCTCGTTGATTTTTCAACTCAACAGAACAAGCAACGAAATATGGTATTAGCATAAGGTTAGCTTGAAATAATGGAAAATAAGAGGGAAAACTTTCCCGAAATGCCAGTTAGAAATTCTCAAATGAATCATCCAACACAAACAGTAGCAGAGTGGAACAATTTTCTTTGCAGGGAGTTTCCACTGGAATAAATAGCAAGTTCTGTTAAAAAAATATAAAAATAAAAATTTGCAGCTAGTTGGAATATTTGTAATGCTTGCCAGGGGCTGGAATGTGCCCACAGAATCCTTGTGATCCAGAGTGATGGCTGATTGCAGCTTTTCCTTTAGAAAGTTTTTTAGAACCACTTGCAGATTTTACCTATGAGCCCTACCTAAGACACAGGTGGCTGGATTTCCCTTTACCTTCTGATGGTCTTTCATATTTAGAACATTCCTTAACATTAATTTTCCTAAGCAGACCCCTGCTTGTTGATGCCTCTCTGTCACCTGGAGTGTTGCTGTGATGTGGCAGCTCCACGTTATCTGCAGGTGATGGAAAATGAGGACCTTTAACAGAATGCTCTTTGCCTCAGCATCCCAGCCAGGGTCTCACTTGCCGAGCCTCAGCATGAACCCCTGTTTCTGCAGGAGCATGAAGTTCTGCATAGATTCTGTTCCCCAGATGGACAAGGCAGGACCAGGCACTGAACCTCAGCCTTCTGCTGATGCCTTCAAGGACCTGGTCATCACTTTTGACTTTCGGCTCATTAAGCCAGTGGTACTTGATGGGTTATGTGCAAATGGGAATTTTCCTGTACACAACACAGCTGCCAATGCCTCGCTGAGTTCTGCCTCACACCCAGCTCCTGGGTAAACTTTCTGGGCCCCTGGACTGGTGCTTTCCAGTGAGTAGCTAAAGAGAAGTAAAGTATTAGTGTGTGAACCAAAGAGAGGTGTTCAGGGGGCTGTTTTGGTGAGCACAGACCTTTTAAAGCCCCCCCCCCCCCCCCGAGCCTGCAGCTGACCAGTTTTCTCCAAGATCTCACTGCCTGCACAGGCAATAGCTTGCTTGTAGCCCATCTATTTATCGCCCTCTAGTGAGGTCCTAAAAATTAACATAGATTCCTTCCATGAGGTAAATAAATATTAGAGTTTGTCTGTATAAAAAGATTTACATTTTCCAAGAGTCAGTGGCTTCAGGGAATCCCTCTAAGCCTCATACCACACTTTGGATGGTTGCATAGCCTGATTTTTGGCATGGGTACAGAATGATAGTGTGTGTCTCCCCTGCAGTCTCTGGGTGCTCAGTGAAGGTCTTTGCAGCAACAGCACTGGACACAGTTCCTTTCTTTTGACCTGTCATTAAGTGCTGGTGCACTCTAGGTTTTGGCTGAACCCACATGTAGATCACTTGGCATGGCTCTGGTCTGGGTGATTGCTGCTGCTTCTTGGTGCTCCACCTTCCTTAATTACAATTCACCTGGGCTGGCCCCAGACTTGGGAAGTGGCCTTGTCTTTGCAGAGGAGCTAGCTCCAGGGGCTGGAACTCCTTTAGGCTGTAACCAGGGGATGTGATTCAATCACCTGTGTGGTCAGACTGGTTTTACTCCACAGGTATGGGAGAGATGAGGAATGTACTGTGAATATGGTTTCTCTTAATTAACCTGAAGATGTAGCGGATGCTTGTTCTTCATGACCAGTGATGAGGGATCTCAGATCCCCTCCTGCTAGCAATGCATAAGATTCTGATTTGCAGCTGTGATACAGAGATCCTTGTGGATCTTTTTCTAGTCCCTCATGGACAGCATTACCTCAGCACACCATGCTCCATCTTCCTACCTACCCCAGGCTCAGCATCCCTCTGTCACACCAGAACCCTCCAAAACACTCCCAGATTTCTGTATTTGTTCTGTTTAACTTCATCCATACCCTACCCACTCCTCCACTCTCACCAGTGACGCCATTCAGCTGTTGCTCCCGGCAGATCTGGATACAAACAGCTCTGAGAATGCCCACAGTAGCACTCAGCCCTTCAAGCTGTTCTCACCTGTGTCCTGCATCACCTGTGTGAGGTCACACCTTTGTCACCTGCACCTGGCTCAAATGAGCAGCCTGTGGAGCACTGACAGTGCACTGGCACTGCTGAGGGGACACCCCACGGTGTCTGCCTGGAGCTGGCATGCAGGGATCCCCCAGGGGCCCTGCTGAAGTGTGATGCTGTGGTGCACTGGTGGTTTCTCAGGAAGTCAGGAAATCTGCCCTGGCAGCTCCCCACCCCTCTGTGTGTGCTGCTGAGAGGGACTGACATCTCCTCAAGGCAGTGCCAGCACTGGGGGTGCTGACTTCTAACAGAGCAAACAGAAATTCTCCTTAACAGTACCTTCTCCACTTCATCCAGGGGCTGGGAGTGTGGCAGTCACTGTGGCTTAAAACAAAGCTAAAAACCAATAAACCCCACTCCTTCTATCTTCCATTCTCTGCATTTCCTCCTGAGATGTCTTAGAGCTGTGGCAAGAGGAGCTGGCACAGGGATGGGTGCTCAGAGCCCATGCACCAGGGATCAGCCCTTCTCTGCTTGTGCACAGCGCTGCTCTGCTCATGTTCCCACAGAGCAAATGGCAGGACAGATAAGGACATGAAAGTTTCCAAAATCAGGCACCTATAGTTAGCCCCTTGGAAAACAGCTGGGGTGGTGCCCAGTTTGTGGCATGTGAGAGAGAAACTGAAGCAAAACAGGATGTTTTTGTGATTTAAAACTTATTTTTCATAGTTCCTATTTAAAGGCTTGGTTTGGTTTTGAAGTTGTCTGCTACATTTATTGGGAGATTTATAACCCAGAGAGCTTTGTGTGTGTATGATGTATGTATGTGCACATGTCCTTGTGTAGGCATTGCCTGTGAGGAGGCTACTGCTCAAACTGAGGAAAATTTTCCTCCTGAAAATGAGTAAAACTAGTAGGAACTAACAGCTAAATAATGGCAAATATAAATTCTATGTAGCTCTTCTGTAAATTTTGCTGGAGAACAGGGTTTTTCTCTGAACACCTCAAAATCAGAAAGATTATGTCAAATTATAAAGTGTTTACCAAAAACCCATGAAAATACTCATGACTGGAGATACTAGTTTATGCATAAATATGTTAAGCCCAAGTAATGGGAAATGGGGCATAACAGGCAGGTCAGGAAGCCTTTGGGGTCATCAGCACCCCACAGGATGTTCTGTATTTAGTCTTATTTCAGTTGATACAGTTTTCACACTGTGGATGTTAAGGCAAAAGTGAAAAAGAAATACTGTGAGAAATTAAAGCAGGGAATAATATATGAATAGAATAATTGTCTCTAAATTGAATGTTACTTGGAGTTTTTCACTGCCTGCTCCTTCAGGGTAGATTGGAAATGGAGGCACCAACATTTCTAAAAAGCCCCATGGCCACTCTCCAGGTGCACCTGGGGGCAGGTGAACCTCCACACCTCTGATCCAACCCCAGCCTGTGCCCTTGCATGTGGCATGAGGGGTCATAACTCTGCTTTAGCCTCACTCTGCTTGCCAGGGGATGATAACCCACTCTCACCCTCCCATCCCCTGCAGAACATTGAAATTTTATTACTGCCTTCCAGGGAACACCACTTTCTGCCTTTGTTGTTTCTTTTCCTTGGCTCATCTCTGAGTTTCTGCAGTTGCTCCTGTGGAATAATTATAACAGCCTTGTGTAGGGAACTTTATGTGCATAGTAGTGATTCCACTGCTTGTATTTTTCCACCTCTCATGCCATCAAAGAATGGGACGTGCTCTTTAAGGCCACACAGCCTGACTTGCGTTGGTTCATAGCATTCTTTTTAGTTAAGGAATGTGCACATCTCTTTGCTAGCCTTGGCAAACTCTCCCATGGCCTCCAGGTTATTTGATCTTCCAGCTCCTCATCATCTCTGATCAGATTCTCTCCCTCCCTTTCTCAGCCCACTGGCAGCTCTTCAGGCTGTGTTTTCAAACCTCTCCTTTGCATCTTCTTTTTCACATGGGTTCAGCTGCTCCCTCCTGCCTTCCCTTTCTTGACCTTTCTCAGCTGCTGAGCAATGTCTCTCTCTTGGCCTCTATCACTGCTCAACCCTTAATGCCTTCCTGCTGCTCCAAAAACTGGCAAAAAAGTGCAATTGTTTAAGCCAAAATCTACTTTTATTTGCCCAACTCATGTAACTTTAGACTCACAGCTCCACTAAAATTCATGATTGGATCCTCATTTGAGGCTAGGATGTCTATTTTTCATTTCAATCAACTGCAGAATTCTGTGGAGTTAAATCCTGCAATTCAGCACAAACCTATCCCGGGGTTTGAGAAGTAGTTTGACAGTAAATGCTACTATGAGTGTGCCCACACTGATGCTGACAGGCAGATGAGCAAGCAGCAGGAGGAAAATGCCTTTCATGGTGTGTGTGCTAGCAGAGATGCTGTTGATTAACCCATTTTTCAGGCAGCCAGCTCTGCAAATGCCATTTCACAACCACCACCAGCTCTGCAGAATGCTAACGGGATGCTTGTAAGGCATAAAGGGATTAATGCTCAGCTCTAATGAAATCCAGATGCACAGAGCTGCCTCTTCTCAAAGTCCTCTCTCTGGCCAAGCTGCAAATGAAATGATTTAATAATTGTAAATAGATGAGAAGCACCATCACTTATGGAGCAGCACTCACTGGGCTCACAGGCACTGCTGGCAGTGCTGCTGGAGGGGCTGTGTCACCCACTGTCCCCTGGCTGGGGTCACCCACTGTCCCTCTGCCTGCAGGACATCAGCCCTGGGGGAACCTGGGACCTTCCTTGGGGCACACAATTCCTGCAAGTTTCCATCAGGGCTGGCTTGGAAGCAGCCTCCTTCCATCCCTGAGCCAGTCCAGGGCAGTTCTGAGGCTGGAGGGTCTCTGGTCACTCTCCCAGGGATGCTGCGGCCACTGGCACCGTGGTGGGGCTGTGGGAGAGGTGAGGAGCTGAGCCAGTGTCATGTGGAGCTGCACTGTCTGCTCAGGAGACCTGGAGCATTTCTGCCTTGTAAACTGTTTGAGGTTTGCACTTTCTCTTCCTTGGGCAGTTTATATTTTCCTTGTCACACACCAGACCTGGGTAGTCTGCACTTCAAGCACTGGGAGTTAATCTGGGCCCTAGCAGGGTCTGGACCATCATACTCTTGCTCAGAAGCCCTGCATGGAAAGGCTGAAGTAATTCTGCAGTTGAGCAGACTCAGCTGTCTATGAACTTTTCATTTTTAATGTGGCAGGAGGAGGGGTTTTGAACCAAGAGGCAGGGGGGAAAGGAGGTATTTTAAAGGCACTGAGGAATGTGTTACATTTTTCTGTTCCTCTGGTTTGGCTGCTCTGCAAGTTTTTCATTTTGCCAAAGCTCAATTCAGTGGACTGTTTATTTGCATTTTTAAAGAAAGAACATGATTCTTCATTTACTTTGGCCTCATTGATGAATTTTTATACTGTGAAACCCAGCAAGTTCCCTTCCAATGTTATGTATATACAACTTCACAACAGAAACTTCCACCCCAACCTAAATTAAATGGTCCAAAGGGTTTTATAAAAGTGTGCCCCTTCTTATTTCCCATGTGAGCAGAATCTGTAGTCACCTTCTAACCACTGGTGTCATGCTCATCATCAGAGCATGCCTCAGCTTAAAGCCAGACACCATATATGAGTGTAGAGGTTTTCTTCAGAGTTATGAGGCAAGAATTCCTTGTGAAATGTTCCTGGGGTGGATTTCAGCATTGGTTCAAAGGAAGGAAAGGAATGAGGAAAGAGTCCTGATATAAATTTTTTATCAAAACATGTAGGGATAATCTGTTGTGATGGGTTTCTGCCATGGGAAGAAGCACTTCAGGAAAATCCCAGCAGGTGCCAGTGTTTGGTCTAATCCATTGTCAACACATATTTCAAATTTACTTGGCCCTGAGTATCAGAATTGTGACAAAACTCTCTGAACCTCTAAGAAAAGGTGAAGAAATTTTGCAAAAAAGGTTTTACATTTCTCACTGCTTTCCTCTAGCAGCTGTTCATGTCTTGCTAAGCCAAATGCTTACATTCAGAAGAATTTCTGAATCAACATCAATATTTATTGATCTCTTCAATTTCCATCAATTAGTGATTTGCTGTGCTAGAAACAGAGAATAAACTTGCATTTGTGTTGTTCAAAGTTTTTCAAATTGATATTGATGCAAAAAATACTTTGAGTGTATCCTTTGGATGTTCAGGGCCTATTCCTGCTGCGGGTGATGACTAAGACTCATCCTCCCCAGCAGTAATCATTTTTTGTGCAGTGTTTTTTGGTTTTTTGTTGTCCTAGAATACATAAACACCCTTTTCTTGCTGAACCCTAAAATTTGCAGAGAAAAGATCTCCTGTGGATGCTCTCAGCAGAGGCTGCCTGTAATTTTCAGAGATTCTGCCCACCAACACTATATCAGTGTTGGTGATGTTTGGAAATAGCAGGATATTTTTTATTATTCAATTTTCACCTCTCTGTCTGGTTGTGGGACCTCAGTGAGGGAGCACAGAGCTGCAGGTGGGCACTGTGTGTTTTACAGAGGCACAGCTGATGGATGAGAGCTGAGGTTTCCCTTCCTGCCCAAAGCTTTTGAGTCCCTTTTCAGATGCCTGTCTTTGAGTGTCAGCTGAGAGTTTTGCTCTGTTTTGGGACCCTGAGCAGTGCCCTGTTATGGACTGAACATTTGTGCTGTTCTCCAGGCATGGGCACTGCTGGAGGAGGACAAGGCAAGGCTGTGCTCAGTACCAGAAACATCCCCAAACCATGACAATTTCCCAATGTTCTTATTTGGATTCCAGCCCAGTGCCATTTTGGAATATCCCCATGACACCAGCTGCTCAGAAAGACCTGCTTCAGGCAGGACTGGTGCTCTGTGTGGTGACAGTCCCCTCCATGCCCTGCAGGACATCCTCCCTCACTGCCATCCACTGCTGACATTGCTGCAGACCCCAAGGAAGGCACAAGCAATCCATGGGAGCAGGGAAAAAATGTGGCATGGAACAGATTAGTGTGAATTAAGCTGATCCCCAGGCACCTATCTTTCCACCTCCAAGTGGAAAACCCACTTGGCTCTTGGCAGACAAGAACTGTTTCTCCCAGTCCTGCGTATATGGGAGACTTTAAAATAAACCAGCAGGGTTCCATTTCTTGGAAGGAAAAGGAAATATTTCAAAGTGTGTCCTTGCAAGCTGATTTACTGCCACCAGGCTGTGCATATTTTAAGAAATGTTTTGGTTTGTTTGGAGCTGTGTATTAGCAGTAAGGGAGAGGGAAGCAGTTAGTGAGACATGACAGGAAGATGAAGTTGTGTAAAATGGCTCAGATAAATATTTACACCCGAGTTTCTTAGCTCTGAGTTCACATCAAACCGTGGTTCATACAGAGCATGTTTTTTGCTGGGCCTGCTCCATTTTGGAGCCTTCTCCCTGTTGGGTGATGCTGGAAGGAAGCTGGTGAGCAATGCCTGGTCCTGAGCACTGTCATGGGAGCACTATCTCTGATATATATGGCATCCTCACACAATCACAGAGTGGCTCAGGCTGGAAGGGACCACACTGGTCCATCCTCCTGCTCAAGCAGAGTCATCCCAGAGCTCAGTGCACAGGATTGTGAGCAGACAGATCTGGAATATTTCCAGAGAGGGAGACTCCACGCTGTCCCTGGGCAACCTGTCCCAGTTCCAGTGTGCACAGAACCTGCACAGTAAAGTTCTTCCTCATGTTCACATGGAACTGCCTGTCTTCCAATTCCTGCCCATTGCCTCCTGTCCTGCTCAGCACCACTGAGCACAGCCTGCCTCCAGCCCTGACACCTCCCTTCAGACACTGATGGACACTGATGAGGTCACCTCTGTTCTCTGTTCTCAGGGCTGAGCAGCCCAGCTCCCTCAGTCAGTCCTTGTAAATGGGATGATCCAATCTTCCCCTGGCTGAGAATGGTGCAAAGAGAGGGAAAACAGTGCAGAAAACAAATCACAGACCTGGCTTTTGTTTGGCTCCTAGAACTCCAATCACTCACCTGTAGGGGACACTTGGAGAAGAAGTGGAGGGTTTTAATCTTATTCTGAGCTGGGCAGGAAACCAAGGCTGAGAAGAAAAGACACCTCCTCCAAGGAGCTGATGGCATGCTGTAGGAAGGAGTGCAGCTTTTCAGGGCACTGTCAGCCAAGACCAGGCTGGCAGAGTGGCACAGCACCCTGGAGAGGCTCGGGGCAGACACTCAGACCCTGCCCTGCCTCCCAGTGCATGCTCTGGGAAGGGTTTCCCATTTGAAGCAAGGGGGAATGAATGGATGCAAGACAAGAGCTGCTGGAGCCCCTGCTAAAACTGCTCCAGCTTGAGGGGTCACATTCAAACTGTGCAGTTTGCTGGGTGGCAGATGAAGTCTGGGAGCAGGGTGAAGGAGACAGCAGCTGTGTGAGTGCACTTTCCATAAACTCAAGTGTAAATCCGCATATAATGGCAAGCTCAGGTTTTTTTCACGTAACCTAATACCTGATTTCCTTTTATGCGCTGAACAATTGTCTCTTCTGTTTCATTATCTCTCTCTAATGGCATTTTCTAACTGGAAGTGCAACAGCAGTGTGCCATGGGGACATGGCAGGAGCAGGGACAGCACAGGAGGCAGCAGTGCCCACATTATCTCATTAAGAGGCTTTCGAGGGCATGCCTGTGCTAATGTAAACTCATTACTGGAGAGGACAGCAGCAGCTGTTTTCACATGGATGGATCCAAGTCCAAGTGATGAATTGTTTCTCTACTCTCAACTGGGTTCTTAAGTGTTTTTTAAATGTTGTCTGAGAGCTAAGTGGCCATGTGCTACATTCATACAGTAATGTTTGCCCTGGTCCAGCAGGCCACTGGATTGCCCTGTCCCACTGCCAGCTGTGCTCAGCTGATCAATAGCAGTGATCTGCTATCTGCTCTGACACCCCATGCTGATATCATGAGGAGAATATTTGTAGGAAGATAGTGTTTCACAATATCCATGCAAGAATAAGAATAATGTTGATGTTGTGGGCTCTGAACAATCTGTGATGCTCCAAATGATCAAAGACATTGTGGCCCATGTTTTACTCTCTCTGACCATGTCCTTAGCAACACAAGCCTCCCTGACAGATAAGAATATCAGCATGAAATGGACTCTGAATCCATGATTATAAAAATTTGGATTTTTTTTTTGAAGAGTATATGATACCCTTTAATCATCTTTGCAGCTGGGAAGTGACTGTTTGTCTGAGGAGGGGAGAGTGACACTGACAGCTTAATGTTCCACACAGGGTAACAGAACCTGGCAGCTAAGAGCAGTGGGAGCAGCAAATTTCCCTTGGAAGTGTGAGCTGGGTGCCGCAATCTCACCTTGAAACGCTGGGTTTGAAGAAAGCACAGTGTGGTTTCAAAGAAACAGCGTATCAGTGTTTCTGAAACAAATATTTCAATTTAAGTTCTACAGAAAAATAGCCCTGTTAAACAATTTTTTTTTTTTTCATTTCTGAATGGCAACATAACCAAACTGCATCATCCCAGTGCCACAGGCATTACAAACTTTGACCAGCTGTTGTCAGAAGGAAAACCCACCCTGTGCTAAGCAGATGTCATTATTTTTCAGCTCCATCCCACCTTAACTATTTGGAGAATAACATTCAAGTGCAGAGGTCAGCAGGGAAAAAAAACCAGCCAGTGCTGCTGGCCAGCTGAGCCGATAGCAGAGACCATACATGGATCTGGAATGAAGGGCATCAGACTCACAGCCCCCCTGGTGCCAAGAAATACACAGCTAAAAGCAGCAGCTCGCAGATGAGTAATGCACAAACATGGCCCAGAGTGTTAGAAGTGTTCAGGCACTTCCAGAGTGTGTTGGGTAAATGAGTCTCTGTTTCCATGGCACCAAAACAGCACAGGGATCACGCCATGGCCTTCGGCACTGCTGTGATTCCGTGCCCAGTGAATGGAGTAGAGCTGAGCTCCAGGAACAGCCCAGCCTGGCTGTGGTGTGGAGGGGCACAGCGAGCTCCCCTCTTCCTGCAGAAGCATTTCTGTGGGCAAGGGCTGCCCAAGGCTGCTGGCAGCCAGGTGAGTCTGGCTGGGAGCCACCCCCAGGCAGCTCTGCTCCAGCCCAGCCCTTGGGCAGGAGGGTCAGGGGGCTCCACCATCACACAGGAGACCTGCAATGCTGCTTCTGTGTAGTGAGATGGGAGGTGGTTTGTGCAAGAAAACCATAAAACTGTAGAGCTTAGAAATATGCTGGATTCAAGGTGCATCTCAATGGCACTGTGAGAACACTCAAGGTGTTAGGAGACTCTGTCCTGGTCCAGCAGTCTCTTAAGAAAATATCATTCACAGGGGCTGGCCCATGCACAATTAAATTGTTTAAAATGAGATACGCGGCTAGATTCTCCCATGCAGAGAGGGAGTACACAAGCAACTGTTTTACTTTGTATGCCTGCTGAAACCAAAGACAGAACAATTTATAATTCCTCTATTAAATAAGATAAGAGTGTGCGATAAGAATGTGTGATAAGAATGTGCTTGGTGTGCCACTGAGAGTTAGATATTTTCTTGTAGGTAGAGGCTCAGTAGGAGTACAAAAACATAGGCTTAGATTATCACTACTGCTACTTCTAAGAAGAGAACTAGTAAGGTTAGGAGTGGGACTGCTGGTATTGTGGAGAACAAGGCTGTTGTGGCTGTAGAGATGAGCTAGATGAGAAGGTGGCCATGCAAATTAAGTGTGTTAACCCTGAAATTGTGCCAATTAGCTGTGTGTCAAATTCCCTCAGTCAGATGATTGTTTTAGAGTGGCCAAAATGATTTCTTACCTACAGTAAGGGGATTCCATAATGGCAGTGATGCCCTGCCAAAGGAGTGGGACTGGCTAGGATCAAAGAGACTTTGGCTGAGGTCTTGGAAAGCAATTTTTTTGTTTGCCTAGAGTCTGTTTGGGGTCAGGCAGCTGGACCTCTGGACAGCTGATGATCTCAGTATTTTTTTCAGAGAGATAAGTATGGGGAGTACCTTGTGTCCTGTAGTCACAGCATTCCACTGGAGAATCCCAGTGCTGTCTTTGTTGGACTTCCAGGGGTAGCCCAGTGCCTGCTGGAGGTGGTGCTGTAGAACCAGCACCTGTATCAGCTGTAGAACCAGCAACCTGTAGGTCCTCAGATAAGGCTGCTTGGAAGGCATTGCTGCCACCATTCAGGAACACTGGTCAGAAGAAGAAATCCACCAGAACCAACTCCCTGAAGTTTATTCTGGGATAAATGCCCTCTTACCCTAAAATTCCATCATGTCTGTCCTTAGCACCACTTGTACCCCAGAAGAGAGTGGTTTTGGAGTGGCCAACATGATTGCCTTGCCTACAGCCAGGTTTTGTGTGCCATGGGATTTTTTGGCACAGGAGATCCTATCAAGGCTTTATTACAATGCCTCTGAAGACATTGCTGCAATCTGCAGTGCCCCTGGCACAGAGGTGCCTCAGGTCACCCTGTCCTCATCAGTGACCTCTGCAGTGGCAGCTGCTGGCATTTGTCCCCAGGCATCCACACTCATCCTCTCTGCCCACCTTCAGATAATGCATGACTGATGCTTTGCTGCATTATGTTTGTGGAAATGTTTTATCCTATTAAGGCACTTCCAGAAGCCAGATGTTCTGTTTTAGTAGGGGCTTCCTTTTTTAAAAACAAGCATTTGTGAGCTGATGTTTTTTTTATTCAGTTCTCCTTGTGAAACTTCCATAGACAGATTTTTGCTTGGCAATGTCACAGCAGGGTAAGAGGGATAAATTGCTGTCCATCTGCCTCTGTCTACATTTGTACATGTACCCAGGGAACCTGCTTAGGGAGCACCAAGGATACTCAAAGCTGAATATTTATCTATTAGGAAATTGATTTATTAAGTCTCACTTGCAGGCCTGCTCCAGCTTTGAGTTATGTAATCACACATTCTTTTTCACAAGGTCATCTGTGCTTTGGAGGCCTCTGTTGGACCTGATCAGGCATGGAGTCAGGAGTCTGTTGTGGAAAGCTCTAACCTGTAGGATTCCCAGGTCCTTGGCTGCACAAGTCAAAAGGTGTCTTGTAAACAAAATGGGAGATGAGGAGGGTGTCCCTTCCCTGGCAGCTGGACTCCACTCCAGCCTCTGCCATGGATTCCCTTTCTGAACAGTGTTAAATCATTTCCACCAACTTTTATTTTCTCACACAAACCCCTGGAGACAGACTTGCAGCCATGCTGAGCTCCTGTAGCTCCAGGGAGGGTAACCAGAAGCAAACCTGCCCCAGCCAGCCTTCCAGTTTGCTCTGAAAAATGTGACACAACGTGGTGAACAGCAGTCACACAAATTGGCTGAAATGGTTCTGTCCTTTGCATTTCCATCCCTGATATGAGATAAAACTTTCCCCTGGCATCACAGGAATGGTAATGGAGTCATAAGGTGCTGAGCTGTAACAGCCTTGCATCCTCAGAGATGGGACCAGTGAGCTCCCATGCAATAAATGTTTCCATTGCTCAGCACAGACCTTGAAAAGTATTCAGTTAACAAAAGCAACATCCTTTCCCCTTAGGAGCCCTCCCTCATCAACCAGTAATCATGGTTTCTTCAATTCCTAGAATTTTTCATATTTTGTAACATTCAGAAGTCAAAAGATCAGTAAGTCTCAACATGCTCTGAACTCCCTGGCACTTAAAGCTCTAACATAGGCAAATGCTGAAATTAGAAATGAGCCACGGGACAGATTTTCCCATGCTCACTAATCAAGAGTCACTGATGTAAGGATTTCTCTCCCAGGCTAAAATCTCTCATCTTTCTCCAGCAGTAAATATACTTAGCAAATAAAAGGGGACCTGTGACCTCTGTATATGTTGACTTGGATAGTTATAATTTCTGACTCTTGGGTCTCACCATTACAGTCACCCCAGTTCTGGGTTATACAAGACTTGGTGGCTGTGGCTGTTAAAAAAGACAAAAGCGTCTTGAGGTTAGGCTGCCTGCAGAGGGGCCTGGTAACAACTGTTTGCTGAACTGGGAGTCATGGAAAATGAAAATAGAGAAAAATCTACCAAGGAACCTCATCCATTCCTCCAGCTGATGAAGAAGTACAACTTCCTAGAACATTACATGCTCTTCATATCTTGGTCTGGTTCAGTTTTAAATTGTATTTCTGTACCTTTCCTTACCAAACTATTCCATGAGTGTTTGGAAGTTTTTCTTGAACTTCATACTTTAGTTTTTTTCCTCTGTTTATTCATATAATTACTTTGAGATTTGGCTGTGAAAACATAAATGTGAGAGTTGACCAGTGTTTCAATGATCAGGAAGGGGATGGGGGTCTGGCAGCACAGATCATGGCTCTCAGTGCTGAGGTTTCATGATTATTAGATAAACAAGCAGAGAATTTGGAGAGTGCAATGAGCAGGTCTGCTCCCAAGGTGGCCAGGCTAACTTGAATGTCTTTTTGTCTTGCAGAAGATGAAGCCCATCGCCCAGAGAAGACGATCTACCTCATCTGCCATTACTAAAGCTCTTGGAAAATCAAAGTCCCATTCCAGGTAGAAAAAATACCTTTGTGACTCCTGTTCCCATCTTTCTGCCTGCACAGACTGAAATCAAATTGGTTTTCAAATTCATTTAACCATGTAGAGGGGAATTGGGTCCTGTGGAAGGGGCAGGTGAGGGCAGGCAGGGGGGACAAGGCACCAGACAGATGTGGTGGGTTGCAGGACATGGGCTGATGCAGATTTAGCACCCCTGAGGAGCATCCTGGGGTTCCACCTCTGAGTTTCCCTGTGCAGCTGCAGCCACTCATTGCCAGAGCCCTGTGCAGCCCCTGCTCCATGTGTGCACTGCCAGTGGGAGGGACAGTCCTGAGAATTGCTTCTGCCTCAGCTGCAGGTGCACCTGGGCAGGTGAGGGGGCTGGAGCTGCTTCTGCAGTGGTGGGAGGCATGGCCAGGCCCTGAGAGCCCTGTGCAGGATGGCATCAGCTCAGGACATTTGTTGGAAGAGCTGCCAGACCCAGACCTGCTCCAGGCCAGCCTGTCCCTGTCAGGGAGCAGCAGCTTTCCCTTCCTGCCAGCTCAGGCAGTGGAGAGCTGCCCCCATGCCTGCACCTCCACTGAGTGTCTGCCGATGCTTTGTTCCTGCAGTGAGGCACCAGGAGTGCCAGCAGAGTCAGGGAGCCACATGCCAGCCATGCACATTTTCTGCTGAAACACTGAGTGTTCTTACCCAGCCCTGAGCTGACCACTCCAGCCCAGTGGGAGCTGAGTCCTCCTTGACCTCCTCCCCTCGTGCAGCACTGTGTCACTGCCAGGGACAGATAAGGGGATACCACGGTCCTTTCTGCCTTGCTGTGATAGCAGTTTTGTAAATAACATTTCCTGAGGGATTTCTTTAGTTTGATTTTTTCTCTCTTTGTAAGAAAGAGAAGATAAAGCTGAACTGATTGATCTGGACCAGTCCTCCTGAAGAATATCCCTTTAGTATCCCACCATTGGTGATGGATGCACAGTGCAGCTTGCTTCTCTGGAATGAGTGGGAAGTGTCAGTCTCACAGGACATTTAATATGAAGGCCAGGACTGAATTTCATTTGGTTGTCATTTGAAAAAGTTATGTGACTTCTTTTTCCTTCCTCCCACCCCCTCTAAATTGCAGTTAGGAAAAAAAAAAGTGAGGAAGAGAAACAAATTCTTGACTTTATTTGGCTGGAGAACATCCTTATGAGGGAGGGA
This sequence comes from Ammospiza caudacuta, assembly GCF_027887145.1. Taxonomy (NCBI): domain Eukaryota; kingdom Metazoa; phylum Chordata; class Aves; order Passeriformes; family Passerellidae; genus Ammospiza; species Ammospiza caudacuta. The sequence continues at coordinate 13,825,327 of NC_080606.1, read as the reverse complement.
AGCTTTAAATGTTTCTTGTGATGAATTGCTATGGAGGGAGCTGGTCCAATGCCATCTTTGCTCAGGCCATGAAAGCATCAGTGAGATTTTTTTTTTTTATTCTGCCATTGTGTTTATAAAGCTGGGTAATCCTGCAGCTTTAGGAAATCCACTGCTTGGGATTGTGAGATGCTGTGGCTCCCACTGCTCAGCTGATGGACATGGAGAGTTTTAATATCATATCTGAAGGTGATTAAGCTTCTCATTTACAGCCCCACAGCTGCATAAGTCAAGATTCACTTGGTGGTGGCTGTGGAGGAGGGAAAAGGGAATTTCTGTTTGCCAGAGTGCAGGTGTTCCTGTGACTGGGGGAGGATTTTAGTAAAGGAGCTACTGGCTGGTTTTAACCTCACTCCTGTGAAATCAAGTGAGTTCAGTTATGAGGCCAGTGGAAAGTGAGTTAAGACCAACAATGTCAAAAATACTGCAATTACAGCTCGTGTGGGTTTTTATTTGTTTGTGTAGAGTGTCCTCAGACTAGAGGGTAGAGCAGCAGAGGGAGAGCAGAATTGCTGAGGGGTGAAGGGAAGGCAAGTATCCTTTCCTGCAAGCAAGATACACATTTTTGTCTACATGTACAGACAGGAGGATCTCTGTGAGGTATTTTCTGTGTCAGTCTAAGGCCATGTCTCAGAGTTTCACTAATTAAATCAGACTCAGGCACACAAACATAGAGTGTGAGCAGGAACTCTTGCATGTTCACGCAGCACAGAAATGGCTGTGGGAGCTGCTGTGCCAGCTGCCCTGAGCCCAGAGCAGTGCTGAGGAGATGCTCTGTGGGGTGCTGAGCTGCAGGCCAGGACACTGCCCTTGGCAGAGCTCTTCCAGCTGGGGACAGCACAGGGAGAAGGTCTGGTTCAATCTCCATGCTGCCCTGTTGACTGAAGGCAACATGCAGAAACCCTCAGGGATTTTTGGAAATGGTGAGCACCTCTATGAATCTCAGTGGAAACAGCAAGCTGGATGGCTGCCAGGCAAGCCAGAATCAGATGTCTGGAATTAGATGAGTACATGCAGTTCATTTTCTTTTTGCTGCAACTCTTGTGCTGACAAATTGTTCAGTCTGGATGGAAAACATGCACAGAAAGGGCAGTGCCCCCACGCCCAGCTGAGCCACGCCGTGAGCCACGGGCTTTCCATGGTCAAGTCATAGCTCACACACATGTGCAGGAAGTAAGTCTTTTACCTGAGTGAGAAATCACTCAAAAACTGCTATTTCAGCAACTTAATCTCACAGGATTTGTGTGGGCTTTTAGGCAGTTTTCTGTCTGAGGCTGGTAAAGTTAATTGTGCAGAGGCAGGCAAATGTGGGTCATAATAGTGGGCAGTGGGGGCTGGAAGAAGCACAGAGCTCTCAGGCTCCTCCAAAACAGAAAAGGAAACCTTCTGACAAAGTTTTGTGATTTTTTTTTTTACTCCTCCAGGGAAACTACTCTTTCCTCTTCCCACTCAGACAATGGGCTGCCAAGTGGGGTGTTCAGCAGCCCAGGCTCTTCCTTCATCCTGGACGAGCGAGTGCAGCTAACCGTGGGCCTGCAGACCCAGGAAAGACATCTGATTTTGTTGAGTGATGTGCTGGTCATTGCCAAGTCCAAGTAAGAGGAATTTCCACTCCTTCCCTTTCCCCAGTAGGTGCTGTTGAAGCTAGCTCAGCATGTGGCAAGATTTTTGGGGCTGTCCTGTGCAGAGCCAGGTGTTGGACTCAATGATCATGTGGGTACCTTCCAACTCATGAGATTTTATGAGGCTCTGATCTATTTGTTGAGCACATAGCAGCCTCTAAAACAATGTTTCTTTGGAAATGTGGATCTAAACGTGGCATTTCCCCTTTCCACCTTCACAAATTCTTCTTGGAATTAATGTTTCACTCCATTTTTCTGAAGAAAAAGGTTGTCTAATCAGTTTTCCCCATTTCCTCATGAGGTTGCTTGAAGATACACCATGAGGGCAAGAGGCAAAAGGACAAAACTGACTTTCAATCTGACTCCTTCTGTCACATATAAATTAAGAGCTCTAACTGCATCTGCATGGCTTGAAAGGAGAATTATCAGACTCTGGAGGTCTAAATGTTATTCTCTGGCCTAAGGAATTAATAACTTCCATTGCAGATCCTCCTCCAGCCTGAAGCTGAAAAAGCAAGTGCATCTGAGTGAAGTGTGGACCGGCACCTGTCTCAGCGAAGTGACAGAGAAAAAGATGAGTCCTGAGAATTCATTTGTCATTGGCTGGCCCATCACCAACTACGTTGTCACCTTCAGGTACCTTATCAGACATCAGAGCTCCCTCTGCACCCCAGTAGCTACTCAGGTCTCCCTGTGTCAAGTGAAACAATGACTGAGGCTAAAGGGCCCATTTCCTTTTCCATTTCCTTACCCTGAAACCTGGGGAACCTGTGCTGGCAGCAATAGTTCTAGGAACAGCAGGCTTTGGGAAGGAAATACTAGGAGAAAGAAAATAGCAATTAAAGGTTGCTACAAACATAATGAGGGCCCACAAGATGAGTTAACTCCAGCTTCACAGAAAAGGATTTTCCCTTATCTCACCAGTCTGACAGGAAACCTGGTCCAGTTTGTTGCTGGGATTTTTTTGTTATTATTATTTTTGGTATTTGTTAAAATAGAACAGAAGAAGGAAAGGACTGTGCTTTTGTTCCAGGGCTTTGCAGGAAGCAACTTTGACTTACAGCCATATATAAGTGCAATTGGGTAGAGTTTCCAAAGGCTGTTACCCATTCAGCACTTGTTTGATGATCTGCCTCCCTTTTTGTCTTCAGCTCAGCTGATGTGAAGGAACGATGGCTGTCAGAGCTGCTGGGGTAAGTGACCCTCCTTTCATCCTCCTTCCAGGTGGTTCCTCTACAGGCCTTAGAGAAATCTGCCCTTCAAATTGTGCTCTGATTTTCAGCATGTTAAGTGTCCAAGTGCTGATTGAAAAACCCACTTTTGAAATCTGAATATTGATGCCCCTACAAGAGTGCAAAATTGGAGCTAACAGTTGGGGAAAAAAGGGGACCCATCAGAAGACAATATTGATGGAGCATCCTTTTTCCTTTGGAGCTGGAGGCCAACTTTGCTAACACTTGTGGAACTGTCACAAGTGTTACTGATTCTTCAGATGTTTTTTGATTTGAACTAAAATTTTTATTTCATTGCATCTAGAGGCTACAGGTTTTTTTTTCTTTTAATGTTTTATATGTTGCTTCCACTAACACCCAGACAAAAGTGTTTATATAGAGACAAAGAGGGGAAAAAAATCTTCTGACTTGTGGAGAGCAGTAGTGATCCTGAGGGAACACTGGAAGGAATTATGCAGACACATCTACCTGCACTGAAGTACTGCATGGGGGGGATTGTCAGTCTTTGTGCTCCAGGTAGATAAAGAAGTCACTAAGAGCACGTGGCCCCACTATGAACATTACATTCATGTTTGTCATAATTAATCTGTATTTATTACAGTGCCAAGGAGGATGTCCCATCCAAATTTTATGGTCCTTCTCAAATTTGGTTGGGAAATTATATCCCTTCCCCTTTTCTTTGACTTTCAGGCATATCAATGAGGTAAAACAAAATGAGTATGTGAAGACTCTGACCCTTCAGATCGTTGTGCTGGATGATGACAACTGTTCCTCTGTAAGTAAAGCTAATGCTCATCAGATCAAGACTACACAGGGGTCTGTGGAGCAGGGGAGAGAATGAAGGGCTGTGCTGGTATTCCAGCATCTGAGTACCTGCATCCTTCCCACTTGGAAGCCCACTTGGAGAGTTTTGGTTTGAGAAATGAGAAGGTAGCCAGGCCCTTATCAAACAGCACTTAATGTTTAAGATTATTCTTCACCTCTGACATCTTTTCTCTTTTCCTTGTTCTTCAGTTCAAAATTTATGACAGTTTGTGGCTGAGTGCCACAGTCAATTCCTATTTCCAGTGCTATGAATTGAAGATATTGATCACAGAGTCACTGGTGTGTTGTCCTGTATTAATTTACTGGAATGTGTCCCAGCCTAACACACATTTCTTGGCTTCATGCCAAGCTTGGTGGGTCACATTTGCCTCCTGGGTGTTCTTCCCTCACAGAGTGACCCCTGACACTCTGGTTGATGAGCATTGCCATATTCCATATTCACCCTTTTGAGCAACAGTGGCATTATGATCAGCCAAACACTGATGGGATCAAACACAGCATCTTATCACCACCCAACTCCTGTGATTTCTGCTGGATGAAATCTTTGGATGGTATAATAGACCCATGACAGAAGAAGTAGCGGAGAATAGCTTTCACTTTGTATACCCATCATCCTTTCTGGTGTAGTTCAAATTTGTACAGCTCATCCAACCATGAACACTTAGTAAAGACAGTCACTAGATACAGATGTGACATTTCCCCCAGATTTTGAAGCTATAAGAAACTGCAACCAAACTACTCACCTTTGTCTTAGCTTCCTGTATTTTCTCTGTTTGCCTTTCTAGACTACTGCAGTCAAGGTGTCCAATGTGGAAACTGCAGAGAGTGTGATGAAGAAGACCCTTCTACAGCTTGGGCTCCCTGTAAGTGGCAGATTTTAGCTAAGGATGCTGGCAGCATCTGCTTCACAGGACAGAGTGGGTGTGGATAAGTGTAGATTTGCTGTCTGCTGCTTTCTGAGTGGAGGGCAACATCATGGACCCTCACTCTGGCCCCTGTCAGCTAACATTTTTCTCTTTGTTCCTCACCCAACAGGGCAGGACCAGTGAACACCACCTCTGGGTGGTCTCAGGAAAAGATGAGCCTGCTTATCCTCTCATTGGTAAGAGCCCTCTGGCACCAGAAGAAAAAATAATAAATTGTATTAGTGTATGTGGCAGAGAAACATCATAAACATTGCACTCTTCACTTCAAAAGCAATAGCAGGGAGACTGTTCTTGATGTAAGATGTGACATCAAGTTGCTGTGAGATGTCTCTTGGCTTTTATCATCTCAGCATCGCCATTTAATCAAAGCATGGTGATATCTTTGAAAAACTTCACACTTAAATCCCTTTTCTAAGCAAATCTGTGCATTTCTGGGTGGGAGCCCATCACACTTTTAAGCAGATGCTCCAAATAAATGGGAGATCTTCAGGCTATACCAGGAAGTACCTTGTTTGCAGCAGGTGTGGTGCAGGGGTAGGACATGCCTCAAAGCCTAATTCAATCCCTCTGGCTGCTGGTATGAGCTTGCAGGGCTCCAGGTGTGGAGGCTGGTCATACTCTCCTGCTCAGCTGAGCAGGCATCTCCTCACAGGCAGAGCAGGAGGTCAGGGGCAGCCTCTGCCCACCTTCACTGTCTGTGGCAGAGGTGTCCACTGACCTCTGTCAGACAGAGCTTCTCCTGACTCTTCCCAGGCCCTTTGCCTTTGGGCTCTGTCAGAACCAAACCAATTGCTGCAGTCAGGTGGGTATTCAGCAAGGGTGTTTTACATCTAGAGGAAAGCACTTTCACAACTGAAAGAAGCAAATTTTTCCCATGGTCTATTGGTGACTTACAAGCCTCTAGTTAGGAAGCCAACATATTTCTCCTACTCTTTTGGTACTTATTTAGTTTTTATTGCATTTCAATTCTCAAATAATGACAATATTTTGTGCTTTCTGCACAAAACATTGCACCATATTGAAAACCCAGTTTGTTGAATATGGGTTGCTATTTTCTGAACTGCAACCTTAATCCTAAACTGACATCATGAGCACATGTAGGCCACTTGCATCAATGCCTTCACAGGCTGTTTATTTGAAAACTTTCCTTTTAGGTTTTAGAAACTCCTCAGGCTTGAGGGCGGGTAGGTGTGTATATGGGAGCCTTGAGGACAATCGCAATGGTGTTGGAGTGCTACAGATGTGTAGGGGATGATTTCAGAAATAGGAGAAACATTTTAAAATAAACCACTGAATTTTGTCTGTTAAGTTCTAAGCATTCATCATGGCGATCACCAAAGCTGGAATTTTTCAAGAACAGTAAGAGTTTTTACCATAGCTCTGCAGTTTTGCTTGCTCTTTACACACTCTGCTCAACAGGGCACGAGCATCCCTTCAGCATTGCCCTGAGCTGTCTCCGGGACTCTGCTGACCATCAACAAAGAACCAACAATAACACTGTCCTGGCTGATGGCACAGAGGCTTCCTTCCTTGCTCAGCTCTCAAAGGAAAAACAGTGTCAGTTTGTCCTGAAACCCAGACTCCAGGCTCCGATGCAGCTGAGGAGAGGTAAGGGCTGCAGGAGTGTGGTACAGCCGGATAGAGACTTTACTGACCAGTGCAGTGCTGAGCTCTTCTGGCATCATACATGTATCCAGAGTTGCTGTCACACCTGAATGGAATGTAAAAAGGAAAAGACTGCAGAGAGAGGAAATTTCTCTGTGCAAATATTCAGACTTAGCTTTTAGTCCTTCATTAGTCTGCAACTGCAAGTAATTGTAATAGAATCATAGAAAATGCTGAGTTGGTAGAGAACCATCAGTATCATTGAGTCCTGGCCCTGTACCCAAGAGCCCCTGAGAGCATCAGCCTGAGAGCATTGTCCATATGCTCCTTGAACTCAGACAGCCTTGATGCTGTGACCACTGCCCTGGAGAGCCTGTTCCAGTGCTCAGCCACCCTCTGGGTGAAAAACCTTTTCCTGAGATCTAACCTAAACCTCCCCTGACTCAGCTTCATGCCATTTTCTCAAGGCCTATCACTGGTCAAAAGGGTGAAGTGATTCTTGCACTGCAGAGACAGCAAGAGAAGAATGGTGGTTGAGAGTTTTGCTGATGGTTGAGAGATGAATAAGTGATTTCACTGCTGTATATTGTCTAACCATCCCCATTAAGAGTTCAGTTAATAAACAGGTGAGGGTAGAAAGTGCTTGTTTTGCTGGGAACTCTGCCTCCACTGTAGGCACTCATCACTCACTGTCCAGCAGGTAGGGGTGTAATGAAGGTGTGTGTTTGCTTTCAGAGTCACTGCAGAAGCACACCAAGAGGAAGAAGTCCTTGATTGATTGGGCCCTGCGCCGCAGCACCAGCACCCCCACGGGCAGCCCTCCCTCACAGTCCCCTACCACACCCCGCAAGCTCTTCGGCCTGTCCCTGTCCTCTGTCTGTCCTGATGGAATCCTTCCCAAGCCAATCATGGTGAGCAGCAGCCTGGACTGCTTGTCTTGATGTAAATATTTGGTGTGTTTAGCCCAAAATTTGAAGCCCCTTGCAGCACTGATGAGGATTGAATGGGGAAGAGGACCATAGTTTACTTGTGATCCAGACTCAGCTCAGTAACAAGGGTGGGAACAACCCTCTCCTGTAATCCCCATCACTTCATTCACAGGCATTTGTCCTTTTCAGTGGATGTCTCAGGGTCATCACCAGCTGACAAGGGGCAATGTCAGTGGATCCTGCCATGCTATGTAGCCTAGAACTCACTCACTACAAGAGTCCCGTGGGCTTACACTTGTCACAGGATAAGCATGCCCACATGAACTTTATCTGCAGCTTGCCTGTCAGGTTCTTGTCCCTGGTTAGATCAGGATAAATCTCTTGTATTGTTTTCTTCCCATTACTGACTCGGTCATCTGCTAATTACATTGCAACACATAATGAATAATATACACAAACAAGAGGGTAAAGAATTAGGCTCTAAAGTATAACTGGCTTTTCTCTTAGGATATGCTGCTCCTCTTGTACCATGAAGGTCCCTCTACTACGGGCATTTTCAGACGTTCTGCCAATGCCAAGACTTGCAAGGAATTGAAAGAGAAGCTGAACTCTGGAGGTGATGTTCGGGTGGATGGAGAGTCAGTCTTTGTGGCTGCAGCTGTCATCACGGTAAGTGTGGCCAAGTAACTCAGCTGTCTGGGCCAGTGGCACCTTCCTTCTTTAAGGAAGCAGTGAGTCTTTATGGGCAGGGAGGATTTCAGGGGAACAGAAAGCGTTTTCCAGCAAGGAACATTTTCACCTGTTTGTGGGCACAGAGGTGATTCAGTGGCCTGGTTTTCACATGCAGACATGTGCAGCCACTCAGGATGGGGCTCCCTTTGGCACCTGCCCATACCAAACCACTCCCAGCAGGAAATACAGTGATGTCCACCTGCAAGGCAGCTGTGAGGTCTGTACAGTGCCAAATAACATGGCAGATGCTGCACTGACATATGCATAAAAACCCTTTGGTTGCAGCAGCACAGATGTTTTCTGTCATTTCTGAATGCAAGGCAGAGGCTGCAGAAGCTTTGGGAGGCTTGTGCCACTTGAGGGCAGCTGCTCTGCAAGCCCCAAAACAGGAGCTGACCTGTGCTCTCTGAACCTCCAGCCTTCACCCTCTGATCAGCCAGCAAGCACAAGGGAAAGCAGCTGCTAAGTCCAAGCAGAGGGGCTGTGGTGGGTGGGGGATGAAGCTTGTGATAAGACCCATGTTTCAGAAAGGAAAAACCTGTATTTTGTACTGGCAATTAAATCTGGTCAGAGTAATTTAGGCACCAAAGTATAAAAAAATCCCCTTTTTTCTTGTTGGCCTGATATCCAGGCAGTTCCCAAGACAAGACATACATTGAGTTGTTGAATAGTCCCCTGAGAAAAACCAGCAGGCCTCCTAGCTGAGAAATGTTTCAGAGAGATCTGTACAGAGCCCCAGGGCTGAGTCCTCTGCTGGACTGGAAAAGGGACAGTCCTGCTCTGGAGAAGGGGCAAAACACAAGGGCTGCCTGTTCATCCTGCAGTGCTGCCACAAAAGAGCCTGAGGAAGACAGCTTGGTGGGCATGGGAGGGGAGAATAAACATGTTTGTGTAGTGTCTTGTTTTATCTTGTGCTTAATATGAATAAACAGTGACTGTATGCATTGTGAAACTGAAACCAGGAATTCAAAACTGACCAGACTGCTCTGCATATATATATTTAATTCAGGATTTTCTCCGAAATATACCTGACAGTGTTCTATCCTCAGACATGCACGGACTGTGGATGGAAGCTATGGACACAGAAAATCGGGCACATAAGATTGAAGCTATCAAAAGGTTTGTAAAAGTTTCTTTTGGTGGGTAAAGGGGGATCATATGGGCCAAAGAATAGCCTTTGTTTTCTGGGAGATTACTGGCAATGCTCCAGGCCACAGGGGAGGATCTATTGCTGATTGCCAGTGTCATGGATCAGGAAATTTTCTTTTCAATGGTCTTTTTTGAACATCCTCAACATTTCTGATGCCAAAAAAGTAATTTAAAAATTCTCTTCTGATTATTAGTTCAAATTACCAGAACAAGTAAATTGAAAAAGCATAATAATTCAGCTACCAGAAGTGCATCTATGGTAGCAGAATTAAATCTTCAATGACAGTAACTTTATTCTTACGTGCACAAAATGAGGCTGATCATCAAGGTGGAGTCAGTCAAGGTGGAGATGTGGACCTTGAAAACAGCTTTACTGCCTTGAAACTGCTGCCCTGAACATGAGCAGTTTATCAGCCTCCTGTTGGATATCCCGTTTATTCAACCATGGCTCAGCTCAGTTTTTGAACCTTACCATTTACCTTGGGCCTTCTTTATCCATGTTCCCCACAGCACACGACACAGCAGTGTCTGTGGAGCACTGCTGGCCTGGAGCTGTCTCCTGTCTCCTCTGGGCATTCCCTGTTTAGTTAAGGCATTGTGGGTTTCCCCCACATGCTCTGAACCCAAGTCCCTTTGTCCCTCCAGCTCTGAGACCAGAGCAGGTGGGAAATTTGGATGCAGAGTTGTGGCTCTCACATGAGTTGGCAGAGGGGAGTGACACAGATTCACCTTATTATCAAGTGGGGATGTCTCAGGCTGGGTACAAAGGGGCAGGAGGGGGGAAAAAGCTTTGGGATGCAACTTCTGGAATCCAAAGAGCAGATGTTTGTGAACAGCACTGTTTTCCTTTTTTCCCACTCCCTGAATAGTCTCATCAACCAGCTTCCAGAGGCCAACCTCATCTTACTCAGACACCTCTTTGGAGTCCTGCATCATATTGAGCAGAATTCTGGAGTGAATCAGATGAATGCCTTTAACCTGGCTCTTTGCATAGCACCCAATATGCTGTGGCTACCAAGTCCCACTGGGCCTGAAGAGGAGAGCCGCTCTACAAAGAAGGTAATCTTCCATGGGTTTGGGAAAACTTCTGGTTTCCTCTTTCACTGCTTTTTATGGCACTGCCTTTTGTAGTCTAAAGGAAGGCACAGGGCCAGTGGCAGTGCTGGCTGAGTGGCACCCAGGCCCCATCCTTTCCTCTGTGCAGCTCTGCCTGTGCTGGGAGGGGTTTAGCCCCTCAGGCTGTCCAGGGTGAAAAGGGAAGCAGTGATTGCTTCACCAGATGAGCTTCCTATATGGCCAAGCAAGCCCAAGAAAACTGGAGCAGCTGAAGTTGGACACTGCCACCTCAGCTGGAACAAAATGAGCAATGAGCACAACAGTGCACCAGAAAGGAGGAATGCTTGCTTGGAGCTTATGAGGTGCAAGCAATAGTGAGGAAAACTGTAGAATGTGCTATACCTGGCTCACAGCACCAGTTCACATAGTTCATATTCTTGCCTCAGGTGTTCATACAAATGCACTGCCACATTATTAACAGCTTCTTGAGGAAATTACATCTGTAAAAAAAAATGAGATGATCTGGGTATGGTTTTACTTGCTGTTTTCATGAAACTGAATCTGAAAATTCCTGTCTTTGCCAGGTGGCCTTGTTAGTGCAGTTTCTGATTGAAAACTCAGGAGAGATTTTTGGGGGTGATATTGCTTCCTTGTTCCAAAGACCTGACATAAAGAAGTCCAAAAATTCAACGGAATCTCTGGGTAAGTTGGTGGTAGTAAATCTTCCAGAAATATTTAAAATCTTTTAGTAGGTAAAGTCCTCAGACAAAAGAGTTTGCTTTACCTTCACATTTCTTCTAAGGAACAACATTGAAAACCAGCTAGGTTTTGTTTTCCCTTTGCCTGTCAAGCATAGGCAGGAAGAGAAAGCAAAGCAGAGGGTTGAGGTGCAGAAACTCCAATGTGTCCCCAGAGATGGTTGTCTTTCTCTGTGGATGCTGTTAAACCTACTCTAACCATTGCAAGAATTTAGTGTAGCCTTAACACTGCCATGTCCCAGCAGTATTTTTATTTTCCAGGTTAGTTCTATAAAGCTAAACCACATGGTTTGTATGGAAAGAGATGTAGTTGTCTCTGTTAGCTGTCCTATGAATACAGGCCAGTGGTGAAAACTGGTCATCAAATCAGAATTTTTTTATTATTTCCTGTGAGAATAATGAATTATCTTTGTTTTTCCATGGGCTTCATACAATTTCCCTGGTTTGGTTGTGAGGTACTATATATATAGCAACAAATAAATTTGTGTCCTCTGCCCCAGACATAGGCTTGGCTCAGCATGATGATTCTTCCGATGAGCTGGAGTTTTCCACTTGTGATCCAGAAGGGCCAAAGCACCACCTGGAATCTGATGATGCCATTTTTGAAGTACCCAGAAGCTTGTTACTCGATGAGGATCAGGAAGACTGGGACTTGTTCAGCGAGATCACAGCCTGCTACCAGAGCAAAGCGCAGACCAACGCCAGTGCAGACAGCTACGAGCTCCTGGAGGAGGACGGCTCCTTCTGCTCCATCGGCTCCATCCGCTCGCTGAGCCCGGCCCGGGACCGCTGCTCCTCCGAGCCCAGCGTCTGCCTCAGCTCCCAGCTGCCCCCGCAGAGCCACGAGCCCGTGGCCCGCCAGTCCAGCTGCGATGCCACCATCATGAGCAGCCACGCTGACTACGTCCACAGGCTCAGGCAGCTGCAGATGGAGAGCCAGAAGCTTATTGATGAGGGCCTAAGCCCTGGGGTTAATAAGGCCAGGCAGAGCTTGTGGCAACCACCTCAGACCACCTCCAGGGTGAAGCAGATCAGCCTTCAGAAGTCAAGCCTGTCCAACAGGTCCAGTTTCTCCAGCCTGTCCTCTACCACCACCTCCCCTTCTGCCTCCTCACTTAGCTCCTTGGACAGTGCTTTCTCCTACTGCTCAGAGTCATCAGCCATCAGTCCCACAGAGGTCTCATCCCTGCCATTCATGTTTGGCACTTCTGCCAGGCTTCATGCTGTGTCTCCCACGGCTGCCAAGAGGTCCCAAAAAGAGTGGCACAAATCCTTCACATCTCCTTTACATCTGTGCAATCTGGACAGTTTTCATGAGGGTGAACCCAAGGCTGGAGAGACCAGTCATTTCTTTGGAGAGCAGAAAAGTTTTCCATGTGTCAGCAGAGCTGCCATGGGAAGCTCATTCACTGACATTGACTGGGAAGAGGAGGAGAGACAGCTGAGTTGTTCAGGGTACCCTGGCCCAGGGCTCAGGAGCCAGGATTATACCAAAGAGTTTGAAGAAAGCCCTGAGTACCCAGCTGCCAGCCCATGCAGTGAGACATCCCCACAGGTCAGCTACCAGCAGCACAGGGAGAAGACAGTGAAGAACATAGAGATCAAAGACATTGATGACTGCCCTCTGAGCCAGGAGAGCCTGAAGCGGACCAAGATAACTTTTTATGTGGCCCCAAATAAAGAAAGCTCTCAGGAGTCTCAAGTGGGAGAAGAGGAGGGATCTGTGACAAACACCAGCAGCACAGACTCACCCAGCAGCAGCAGTGAGCAGAGCCTGTCCAAGAGCTTGCAGACTGTGAGAGTCCACATCCCCCAGACATTGTTCTATGGGCAGAACACCCCCCTTGTCCTGCAGTCCTTCTCCAGGCGCTACCACCACGAGCCAATGGTCCAATCCCTGCAGGCCAAGCACAGAGAGAGCCCCCAAAGTGCCTCTGCTCCCGAGGAGCTGGAGAGACAACCAGTGGAAACGGCGCAGGCGCCAACCCAGAGCAAGGGCTCGGACACATTCAGCCACACCATCCGCATCATCCTCCCCGACACCATCCGGAACACCATCAGGGACTACTTCAAGCAGGATGAAACCGAGCCCTGCCCCACAGCAGAGGTGGAAGCAGTGGAGAAGGAACTGCTCCGGAGCAGGGTGGAGTGGCTCAGGAGCCAGCCTGTGGCAGAGGTGGCCACAGAGGAGCGTGACACAGCGGTGTTTGCAGAAGAGACTTTTGTCTAAGGCAATGGTTGTGGAGGAACTAAATATTTTTTGTGTATGTGCAACAGAAAATATTCTGTAATATATGATCAGGGTGTGAAGAATTTAGCAGGCTGCCTGGAGCAACAAGTGTAAAGTGACACTAATGTGTATGTAATACTCATTTTGGTGGGAGGTGGGGGGGCTGCTCTTGTGTTTTCTTTATGCCCTTTTCTGATGAAAGAGACTTCACTGGCTGGGTGTGGAATGGAGTGAATACCACCAGACTCTCCCTGTCCTTGAATTAGCTGACCGGTACAGGGCCTGACTCCATTTTTTTTAATAGCAGGAAAAGAGAAATGTTGCTTTATTTTCTCCAGTCAGCCGCTGATGTTGGTGGATGACTGGACAACAGGGACAGCTAATGCTTTTAATAATTAGTTAAAAATCTTTACACTTGCACAAAACCCACCGTTATTCACAGTTCATCACAACCATTCATCCAAAGGAAAATTCTTCACCTTCATTCCAGAAATCACTGCTGCTTCACTCTGCTCATCTGTTGTCTAGCTCACAGCCCTCAACCATTATTGGTTGAGGCTGGGTTCCAAAATCAGCAGCTGGAGCCCAGAGTCCAAAGTCCAGCATTCACTGACAGACAGCATGTGTAACATTTCACGGCCAAGATTGCTTTTTTCTGGAATTAATTACACTGTGATTCTTTCTTCTCATACCTTCCCCAAAGTTAGCATTTGACAGAGACACAGTTGCCATGAAGGATTTTAGTACTGTCACTTTGACAGGGCTGTGAATGTTCTTCTGTGTCCTCTGGGAGTAGCTCAGTAGCTAGGAGTTTCAGTCCTAGTGAAAGTTGACAATTTTCTGTCAATGTTGATGCCCCTTTCTAGAGGCAGTGTGGATGAGGCAAGTGACTAAATTCCTAGCCATGCTGAGAGGGACTGGAGCAGGGCTTGGTTTTAGCATGAGGTCAAGGAGTTGTGGAAGTTGTCAGGAATGTTGTTGAGTAGATGCTGAAGCAAAGTCCCATCTTGCCAGAAAGTTGTCAGTCCATGCACTGAAACTGTCCAGGCTTCATCACCGATGCTGGCTCAGAGAAACACTGAGTTCCCCCTCAGCAGAGTATGTGGCCCTGTGCACTCCAGCAGAATTAATTTTGGGGAATTCCAGGCAGGGATGTGCTGAGTAGGCTGCTGGTAAGGACCACCAAAGAGATGCAGCCAGTGGAGTCCTGAAGCATCCCTCAAAGCCATGCTCAAAGTGCCACAGACAAAATGGGACTTGTTAGAGGGTTGTGACACTGCCAGCTGAGCTCTAAAAAGATGCTGAGAGCACCACATTAGTTTGACAGGTTGTTTTAAGGAAACAATGGGAAAGGTCTCAAAGGTTGAAAGGTTTGGGATGGTTCATTTGAAAGTTACATGAGAGTTTTCTATGGTGGTATCTGTCAGAGAGACAATCCTTTTACTCAGTGAACAGTGAATGGGTGAAGGAAAAGAGAAATACATGAATCCTAATGACTGAAAGCTTGTGGAATAAGTGTCCCTGCAAGCTGCTGAGTGTCTGCAAATAACCAGAGCTGGAGCTGCATGACAGCTGCTATGGTTCAGTCCTTGCATAGATGGGAAAGGCACCTCTGTAAAATTATCTGGTGTCAGATCGCTCCACTCATCTGCCAGGTGCCTGTGAGGGTCAGTGACAGGAACCTGGCCCAGCACTCCAAATCCACATCATCAAATACTAGGGCAAGGGAACCAGGGGGAAGCCCAGAGCCCACTTTCCTAGGTGTATACAGTCTATTTTGTTAGATGAAGGGTGTTTATCTCTTAGATGTGGCACTCTGTCCCAGATCACCTTTGTGGCCCTTGTATAATGAAAGGTGTATATAATCATAACACAACTCCACCACGAACATAATTTTCCTCACACATAAACAGCAATAAAGCATCCACAGTTCTTTTTTTCCAGAGCTAAAGTTGTAACTGTTTTAATAAAAGACACACAAGTTGTCACTGTGGTGTTGTCACCTTTTGTTCCCTTGCTCTTGCTCCCCTCTCCCCTGTGTCAGGGTGGTGGCATTTGCACTGAACTGCTGTGAAACACACTCACCTCCCAGCCCAGCTCTGCCAGGCTGGCCACGCTGGCAAGAAGCCTTCTGCCAGCACAGCACTCTAGGCATTACTCCTGTCTTTTCAAGAAGGTGAAAGAACAGTAAATATTATAAGAAAAGTCTGCCTGTTCTTGGAAGAGAGATGATTCTGTGTTCTAAACATACTAACAGATGTAAACTCAGTGACTGGGCTCAGGTCAAAGGGGACCTAAACCAAATGCAGAGTAAGAGCTCATAATTTGCATCACCTAAAAAGATCACAGGAAACTTAGAAAGAAATTAGTTTAGAGAAACACTGGGTGAAACAGGGAAAAACACACAATTTTTCTTTGCCTCATCTTAGGCTGCCTAATGCGGGCACAGTTCTCTGGGTAGCTGCTCTAACCTAGCTCTGTATTATAACATTTTTCTTTATTTTAAACAAAACAAAATCCTGCAAAACTTAACACAAACCAGAGTTCTGGGCTTGGAAATTCACAGCCCTCCTCTTCCATGAGCCAGACAAAAATGCAACTCAGAGACCAATCTTGAAAATGTTCCACAGCCCCCAGCTTGCTCATAACAAGAAATAACAAATGCACAGAAACTTGGTTGGCTTTCTGCCTCAGAAAGGCCACACTTTCCCTTAATGTATAGACCTGGGAGGCAAACAGGTTTTTCCCTTCTTTCTCTGCCCTTTTTCAGATCATTTAGACCATGCTGGCCTGTCACACACTAACAGCCCTGCCCACTGCCCCAGCAGATGCAGCTCTTGGGAAGTCGTGTTCCATGGTCACCATCCAGGAAGTGAGGAGCCTTCAGGGCCTGCTCCCAATTTAGACCAAGGCCAAACAAGTCCAGTTCATCTGCCTGGAAGAGAAATGACTCATGCAGCCTCATCTTATTTCTGTTCAGGATATATGATTTCTTTCCTTATCCTGCAGGCTGACAGAAACGTGACAGGAGTGCCTGAGGCAGCTGCAGTTTACTTTAAACTTTCCAGTTCTATTTCTGATGTTTCAACTGTGAGGAAAGCCAGTCTTCCAAGACATACTCTCCCTCATCCTTTGTAGCAGCTCCTCTGTGCAGGGGCCTCTCTTGTTATTCCAGGGCACCTTCAAGGGACAGCCAGCCCCACCAGAGCAGCCCGGGCTACTCTGACTCCCTGCATTTCCATGCTAACAGCTTGTGCTAGAAACTCTTTCTCCAGAGGTCACCCACACTCTGAAGAGGAACACAGCAGTCATTCAATCCTTCCAAGCCAGAAGCTGCTCCCTCCCTCGCCATCCTGCCAGGATGTGTGGAGAGCTGACCTTTTCCAGCACAGCCTGGGCTCCAGCTGCCAGCTCACCACAAGGTGGGGACTGAGGAGTGGGACTGCAAAGCTCCAGATCACCTTGGCTTTGCAAGAGACTTGAAGTGCTACTGAAGGAGATGGCTTAGCTGCTTTCATTTAATCCATATTTATTATCTTTTCTTTTTTTACAGTAAACCTGGGACAAGTTAGAGGAGAAGAGGTTTCGGAGAAACAGGCAGAGCCTGGAAGATTTTTCTGATGTATGACAAAGCAAAGGGCTATCCTGTCACATGCCAGTCACAATCCTGAAGCCTTAATACATCACCACATCCATGGCCCCCAAATAGAGCTGGGACCCTGCAGAAACCCACCCTGCTGCCATCACCTCTTACAGCACATGGCTCTGGCCCATGCCAGAAATCCTTCCTGCAGGTACCCTTCTGCTAAGGATAAAATTCTGGCATGGATAAACATTTGTACCCATTTTTGCATGAAGAACCAGAGAGGAACACAAAGTCCACTGAGAGGATTCACAGCTCACTCATCACCAGTGCCCACAGGGATAGCAGGCCACGCACGGCACGGCAGGGCTGGTGTCTGCAGTGGGGAGGCACGGAGGTTCACAGAGACCATTAGACACAAATGGCAGCTGTGGCTCCCCGAGACAGGCCCAGGCACCGGTCAGGGCGAGAAGAAGGAGGAGGGATGGGCACGGATGGACACAGGGCAGCAGCCCCGCCACCACCGCGGCCTCCTCATCCTCCTCCTCCTCGCAGCCGCCCCCCGCGCGCCCCCTGGCGGCAGAGCGCCGCCACAGCAGCCCCGCGGCCCAGGCCCAGCGGTCGCGCTGCCATTCCGTAAATCACAGAACCGCAGAATATCCTGAGTTCAAGGGACCCTTCAGGATCATCGAGTCCGACTCCAGGCCCTGTGCAGGACGTGCCAAGAATGCCATAATGTGCCGAGGAGTATTGTCCACACGATTCTTAACTCAGGCTGGGTGCTGCTGCCCTGGGGAGTCTGTTCCAGGGCCCAGCCACCCTCTGGGTGAAGAACCTTCTCCTGAGATCCAACCTAAACCTCCCCTGACTCAGCTTCGTGCCATTTTCTCGAGTTCTGCCACTGGTCATGAGACTGAAGAGCTTGGTACCTGACCCTCTGCTTCTCATTGTGAGGATGTAGAAGAACAATCTCACCTTAATCTCCTCCAGGCTGAACAAACCAAGTGACCTCAGCCACTCCTCATAAAGCTTCCCCTCCAGAACTTTCATCACCTTCATGGTCCTACTCTGGACCCTCTCTAACAGAATAATGTCTTTTTTACATTTGGTGCCCAATACTACCTGCAGTATTCCAGGTGAGGCTCCAGCAGTGCTGAGTACAGCAGGACAATCACCTCCTTTGATCAGCTGGCAGTGCTGCACTTAATGCAGACAACCAAATTTCCATGCATCTCATTCTATTCCAGCCAGGCTCATGGTACCATCTTGTAGGTCTGAAAGGCTCATTGTTAGAATTTTATTTGACAGGTGGGATAGTACAGCAATGACAAAATTTAACATTTGGAGAAAGTGGCTCCTCACAGCACAGAATAATTCAGGGACCCAAAACATCTCAAGTTCATAGAAGTGGTGCCTGCTTACAGGAACTGTCAGCACCCAAACGTCCTCAGTATGTTCTTTCTGACCAAACTCAAGTCACCTACATCACCAAGCCCACCAGTGCACTGACTTGCAAACACCAATCTCTTCTTAAGCTTCCCAAATTGGAAAAGTCTGCTACACTTTTAAAGAGTCAAGCCTTGCAAAATTCTCAGCAGTTAATCAGAATAGCAGAATTCTTCAATTTCAAAGGAGAAAGCGAGTCACATACAGCAGAGATATTTAGCCACCCAGGGAAATATAAAGCCATACACTTTAATCCAGTTGGTTCAGCAAAGCATTTAAGCGCTTAAAACATGTACCAAAGACCCTATTAAGCATGCTGCCTTGTTCAAATAAGAGATTTGCCAAACACATCTTTTTTACTGAATCAGACCTTTATGGCCTACTTTGAGCCAGTCACAAAAAGCAATAGTGTCAACCAAGAGCTAAGTACCCTGCCACACCTAAATGAGGGTGTAAGCTGTGCAGCAGTCATTTCCAGTCACTGTTTGCTTTGCTTTCCAACCTCCAGCTGCCTCCTCATGTCCGACACATCCATGGGGACCCTCAATGTCACACCATCCATCCACTTCTTAACGCACACCTGGCAGCCAAGGCGTGATCTGAGAAGAAAACATGAAGTGAGGCTCCTCTGTTCCCCAGGAAAAGGCAGAAATCCCCCACCCACACTGGGATGTCTGGCTCAGGATGGGTTTTCACTAAAGCTCCTGTTAAAGATCAGCTGTACCTCAAGAGAAAGCAGCTCTCAAGGCACAGCTGTAGTACAGAGCAAGCTCCATCCCCCCTTGGAAAGAGGTGGCACATGGTGAATCAGCCTCAGAGGCTTGAGGATCTGCTGTGATCAGCAGGGAGCCTTACGTGTCAGTGAGTCCATATGCCAAGTCCAGCATGTCTAGCTCTTCATCTGAGATGGCATCAAGCTTTTGGAAGGTGTCCTTGTCAAAGATGAGGTGACAGGTAGAGCAGGCTAATGTCCCTTCACAGGCACCTGGTGGAGAAGCAAGGGAAGGAGAACAAATCAGGAAAAATAAGGGGGTGAGAGAGACCATCTTTAGGAACAGTGTGAGAAAAGGCCCTTTAACAGATCTGGAGCATGTCAAAAGA
Organism: Ammospiza caudacuta; assembly: GCF_027887145.1. Lineage (NCBI taxonomy): Eukaryota > Metazoa > Chordata > Aves > Passeriformes > Passerellidae > Ammospiza > Ammospiza caudacuta. The sequence continues at coordinate 13,806,094 of NC_080606.1, read as the reverse complement.
GATGCCAGGAAACACAACAGATGGATGCAGTTTCCAGCCTGCCTCTTCTCTGGGAGAATCACCATCAGTTTTCAAATTTTTACATCAGCTCCATGCAGCCAAAAGCACTGACAGAGGCTGCTGCAATGCCAGTGTGACAGTGTGAGGTTACATTGCCATCTCAGCATGGTGAGCCACCCAGCAAGCAGCTGGTGGGGAAGGGAAACTTGTTTATGGTCTTGGCAGAGCACAGTGGCAGATCATTGCACTATTCCTAAGTACCCACTGGCCCTAACAGCCCATGCACATATCCTGCTGCAGCACCTACCAAATCCATCAATGGCCAAGTTGTGATTGACTACCACCTCCAGCAAGCTCTCCCCTTCTTTGGCTGTGGTCGTTAGTCGCTCTCCATCCCGATTTATAAAATGCACTGTCACCCGATCCTCAGAGCTGTAAGACAAATTTGCAAAAAATCAGGACTCCACCCTTTTCTGCACATCCACAAATGAGGTCTTGTGGCTGAGAGCTAGAGACATGGCACTTGGAGGGAAATGTGCACACAAACACTTTCTCAAAGGATTGTGCCATGTGCATTAGAAAAAATTCAAATTATCAGTTCTCAGTGGCAGGCAAATCTGAGTTGACCCAAAATATTTCCCACTTTATCAAACAGCCCACAGAATAAATGTCTATCTGTGCACAAACAAGTGCAGGTGCCCTTCAGGTGCTGCCCCTGCTTGGGCTGGCTGGCAGAGGCAGCATGGCTAGGCAGGCAGCACATTTGCAGGTCCCAGGCCTGGGCTGTTAATCCTGGCTAGAGCAATGCAATTACAAGCAAAGTGCTCAGGATCAGATACTGATACAGCAAGAAGGACTGTTGTCATTCATGTTTTGCTTCCCCTTCCCTTTCCCAAGGAGATTACTTGGTGATTGTTCCTTTTTTGCTGCTTTTTCTTCCATGAAGTGCCCATGCCTTTCCTTAACTCCAACACAGGGAGCCTTCTTGTGGTGAGACATGTTCAGCCTCAGCTTTTACAGAGCTGCTGGGCTGAGTAATTTCCTCTGAGCTGATATGATCCATGCTCAAGAAAAAATGCTAATTATTTTGACAGCCTGCAAGATTTAATCTGGCCAAGAGTTAGGAACACAGCCATCAGCTTCTCTTAATGATAACTGCAGAAAGGGAATCTACAAATGAAAGGGAAACAGCATCCAGTTCATCTCCTCCTGACCAGGATCTCACCAATCTGGAGAAGGATCCTACCCTGACAGCAGTGTTCAGGATTTCTCACCAGACAAGCATATCCTGAGACTGTTATATTTGCTAGAGGAAGCAAATATGAGCAAACTGTTTTTTTCCTTAGTGTACATACCAAACGCTCACTTAGATATAGATATATATACCTATCACTTATATATAGGAGGTCCCAGTCACCCAAAGGTCCCAGCTCCTGTGCAGAAAGAAGGCAGCACCCTGGAAGTGGTTGGACCTTTTGTTCTGTAACTCTCAGTGTGCCACTGCCCAAGTGCCCATCATCCAAAGCTCAGGGCATTCTCCAGTGGCAGAAGCTTCTCTTTCCCCAATTTCCTTCATAAAGACACCTACAGATATTTCTAAATATGCAATTTAAAGACTAGCCCTCAAATGTCAAAACAAAACAAAACAATCCTCCTCATTTTTGATGGATCAGAGTAATTTATTCCATTTGTACGGCAAATAGGCATGTTTCTAGGCAATGTTTGGTTTATCTTTATGGGTGAAACAATTTGTTACAAAATAGAAATGGTAAAGTGATAGAATGCCACTTAGTGGTGCAACCGAATTGATTTTTTTAGCTGGATAATTGTCAGAGGTTTGGAAAGATCTTACCAGGATGTGATAAACTCAACACTGTAAATTCAGTGTATGCCAATTGATTATTTCCTTTTAAAAAATAAAATCTCAAACCTTTTGTGACACAGGAAAGTGGTGAAGGAGGTTTCACGAAAGCAGTTCTTCCCCCATCAATGTTTTCCTTAAAAGATACTTTCCAAGGCTATATAAACCAGCAAGATGCCTACAAGTACTGCCAGAGATAATTTCATAAGCAACAAACCAATTAGAAAGAAATCCCATTGATAATGAGTCTTCATAAATCCGCCCAAGTGGGGTTATCTATGACCTTTCTCTAAGGTCAGATGGCAAAATAGTTTGTTGTATTTTCTGCAATGGTTGGCTCTCTCTCTCAATGCCTAGCAGATTACAGTTTCACTCAGATTATATTAGTCTAGGAGATCCACAAATTACATTTATTTTACTTTCTCTTCCTGAACTATCCCAAAAGCAGAGAGAAGAAAGGCTGAAGATAGAAGAAAGGCCGGCAGGGAGCCTGCAGTAGTTCCTGCTGTGGAAATGAGCCAAAGGACTCTTGTGCCTCTTTGTCACCTTCACTATCTGTGGCCCCCACAGCTCTGGAGACATGACCAGCACCTCTGACAGGCCCCCACAGCTCCAGGGATGGGAAGCAGCTCCTCTCAGGCTGGGTCCTGGCACCACCTTCCTCCCCCATCAGCATCTGCTCACCCAAGCTGGTGGTTTCATCCCCCACCTCCCAGAGGCCATGGCTTGGCTGGCCTCTCTCCTGTTCCTGCCAGGGGCAGGTGCCTCCATCCCTGTGGGAGCATTTGACCCACCTGGAGTCCCCAGGGGCATCCTGGTGCGTGGAGCTGAAGGCTCTCTCTGCCCAGCCCCTTGCTGGGCCCTGGTGCTGCTCAGTCTCAGCACACAGAAGAACCAGGCGAGTTCTGCTGGCGCTCAGTCTGCTCTGCAAGGGCCGCAGGAGCCCCAGGATGCCGTGAGCCATCCTGCTCCCTGTCCCCTGGGCTGTCCTCTGATGCAAGGACAGCTTGATTAGGCATTTATACATACAGCTGGGGAGGATGGGGGGAAGGAAAGGAAAGGAAAGGAAAGGAAAAAACCATAGTAGGACAGCCTCCCTGGGGGTGGAGGGAGGGAGGAGGGAGGGGAAGCAGGAAGGAAGGATGGACAAAGGGATTGTGCTTGGATCTTGCTGCAGTCCAGCCCAGCAGGGCATGGGAATTGGTGGAAGCACGGGAACAGGTGAAACATCACATCCACATGCCCATTTCCAAGCAATGCTCACTTTGTTTTCTTTACACACTTCAGTTTAGGAGCCAGAACTAAATCAAATCTCAGGAGAAATATTAATTGTGATGTCTAATCATACAAGGAGTTGCAAGTTAAGGGCTGGAAGAGCAGAGAGGCAGGAGTGCCAATGACTGCTTGAGAAGAGGGGCACACAGTTCCTACAGCAATGGAGTGAAAGCAAGACATGAATTCTGCTCTTTACAAGATGGCATCCCATCTCTGAAATGTGAATATTCCCTTCACATGATGGTGGTGAGAGGCAGCCACACTTAGCTGCTTGTTTGCTAAACTCTCTGCTGAAAAGTACCATAAAGGTGCAGATAACTATAATTCATTTCATGCTAACTGATAATCCACATTACTAAGCTTTGAAGCCTTGCAGAAGAAAACTCTTAACTTATTCCCAGAAACACTGGTTTAGTCTACCCTCCTCTACAGGGTAAATCAAAATGAATTTGAGGGCCAAAAATACAACAGTAGTTTTAGTTCCTGGTTTCTGTGGAGTTGGGGAACAGCTCTCACCCCAAGAGCATGAATGGTTCCTTCCATCAAATTTACAGCTCACCATTTGGTAGGATGTCTGCTTTAATCAAGCTTTTTTAATGCAATAACATATTGGTAGCCAGTATAAGCAAAAAGAAAAAAAAAATGTTGATACTGGACTCTCTAAGCAATTTGTGCAGGGGAAAAACCACAGCATAAGATAGAAAATGTCTGCCTCAACACAGACACACACACAGAGCATTGGATTCATAGTTCTGAAGATGACCAGAAAGTTTTGGCTTTTTGCCCCAAAATGAAAGTTTTCCACCCAAGGCTTTCAGGTTGGAAGGGCTGGAAAGAGGTGCTTAGGCTTTCTGAAAAAACCATCGAAGACATTAAGGAATGCAAGTGTTTTCCATAAGCCAGGAGGGAAATGTATTCTTCAGTTCAAAGGCAAGTGTTCAAGCATTCAAACATACCTCTCAGACAGCTCCAATGGAGACAAATTCATGGGCAATGCATAAAGGATTAAAAAAATAATAATAATTCTCAGGCCAACTTTTCCAGGTGGTTTGCTCTCTCCTACAAGCTGCCCCAAATGCTTCAGGCTTCAAAGCCAAATTCTTGAGCTCCATCTCACCCCCAAACTGAAAACTACTCTGTACAGCTTCTGCAGCTGAGAGACTCTGGCCAGTTCTGCCTTTGCTTTTCAGGCACTACAGAGATGCAGCAGAGAGCCCAGTTCTGTCTCTCAGCCATTTCCATGGAAAGAAAGCAAGGCTGGAAAAGAGAGCCACAAGGAGAGGGGCCACAGCACATACAAACCACAAAGCATCTTATCTCTCCAGCAAACCTTGAGCTGAGAGAGATACATTAGATATATGCACAGCAGTTTCCCCAGCAAGGACATTGGTGTGTTTGTCTGGCACTGACTCCTCTCCCTGCCAGGAGCTCAGAGCACAGCAAGTGACAGGTCAATGTCACCTGATGGAAGAGAGGCCAGTGCAGAGAGGGAAGTCAGGGAGACTTTGAGGTGCAGCAAAGGGGACAACTGCTCCCTGCTGAAAGCAAAACAATTCTGCTGGGGCAGGAGAGAATCAGGCCCTTGCAGATTTTGGACAGTCTGTTTTAAGATCTTTGAAATACTGAGAAAGGGCAGAAGCAGGATCTCCTTTCCAGAGTAAATCATTGTTCATTTAGCTAAGGCACAAAAATAGAAAGCTTTGCAAATAGCCACCCCTCCCACAAAAAAAAAAAAAAAAAAAAAAAAAAAAGGCCAAAAACAACCTCAAAATGTTGCTTCACAGGACAGCACATATTTTATAATAAGGCCAGGCACAGCTGAAGAGAGCCCTTAGCTCTGTTTCAAGTATGGTTTGGCAGGAACCAACCTCGCAGCAGTGCACACAGGCACGTTGCCCCCACCTCCCTGGTTTCTTGCCAGCAGTGCACACTCTGCAGTAGTGCAGTAGCTGTGCCCACACATCCAGTCATGTTCTGGCACATGCTGGTAAGGAAATGGTTTTCTAGCTTGAAATGCATTGTCCAATACCTTCTGTAGCACACACCAAACAATGTGGTCCTCCCTCCCCCCAGTCTAGGCACTCTCATGCAAATATCCAAAACACCTGTGACTGCCTCAGCTCCACCTCAGCCCCAACTTCTGCACAAGGAAGTGAACAGTGAAATCAGCACTGGCCTAACCCAACCAGAAGCTACACAACACCTTTGCAGCTCTCCACAGCAAGAAGCATACTTGGATTTTTGAGATAGCAAACCCAGCTCCTCTGGGTTAGGATTTCTTTCCAGCAGGCAGAGCTGCCCTGGCTCAGTCTCTGCCCATGCTGTTCCTGTGTAGAGGGGGACAAGCTCATGCTGGTCCCATGGGAGAAGTCTCAGGGACTGTAGTCAGAGCAGCAGGCACACAGACCCAGGAACAATGAACATTTCCAGAAGGCAGCCTTCATTAATTGGAAAAGCAAGAACAGCTTACCCCTGCCCTCCTAACCAAGCCTCACAAATACTTCTTTAGGGAAGCAGATATGGGCTGCTTGCTGACACAGAACTAAAGCACTGAACAAAACTCAAATTCACCTTTCCCATTGTCACTTTAAAAACCCATTAACCACTTTTCCTGTTCCAGAGCAAGTTGCTAATAAAAGCAAACAGAACAGCTTGTACTGGTTTGACTTTTAGCAAGCCCACAAGCCCAGACAGAATGCTTCTGCTGCCTCACAAGAGATGCACTGAGCACAGATCTGGGACAAAGTGCACAACCAAGGGAGCTCAGGTCACAGATACTGCCTAAGAGGCTGGAGCTCAGGGAGAATATAAATATGCCTCTATTTCTACATCTCTCAAACAAGGCTGTTTGCCCCATTCTAACCTTCCCTACATGTTCAGCAACCTTCTGAGAATGACACAAACAAAGGAGCAAGAACCAAATTCTCAGCACTGGAAGCAGGAGGGCAGACATGCAATCAGAGATGGGCTGGCACTGCAACAAGAAAGCACAATGAATTCACAGCAAGGCTCTGGACAGCAGCCATGTCTGACAGAGCAGCTGCTCCTGGCTGGGTGAAGGCCACTAAGAAGTTACAGTGCCCCAGCCAAGACCTTCACTTGCACAGGCTTCTCCTTCAAGCATCCAGTCAAGGATGCTTCAGAGATGGATGGGAGTGCAATACTGCTGCATGTGGGGTGTGGACAGCCTTCACCATAACCTTCCAGCTCAAGAGCAGTTTATTTCACACCCCCTTCAAACTTGTTGACTCCAGACCAATCCTGGCCTGTATTTTGTTAAAGGATGATGCACAACCACAGGCTGCAGCAATCATAGGGGCTTGTGATTTTTAAATCAACTCTGCTCACCAGAAATGTGTGTATTAACACCTGCCCTGAGCAAGTGCATTCTGACCATAAGCTGAAGGTACAGTCCCTTCCACAAGCATCCACTATTACTTTTTGCAGTTTCAGCACTACTTTTTCTCTAATACCCCCTCATTCTTTCTTCCACTTTTCACTATACCCCTCATCCTGACACCTGTCCTGAAAAGCTCCATCTTGGAATTACTAGTAATGTTTAGAGTCCCATCACCTGGAGCTAGATACTCATTTAGGCATTGTTCAGACACAGGGACCTGCTCCCTTGCCTACAAACTGCACTTAGAACTGCAAATCTGAAGACAAAAGCCAGTCTCAGCCTAGCTTTTCATACATTGAGGCCCAGACCTTTTGTTTACAGAATGCTTTGGTTTGGAAGGGATGAAGATCATCTGGTTCCAATCCTCTGACCATGGGCAAGGCTGCCACCCACCAGACCAGACCAGACTGCTCAGGGCCTCATCCATCCTGGCCTTGAACATTTCCAGGGATGGGACATTTTTCTTACAGAAGGAATTTTTCTGCAAGGGAGACATTAACATCACATGTGGCCCAATTTGCATATGGGTATGTAACAGTTATGGTTTGGCATCAGTGACAGGAATTCTGCTCTCTGCCAGTTATCACATGCTCTGAGATTATATGCTCTGGTATAAGACATTTAAATTTTACAGCCAAGATTGAGATATGCACAGCTGCAAAGCTGGCAGGGTGCAGAGCAGTCATGCTGATGGTACAGGGCAAACAAGCCATGCCTTGGGTGCTCTCTGCTTTCTCATTGCAGTCTGTCTTTGTAGGTGCTCAAGCAGCTGCCATATGGGTGCCTACAATTATCGTACCTTACCCTGTACATTTCATTACCAAGGTTTGGATGCTGGAAAAATCTTGTGCTTCCCTCCAAACATTTTATCCTGAGCAAGAAACTAATAAGCATCTACCTAGAGAAATCCCTACAGGACTTGTCTGCATCAAAGCAAATCAGAATTTGGAGACCATGCCCTTGCACTTCCCTGCTTTAGAAAGAGCAAAGAAGAGAAGGAGAAAGCAATCAGTCTTATTTTCTGCAGTTGCTTTGTCCTACTTGGGAGTCAGTGCATCTCAGGCCAAGTGCATTAGTCTACCAAACAGATTGAACTCAATGAATATTTTACTCTGCAGAGTTACTTTGCCTTTTCTTTAGAGTTCTTAATAAATTGCACTGCTTAATAAAGCAACATTGCAGAACCTGCCAAAAGACAGTGTTTCTAGTTCCCCAGCCTTCTGAGAGCCTTTTATGCTCTAGTCTGCCCCTATCGCACTGACAAAAGCATCTGGGCCCCAAACATATGTAGATATAGCCTAAACTGGATCTGAAACATCCCAGACAGACTAGCAAATCCAACAGAAGCTGTCTACAAAAATTAGAGGTTAAATGCAAATTTCTGATCCTAAACTACAGAATGCCTTACAACAAACTAGAAGAATAGGGTGTTGTGGATTTTAACATGGTCCTGGTACAGAAGCAGTCTTCAGCCTTTAATGCTTTACACTTCCATTTCTTCAAAGACTAACTGAATATAGATAAACCTGCATGGAAAATTACTAAGCCTCAAGCCTCTAAGGTAATGTCCATTGAGAAGCAAGGGCACTAGAAACAGCAAGAACAAGATCAACCTTTCCAGACCTGTGCAACCTTCAATTGAAGGCTGCTGTAGCATTAAAGGAGACATGCAATTCCTCCAGTGCTCAGGTTTTTAGAATCCTGGCCAGAAGGAACAAAAAAAAAAAGACTTACCTGTAGAAACTGAATTCAAGCCATGCCTGGTGGGGATTGCAGAAGCCTCTGTTGCTCCACGCTTCATGTTTTGTTTATAGAAAAGTCCAAGTCTCTTCCCCAACACCAGATCTGTGAGCACAAACATGTTCCAGTGAAATCTCCACCTTATTCTGCAGTACAGCAACGATTAGGCAGAGGTTCTGTGAGGCCCCTCTTCACAACCACCAAGAAAGCAGCTGCAAATAAAGATCACACAGTTCATTAACAGAAAGGTGGCAGCAGCCACTCTTCCACTGCTGGAACCCATCCCGAGGCCCTGGGAAACAGGCAGAGCCAGCCACAGCAGGGCAGCTGAGAAGCAGATTGTGCCCAAGTCCCCAGAACAGCTGATGGCAGCACAGACTGGGCAGGGTATCCATGCAAGCAGCAGCCCCAAGGCCCAGCCAGGCTCTCCTGGGTGCACCCAGGCCAGGGCTGGGACAGCAGGAGCTCACCCACAGCAGCTCCATCCCCTCCCTCTGGCCAGTCCATCTGCAAGTTGAACATTTGTGCTCAGAGCCTCCACAGAGAAGTATCAATTCCAGGATGGCTCCTGCTAGGGAGGAGGAAAGGGCTGTTACTGAAGCTGCTCCTTTCAGAGTGCAAGAAAGATCTCCCTGTTTGTGAGGGAGCTCCCAGGGTGACCTCTGAGCACCACAAGGCTGATCTGCCCTGCTACAGGACACAGCTCTGCACTTAAAGCATACCTTAAGTAACCAGCCAGACACAATCTGCTGAATTTCTTTGAACTTTATTGGCACTTCAGGAAGAACAAGGTATGGATTTTAACAACTCCTCTGAATAGGAAAAACATGTCTTAGTCAAGGTTCTCTCTGCAGATAAGCACATGGACCCATTAATTACTCCACAACCTTAAGGAATTGATGTTTTATTATAATCCATTAAAACAACTGGTCAAAACCCTTCAACATCATAATTTACAGCAACAAAAAAATAAAACAAGAAAAAATAAGCCAGGCAACATGTGATAAAGTACTGCCCTCCCCCCACCCCCAAGAGGAGTAGTTATCCAATTAAACTGGAACATGAAGAGGAAGAACAATTCACTGTATTCTAACAAATAAAAAATGTGTCTACAAATCTCACCATAATACTGAAAGCTTCTTACATTAGTTTTCTTGCAAAATATCATCTTTATAATACAGTATACATTTCCAAGGGGAGGACCATAAACATATCCTCCATCCCTTGACTAATATTTTCTAATTGTGCATAGCTAGAAATATTGAAATCAAATATCATTAGATACCACTGGAATATAATACTGGTTAAAAAGAAGGCAGAGCTGAAACAACTACAAAGAGTTAGGTGGACTCACTGGCACAAGCCGTTCTATTCCTTTATTGGACCATGTGGAATTAGAACGTTTAAAAACCCATATAAACAGAAGTCATGCCAACATCAGAATACATGAGAGCTCAGCAGTGTTGTGTGACCCATCAAAGCAGAAAATTACTGGTTTATTATTTGAACACATATTCCAGGCACCATACATCAGCTTGTTAGGAAATTATTAAAATATTAGATAGGATTTTTTCTCCCCTCAAATGCATCGATAGTTGCCATGGACAGAGCAGAAGTGCTGAGAACCAGCTTTAAAGCACCAAAACAGAAGTTTAAAGGTTGTCTGTTCCCCAGTAATGAGACTCATGCAGAGCCAATGCCAATCACCTTCAGTACAGAAATATACAAATACATTCTGACAAATTTAACTCCAATCTTTCATTTGTGACTTTCATGGTACTGAGGCATATTTTTCTTGGCCAACAAAAAGCTTGCCATGTCATGTGCCCCCCAAAAGCACTCTGTGTCCAGGGGAGAGAAGGGGGCTCCCACATGACGCACCTGGAGGTTTAAGGGCATAGGTTGGCATGTTGCTTCTAACAGAAGTTGGCTGGTATTTGTATGAAACCCTACACAGATTGCATTGCTTTCAAAAAATAAAGTAACACAGAACTGGTGAGGTTGTTTCCAGCCACCCAAGGAATTCTTGGGGAAATACTGCAGTTTGTTAACACTATCATGAACGTTTCTTTTTTGGCACAGTCTCCCTTTGCCCTTTTTCATACAGCAGGGAGCTAAAAATGCTCCAGTTCTCCAATGTTTTCCTTCTATCACCATTACCAGTAACATCATACAAAAGGAGAATCAACAAAACTGAGCAGGTCACAAAATTTGGAATTATGCTAGGCAAGAAAATAAATCCCAGGCTAACCTAATGACTTCCTATAAGGACAAACTAATCCAAGGAGGGCAAAACAAAGGAGGACTTCACTTTAGTAGAACCCATTTTTAAGATGACTCTCCTGAAGGTTAACAGTTCCTTTTATGAGGGATCAAGGCAACATCCAATTCAACCCTGAGCATACATGGCTATTTCCTCCACAGAAACGGCAGGGAGGACTCTGGGTAGCTACAGCATGGGCAGCTTGGATGACAGGAGGTGATGCTTATTACAATACCTGGCACAAGCAGCTCTCAGGACCAGTCTCACAACCATTTGTATCCCATTTCTAAGAGAAAGCCTTCTGTTCTCAAAGCCACAAAAGGCCAAAGCATCCTTCTGGGGAAGGAAAAGCACTTGAGCCAGTGATGTGGCAGAGTGCTAGTGAGGATTAAGAAAGCAATTGGACAAGTGTCTCAGGATCCTCTCCCCTCAAATGCTGCTTAAAGCCAGGAAGACAGATGCAGTCTTGTACATGACCCAGATATGAGAGCAGTTTTTGGTCCCCAGCTGCTGATCACTTTTTTTGATTGCATCTAGTTTAAACTAAATGTATCTGAGCTACAGTAGATCTATACACAGTCATAAGGCACCAACAACTATGTGCTAAAAAAGGCCTCTTAAGGAAAAACCTGAAATCTTGTTCATGTAACTAGAAAAGTATCTGTTCAGCAAGGGAAAATACAGCTACAATAATTTTTAGTCTTTTACAATTCTACCTCCCACTTTAGGTTTTCAATGGCAAAACCAAAATGGAAGGCAGTGTACTCTAGCTATCTCTGCCTCACTGGTTACATTGAAGTCAGACAAATGATAGTGAACAAAGCCATTGACCAGAGACAAAACCTCTGGAAAGCAGGGAATTCGAGGCTTCAAACCACACTGCATCAGTGGAAATATTCCAAAGGCCTCCTCATGATTAGAAAATTCAAAGCTCCATCATTAAACAACAAAATGTAACACCAGCAGGAACACCACAGAATCTGTTTGGTCTGCTTATTTTTGTAGGACAAAAGCTTTGGTCTTTTAGAGAGAAAGTCCATATTTTACCTTCGATCCTTCTTCCTAAGCTCCCCTTTTTAACTACATGATTCAGACTCTGGGTTAAGTCACAAATTCAGACCCTGGCTACTAAGCTTAATCCTGAAGCTTGCACAGGTTAGTAGGAAGGCAGAGTGTCAGACTGTCAGCTCTTGGCTATCGAATGCAGTACAAGTATCTGCTGGTCTCCCCACACAATGGGAGAAGACAGCAACACAGCCACCTCAGTGGGCAAACCCAACACACTAAGACTTTACCCCAAGCCAAACAACTTCGGATTTGCCTTAATACACTTTTGCTTCCCCAAGCCACCCCAGGCAGACATTATTTACTATTCCTTCTTCTGTCACTTAACTCCAGCATTTGCCCAAAACTTGATAAATAAGACCATGGTCACTCTTCTGTAGTGGTTCCAGCATAGCACGATTATGAGTGATGATGGGAGAGGATGGGGAAGAGGGGAGAAGAGAGTGCAGGGCAGCAGGTGCAGGGGGAGTTTACATGGACTCGAACTCATCGATGCGCTGCTTGGTGTTCCCCTGCCGGATCTGGCGCAGGGTCTTGTACTTGTCTCGGCCCAGGCGCATGTTCTCAGCGTGGATCATGTCGTTGGCTGTCTTCTTGGTCTCATCCCGAGCGTTTGCCAGCTCTGAGGAAAGAGCCTTTGGAGGAGGAGAAACAGACAGCAGCAGGTTAGTACCAGAGCCTCAAAGCTGGACAAGATTTCCTGCTGATCCTCCTAAAGATCCGGTGTCTATATAGAGACAGGAAACAGACAAGCCCCGGTGTATTCCTCTGGGCAACCTGCTCTAGCTGACCTTGCTTGAGCAAGGAAGTGGGGTTAAATGATCTCATGGAGGCCCCTCCAACCTAAACAGATCTGTGATTTTGTGGAAGTTGTTCATGTTTCTCCCTAATATTTGAAGGTATAAAACATCAGGCAATCTGGCACCTATTTACCTTCATCTAGCACAGTTAAGAAAGGTTGTCTCCAATGCCTGTACTTTAAAAGATCAGCCATGTAGAGGGATCCCTGAAGACAGCAAGAATATCTTGCAGAATCTGAGGAATTAGTAGCTTTCCACCAGAAAAGAAACTTACTGCAGAAAATAAAATGCACCTCTACCCTTCTGTGTGTAATACCAAAATACAATGCAGAATGAGCAAAGCCTGGTGCAAGTCAGGCAGCACAACTAAATGCTTGGAATTGAACACCAGAACACTGGAGTTCCTCACAAGAAGATGATGCAGTAGTGCTGTCTCTGTGCTGAGCCCTAGTGGGTTACTCCAGGGTTTTGCAATGCAGAGTTTTGCAATGCAACCCAGACTTGACAGTTAGAGACAGCTGCTGGATAGGAATCAGACAAAGTTCTTCAATTCCTTGCAGCCAGAGCTATGAACAGCTGTCAGGTGGTTGGCAATACTCACAAACAGCACACTACATCTGACAGACACTACTTGTTGGCACTGCTTCAAAATACTTCACTGCTTCCAGTAAAATGGAATTCAAGTGCCAGGAGACCAGAGCTGCCTCTCTACTCAATGGCTAAGCAGCTATCTGGCAACATCATGATCATCTCCCTTCCCTGTGTCTCCCATCATTTTTTAAATAACAGCAATACCTTCCAGCTGCAAGAAACGTTGAGAAAAGCATAAGCAGCACCCCCACACACATTCTGCTGCCAGCTTCTTACCTTCAAGTGTTTCTGGACCCTCTCATTCTTCTCTGCCTCAGTGGTGCGCTCCTCCTCGCTGCGGTCCTTGATGGTGGCCTCTGACCTCAGCTCAGCACTGGCCTCTGCTGCATTCTCATCCTGCTCATCATCGTGCTCGTTCTCAGAGTGCATGGGCTCAGTGACATGAGGGGTGCTCATGGCAGTCTTCAACTCCTCTTTGGTCTTCTCTAGGTCCTCCTGCACCCTCTGTGCCTGCAGTAGGATATGCCACAGTGAGTCAGTCAGAATAATCCTGAGTGCACCAACGAGGATTCCTGTAACGAGCACCAAGTGGTGCTTCTGTGAGAAGTCTTCTGTGAGACTTCTCACAGAAGCACCACTTGGTGCTCGTTACAGGAAACCTTGCACCTCTGAAGGGGTGTATTCCAAAGCTACTCAGCTACCATCAATTGCAAAATTTTCTGCTGGATAACACTTCAGAGATTTGAAGAATCGTTACTGTTAATGGAAAATGGGCCACGGGTCTAATTAGTCAAAAATTGCTACATGGAGTTAGAATAAGTCACCAGTTCCATGGAGAAAACCAAAGCTGCATATTTACTATAGCCTCACACTTGCAAGAATTGAGTCTAGCATGGAATCTAGGGCAGTAGTTTAGGTTACAACCCAGAACAAACAGCAATTCCACAGAAAGGATTCCATTTGCTCAGATTCTGCTTTACCTTATACTGCCACTCCTGTGCCTCGCTCTCCTTCTTCTGCCTGGCCAGCTCCAGCTGTGTGATCCTAGCTGTGAGTTCTGCCATCTCAGCAGCCTGCAGAAGAAAGGTTTTTAGTGGAAACAAACCCCAAGGTACATCCTAAATCAAACATTTAGTTCAAGTCCTGAGTGAAAACACATCTTTTCAGTGAGAAGAAAGCCTTTCTGTTAACTTCAGTTCCACCAATACCTCCATGATGAAAGAGGAAAGGAAGCCAAAAAAATTTTGCATTTCATTGTGGGTTGGGGTTTTGTATGGTTGTTGAGTTGGTTCTTTTTCCTTCTCCCCAAAGCAACGCTTTATCATTATCACATACAAAAAAAAGGCATACATTTGTATTTATGCATAATTTCCATATACTTGAGGATAAAAATTAAAGAACCTGTGTATATAGTGCTTCCTCACTATATTCATAGCCTGGTTTGCTTCAAAAACTTCTTCTTTCACTATTTTCCCTACTTGATTTTCAGTTCACCAACTTACCAACTGTTCCTGGGTCTTTTGTTGATCATGGGATGCTCTCAATAGGGCCTCCTTGGCCTCTTCTGCTTCCCTACGTTCCTTAGCCAGTTTCTCTGCTTCCTCCTGAGCTCGTTTCCTCTCCTGTTCCAGCTCCAGAGCTCTGCGGGTCTGTTCTTCCAATTCTGACAATAGGGGAGCACATTTCAAGTCAGATCAAGTAAACAATGGCAGTAGAAGAGGAAAGTCTGTCTGGATAAGGGTTTTCCTTCAGAGGGACAGGTAAAGGATGGATGCAAGCAACTGTTCCCTGTTCTTTCCTTTACATTTAACCTGAAGCTGTAAGACTAAAAGACTTCAGTCTAAAAGTCAGGCCCACCCCCAATGGATTTGTGGGGAAGCACTCATCCTAAAATTACATACCTAAGGGTAGAGAAGCATTCAATATTTTGTATGGGCAACACCACACTAACTCTGAGCAATTAGACAGTAAATCACCACAGCAATGGCTGGTGTGACCCCTGCTACACTGACTCTTTCCTCTACAGATATGCTGGGATAAAGCTTCCAGTCAGCACAGGAACAATGGCAAGGTACTTCTGCTGCCAAGAGAGACATCTTGGCTGTTACCTATTTCGTTAAAGCATATATTTTTTCAGCAACTGCATATTGATTTACATTCAGCTTCAGGAGGCTAAACCAGGGCCCTAACACCAGTTAGCACACAACACTGGAGAGACAAATTACTCAGAGATGCTCATAGCTTTACTATTTGAACCCTTCTCACTCAGACTATTCATCATCAAAGGAAACACTAAAAGATTTCCTATTACCTTGCTGAGCTTTCTTGGTTTGCTCCTCAATTTGCTTGAGTCTCTCCATCAGCTCCTCCTTCTCACGCTCAATCTTCTCCTTCTCCTTTTCTGCCAACTCCCTCTTCTTCTTCTCATTCTCCAGCAGGGCTCTGATGGAAGGAAGTCACAATGTAATTTCAAACCAACTTGGAGCACTTCCTAGTAAACACACAAAAAGAGCACACACAAGATGTGCCCTACAGCACTCAGATAATGAGCTTTACTCCCTTTATAGAAGTGCAAAAATATAAAGCTCTGCTGGCATTCATCTCAATGACAAGTTCACAAGTCCAAAAAAGTAATGGGAAGTCACATTTGTGGTGAGTACCATTACTATCAACCCATCAGACCTACTGAAGCAGAAACAACCTGCTTTACTTTTGGCTCAAGCAGATTAAGGTGCTGCCAGCCATTTATCTAGCATATGATGCTACTCAAGCAGTAATTAGTCACACCCAGGCTACTCAGAGCCCAACCAACCTCTCCATCTGTTTCTGGTGTTTCTCTTCCCGAGCCTGTGCCTTCATCTGCTGCACCTCGATGGTGTCTGGTTTACGTCTGCGCATGTAGAGCTCGTGGTTCCCCATGCAAAGTGCCAGGATCCGTTTGTTAATCCGTAACCGAGGGGCATAGAATACAAAGTCCTTGGGACAAGGAAAAGGCAGCATTACATTTGTTCTTTCAGCATAAGAAGCCCCTTGTGTATGCACTATGCTCCTAAGACCCCAAGCATTTTAGAGTTGCCAGCCAGCTTTTCTTAATAACATCTAATTCACTGGTGGTGGCAGTTGGACACTTATTTCTGAAATGCATTTCAACCTGACAAGCACACCCAGGGCAGGAGCACCCAATGTGTCATTCCAGTGCCCTGGGTTTCACTGTAGCACACCCCTAGCACCAAGCACACAGCATCTTGCATCACCACTTCATTACAAACACCAGCAGGGCTGCTTTACCAGGCACACCAAGTCCCTGGCTTCTCCCACCTTCCTTCCCACTTCAATAATCTGTATAATAACCTGGCCAGCCACTTAGGATGTAATGTCTTGGCTTATGCCAGAGGGGGTGTTAAATGTTACAATGAATGGATAAATAACTTTGTTCTGTTCAAAAGGAGCAACAGGGAAATGCTTTCAAGCAGCAATGAAACAAGAATGACCAGAAGAACAGAAGGTACTGGCTAGCACTAGAAATTATTAGGCCTTAAAGATTAAAGCAATTACATTCAATATAAATTTGCGAGGAAAAAAATTCCAGCCTACCCTACAAAATGACTTAAAGCTTTTGCTTTAAGTAAGGTGAAACCTGCAAAAGATCATCCCACACACTGTTAAAGACAACAGGTTGCAAAGGAAGCATCCACAGTAAACAGAGATCCCTCAGATCCCTAACTGTATTATCAGAGATTCTGAACAGTCTTAGGAGAATCAGAAACCCTAAGCAAAGAGCTACTCCCTGCCACTGATGTTAAAAGTTTAAGCTTATACTAAATTTCTACCTTCTTAGCCAGAAAAAAAAAACTGGCTAAGAAAAAAAAAAATAACTATCACTTGACTGCCCTGAACAGGTTTCCCTGCTTACATCAACATTCATGCTATCGATGAAAAGATTCTGTGCAGAAAACCCCAAAAAGCCCCCAAAACCAAACCCACAGAAATCATTCAGCTAAGAAGTTGAAATTTTAATAGCTTAATATGAATCTTGCTTCTTACTGGTGCTTTCTTGTCAATAGGCTTAATAACAAATTTCTTGTCATTGAATGAGATATTTCTGATCTCACTCCAGGGAAATCCAATTTTCGGTGTTAGCCTGTAAAAATGGGAAGCAAAAAGAAATGAGAGAGCCAAAAGTCATTTCAAATTCTTGACTTAGAATATAAAGCTCAAAATTATACCAAATCCACCCTCATATTTAAGTGCCCTTATGGTAGTTGAAATCAGCAGACAAAATTAGTCACACAGATGAAATATAAGAAGCAGTTTTTCAATCCCACTTTTTTTTTTTTTTGTCTTTTAAATGAAAATCAGAACTGGAGAATGCATCTATAGCAGGAAGACTAGGGATAAAGTGAAACTATCTTGAAAAGATTTGCCCATTTCTTGTACTTGCTGGTCCAAAGAATCACATTTCATGGATTATTCTGGCAATGTCAAAAACACAGCCAAGAATGATACAGAAATGGTGGAGTTTAGTTTAGTTAAAAATTTGAATTCCAGGAGAGATTGATTTTACATGACTTTATATTAGAAAGGAGCTGAAGGCAATAATGAAGAGAGAGTGGTTTATTACCTATCATTCTGCTCATAAATGTTGAGTCCAAGAGCATCTACACCTAGCCAGAGCTCAGAGCCTTTCTTGTTCTTAATGCTGAAGTAGTTCACACCATACATTTCCAGATCCTGTGCAATTTTCAGGTACTCCAAGACTGCATCTTCTCTGCAGCATGTAAAAAGAAAACATTCTCTTTTGAGTCTTTAAGCAGTTTGAGCAAGAAGGTTCTAACTTCCCATGTGGACAGAGCAGCAACAAGCTGGCAAGGGTTCTAAGCATCACTCTAGTAGATAATTATAAACTCGGCAAAATCAGTCAGGTTTTACTAAGAACAGCCAGCTGAAATGGACCAGCAGAGGCATGTAAACCTAGTTACTCTGAGCAAAATAACCTGAAGAATGCTAACTTATCCTGAAGCAAGTCACAGATTTTTTTTTAATGTATTTGTACATTACACATTGACACTACTTTAAATACAGCAGTTTCACAGTGCATTGGTTACCTAATCATTCCTCGATGTTCCTCATGCCACACCTGGATCCTCTCCTCCCACTGGTCCTTGTTAAGTTTGTGCTGCTCCAAAACCCTAGAAAGAGTATACATGGAATGTTTCAAACCAAGCACTACATATATGCACACACACAACCACATCACTCTATAATAATGCTTCATTAAATACTCCATTGGCATCAGAGTTCCCCCACAAAAATATTCCAAGAAATACAGCTTCATTAAAAAGCTAGATAGAGACAATGGTCAGTATTCAGACTTCTAATAAATGACAAATTTTATTCAGTTTCTTCTTCTTGTAGTGTATTTTGTTTTGGAGCTTCTCTCACTACTTCTGATTAGAGTTTCAGAGTAGCAATAGGAAATTTAAGGTTAAAGCACTTAATTAATTGAATGCTAATCTAAATACTCAAAGTGGCACAAGGCTATATTTTATTCTGAGCATTGCAATCAAAACACCCCCTACATTTAAAAAAAAAAAAATTAAAAATCACAAACCCTTTAAGAAAGAGAATGGCTAAGACTATGCAGGTTCACTTGCCTTTGTGGGAGCAGTTTGTCACTAGCAAGGTAGCCAGACTTGTGCACATCTTTGTTGAAGTCTCCGTATTTGGACTGGACGGCGTAGGAAGCCAGCAGCACAGCTGTTTCTGGGGGACAGTAAATGTCATCGTTCAGAATCGCCTCCTTCACTTGCAGGAAGAACAGGCGCTGTGTGATGTCCTGGATCAGCTCTTCTGCCACATCTTCTGGGTAGAACTTGGCACGGAATTTGAAAAGCAGGGGGTTTTCTTTACGTACATCCTGTGCGGTTACCTGCAACAGAGTTAGCAGATTTTATAGCCTATATACATGTGAAAGGGAGCAGTTTACAAACAGGAAGACAAGCATGCACTAGAAAAAAAAATTCTCCTTCCCAATGTAGAAAAGAGTGCAGGAAAGCAAGAATTTTCAATTACTTACTGTTAAATACCTCATCACTTCTCCCCACGGGACTTACAGAAGCCAGTACTTATGACCAGTGGTAGCTAAGTTACTTCCCAGGTTTCTCCCCAACCAAGATGCTCACTTGAGCACAACATCAGCATTTTACCAGGAAGAGTAACAAATCTGGCCTGTTTAACAGAGCTAGATGCAGGACAAGGTCAGACACCACAACTCCTCATACCCTGGGGAGGGAGTGTGTGGACACCACAGCACCAACTCACTGAGGTTGCAGTACTTGAGGTGCATGGGTAGGGAAGAACAGATCCCTGACAGAAGTATGGAGACTGAATTTACCCCTGCACTCTCAGAAGGGAACAAGGACAAGCAAAATCTTGGAGCAAACATACCTTTTTGTTCAATTTTAGCCATGTTGAGAAACCCTTGGTGTCTTGATACTGAAGTCCAAAAAACCAGACCTCTCGCAAACCAATTGTCTTGACAACCTGAAAGAAAGGTGATTATTAGCAAGATCCCCAGATGGACTGAACTTGTCCATTAATGGCTGAGAACATGTTAGAGGTAAGTTCAGACAGTGCCCTGACCACCTGCTTCTCCTGCTGCAGTGCACAGAAAGATGACTGGGCATCTAAGAGGTCTTAAGTGGATGGGTATGATATTATTTTTTCTCCTTCAGCTCTTTAAGGCTTGTTGCTATTTATAAACAACGGCTGGGACATTATTTTTCTTCAGCTACTTATAAGCCAACATGTACAGCCAAAACACAATGCAGCAGCTCTGACAGGTCTAGTAACTTCCAGGAATGAGGAACACAGCTCCATTTTCAGGTATATCCCACACTTATCATGCAAATGTACTATTCCTGGGCAAGTCATGTGCTACTTTAAGATTTGTTTCTACTCCACTCATAGCTATAGACAGGCCTTTCATGCAGCTCTTTACTGAGCAGCACCATTCAGAGGAAGTGCAGAGGCTAAACCCATATGCTATCCCCTGTGTCAGCACAAAGCCACCACAGGCCACTCACAGACATGAACTACACCACTCTGTGAGCTCTCTCTGTAGTTACTTCCCAAGCACACCAGGCATGTAAATAGGAATTTAAAAGGCTTTACAGACATGTTGTGACAAGAGAGAAGAGCTTCATGGTGGGGCAGCAAGACTACTGCAGTACAGGGCCACTGTTGGTTAAAAAGAGGGGGAAGATTCTCCAAAGCCTGATTGCTATCAAGACATCCCCCTTTGTGCCCTGAAAAGCCTGGGACATGCCACAGGGTGCAGCAAGGGGCTAACATTGGTGCAGAGACTGACTTGCCCTGTGAAAACCAGCTACCAGATCAGTTAATATAATTTTGTACTGCCCAAAGGTGCACTCTGTTCCCTTCTGATGTTGGATACAACACTAAAGACATAGGTTCCCCACAAACACACCACTAATTAGATTGTTTAGGGCTTGGATCAGACATTTTATCTGGCCTTTCCAAAGAGCATTAGGGCCTTTGTTCCTTTCAGAAAAACCAAATGCAGTTTTCAGCAGAGGCGTGCCACTGGTGGCACACACATAGACAAAACCTACACTAGGGCATGTAGTCCATGTACATCATCCCACTGGGGTACCTGAAATTATTCAGCCTGTCCTTGCTTGAACATGAACAGAAGAGCTAGGCTAGAGCTCCTGCAGATTCAGGGGGATGCAAATCACTTGTGCATCACACAGCTGATGAGGCTTTTGGAGAAGAAGCAGAGTTTGCTATATACATGAAATTTTGGTCACTGCAATATAGGAAAGATATTAATCTCTAATATTAAAATATTAGAGAGGGTCTAAAGGGGGCAATGAAGATGAAGGGCTCTGAGGGGAAGCTGTATGAGGAGCAGCTGAGGGCACTTGGTCCATTCAGCCTGGAGAAGACTGGGGGGAGACCTCATCACACTCTACAACTTCCTCATGAGGGGAAGAGGAGGGGCAGGCACTGATCACTTCCCTGTGGTGACCAGTGACCAAACCCAGGGGAATGGCCTGAAATTGTCAACCTGATTAGGGTGGATACCAGAAAAAAAGATTCTTCACCCAGAAGGTGGTTGTGGGGCTCCCCAGGGAAGTGGTCACAGCACCAAGCTTGACAGTTTAAGAAGCATTTGGACAATGCTGTCAGGCACATGGTGTGATTCTTGAGGATGGTCCTGTGCAGGGCCAAGAGCTGGACTCAGTGATCCTTGTGGGTCCCTTCCAAGCCAGCATATTCTGTGATTCTGTGATTGGAAGCAGATGGTTCAAGGAGGGGAAGAAAGGCTGTCCTAGAGCTCTGTTCTTGGAACCATTAACATATGAATGGGATGGAAGCTCCTCACTCGACTGCATGGGTCTGCTTTCCTCTCTTCCACTTGACAGCAGCTTATGCCTGGGAATTGAACAGGCTGGGCTGCCAGCAAGGAGCTGAAAGGCTCCACACTGTGGTCCCACACAAAAGGACTTTTATTCCACAGCAGAAGTCTGCACAGCAATGGCAGAGGCAAGAACGAGCTGGGGGCAGAAAGAGGGGACACAGCACAGCACTCACCATCACAGTCCCAAGCTGCCACTGAACTAAGGCAGGGAGGACAGTCCTCCTCCCTCCTCAGCTTTAGCAGGCTATTTAGTTCCATTTAGCAAGGAGAAAAGCATGAAGAAGAAACAGCTTTCTACAGCTGCAAAGAATCTGGCTGGCAGCAGCATAATTATGTCTGGGGGTGTACAGCATTCAGAGCCCTAATGAACTGTGAGATGTTCCAAAAAGCAAACAGCTACTGGCAGTGGCCAGGGATGGAAAAAGGCTGGCACAAAGGATGGGAGAATAGACAGTCTGTTTAACACAGACCACAATACTTAAATACCTAAAATTTACACTCTCATCCATATGGAGAGCAGCATCTTTTCTTCATTCCAGGGGGAGCATTAAGTCAGTCCCTGGGTCTTGTTTAGCCTGCTGGGTAAAGCTCAGTTACAATGGGCAACAGATTGGATGGAGCCTTAAAATCCAGCTGTCCCATGGTACCTTGACCAGCTACTACAAAACTTTAATTGAGTACTACTTTTAGCTTAGAATTCTATTCAGTAAGCCATACTGACATAGGGGAAAAGGTGCCTTTCTGGTGACTCACTTCATCCTCTGCAGAAAGTCTAAACACACATTAGTAGGGTAAGTTTTTTAGTTATGTTCAGAGAAGAAACAGAAGACCTTTCAGAGAGCCTTTTCTCTCATTCCTTCTTACTCCATGTTTTCTAGGTCTGCATGACAATTCCTGTCCTTCCCTCAGCACTCACTCAGCTCCCTCTGAACTGTGTTCCTACAGTTGGGTGCTGCTCCACAGCAGAAGAGGGAGCCACAAGCAGCCTCTTAAATGTACATTTTAGCATCAAGATGATGACTGAAATTGGCTGTCATTCTCAGCCCAGGAAACACAACACCACACTGGCAAACAAGTACAGATTCTGATGAAAGCACTATTTACATACAGGCAAGAGCAAAGCATGCAAGCAGAGGAAAAGGCGGAGCACTTGGATCATGCTCCTGCATCAAAGGCCAAATATCTCAGGCTATATCATGGGACAAATTCCTTGAATGGGCCCTAGTTAAAGATGAGGTAGGTCTCTCTCCCTCT
Source organism: Ammospiza caudacuta (assembly GCF_027887145.1). Lineage (NCBI taxonomy): Eukaryota > Metazoa > Chordata > Aves > Passeriformes > Passerellidae > Ammospiza > Ammospiza caudacuta. The sequence continues at coordinate 13,783,399 of NC_080606.1, read as the reverse complement.
CTATGACAGGCATGTCAAGGATATCTGAGAGAAAACTGCCAGCTAAACTTATTGCTGGAGCAGCTCTGAACTGGTGCCACACCTGCAGTTTCATATGCCAGTCAAAAACAGCTTAGAATGGGGTCTTCCAGGTACCCTAACTTAGTACCCAGGTTAGGCTCCATTTACAGCCACAAATATTCAACTGTTCCCCCTCCATTTAGCTGGTGGATGTACTTTAGTTTTCCCTTCCAAAGTGCTAAAATGCCAGAGTGCTAAACTACAGGATCTTTGAGTTTTTGTGCTTACTACAGTTTGCCATTGACATCTTTAGCAACAAGCAGTCCATTTTTGGTTGGAACTACTGCTTTTCTAAAAGTCAGAAAGTTTCCACATGCTCCTGTGAAATTTGAGACACATTTTCATACTGCTCAACCACAAACCTTCAGCACAGGGACAAGAGTTCTGGGGTTTGCTGGGGCAACCAGCCACCATCCTGAGACTTGCTGCTTTCTGCCATGAAACTACCTTAGTGAGTTTTGGTTTTAGTGCTTTCACCTAATGGATCAGGTGTTCCAGAAGAGCCATTTCATATGTGTTTAAACACTACTAGGTAGGACCTAGTAGTAGCTAAAGTAGCTAAAGATTTCTTACATTCTCCCTCCTCAAAAAGCTTCGTTTGCAGGCCATGAGACGCCAACCATTTTTATTTCAAACACAGCTCAACTCAGATGAAGTCACTCAAAATTCAAGAGGGGTTTGATCAGCCTGTGCTGTACACTTAAGCAAACATGAAAGAAGTCATGACAAATTGGTACTCTACAAAACCAAACTGGTTTTCTACAAAACCACTAAATTCACTGCAGCAGGTAAACAAGGAGGAAGCTGCTAAGCATTACCAATGTTTCAAGCTGCACAACAGCTTGATGGCCATGGAGATAGAAAAGCAAGGCAAGACAAGCCAGGGCACACAACATCAGAATCTCAAGAGATCTGGCTCTTAATGAAATCTGAAAAAGCCTTAAGAATTAAAAAGAAAATGCATAAGACTTAATGCTGAACATAAAACACAGCATTAGGGACCAGGTTTAAAGTGTGCAGAGAGATGCTTATTGTTATCATTTTAACCCATAGATAAGTGCACATTTCTATTACAAGCTTAGTTTTGGCCCCAAAAGCTTACAATAATGAGGAAAAGCATCTTTGGAAGGTTAACCACATGTTTTTAAAGTTTGAAGTGATAGCTACTGAAGTTTCTCATGTGACATTTTCTTTAACCTGTGACTTGTCTTCATGGCTCTTAATGGGACAGAAATCACCTTTAAGGAGATTGGATGCTCAGTGATTCAAACTACCCAGAAAAGGGAGGGGTTTTTAATGCTTTTTTTTTTTTTTAATCCAAAAAAAGGAAGTTTGAGGGGCAAAAGATTGAAGAGACAATTTCAAACCCATCCACAGCAACAAATAACTAAGAATTTTCACCAGACAACAGATTAATCTTTGCTGTGTAGAAGACACAATGCAAAGCACTGCTGTGGTTTACTGGCTGCTCTCTAAACCAATACAGAAAAGGGTCAAAGGAGGAAAATAAGCAGCTATCACTGCTGCAGTGCCTGTGCTCTCCATCCCTAGGAAAGCAACATTTCAAGGTACCTGGGAAGTGATAAAGCCTATGTGATAAGCAGCACCTCTGACATGCAGAGCCCATCCTTGAGCTACTCTTTTAATCCATCACTGGAAGCTGAGGAATGGGAGCAAAGTTACAGTTCTTGCTAGTAAGTAAATGCTGGAGTAAATGCTGGAGTTCAGCAACTGATGTTAAAAGGTACAGCAGCAAAACTGCAGCAGACAGATAGTACAATCCTGTCTCACTTAATCCAAGTTTTGTCCTTTCACACAAGCCTAAGATATTCAAGCTAAAGCTGTACATTTACAAGATTAGGGAATAGGAAGAGCTCTAGAATACATCATGATGTTACTCCACATGTTTATCAGTTCAGTAATATTTCTACAGGCAGCTACTTCGGGGCAGAAACCACTTCCTACATAGCAGTGAGGTATCTGCAGTGTTCTGTCACTACAAAAATTCACTTTGAAATTTAACCAAACAGGAAAGAGGAAGACAGGAACATTTCTACCTCATGCCCATTCACATATTATTACTACAGAACTTTAGACTCAAATGCTTTTTCCCTCATTAAGCTAAAACCTAGCTACAAGCTTTCCGAAATTTTCTGAATTCTATTCAGAGTGGGCCAGAATCATGTGTGGCATAATGAATATATTTATCTACTTTTACACACAACAGGTGAAAATAAATACTGCCTAAATGTTACTGAGCAAAGGCAGCAGATTGCATTGAAGTAGCCATGCAGCTAAAAAGCTTGGTAATGCTTAGCAGCTTCCTTCTTGCTTAACTCAGAACTGACAGTTCAAAGTGAAAGGGCACCTCAGGGCAAAAAGATGCTGGGTATCTTAAAATTTTCTGTACAAGAGTCAAAAATCAAGTTTCACACCAGAAGTCAATGTCCTACAACAGCAAAACCATATATCTACTTTGTAGAGGAGCTCTGCCTTCCCTCAAAAAAGCACTGATGAAAGCAGATCTTTTTTCAGAACCAGCATCATGCAGAAAACACTAGATTATCAAGTCCAGGGGCCCAGCATGGCTTAAGGGAGCTAGAAAATAAACAGGAGTAACTTTGTTGTCACACACCCCATCATGGTCTATCTAACCTAAGGATAGAAACTGAGGCAGAGTGAACAATGTCCAGCCAGAGAGCAGCCACAGTGTCAGCAGGGACAGCAGCCCTGGGCTCTCCCTTTACAGGAACCAATACACAAAAACTGCTCAGTCATGTGAAAAATACTGGATATGCAACAGCTGACAATACATTTAAAGGCCCATCCCTTTCCTACATGGAGCAAGTTTTATGTCAATCAGACCTTTTAGAAATAACAAATGTTTAAAACTAGCTTCAGACACTTTTTTTCCCTCCCTCATTTTCAGCTTCACCTACAATCCAATTTAGGTGAAGTAAGCATTGCCTCAACTTAGAAACTCAGTTCTGCAACAGCATTTGTTTTCTCCCTTGGCAAAGTGTTTACTGTGGAAAAAGCAAAACAAAATTCTGTTTAGACAGGTGCTGTGTGAAATGCACTGAAGGGAGGAAAACGTGCAGCTGTCCAAGAGCATGACAAAGGAGTGAAATCAATTACTAGACCCGAAGAACTGCTATATTGGAAACATGGCTGGATGCTTCTCAGAGACAAACTGATGAAGCCCGAGTCTGCCACCAATGTCAGTGTGCAGCAGAAATCACAGGTGACCTAAAGCTGACTGAAAATACCATGTGTAGATTAAAAATATTACTGATGTGAGTAGTATTGTTTCTCAGCACTTGGTGCTTTGCTTGGATAATAGCAGAAGCCAGATATTGAAAAATAATCAAGGGAAGCATCCACATGAAGAACACCACCTTAAAAAAATTTTAAAACCAAAAAATCCCAAAAAAACAGTTCATTTTTTAAATGAGCCTGGGGACATGTCACCTCAGCTTCATTAGCAAACACTCTCATGCACTAACTGTGACAGAGTTCCATGTTGCACAGATGGATTCTGGATAGAATTTGGCTTTCACTTTTATAAATCCAAACCTGTCAGATCTGAGACCACACAGGGCTAAAATATGCAGGAGCTACTACATAGTAAGACACAGACAGCTGAGAACTACACTGCAATTCAGAACTTTTCCAAAAGCCTTTTTCCATTATGAAAGGATGCTCTTTCACTAAAGCTTTGGATCTCCCTACATTTCAGGGCTGGGCTGCAAAGAGCAGTATATCATCTAGTGCTGAATCATCCAGCTGAGTACAAGAGAAAACAGTAGTTTGTGGTTAAAGATCTAAAAAAATATATAAAAATTTAAATTATATTTGCTGGCCCCAAATGAAATATCTGACTTCAATGGGTGAATCAGCCCTTAATTTTCTCTCTTCCTTATGATAGGTACTATGTAGAGCTGACCCCAGAATGCTCAGCTCTAATGAACCACACCCAAATCTGACCTATCTGGTCTGGCAGTTCCCTCCTCTTGTCATTACTCCAAGATTCAATTTGCATATCTTTGAGCTATGAATTTACTGTTCCCATTTCTCTCCAAGGAGCAAATCCATGGCCAATTACAGCAGATAAACACTGCTGTGGAGTCTGACAAAGTTTCACTCTCTGCAGCTGATAATGCCTGTCTTCTGCTGCTCCAGCTCTGGGCTGCACACACCTCCCTGCTTCTGCCAGAGCAGCAGGAAATTTCCCTGCCCAGTGAAAGCTGGGAAGGGTTGATGCACATGCAGACAGCCCAATCAAGTGTGGTACAACCACCACTGCTCCCAAGGTTTCCCTCAGGGCCTGGTGGGAGTACAGAACATCACTTTACCTGCACTTAAAGGCCACAACAGCATTTGAAACCCAGCTGAGCCTCTCCTGGTTTAGAGACCAACTACCCTTTGGAATCAATTACACAATGCTTGCAGGTAAGTCAACCAAAACCAGCTTACTGGGTCCCCCACAAGACTTTTCTTACAAACTACGACTGCAGATACCTAGTGCTTTCCAATTACTATTATTCTGAGCCATAACACCAATTCAGTTCACTAGAAGTAATAGCTCCTAACACAGTCTTGGAGATTACAAAATGCAGTAGTTTTGGAAAAAAGTAGAATTTCCTACTGTGCTGAGTTCTCTTGAAGCTATTACATATAGTGACACTCAGTCTTTGAAGTCCTTCAGAAATTATTTGCTGTTGCCTCAATAAAATTGCAATGTCTTTATCAACTTTATATCTTCTGCAGCTCCATCTCTTACCTGATCAAAGAGTTGCTTCCCTGTGGTGTTGGGCTGGATGGCAAACTCCAGCTCAGCATCCATGGTGGTAACACGCACACTGATCTGGAAGATAAAAATGCATCATTACCAAACATGCTCTACCCAAAAATGAAAACAAAGACATGCCCAGGAGCAGGATGCAGCTCTCAAGCTTCCAGGGACTTCACTGCCAGCAGGCACAAAGCCACCTCCTCTGCCAGCATGGCATTCACAGCTTTCCTGTAGAATATAACCTTCCTGTTTTGCAGTGTTTTTGTCCTCTGTGGTCAAACATTCACATGTACTGACACACATGAGAGCCATTTACATCTTACAAAGTTTAATTTCCAGAGTAGAACACTCTGGTGTCTTTCACAAAAGCAGAGATGTTCCAAAACTTGGTGCACACAAGAAGACATCCAACCCTTTTGTTTGAATCAAGGAAGTTATTCCAGAAGCATTAACAATTCAGTCTGCCACAGAAGGCTGGTCAATAACAATACACTTCCAGTTGTTGTGAGTATTTGGAGAAGTTAAAGGCACAATCCCTGACATGCTCCAGGGGCTGTGGGTGTGAAGCAGACAGGACGCAAGGATGCCCTCACAGGCTGAGTGATGAACACGAGAACAATTCCCATAGCAGTAGAGCTGCCAGTGCTGCTTTCCAATTCTTTCAGGGGGATGAAAGACTTCTAAAAACTGCAGAAATTGATTAGGTCTTTTTAAAATTGTAACCAAGATTTCATTACTATACTAGCCTTAGATGCAAGATCATCAATGTTCTTCCAGAAGAAATATTACATGATGCACTATTTTGACAGGAATGTCTCACCATCACATTTTCACTGGTGGCATGAAAGTGGCAAGGAACTGCAGCAAGGGAGTTCACAGCTTCATCCCACAGAAGCAGGAAGACACACACACACATTTTTCACTTCTCATGAAGCCAGTTAAACAGCAGAGGCGTTTCAGGTCAAATGCTAGTGTAAAACACTGCTGATCCCATTCAAAACTCCTGATAATTACTGGGAAACATGATTTAGATGCTTGGGGCTAGACAGAAACTGTCCTGGCCTGAAAATAGATGCCTTAATTTTAGGCCAGGGAAAGTGAGGTCTGTGAGTACACCAAGCTGCCTGAGAATCCAATTCTACTTGCATGCCTATCAACTGAAAAGGGTAAAGATATTTCACAATTTTTGAGCACAAGCTGTACATATTAAAACAGCTTTATTTAAAATATTTTTCCATCAAAGCAAAGATTCAAGGCTTGAAATTGTTCAGACAAGATACTCACAATGCACCAAACCCCAGCACACAGGCCTTGCATTAACAATTCTCTCTCTTGCTAAGTCATTTACCTCAGATCAACAAATCCTAATTTTTTTGCTCTTCAGGGCAATCAATACTATTAGTACACTCCACCAGGCTTCCAGTGGTGAAGGGTAGAGGGAATTACATTGTGAAGAGCTTTGAGAGCCACTCCAAGTCATATTTGGACTATAAGCTAACTACATGACACAGGAGACCAAAAAAGCAAGAGTAAGCAGAGAAATATTCAAAGAACCACATAATACCTATATGATCACAGGCAGTTCTGATTCCTGTATTTCTACCAAAAATATGTACAGATTTCACATCTTGTTTACTAAGAAACTAGACTGCAAGAGAACTAGGACCAGGGTTTTTTCCCCAATAAGCAAGAAATGTTCTGCTAGTTAATCTAGGTAAGCACCAAAAGAGACCAGTAACTATAACAAATACTTTTTGAGGTTTCCCAGAAAGCCTGCTTCAGACTAGGCAGACCACTATTTTGTACTTGATATCTGCTTGAGATAAACCTAAAGGTTTTCTTGTTTTAAGTTAAGCTAAAAATTCTGTAAGGTTAAAGGTAGGATTAGCACAGCTAAGCTGAAGTACACATAAATTGAAGTTCTGGCTGTTTCATGCAAAAGGAATGTTATTTAGACATTACTAGAACAAAGATATCATGAACAAGTATATCAGGAGCAAGTTGGTTTTGAAGCCCTCTAAACCTTGTGACAGAATGTCAAACTAAGGCAAAACCATCCCACAGAAGTAGCAAGGAAAGCACAAATGGCTTAAACTCCTAAGAAAGAGGTTGTTTTTTTTTTAATTAGCAGCTTTCAATAGCATGCAGATGCCTTAAATTCTCTTAGTGTACACCTTCCCAAAATTATTCTCTTTGAATCCTGGGCCTTGACAATGGGCTAATTTCATGGTGTTTTGGTGAAACAAGAATTTGGCCACTTCTAAGAAGGGCTGAATGCTCCCCAAAACAGCTTTGCTGCTTACACTTGGAAACAGATTTCTGCTTCTCTCCTCTGTAAGCCTGATTCACCCAGCACAGCCACCAGTGAGTGCAAAGCTGTCCATAAGCTACATTCAGGTATAAGGGTTACATTAAATGAGCCATTAAGTTACCCCTTACATTTTGTTAGCTTTGAAGTGTTTCCTGTTCACCTAAAGCATGAATGTATCAGCTACCACGAAAGAAAAGAGTCTCTGCTCCACTGTTTATGGACAAAGCACAGTAGCTACTCTTATCTGATATCATGTGCATAGGTGATTAAGGACCAAATATCTGAGCACCAGAAAACTGAACTGAAACATCTGTGTGCCTAAATAGCTCTTAAGAGTTATTTAGAACAAATCACACCTCCACATTTTAAACAAAGCTGCTTCAGTAACTCCATAATTCATGCAGAATACTTATTAAAACTCACATCTTTGTTAGCACAGTAAAATAAGGTCCCATGCTGGAACCAGCAAAATTCCTTCACTGTCAGTCACTTATATGCCATTAAACTATCTGACCCAATATTATCCTTCAATTAGCACACTCAATAGGGAGATTTACACATTTCCCCCCACCACCTCCAGCAGTCCCCTGTGCCCAGGATGAGTAACAACCCAAAGTCTTGAATGGGGCTGCACTTGCAGCTTCAGGCTGATCTAAGAGAGCAGAAGCTGAGATAGCACAGGAAGCAGGCTCGTGTTTTGCAGAACCACACCCTGGTAGTGCCGTTTCCCCAGGCTGAGCAGGGTTTAACACGTTCAGCAGCACTCTGCTGCGAGCTGTCAGCACAACGAGCTGGGGGCACAGCACATCCTGGGCTGTGCCACTGACATTTTAACCATTAGTTACTTTGAACCATCAGTGGTAATTTAATACTTGGCTGAGAAGCTAGTTTGCTGTAAAATTGAGCTTTGTTAAGGCTCATTGGTGTGAAAACAACACACAAAGACATTTTTTCCCCATACCCTACCAAGCTAGAGTGGTTTTGTTTTTCCAGTTCACAACAAGTGGCTCAGAGGGAGGTTTCTACCGTTTCAGGTGGTGGGAGGCACTGAATTAATGCACTCTGCCTGCAGCTCAAACCAGCTACAAGAAGAGATCTGCAGACTGCTATAATGTCTACCAGACAAGTACGTGCCAGGCACTGCATGTTTACCTTCTTCCTCTTCATTCACTTTAAGTCTCACTTTAGGTAAAACCACTTTACTAAGGTATTCATAGCTGAGTACTGACCAACACAAATGTTACACATAGGAATAAAAATGCTATAGCAAAACAGAGCAACACTATGCAGTCCCATCAAAATTTAGATTAATTAGCTTCGTTCCTTGAGAGTGACTCTGCCAAAAAGCACTTTTAAACCATCTAATTAGTTTGCTACCAGGGATTATTCTAAGAAAAGCCTCAAGATTCATCAGCATTAAGCTATCAGATTTTGTATTTCTAAGCCATCTGATAAGGTTTTCATAGGTTTGAGGGATGGCATAACCCTTGGGATGTTTATAATTTGGGTTGCAAACAGAAAAAAAATGTCAATAATATATCTGACTTGAACTGCTGATCTTATACAAATTTAGCTCTGTCAGTCCAGACAAGTAAGGTGCATGCTGCTGAGAGATGTGCAAAAGAGACATTGCACACCAGTGATCCAATCACAAGGTCCAGTGGCAGCACTCATCCCCAACTATACTGCCCTCCTATCCCAAATATTCTGTTACTAAACATCTATCAAACTTTCAACACTTAGGAGGTGCTTTAAGAAGGTTTACTGGATTTCATCAACAGATTTATCAAAAATACTATCCTAAAGCAGTAATTTTTACTCAAACTCTGTTTAAAGCAATTAATTGAATTTATTCATCATAGCATTAATAATATACCCACTGCAGCATGCAAATGTTTGCAAGTCTCTAAATTCTACTTGGATCCTAAAGTCACAGAAGTTTATTGTAATAGGTGACCTCTAAATAGTCTGTTGTCTTTCCATCATCATTTAATAGCCTCTCATACAAACAGCTACTAATTAAATGCTTCCAGACACCATTTTGCACATTGCAAGAACATTCAACTATCACATTTCAACAGGTAAATTTATACTCATCAAATTTTCAAAACATGCCAAAAAGAGTGCTCATATTTAACTGATTCCTTTCATAACAGCTACAGGAAAGAGATAGAAAACTAGCAACCCTTCCTCTTCTTTATTTGGGGAATTACCATAGTTCCACCAGCCTAAACCCTGCTAAAGCTTGCCAGTGCCAGAGCATTAAAGAGTTTCCTGCTGCCAAGGACAGTATTGTCAAGCGTGGTACATCCTGCACAGACAGAAACTTGCATGGCAGAGATACTCTTCCAGCCCCAGAGTAGCTGTAGCCAAAGAAAGTTCCCTTTGACCAGCAAAAGCTTTCCAAAGGCCCATGCCACCACTATCCCCCTCTCCCCATGGTGTTCAGCAATCTGCAAGGGACACACTTAAAAGACAGTGGTACCAGCCACCTATCTGCAGCATCTTTTCAGGTATTTTAATGTTTCCCATATACCTTCAAGTCTCACTTTCTGCCCCACTGTGATTCCAAATAAATTTTACTAGCAGCAGTAATTGTCAGGTTTCTGAATAAATCCTCCTAATAGTGTGCTATAAGAACTTCCTGAGATGAAAAGGTGTAGCTGCATATGGCAGGACAAACAGGAAAGACTGATCCTGTCACACTCAGGAACGGATGTATGGCCTGTGCTAATGCCCCAGTGCATTGAGCAGCACGAGAGGTAGAAAAGACAATTCTGTTTGTCACAAGCTGAGACAGGAATAGAGTACTAGGAAATTCATGTCAGAATAATAAGTGGAGTCAGCACCACAGAGTATCGACCTCTACAAAACCCTGACCCTGAGCTAAAGCTTCTTTCCTCCCTGCATTTCCTGTAGGCAAGGAAGCTGTTGTACCCTGCTGGGCTGGAGGCTTCAAGCTCCAGATATTCCCTGCTCCCCAGCTTCAGGCCTCCAAGTAGACTATTTCTGGAGAAAGTATCATAAGGAAAACTTAGACTTTATTGCAAATTTGACTGGTACAGAAAAGAAGCAAGCTCAATTAAAAAGAAATTCCAGACCAACCTTTATAGCCTTGCACTGAAAGGCACCAGTTCACCCAGCAGTTACTCCACATAAAAATACTAAACCAATACCATTCACCAGTTCCAACCTGGGAAGCACATCAAATCCAGCTGGAGTTGCACAAACTAAAATCTCATAATGTACCTTAATAACCTAAAAAACTGCTCAGTTTTGGCTTTTTAGGAAGATCAGCAGCAATATGGTGAGTTTAACAAGAAGTGTCCCCTGTTTCTCAGAAGGTGCAAGTGGAGCAGAGTGCTCTGCAGTGCTGCACTTCCCTTCCCACCACTCTCAGCCTGCCCAGCCCTCTGCAAGGACAGCAGAGCTGTGCAATGCCTTGGAGGGGAAGCAGAGGTGATGCCCCACGCCTCAGCACCAGCCATACTCACAGACATCTGGCTCCTTCCTGAGTGCCAGCACCCTGCTGGAACAGCCCTGGCTCCTCTGTGTCAGGGTGAGGCTGGGATCGGGTCATGTGAAAGCGCTTGCAATTTCTCAAAGGATTACACTTAATTAACCAAGCCCCCTTCCAGCAGTCTTAAAGGGCCTTTTCATACCTCTAAGCTCATCAGGGAACAGAACAGCAGCAGGGACACCCTAGGCACCACCCTGCAGACCCCAGAGAGAGGTTAACCCTCCCTGCAGCTCCTGGGAGCTTCCCAGCTCCCTGCACCAGCCCCATCCTGCTCTGCTGGGACACAGCACTTCTCATCTGACTGGAGCACAGGCCATGCAGTAACTCCACAGGAGGCATCCCATCCCATCCATTTGAATAAAGCTATCACCCAAGGGGAAAGCCTGCCATGGTACTTCTGGTACCAGTGAGCCAGTAGTACTACTCACATCCTGTAGAGTATGTGGCTTTCTTTTGGTACCCAAGTACAGCCTGTAGCAGGAATGCACCCTTTAAAGCATCCCAAATGACTTTAGCACGGACCCTGAAAACACAGAGCAGTGAAGGGGCAGCTGCTACTACCCAGCTTCACAAACTTCTCTGGTGAGCAACAGAATTCAGGCTAAATCCAACTAAATTTGTGCTCATATGGTGTTATTCCTTCCTTGTGAAGGAGCAGGGCAGGAGGCCAGCTTGGATTGAGAAGCTGCTGTGGAGCCACACCTGAGCACAGTCACACCAGAGCTGTGTCCCCACCACCAGCAACTGCTCTTTGTCCCCAGCAAGACAAGATGGCTCATGTGGGCAACAAACCACAGCACCCACACAGCTTCAGGAGCCACGCTGCTGGGGACAGGAAGGGGAAGCAGGCCAGAGCACCAGCCTGCAAGATCAACAAAGTTCACAGCTTTGAGAAGCCTGCTTGCAAAAAGTGTATAGAGAAAGGCTGGAGGCACCAGCACCTAAGAAAGGGTGGAAGCAGCAGTGTCTGGGCAGACATGGTCTGTGCCATCTGTGGCATTTAATACTTCATTGAGACACCAAAGGATGCTGCCAGTGTTTGCCCATAGCTTCCAGCAAAACTCACCTCCACAGCACCAATTTAAAAGCACTGGGCATGGGGGAAACAGAGTTACATCACATCAGCCATAAAAAAGATAAGCTTTCCTATACGGAGCTTGAAAGAGCAGAGGATTTCTGCTTTACCTAACAAAGGGGCTCAAAATAAGCCAATTCTGTGCCCATTCCAACTGCATTTCCATAAATTTTCTGACAAGGTTTATAGTAGTCATTGCATCCAGTGGTTGAAACCCTAACCCTGTTCTTGAAAAAAGTAAAGACAAGAAACTGACTGAGGTGATTAATGAGATTAGCTCAGTTGGTTAGAGCATGGTGCTAATAGCATCCAAGATTGCAGTTTCAATCCCCCTACACATCATACACTTGAGAGCTGGACTTGATCTTTGTGGGTCCCTTCAAACTCAGAATACTCTCTGTGTGTGTGTATGTGTCTGTAACAAAATCTGCTACAATATATAATGCTAAAGGTCAGTTTCAAAAAAGGAAACCAAGTGATTTATTCTAATATAAACCCTGGCATACTGTAGTGTCAGAGCCCTGGTATATTTGTTTGACTGTTAATCTCAAAATAATCCTGTGTTAATTTGTACTGCTTATCTCACAGTGATGAGAAGGAAAATAAAATTCTTCCATACAGCAAGTGGTAATCAGGAATGCCTCCATTAAAAAAAAAAAAAAAATCTGTTTCCTTGAAGGCAGTTGCTGCCATTGAAAAGGCAATCCCTACAGAGCACAGCAACACTTTATTGCTTGTCTGGTTCTCAAGACCAAGCATGAGAAGCCACAGCTCCCTTCCTGTTTAAGTGCTCCTCTGCATGTGATTGATGCCTGGCACTCAGAGAGGCCTGAGCAGAGGATCACTAAGCAGAGTTGGAGGGGATCATCCTTGCAGGACATGCTTATCAGTCCAGAGATCAGCTATTCATATCAAGTTAGGGAATCTACTTCAGACACCCTTATAAAAACTAGGGATCCCGTTTTGGTTTTTTTTTCCTCAAATGGTGGAGAATCAGATTTATTACCCTCAAGGATAGTTTCTCTTACAAGTGAGGTCTCCTTCAAACCATGTTCACAGAGTTCACAAGAAAACTTCCAAAAAGCCTGCTCCTCATGCAAAGGGTCTGTTTTTTGCAGTTGCCTTGCTTTAGATGCCTTCACTCACTCACCCTGCCCCAGCTTTGCAGCTTTCTCACAATCAATGTTTCCCTGCTCTGGAGACACCTTCCTTCAGTAGCACCAGCGAGCACTCAAAGCCAGGGCTGTGCCAATGCTGGCTCCATAGGGCTGCAGATCTCCACACTTCAGAACTCTACAGGTATCATTTACCCAATTTAATCAGTGATCTGATTTGGGCAGGCAACTTCTTCAGGAAGAAGGTTCTACTTTACAAAGACTACTACAAAGTTATTAATTCAAACCTATTATTAAAATTCCCCTACCGCCCACACAGCATGGCTTCCAAAATCATTCATGATGTTTCCAGGTTAAAGGTGCTTAAATATAATTCCTTACTTTTCAACCAGTCACCTCCCACCAATGGTGTTTGAACACCCTGGCTATTAGCAGCTTGCCATCCTCTCTAGAGAGCAAAGGAGTTTCACTTAGAGGAAAGGAGTTGCAAGATGAGAGTACTGAGCCAGCAGAAGCAGCCATGGGTGGATCCCCACCCATTTACGGTCAAAACCAGATACTTGTATGCCACTTATTACACTACTTACTCCCAACCTTGTGCAATGGATCAATTCCTCTATTTTTGCCATTTCCTTTTCCATAAATAGATTCTTCAAGCACCTCCCTTTGCTTTCCTGTAGCTGTTCCAAGTAATTACCATTGCCATTTTCTGTTTCTTTAGAGTCAGTTTGAAGAAGTCCTTGGAATAACTATTTTTGTACCTGCTGTTTGAGCTGCTTAGAGAGAACATCCTTTACTAGTCAAAACTAGGAAATTAAAATACCATGGGGAAAATCCCCAACATCTGGATCAGCAGGTAAAACTTGAAGCAAAATCTAGCAATGTGCAGTTGCCATCATTCAACTTTTACAATCTGTGCAGCTTTGGGTCTTGTTTTGGGGAGGTTGCTTGTTTGTAAACACCTTTTTTTTGTGCCTGTTAGAAGAGCCTTTCTCTGGGGAAGCATACACACCTACTAAGGGCTCTTCACACTAATAGTAGGGTTGGCAGTGGTATTTCACATGTCAGACCTTAACCACATCCCTTGCTAAAGCTCTTCAACCTCAGGGCAGTTAGCAGGCAGTGGGCATGTTTGAATGCCAGCACGGTTTGGGTGACATTCCTCACACTACTGGGTGCTCCTCCCAGGCAATCCTACTCACAGGTTACAAACAAGAGTTTTGTGCCACCTCCCTTTTGTTGTAGACCATACAAAGGTGTTATGATCCTGGCTGTGACTGCAGTCGCTCAACCAGCAAAACAGTCCCTGCACTCCCTACCACCACCAGAGGCACTTCAGATTTTCTGAAAGGCTCTTAGGAAGCAACTTTCCCCCCACTCCAACCTCCCCTGTGCCCAGTTCTTCCCCTTCCATCCTGAAGCCAAGGGCAGGGAGTTTCCCAGAACTGTTTAACAGCTGCAAATACCCAGTGTGAGGGGCTGATCAGGCAAGACTGGAGCCAGGATATGTTCCCAAAAAGTCAATGAGCTTTCCAAACATAGCATCCAGTGAATGCCTGCCAAATTCACAGGCACCTACTTTGCTGGAAGGAGCTCAAAACAAGATCAAGACAGGATGCTAACAAGACAAGTGTGACCTACATTGAGGCATCACATGTAAAGCAAGTACTTGAGGTTCATGAGCTAACAGACTAAATACTCAGCTCCTATGAAAAGGTCTCTAAATTCATCTACAGTTAAGAATTGTTTCCGAAGTAACTTGGAATCAAGGGCAAATAAAATTGCTACACTCCAACTCTCTGGTAATCACTAAAGACACTTTCCACAGGGAAAAAAAGCACGAAGATAACTGCTGTGGCCAAGCTCTTCCTTCTAAAGGACTCACATTTAGATAAAAGAGCAAGCTTATCTTGCTTCACGTGCTTCTCTCTGGCCTTCAACTAAGAGACTCCTAGCAGTTTAGCTCTGTTACAGGGAGGGGAGCTGAACACAGGGCTGCCTGTTCTAGACACCCAGAGCATGGCCTGGGTGTGGCACATCAAGTTCTTGGCCAGCTCACAGCCCTCACTGAACCTCTGAACAATGGCCAGACTTCTAGGAGCTAGAACACAGTCTTACTGTGGGATCTGACTGCCCAGACTATGAGCCATCCCTCCAAATTTAACTACATGCACAGTCAAGTATGAGCTAAAGCTGTTTCATCATCCTGTGATTTTCAGCTTTATCATTTCCAGCACGCTAGACAAATCCTGCAACTTCCTTTCAGTACAGGGTCTCATTTAGGCTGGCTAAATTTTCATATCTATTTAGGTCACAGTTCCCTAAAACACAGAATTTCCCCTAAATGGTTCAGTTCTACACTTCTTTTTAATATTCAGTTTCCCCACCCATATTTGCTTCCCTCACCACCGACCTATTTTAAATAGTTCTGTTGGGACTGTCCACAGTTTATAAAAAATCAGCTTGTGATTGCTGAAGTAGTCTTTGTTATTTTAAGCTCCATCCAGTTAGGCATCTGAGCTTTCCTAGTACACAGGAGAGCAGCTACACCACCCTGACACAGAACCCATGTCCCAAAAGGTTCCTGAAGGGGCACAGGAGCTGAGGAGAGCAGAGCCAGCACATACAGTGTCTGTATCCACCACCACAGGAACCCATCCTGCACAGCCTGCACCCTCCCAATCAGTTCTCTGGGTTCATTCTTGTACTCCACAACTACACCACAAGTAGGAATTCAAAAGGCTGAATCAGGGTGGGAATAACTCTTCTGTTATTTTCTCCAATAGAATAATTTCATTGGTCCTATTCAGCACATTTAGACAGGGGCACTGCTGCAGGCCATAGAACAGCAACAAGGGCAAGATGGGTTTTTGGGTACAACTGGGCAAGATGGACCATGCTATTGAACCACTCTCATTCCTCACTCCCAGGCATACCTGCTTTATCCTTTGCAGCAGCTCTGATTCACAACCCCTTGGTGAGATTTACCATCAAGCCACATGTACACGTGTCATTAACCCCATTTTCTGTTGAACTTCAGAACAGACCTGATGCAAAACTTTACAGTGGCAGCAAACCATCAAAGCTCTCAAGCAAGCAACCAAGTTGATTTAGCTCATTCAAGGCTGCAATTAAAGCCACACTCTTGGCTTCACATTCAAACACTTCTTGAAATACACTGTTAGAAATGGGGCTGTTTTAGAAAGAAAGCCTGATAAACTTCAGCTAACACCTGAGACCTAGATGCATTGATAAAGACGTTGCTGAATGGCCAGGAATGTCAGTGGTCAAGTAAGACTTATTAACATAAACAGACTTCTTGTATCAACTGGGCAAGAGTAATTTCCTTCCATGAATTGCAGTTTCAATACCTGGATCCCTAATTCTCCTCTACAGAGATGTTATGGACCATCTTTATGCAGCCAGACATGCAGATAAGCCAAACTGTTAGTGGTCCACCTAAAGCTGCAGGTCAAAACTAGGAAACTCTACTGGGTAGTAGGAAGAGAAATAGCCAGATACTGAGTACATCTCCTGAGTAGGTCATGCATGCAGATATAACCTAAAAAAGTAAAACTCACTACACTAAGGAGAGGCAGGGAGCCTGAAAACAAGCTTTCTGCAAAGAACACTCAAAAGTCATCTTGAGAGTTTAGCTCTTACCCAGACCTGCAGTGTGGGGTTGCTTTATGTTTTCAGGTTTTTCCATCTGCTAAGGTACAGCAGCATAGGGCTGACAGACTTGAATTCAACTTTGATCAAAGTCAGGGCTCCTTCAATGTTCCTTCATGAAATATCTTACCCCTAACTGCACTTCACCAGAACAGTGGGAGCTGTAAGAGCAGCTAACTACTCCTGCTCAGGCTTGATGTGGAAATTGATAGATCCATATTAATGCATATAATCACCCATCTCTCTCGAAGGGAATGGCAGAGCAGCAAAATCCCTTGGTTTATAAGACTGTCTGAATCCTCTCCGATCACAATTATTGTCAAATCCTTCCAAACACTGCCAAATCAAAGCTGTCATTTGAATATGGTAAAAGCATTTAATGGCAAAGCCTATGGATTAAATCTGTCAGAACTTGAAGCAGCAAAGGAGCAGGGCAGCCTTCTGTCAGA